>NW_026526655.1:47938800-49138800 GCF_024362965.1 Panthera pardus | reverse complement strand
TGAAAATGAAGAAATGTGTAAAGCTCAAAACACTGAAAATGATAGCAATGACGCTACGAGTTCTAAAAACCACTGTACAAAGAGCTCAGTTGTTTTCAGTGAACAATCCAATCCAACAGTGATACAGTCTGGAAAACATAATTTAACTTACTCCAGAACTTACTGTAGTTGGAAAGCCAAAATATCCGGCTGTAGTCAGGATCACAGATGCCTAGTTCTTCAAAACGACATGAGCTGCCTGAGCCAGAACCAGGCTGTTAAAAGAGGTTATAATTCTCTCATTAATGAATCAGAAAGATTCCATCGAAAACGTAGACAACATTCATATTCTTATTCTTCGGATGAAAGTTTAAATCGACAGAATTATTTTCCAGAAGAATTCTTGAGGCCCCCACGTGCTTCCGCTCCCTGCAAGCCTAAAAGGAAACGGAGGAGAAAAAGAAGCAGATTACACATCGGGTTTGAAGCTTTGGAACTCAAAGAGAACACAGATCATCCCAAGAAGGGCAATTCTTCCTTATGTCACCAGGAGGAGTTAGTAAGTGAAGACAAAACAGGGGACGTAAAACCACAAGAAGTTGCGAATGCTGAGAAGAACTCAGAGGAAGCAGAGGGAGAAGAAAACCAGGCGACTTTGCCCCTGGGCGGTCCCCTTCCTCCTGAAGCCGGTGGTGAGGCTGCGCAATCAGTGCTGGAGACACCTTCTGGGGACTCGAGGGACATCTCCCACCCACGCTCCACCTCTGTCTACCACGTAGCCAGTGCCGCAACAAAAGAAGAAGTTGGCAATACCTTGCTGCAACAGAAAGGAAGAGGTGAGGGTATAAATATTCATGAAAAGCAAATTCCTTTCAAGGTGCCTAATACCGACAGGAACTTCAGACAGTCGCAACCGAAATCGTACCTCTGCCATTACGAACTGGCAGAGGCCCTTCCACAAGGAAAGGTGAACGAGGCCTCGACCGAGTGGCTGCGTTTCAATTCGGGAATCCTTAACACACAGCCACCATTACCGTTCAAGGAAGCACATGTCAGCGGTCACACCTTCGTAACGACGGAGCAAATCCTGGCTCCATTAGCTCTGCCGGATCAGGCGCTGCTGATCCCCATAGAAAACCACGATAAATTCAGAAATCTGCCTTGTGAGGTCTACCAGCACATCCTCCCGCCCAACATGCTGGCCAACAAGGTCAAGTTTACTTTTGCTCCGGCCGCCCTCCCCCCGCCCAGCCCGCCTCTGCAGCCTCTGCAGCCTCTGCCTCTGCAGCAGCCCTTCTGTTCTACCTCTGTAACCACTCTGCACCACGCGGTTCTGCAGCAGCACGCGGCCGCCGCCGCGGCCGCCGCCGCCGCCGCGGCCGCAGGAACCTTCAAAGTGCTTCAGCCCCACCAACAGTTTCTTTCCCACGCCCCAGCTCTCACCAGAACAGCGTTACCTCAGATCTCAGTGGGACCGGTCGGACCAAGGCTTTGTCCTGGGAACCAGCCAACTTTTGTGGCTCCTCCCCAGATGCCAATCATTCCAGCTTCCGTTCTTCATCCTAGCCACCTGGCTTTCCCACCTTTACCCCATGCCCTCTTCCCTTCACTGCTTGCCCCACACCCTACTGTCATCCCACTGCAACCCCTGTTCTAGTCCTCGCCATGAAAGGGAGAGAAAATGTTCACGTGAAACCTATTGCAATCTGCGTCAACGCTCATCTAAGTGGATAATTGCCTATTGAAACGGTGGAAATAAACTAGCCAAACTATGGCCTCGTTGATAGGAAATCATTTACTGTAAGTGTAATGATGCAAATAAATTATTAAGTTTCTGATATATAATATTATTAAGGCACTGAATAGTTTGAAAACCAATACAATATACGCTGTACATTAAAATGGTGTCTTAAGAGTATGTATAATGTACATAAGATATATTTATAGTACTGTAATTTATGTTGTAAAGTATGCTCCTTGGTTTTTTTTTAAATCTTTGTGTATTTGCACCTATTTAATGTTTAGACAAAGCTGATGGCACTACGTTTTGTACCATGTTCCTTGAAACTGTAAATTCAGTGAAATATATCTCTTGCAATAAATTTTTGTTAAGTATTTAAGTAACTCAAACTTTGTTTTAGTTCGTTTTCGCTGTTTTGGGAATGTACAGTAACAGTAGGTTTTGGATTTACATTGTTTCTTCTGTCCATTGGCATCTCTGAACCTCAGAGGCTCAAGAGAATATCTTCGGAGTCCACCAATACTTAAACTGTGATATCATCTTTCAGAATAATTATAATAACAGCTCCATTTGTTTTTTCTGTTTGTTCTAATGCTGCTTATACTCAGAGTTTACTATATTTCCTGAACAATTGGCCCTCTAGTCAATAAACCATTTTTGTAAAAGTAATGTCAGTATTGGGGGGAGGGATAACTCAAAAAAAAAATGCAAAGTACATAGTATTCTTTCAGGAACTGTAAAATAGCACTAGTGGACAAGAAATAGCAAATAACCAATATAAATTCTTATAACATCTTTGTATGTTAAAGTTCTCAAATGTATTATGTTTACTTTTAATCGTTGCAGGAAATATATGTATATAATAATATTGGCATGGATTAAGGAATGGGTTTAATTAATAAATCACTATCCATATATAACATCTTGGGCAGAATGGCGTAAACACAATCTGTATCTGGATATACTCTTAACTGAGAATCTGGAAGTGGGAAGGAGAGTAAATAAATAGCTCTTCCTTCTGCACATCTTTCTAGTAGTCATGTTTGTATCATATTTCCAAATCACCAAAGAGCAATTAGAAAAATTTCACATCACCCTTCCAGATTCTGCTTTATTTTTAAAGAGCTCTGCATGATTATTCACTCAATTGCTTCTACATGTACTAAAGAATATAATTATTCAATAGAAAACCAGGGAACATCACACTCTTCCAATATGTACGTGACCCGGTCCGTGCCACTTGGTGAGAAAGTCTATGTGATTCGTAGAGAAGTTTCACGTGACCATGTGCAAATGATAAAGGGTTATGGCAGTCCAGGAATGAATCCCAGCATCAGAGAGGACAACTGAGTTCTTCCAAAGGGAGGGCAACATTTATGCCATGCTGTACTGAGAAAATGCTAATTCCTATGTCTACTGTAGGAATGTGTTATCCTAAGTGATATTGAGCATAAAGGTATCTTCCCATAACAGAATCATCTGTTTTGAATTTTATTTTAAACAGAGTGGGAGAAAGGAGAAGATCTAGGTCGTTTACTTTCTTGAGTATTTGCCATAATAATCATTGATGTAAATGTTTTCCTGAAAAATGGTTGTGAGAGATTGCATATGCCATTTCATGATTGACAAATAAGAAAATAAAAATAGTAAGGGAAGCAATTCCATTTCAAATGTTCTGAGATAACATGTTCCAAAAATGGGAACTAAAATTGGAACGGATGATTTTTCCCCAAGCAAAATGTTTGAAACTATCTTTGAAGATAAAATAGATGGGAATATCTACTGGGGAATGCTGACCCAGTTCATTTTTAATCTGTCAGATCAGGATTGTTGTTTTGCTGTTTAAAATCAAACCGAGTGTTCAGCTTTAAATATGCAGATTTTCTCTCTTCTTTTTGTCATCTCCTATATGCCCCTTGTACTTCTCTTACCTCTTGTTCTTATTCTTTAATTCCTTTTTCCTTTGATCTTTCCCCTCTCAATTTCATTGTGGACACCATTTGTGTGCATGTGTGTCTCCCATTTTTCTTTCTCCATGTTAATTATTCCTTTTACTTTTTTTCTTCAATTCTGGTACTCTCCTACATTTCTTTTTGTTAAATGACTTGGTTAAGCCTTCTTAACTATTTAGTTGTAACAGAATATACTTGATGACTTGCAATCAAGTTATTAGCTATGTGATAGAGATTTCTAGAAAGTTTGAGGAAGGAAGTTCTCAGTTAAAACTACTGAAATTCAACTTGACAGATAAATTCATTGGTTCTCATGTACATCAAAGGCTGGAGAAGAAGTGGATGTTAGTTAAGCACACCAAAGCCATTCTGATTATAAATAATTAATTTAATATTCAGTATATTTGATACGATATTGCTTACATAGTTGGAGCATCTGTTATACATCCAGGACTCATAATGAATGTATGATGAGACACTTGTTACCTGTTCTGATAACACCAATCCCAGAATCAAGGGAATCAGGCTGATGGACTGAAGATCAACAATGAGCAAAGCAATCAGACAGGTTAAGTTAGGGTGGACTCAATAGTCAGTGGGGCTGTCAGAGGACCACCAGTCATGCTCATATTGTTGGCAGCAGGAATCAGCCATATGTAACAGCCATACTCTGGAAGTAGGTTTGGTCACTGGCTGATGGCTTGTTCATGGGTTCTGGAGCTGAAATCCGAGTCCTATACAGGTGCAAATTATTGTACATTCTATACAATTGGGAGGTTTAAACAATTCCAACACTATCTCTTACCCACCATCTCTAGTCTGCTAGTTACAAGCATTGCTATATTTGTTATTTTAAAGATGAATGATTTGGAATATAGAATAAATCTGAACATGGAAAGTAACTGCAGCCAGGTAACAAAAGGATTCACATTGGATGACAGAAAGGGAACTCATTCACCACTTCGACAACCATCACTCTCTCTTTCATTAAGTCTAATTATATAGATACAGATATAGATGTATCTCCAAATTCTTTTATGAGTTGAACAGCATATCAAACTGCCCATAGGACCTCTCAACCTGAATATCTGCCAAGTGTTTTGAACTCAAAACTCAAAGTCAAGATCTTTCATTATTGGTCCCACTGAAACCTGGTCTTTGTCTTGTATTCCTAAGCTCTGTGAATGCCATTAAAAGAAGAAGAAAAAGAGAAGAAGAAAAAGAAGAAGAAAAAAAAGAAGAAGAAGCAACAACAGCAGCAGCAAAACACAATCTTGTTATCTGAATCAGAAGCCAGAGTGTCATGCCCACATCAAATCAACCAATGAACCATTTTGGCTCTATTTCCTTAATTATTTTCTTTCTAAGTTTTTTTTTTCTGTCTGTCTGTACACTCTATATAGTTCTAGCCCTAGTATTCCATAAGCTGAATTGCTGACTTGCTGTTATAAATTAATGTCTCTTTGCCCAATTTCCTGTTCCTCCTAGGCATTGGAATACATTTTTAAAATGCAGACCTTTTAAGATGCTCCCTTATTTTAAAACCTGTTATGGAATCTCAATTATTCTCAGAATAAGCATGAAAGCCCTGAGAATGTCGTGGGAAATCTATGGTGAATTAGATGTCAGCCTCTCTACTCAGGACCATCCAGTCCAGCACTCCTCTGGACCATCCATTCTAATTGACTTAGTTACAATCATCTCTGAGTTTGTGTGATCATGTTTTGTTATCCTGAATGCTTTCTTCCTCGTATTTTTCTTTACTTGAATAACTAGTACCGTGTCACACTCCACTTGAGTGTCAGTTTCTTTGTTCCTTCTTTCCCAGATTCCCTTTGCCCCCCAAATAAGTTAGCTTCTTATTCTCTAGGCTCACATAGCATGCTGTGCACAAATTTTGTTATAAACACTGTGTTGAATATATTATTGTGTTTTTCACACTCATGAGATTGAGTTCCTTGAGTCAATGTAGCATGTGACTCAATAAAACCTCAGTAAAAGTTTGTTGAATGAGGGAATAAAATGAGTTGGAAAAAATGTAATTAAGGCCTATACAGATTGCATTACAGAGTTCCAGAACTGTTATCCATTTTTACTCCAAACTGGTCCTACAACAGTTTAAATGAAAATGTAATTTTTTTCCACAAACTAGAACTTCAAGACACCATTTAGTATGAATTAACTTCTTTTTAAAGGAATTAAGAATCATTTCAAATAGAATTCTATAATCAATAATCAAAGTATGACTTGAACCTTTTCCCCCACCCCGGGAATAAGGCGCAAGCTTCACTATATCTATCTATCATCTATCTATCTATCTATCTATCTATCTCTCATCATCTATCATTTATTTCTTATATTTCTTTTAGTACTTGTCATCAAGAATTAACACATGATGTGTCAGACACTAAATTTGGGGGATAAAGAAACAAAAAGGACCCCTCATGTTACTCAGATGTTCAAGTCTGGAAAAAAAAAAGAACAGACATACAAAATCTTATATTTAGCCATCCAGTTTGCTATGTTATTATTAGTCTATCAAAATGGATTGAATTTATATTCACTGATGCCCTTTTTTCCCCACTGTGTGTCAGTCTCCATTTCTCATTCTCGTCCCCCCCAACACACACACACAACACACACACACAACACACACACACACACACACACACACACACACACCCGCTGCTTATTTGCCTACCTAAGCCACTGTCCTTGGGAGTGAAATTTGTTATCAGGGAAGCTTTCCAATAAGCTGTTTATTTTCTCTCACAAATAAAATTAGATAAAGGCTTAAGGCTCACTTATATCATCAGTTGAGGCCCAGGGTTTGCTTTAGAGTTAGCAGTAAAAAGCTGTGCAATTTGTTCTGAGTGTCAAATATGACTGAAATCTACCCCACCATCTGCCGGCTCTATGGATTGTGTCCCCCTCTCCCACCCAGCATCCTCTGCATTGGTACAGAGGAAAAGGTTTTTTGTTTTTGTTTTTTGTTTTTTGTTTTTTCACACAAAGGCAACATTGCTCACTAAGCCAAATGCCTAGAGCAAGATCCTTTTATTTATTCATAGATGTGTCTTGTATACTAGCACCTGCCCTGAGCCTTCAATACTTGAGAACATGAGCTTGGAATCTACTTGAGCCTGGGAGCTCTGGGCAAAAACAAACAAACAAACAAACAAAAACTAGTAATGTAACAGACTTTTCTCCTTTTTTAATCTCCTAAAATCTTACTTTTAATTGACCTAATTATTTTTATCAATTATATCATTTTGTGGTAATATTTTGAATATGTTGTTTACATATTTTACTAATATTTTCCTTTTTTGGGTTCTGGTTTTAATGGCTGCATTTTATTTTTTATAAATTTCTTTCTAACATTTTTATGGAGTATACTTTCTATATCTTTAGTATCTTCACAGCATTTAAAATATATTTTAGATTTTAAAATATAGATCTCATCACATGCCATTGAACTAATCATAATTTCTGTTTAATATTGTTTCCATCTTT
Organism: Panthera pardus; assembly: GCF_024362965.1. Lineage (NCBI taxonomy): Eukaryota > Metazoa > Chordata > Mammalia > Carnivora > Felidae > Panthera > Panthera pardus. The sequence goes on along the minus strand of NW_026526655.1, from coordinate 49,131,615 downwards.
TTTGTACTGATTATCTCTAAGACTATTTTAATTCCCTCATTGAATACAAATTGTATTTTATTCTTCAATATGTTTATCGGTAATATAGGGAGAAAGTATAGGTTCTTTGAGAGGTATATATATTGCATGAAGGAGTTTTAAAGACAGGACTTACATTTAGCCTTCAGTCTTCTCCAAATAGGTTCTCCTATTCTCTTCCATATTCAATTTCTATAACCAGCAACTACTCTCAGAACTGAACAGTCATCTAGGAAGTCAGATTCAGTGACCTAGAAGAAAGATTCTAATGTTCATGCATGAAACAGCACATCCCCCTGCCTCACTGCCTTGGTTCAACAACTGGACTTCTAACTGGCAAACCCTCTCAATGAATAAGCAAGCTCATTGGATACCCTACTTAGTCCATGATCCACTTTAAAAAAGACTAGCTCTTTGGCTCCTTCCAAGCTCCTGTCCGCACTTCCTGCTGCCTGGTGTTTATAGTGCTCCCAATTGTTTTGCTTTTGTATGGTTTCCTTTTGTATTGCTCCCAATTGATCCAACCTCTTTTCATTGCCTGAACTTGCTACCTAGACACTGTGTCTTATCCACCTAATTGTACTTGTTGAAGCTAACCTCTGTACCTAAGTTGATTATGTCAGCCTTAAATGCTTATTGACTTATATTGCCCATTACCCCCTTTTTAACAAATTCCCATCATATCTCTTGAACTCACAGAGAGTGAGTTTTAAAAAACCCAACATTTTAGCTGCCTCAGTTTTGCAACCTATATTAAATTTATAACAATCTTTTGAAAACTAAGTTTCAAATTAATGCTTTCAGTTTCAACTAATCTGCTTACATTTTCAGCGTATTTTTTAATCGAAATTATTTTACAAGAGGCTACTACTTTAACTTATGTAAGTTGGTAAGACATTAATCTTCACATTAAAATGGTAAAAGCAAAACTGATTATAGGTTTTATTAAATGGCTTGCATCCCCAGAACAGTTGTACTAAAACAAAAATGATAGAAATATGTTCTACTGATATGAGAAATCTATTTTCTGTCCTGAAATGCAACTGTCCTGACCATGACCTTTATGAAGCCATACTATTTCTTAGGTAGAGTCAAACACAATGTAGTATTTTATATACATTTTAGATATTAGCGGTTTTAACTGCATTTTGTATACCCAAGGATTGCCAATGTACTTGCCTTTCCCCTGTGCTAATATATAATACTACTTTGACATTGTCTTTTTTAATTGCTAAACAAAGATTTATTTGTGAAATTGAGAATCAAAATGTTTCTCCAGTATTCATATAATATTATTTTCTTACGTGGATAATTTTTGCCTAAATGTAACAGCATAGAAAGGACTCTACAGAAATTCATTTGCATATTGGTAAATGTAGCTACAGTTGCAGGTAGCTATTAAGGCTCATTATAGTAAAACTGTCAAGTTGTTGGGAGTCCACATCTATGTCAAGAATAGCTTATGCATTTTTATTGGGAAATGGGTTTACTAAAAGTAAAGATGTTTTTAAAAACGGCTTCAAGTATAGACTTTTAGGTGGAATCAGAAAGTGAATTGGTCTACATGAAAATTAACAAATTATAATATTTTTCTATATAAACTTAAATTCACCTGTACACTGTGAGCTCAGAGCTTAGTGAGGGAAGTGTTTTTGTTGTGGTTTTAAATCTCCTGAGTAGTTATTTGGAAGCTTAGGAGCAACATGTTTTATGGGACCAGATGCTTTCTCCCTCCCCCCCCCCCGCCCCGCCCCCGGGAATGAGTGCACATTGTACTGCATGCTAGTGACTGCCTGGGACTCCTGGATATGATTCTTTGACGATGCTTCTCTCTCTCCTTACAACTACAGTCAAGAGGTAGAGTGGAGCAGGCCACACTATGCCTGTGTCACACTGTCCCTAAGGACTTCCTAGACTACATATAGAACTTTCTGAATTAAAGGTTTGGGACATTCTGAGGGGGTGGAGGGATTATAAAGTTAAAAGCAGGCACTGAATATAACTATCCCTGGTAATAAACTCAGCTACCCATAGGGAGGTTATTGTTCTAGTAACCAACCAGTCTCACTTGCCCTCAAGTGTGCTGTTTTTCTCTCACCTTCACATCTTTATTCTAAGAGATACTAACTGCCATTCCTGCTTCAGCAAATAATACATTTTCCAAAATCCAAATCATTCGGTTAACGTTAGCATCTACGGAGAGAACTGTTCTCAGATGGTAGCCACTCCTAATTCCACAAGAGTGTAGAGCTCATGGCATTGGTATTCCAAATCCACAAAAAAGTTTTGGATTCTCCAGGCATACTTTGTGCAACACACACATACACGCACACACACGCACACACACATCCTCCCAAGGCCTGCCTGTCTGATGGCCACTGTCTGGAATACCTAGATGTTGTCTTCTTAATAGGATGCTACTCTCTGTCTCTCCACAGTCACAATCAGGAGGCATGGAATATATTCTTAGATACATATAGTCTAAGATGGAAAAACATAGTTCCTAACTGCTTGGAGAACTGTATGATGGCTTCCTTTTTCATGTCATCAATAATTCTCATCTCTCCTTAGTTCTTCCATGAAAAATATCATGAAACTCTTCCAGTAAATTATTGAATAGATGTTTAGTCAAGGTTGTTTGTCCTCAGTTTTGATCAGTGATGAGAATATGGAATAAAGTATTTATGCCTAATAATAGAATTTCTGGCTATGACTATACTATTCTCTTCTTTGAGATACTCTTTTAATTTAGTACCTTATTTAGGCAAACTTATCTCTTATAATCATTTATATCTAATATGTTCCAGGGACCTTTAGGCTCTGGAGAGATAGAAAAAGAAGTAAGCCTATCAATAATGAGCTTAAAGTCAAAAGAAGGAAATAGATTACTAAATAAGCAATTTTAATAAGATGAGTTGTGGAATACAATAAATATAATAAATAATATGTTATGAGAGACATTACAATAAAGAAACATGGAGTGAAAGGGAAATTTGTATAGGTAAGGGTGAAAAATAAAGCAGAGACATGATTAGGACTTTATAGTTGGGATGATACTCCTTAACAGTTTTTAAACTCTTTTTATCAGAGTAGCAGATTAGAAATATCACGAGGATTACACAAGGAAGAATGAATTGGTATGTATGCATTTGTTAGGGAGTGTTTAGGATACTAGAAGAATAAAGGGAGTTTAAACATGCAGCAAGCAAATGGAAACAATGTTAGATAAAGTAGAGGTTAGATAATATAGTGCTATTTAGGAGTTGACTTTAGAGGGGGAGTTTTGGAAGGAAGTGAGAGAAGTTTTAAAATGAAATTTAAACTTCTGTCCTGGGCAATTAGGTTGATGTGGTCATTCACAAAGTATGGAAAGACGGAAGACAGGAACGGAAGAAAATTCACAAAAGTTGGAAGCATTCTTAGGGGAATGGAAGATGCTATGTTCAATTTTCAGACACATTATATTTGAAGCACCCAGAGTATATCCAGGTAGAGTTGTTTTACAGATACTTTAATATGTAGTTGAAATTCTCTTATCTGAAACTTCAGAACTGGTTTGTTGTCAGTTATTTGATTAAAGTGGGAAAGTACACATTAAGATATACATAAACACTGAGACAGTTTAAACATCATATATTAAGTCACATTGTCTCACTGTATGTGAAATTCACCAATATTGTACTACAGGTCCAGGCCTATTTGTTTACCCACTGAAGTTATTGGTTATCTTTTCTTATGAAGTCTATACTTAAAATAAATTATCCACGACTTCCAGACTTGTTTATTTAATGTGCACTATAAACAAATCAAAATATCTTTTAACTCCTTATTTTCTTCAGTCTTACTCCGTTGCCATACCAATACCATAGTTGACACAATTATTTAGCAACTCACCTTAATTTAGAATTTCTAAAGCATTAAACTTCATTGTTGCAGGAATAAACTCTCCTTGTACTCATATTTCTTTATCTTACATAAACTTGAATTAAATTATGTGGTGATAATAATAAATGCAACATGCACAAAGAGATTTGAGAACAAAATCTGAATCTTGGCAAGTAAATTATCAACAGCAAAGAAAGTAAGTATAATGGCATCCCACAGAATAGCCTATTAGCTTCACATTCTGTGTTGGTTTTCAGTTTTATAGAAAATATGAAATGAAGGGGTGCCTGGGTGGCTGAGTTAAGCGTCTGACCTCGGCTCAGGTCATGATCGTGCATGGTTTGTGAAATCTAGCCCTGAGTCGGGCTCTGTGCTGACAGCTCAGAGCCCGGAGCCTGCTTGGGATTCTCTCTCTCTCCCTCTCTCTGCCTTTCCCCCGCTCATATTCTGTCTCTCTCTCTTCCTAAAAAATAAATAAACATTAAAAATTGAAAGGAAAAAAGAAAATATGAAATGAAGAATTTAATCACTCTGAGATAGAAACATTTGGGGGGAAAAATTACTACACAGGTTTAAAGTTAAAAAGAGACATACACTAAAGAAATTTACTTAGAAATCATCACCCTGATCATTTTAATTAAAGTGCTAGAAGGTTTAAGATTAGCCCCTGGGAGAATGTATAAAGGGAGAAATGGATTCTGGAAATAACAAACAACATTTAAAGCTTGAGAAGAGGAGAAAGAAACTAAGAAAAACAAAGTGTCCATAGTGCTAGAATATAAACTAGAGAATTATAGTACCCTGGAAATAATGCCAAGAGAGTTTTAAGTGAAAGAATGAAAGAGTTGTCAATAGCGTTAAGCGGTTAAGTAAATAGGAACTGCATTTTTCATTCAATGACATAAGTCATTTTTGTTTGTCAATTTTGATACAGTAATTTCAATAGAATGGTGGGTCTAGAGGCCATATTGCATTGAGTGTAAGACAGAAATTTAGCAAGAATATATAAGCAAAACTTTTTAGAATTTCTATAAAAGGACAATAAAAAAAGATGGAACCATGGTTGTAAAGACTATGAAAAATAGTTTTAAATTTTATAATGATGCCCAACTCTACTGTAAATACATGAAAATTTGACTAGGTATGAAACCAAGTGTTAGTCAATTTATTATGGGTTACTTCTATTTCTCATATACCAATTTAGAAATTTGAATGTATTTGTAGGGCATCTGCTGGGATCAAATTCTATAAAACAGTTTCATGTTGTGAATTGACATTATCCAATTAAAGTGATGAGGTGGTGGTTTTCCGGTAAAACAAATATGATTTATTGAATCTTTTAATATCATCATTTATGGCACAGTTGAATTTGAGCAGTGTGACAAAACATCACTATATAAGAAAATCTGAATAAGACTAACATATTATACCGTATGAAAAATGATTGTGGGTACTCATAAGCCCAAAAGCACTCATTGAACAATACAGGAAATAGGCATAAGGAAATCAGAGCTTTTTTTTTAAAGGTCTCACTTTATATGAGATATCTGTTCTTTTATAATTCACAATGAATATAAATTTCAATGTACTGAATATATTTTACTTAGTATCATACTATGAGGATCAAATATTTCATATTCTTTATCACTTAACATGCTTCTACTAAGATGACATATTAAATTAAAATTATTCAAAATTTATCATTTTCATAAAGTCAATTTTTTAAAATTTTCAACTTTAAATTACATAACCTCAAATATTTAAAAATATAATTTTATGTTCCCTTTTATTCTTTTTTGACCAATCAAAATGATAGGATAAACTTCTGAGGAATAATTTCATATATTATTTCTTAGAAAAGAGTAAGACTTTAATTCTTTCCTGTGTCCTTGTTGCTACTTTGCTTTTTTTCTTTAATTAGTAAACTATAACTTAAGACATGTTTATAACTTATAAGGCCATTTGTAATGGTTTTGTTTATTAAAAAGGATATTAATTTTAAATAAGTTGGGTTATAAGTGGCATTCAATCCAGCATTTCGAACTTTCTACCTGTCTGTAGAATGGGAGCATCAGGACTGGATCGTAGGCTTTCTATTCCTTTTCTGATCCACGCAGGTACCATAATCAAATAAAGGCAATCTTATATTGAGAGTAGGGGAAGGCTACAAGACTCATTCATTCAGGATTCATTTCAATTAGTTGCTTATGATACAAAGATATGACATCAAGAAATCTGTTTCTGTGTCGATCAGCCTGGTGAGTTAGAATTTAGCAAAATATCCAACTAGACACTTCTGGAAATATATATTCCCTTACAAAGCTTGTATTCTTGGACAATTTAGAGTAGCTCATCTCAGTTGCCTCTACTCCCTCTGTATGCAGAAAAACTGGGAACCTCATTATGAGTTTTCGAATATAATAGGTTACATAATCTAACATTTTCTAAAAATCCGCTCTTGTACCCCCAATTGAAGTTTATATATATTGAAAATAAGGTAAAAAGGAAAAAAGACAATGAGAATATACAACGACAACAAAAAAGAAAATAATAATATTGGAATATTAAAAAAGGAATTTAGAGATATTTTCTAGTATATCACTCTTAGGATTAATTAATGTCTATGTTTTAAGTATTAATTGATTTTCTCATTCACCTCTTTTGACTTCCATAATTCAATTCCATAATGCAACTAAAGTTACCTGAGCTATATTAGAGACTTCTTGAGTCAAAATCTCTAGGGTTGACACCAAATGGATCTGGATTTTCTATAACTAGACTCAGTAACTTCTACCTCTGTGGATGAAACAACTCTTCTATTTTTATTCACCCTATTATTTGAGGAACACTGATTACAAAGTTACTCTTAGATGGACTATGTGACTATGGAATAGAGTGACATCAGTAGCATCTGGGAAACATTATCCACATAAATATGTCACTGCTAAAATATCTTCATGGGTTATTTTCTTCAACTGTTAACATTTTAAACAGAAGATTCATGAAAATATCTTCAGAGCTGCTCTTTTAGTCCAAGAGTAAAGTTCAGAAGACTAAAAGTAGAACAAAATTTCCTAAACTCTGGTGAGGGAGGGAAGGGGGGAAGAGAAAGAGAGAGGGGGGTAGAGATTACCTTCCTCACAACTTATAGTATAATATTTAGAAACACAGTCTTTGGATGGAGATGGCTCCAGCATGGGGCTGTGCCACTTACTATCTATGGAATTTGGACAGCTTAGTTAACCTCTCTGCACCTCTGTTTCTCCTAAGACAGAATGACAATACCTATCTCATAGTGTTTGTCATAAGGATAAAATGCTGGCATATAGTAAGCACTCAATAGTGGCAGCTATCGTTTTTTTCTTTTTATCTTTCTTGCCTTTCTTGGATAGTTACTGAGAAGCAGAATCTGAGATAAGAATTTTTGTGAAAAAGACTTATTTAAAAAGTGCTTCCAGGAGAAAGCAAGAAGGTAATAGGAAAAACAGAAAAGAAATATAAATCAAGAAGTACGTTATTTCCAGAAAGTTCCATCAAGAGTAAATGCAGCCTGATGCCTCAGGAGAACTTGGAAGTGTAAGCTCCACTTCAGTGTTTGTCTTGATTAGAAGTGCAGTGAGTTTTCAATTCAATCACCAATCAATCATTGGCCAAGAGTAGCCCTCAGGAAACAAACTCAGCCTCTTTCAACTCTCTGCAAGCGTAGGCAGAGTGGCGCAAGTATTCTAAGGGAAGTTTTTCTGAAAAGAGTTGCTGGTACAGACCCTTAGACATACAATTACAGAGAAACCAGACAAGTGGCACACGTAAAGAGTAAAAGAAATTCCAGTGTCTGCTAGACGAGCTTTATTTTCTATTTTTCTTTTATACTTCCCCTCATTAGGATCATATAACACTCCTTTGTTTTCAAATAGGGCTTATTTGACTTTTCTACTATCCATCTCTAAAAGTTTCCAAAAATTATTTTACCTTAGAGAGCCTAAAAAAAATTTATTAGATAAAAGATAATTCTCCTCTTGGCCCACACATTTTTACATGCTTTATAAGAGAGGCACTGACTGCTTTTAGTTTTGAATTATTTTCAGCAATGTTTGAATAGTGAACTAACTTGGAAAAGAATGATAGTTTCTCTGGAGAAAAGAGTAATCATGCCTACTGTCTGTTATTAAAAACATACACATCAGGTTCTCTAGACACAGAATTCCTCTTATTCAATGCAACCAACTGTGTGCAGATGTCATCTGGTTCTTTTTCACATTGACTGTTTGAAATTGGGGTTCAGAGTACTTGCATGAAAATGCTGACACTCAGGATCTTTCTGCAAATAATAAGTGTTGTCCTTCATCTCTAACCTTAGTGTCTTGTCTTCTACCAGAACCCAAAAAATGGTGGCAGGCTAACTTGTTATCTTTCAAGAAGGTTAAATCTCAAACCCTTCACAGCTTTTGATTGAAAGGATTCCACATAATATTGTTTATATCATTTATTATTGGTAAAATTTATTCTTGTTTTTTTATTTTAGTCATTTTCTCTGATAGACTTGACTCTCTTTATCATGAATAAATTACAATTAAAATAAAGGAAATGCTTAGCCTAAAACTATTAGAAGAAAAATTATTTCTATGTCTTAGAATACATTATTCACAACATAAAAGATATTACGAAGATAATTTTATCTGTTGAATGTCACTTTTTTCTTTCATTGTTTTTATATGTTTATAGATGATAAGCATAATAATTCCAGGGTGTCAAGATGTTGAGACCACCGCAAAGGCATTGCCTCAGAGAGATAAGTAAGTCTCTAGTGTCCAGTACTGTGGAGAGGACACCAGAAATATCAGAACATCTTGTGTACAGATCCCTTTCTATAAACATCACTTTTGAAACTTACTGGGGACCCCTCCTTTGCAAAATTCCAACAAGGACAATTAAAACAGAGATAGGCAGATAGAAAAGGAAATAGGTGGGGCACCTGGGTGGCTCAGTCAGCTAAGTGTCTGACTTCGGCTCAGGTCATGATCTCAAGGTTTGTGGGTTTGAGCCCTGTGTCGAGCTCTGTGCTGGCAGCTCAGAGCCTGGAGCCTGTTTCAGATTCTGTGTCTCTCTCTCTGTCCCTCCCCCTATTTTTGCTCTGTCTTTCTCTCTCTCAAAATAATAAACATTAAAAAAAATTAAAAAAAAGAAAAGGAAATAGCACATAAAAATGATGAAACATATGGGTAAAGCCTTGTAAGTTAGAATTTTCTCAACCAATGAACAAAGACGGTTTAAATGTTTGGAAAATTCCCTTATAGGCCATAAACCAATATGTTTTCTGTATTCTTTTGGCGGTATGGTAGACTCTCCTCTTGTGGGGGGTGGTAGGGTATTAACCTGAAAATGGGTCAGAAACATAATTTTTATTTTATAGCTATTATAATAGCGAGGAATATAATCTTTAATAAGGGAATCTTCCTGTGATTTAGGGATTTTCCCTCATTATAATTAGGGATCCAAATTAAATGATGCTTCGTGATTTGATGACTATATTTTGTAAGAAATTACATTATTTGTTCTAAATTACACCTTTATCTATCACTAGATCTATCTGTGTTCTGGCCCAGGAAACCTTAATAAGAAATTATAATAATTCTTAAAATAGCGCTCAATTTAAAATAATTGGCTCAAGTCTTTTAAAAGAGAACATATGTCTGGAATAGTAACTAGTATATAATACATATTGCATTCTGGTACCCTCTGGATTCAAAAGATAGGGTATCATAGTTGCTCTATAAACTAATTACTCGCACAAGTAGATTTTAAGTGATTTTCTGTTGATCTTTATAACTTATAAATTTTAAAAATAGAAGTTAACTGTGGTTTTGTTCACCTGAAATATAGAAATGTTTTCCAAAATTCTAATTTATTAACCTGAAGCAATTTTTATCCTGAGAGTCTGGGCATAAAAATATATTGTGAATGAAGGGGAATAATAGCATTGGTCATAGCCTTTAAAAAAAGAAATGTTTATATGAAGAGCAATGTAGACTTTACTCCTTTTGGCTGCAGTCTCACGACACTCTTAGAAAAGTAGAATGGGTTTAATAATCGTGTTATGCCTTTGCCATAAATCTCTGGCACTCCCAACTGAGATATACTGCAGAAATAACATGACTGAAAACCAGGTACAACTGTGTGTCAACAAAAACACTGTTCATTCTCTGGAGGCAAAAATAAATAAGGAGATTACTATAAAGGACATTATAGACATTGTAACTGTACAAATTTGTCAAGGAAGAGACAACTATATATTTATGATTGAGGTAGTTTTAAAAGAAATTAGAGTGAAAAGGCTATATTTCACATAATGCCACAATAAAATATAAATTATTATAAAATATTTTTATTCAAGTGGCCACTCTTTATTCATATAACCCCTGATAGATAAAATAATAAATCTTCCTTGTTTGTATCTTATGAAATTGAACTTTTTATTTTTGGCAAATTTCAGTTGGCTGAAATCCTCCTTGACAGAGTTAATAAGATACATAAGATGTATACATCTACTGATCCCTTCCTCCCTCCCCTGAACTGCTAACAATCACTGATCTTTTTACTTTCTCTACAGTTTTGCTTTTCCAGAGTGTCATACAGTTGGGATCATACAGTATGTGGCTTTTCATTATTGGCTTCTTCACATAACAATGTGCATTTAAGTTTTATTAGTGTATTTCCTTGACTTGATAGCTCATTCTTTTAAACACTCCATTGTATGCCTTTACACAGATATATCATAGTTCATTCACATATTGAAGGGCATATTAGTGATTTCCAATTTTTGGTAATTGTGAATTGTAAACATTCATGTGTAGGTTTTTATGTTGTTTCTGGGTTCTTCTATTTTATTTCCGGGTTCTTTATTCTGTTCTACTGACCTATTTATCTCTTCTTTCAGCAGTACCACATTATCTTCATTACTATAGCTTTATAGTAAATCTTACAGTTGAATGTTGTCAGTATTCCAGCTCTTTCCTTCTTTAAGATTATGTTGGCTATTCTTTCCATAGAAATATAGAATCAGTTTCTCAATATTCACAAAATAGTTTGCCAAGATTTTGCTGGAATGTGTTGAATCTATAGCTCAAATTGGGAAAATTAACATCTTTTTGGGGGTGGGGAAATTGACATCTTAATAATATTGTGTCTTTCTACTCATGAAAGTGAAATATTTCTCCACTTATTTAGACCATCTTTGATTTATTTCAATTGGGTTTTTATAATTTCCACCTATAAATCCTACATTTATTTACACATACTTCATTTTTTGTTGTCCTAATGTAAGTTGTTTTATAGACTAAACTGTATCTCCCCCCCCCCCACCCCCCACCCAGACTCATAGGTTGAAGTCCTAACTCCCCGCATGACTGTATTTGGAGACAGGGCCTTTAAGAAGGTAACTAAGGCTAAATGAGGTTATAAGGATGTGGGCCTAATTCAATAGAACTAATGTCTTATCAAAAGATGAAGAAGTACCGGGACTGTGTACACTCAAAGAAAAGGTATCGTGAACACACAATGAGAAAACAGTGTGTGCAAACCACGGAGAGACTTCTCACCAGAAACCAATCCTACTCAGCACTTTGATTTTGGACTTTCAGCTCCCCACACTGTGAGAAAATAAAATTCTGTTGTTTAAGTTACTTAGTCTGTGGTATTTTGTTATGGTAGCCTGAGCAGTGTGATACAGTGGTGTTTTTAATTTCAGATTTGAATTATTCATTGCTGGCATTTAGAAAAGCAATTGACTTTTGTGTATTAACCTTGCGTACTGTGACCCTGTATGCATAATCACTTAGAGGGGCACCTGAGTAGCTTAGTGGGTTGAGCCGACTTTTGATTTCAGCTCAAGTCATGGTATCATGGTCGTGGGATCGAGACCTCCATCCTGCTCTGCAATGAGCATGGAGCCTGCTTGGGATTCTCCCTCTCCGTCTCTCTTTCCCTTCCCCTCTTATTCCTGCTCTCTCTCTCTCAAAAAAGAAATTAAAATAAATAAGTAAATAAAAATTTAAAAAATCACTTACAATCAGGAACGTTTTGGGGGCCTGGGTGGCTCAGTCGTTTAAGTGTCTGACTTCAGCTCAGATCATGATCTCACAGTTTGTGAGTTTGAGCTCCGCATCAGTCTCTGTGCTGACCACTCAGAGGCTGGAACCTGATTTGGGTTCTGTGTCTCCCTATCTCTCTCTGCCCCTCCCCTGCTCATGCTCTGTCTCAAAAATAAATAAACATTAAAAAAATAATGTTTTGGTTGATAGTTTAGGATTTTCTACATAGGCAATAATGTCATCTGCAAACAAAAAGTTTTATTTCTTCGTTTCCATTCTTCATATCTCAGTATATTATTTTCACATTGTATTAACTAGGACTTCCAGTACAATGTTGAATAAGAGGGGTATCTTTGCCTTTTTTCTGATCTTAGGGGAAAAACATATAAGTTCTTACCTTAAGTATGATACTACCCATAGGTTTTTAATGATTGTCCCATAGTTCTTGGATTTTTTCTTTCTTTTCTTCTTCTTAAACTTTTATCTGTTTGCATTCAGGTTGGACATTTTCTATTGACATGTTTCAAGCTCACTGATACTCTCTTTGTCCATATCCATATCCTTCACTTCTGTTAGTCTTTGGTTTTTAGCATGTCCTTCTCAAACTTGCTTTGAGTTTACGTCTCTCTGCTTACATTATGCATCTGTTCATACACGCTGCCTACATTTTGCATTAGCACCTTGAAGATATTAATTGTGGTGATTTTGAATTTCCTACCTAATTATTCTAAAATCTGATTTGTCTCTCAGCCTTGTTTTAATGCTTACTTTGCCTCTTAAGACCATGTTATTGCATGTCTTTTAGTATGTCTTGTATTTTGTTGTCATTGTTGAAAACTGGACATGCTATGTTGGGTAATAGAAACTGAAATAATTAGGCATCTCATGTGAGGATTTATGTCAACTTGGCCAACTGCTGGACTGTGTTTAATATTTGCTGTAGTTGTGGGTGCCAGAGGCTTCAGGGTCCTCACAGTCACTTTTTCTCTTTCTTGGCTGTGGATTTCCATAACAAGTTCTTAAACAGAGTCTGTGCCTTACAGCTCAGTTATAATCCACCATTATTTTTCTAGAACCTTGTTGATATGGTGTTAAGAATTTGGGAAGTAGAAACATTCTAAAATCCAAGAGTTAAACCTCAGTTTTTAGTTAGCTTGAATCACTGGGCTGTGGCTCAGAAGCACTTCATACCTTCCCCCCACCGCCACCTTTTTTTCTCTCTTTACATAAGACAGAATGGATAGAGGGGTAAGGAGTTGTCTAACTGCCCTTCCGCAGGTCACATAATGCTCTGATAATATTGTCTCCCCTGGATGGTAAACTTTCATTATGGAGACAGCTCTGGGCATATTTCAAAATGGTTACTTATATTCTAAGTATATTTCAAAATGGGAACTTTTCTCCTCTGCCTGTACTAAATACTAGGGAGATATTTCTGCAACTCTCAGTGAGTACCTTGTAAGGTTACTAAAGATAAAACCCATAGAAATTTAGGACCACCACTAGGACTGGACCCCAGGAGTCTCTATCTGTCAAGCCGGTGCACATTCAGCCTGCAGAAAGTCATCAAAGTTACCAGTTAAGTGTTTCTACCAGTTACTGGCTCCAGCCAATTCAGCTCCAGGTAAGTTATTCGTGTCTGTACTCATCTTTACTTGCCTGTCTCTCCAGATTTCTGAGGGGCTGTTGTCCTATGGTCTCAATTCTCTGGAGGATCTAAAAAAAGGCCAAAATTTTTGGTTTTCTCAATTTTATCTTCTTGTGAAGATGGGGATAATGAATTCCCAACTCTTTATATGATAACAGAGAAGTCTGTGAAAGGATTTTTTAACATCTGTTAAGTATGATTCTGAATAATGAAACTCTATTCAATTGTTCATGAAGAAATTCCCCGTAAGGAATGAAAGTCTCTAAGTGAAACACTAGGAACAAAATCTTAGACCTAAAATTGACTTGCTGTCTTCAGTACCATCTTTCCCTCTGTTTAGAAAATTGTTTTTGTACCAACTAGGAGTTCTTCAGGTACAAACGACAAATAGACGACTCAGTTTAGCCGGAGCCAAAGACTAATATTACTCGTATGAGTGGACGTCCCAAGGCCAAGTTTACATTCAGCTTGACTAGAGTCAGGGGCCCAAAAACTATATTCAGGGTTTTTTTGCTTTTATCCCAGTGAGGGAGGAGGTGAAGCATGATGTTTGGAATCCCAAAAGGACCACGTGTATATCAACTATCGATTTATTACCTCTCAACTCCAAATCCACTGTTTTCTTTCCTGTTCTGCAATAATGGATCTGGACTCTAAGATTTCTCCTTTGTAGAGAGCAAGATGTTAATTTTTGTCAGTATAGGATGATGTAAGTACAGGCTTGGAGAAAAGGTCATCTCCTTCTGGTTCTAGTGTACTTCTATTTTTTGTTTTTTTCTGCTCTTACTGTTGACAGTATTATGTGTTGGTGTGGGACAGCCCAGTTATATATGCAGAGAAACTAGCCTCTCAATAAGCTTACAGCTCTGGCTCAGTGACCACCTCAGTGAAGCCATTCCTACACCAATGCCACACATCTGAACTGTGCACTATCCAGCCAGCTCATGATCTCTCGATGCTTCTCTTTCTTTCTTACACCTGCCCTCCAACCTTGGCCTACCTCAGCCTGGACGGCTGTTTTCTCCTTGCCACTCTCACCATAATTTCCTGACCCCCTTGCTCCCAGAAGTGTATGCTAGATCAGCCCACCTGTACCCTGAAAAGGTGTCTTCTATTTTCCAATTAGTTTCATGCCCACTGGCCTTAGCCCAACTGCACCCTAGAGAAATATTTCTTGCTTGCTTGATGACTGCACACCAGCTCTTACCAGGAGAAACTCAGAGAGCTTTTCTGTCTTCCAGTTAAACTGTGGTTAAAGCCACACTTCTCCAATGAGGTCTGACTCCTAGCCTTGGGAATAATGCCTTTCCAAGTTTGTTTCTTCCTTAAGTACTCTAGGGTATCTCCAGGCTATTCATTAGACCCCTATAGAAGCTCTATAGTTACACTCCCTTTTTGAATTACTTTGTGGTTTATATCTTGACTGTACCCTCATTGATACAATATATCATGGTGACAGAGTTGTTCCCAAAGGACAAGTTCAGGGAAAACATAATGTGATTATTGTGTATTTCACTGATTGAGAAGGCACTATCACATAGATTTATTAGATTATATATAAAGGAATATTATATTATTTATTTCCTATATTGTGTTCCCACAAATTGCCATATTTTAACCATAATTCTGGTTTCTTAGTGGTAGGATCAAATGTTTTTAGCACCGTTGCCCTGTGTGGATAGTATGTTTAACATTGTTACTTTCTACTGTATCCACAAGAAAGAAAGAAAGAAAGAAAGAAAGAAAGAAAGATGACCACAACATCTGATCAATATTTATTCATAGCTAGGCATAAACATTTATGAAGGGTAAGCATGAGAAGAAATATTGGAAAAACTCTAAATTTTTGAAAGATTGCATGTTGGTATACAAGCCCACATATGACAATTCTTTTGCGAATCATATATTTCTTACCAATTTCCACAATTTTTTATTTCGTCTGATTAATAATTTTGTTAAATAGTTTTACAAATTACCTTTTCTTTTTTTAAAAAAAAATTGTTTATTTATTTTTGAGAGAGAGAGAGACACAGAGAGAGAGAGAGAGAGAGAGGGAGCACAAGCTAGGAAGGGACGGAGAGAGGGAGATACTCCCTCCAAAGCAGACTCCAGGTTCTCACTGTCATCACAGGGCCCAACACCGGGTTCGAACCGACCATGGGATCATGACCTGAGCCGAAATCAGTTGCTTAACTGACTGAGCCCCACAAATTACCTTTCTTAATTCCTGGGAGAGTATGCAGACAATTTTTTATGCCGTTGCTAAATTAGCCATTTTTCTCTTTCATTTATACCAACTTTCTATTGTATGTTCAAGAAACATCTCTTGGAATTTCTGATCATCCCATTACTTTTATTATCACTTTAATAATTATATATTCTCTCATGAGCATTTTATAATAAAAAAAGTTATTTTTTCAAATAAATAGGTTTCATATGCCAAAATATTATGAAATATGTAATCGTTAATTATGAATTTAGCAAATACATATAATAATGAATTATAAACAAACATCCCGTAAAAAAATATGAGAAAATTATCTGCCTTGCCCATTCAAAGAAATGTTACTCTCCTTAACATTGAAGGTCTTTCTTCTCCATCCTAATACATTGTGAACCAATAGGTTTTTTGGTTATTAGTCATCTGGTCTTGACAAAAATAATCAAGAATCCAAGTTGCTGTTTCAGGAAATATTAGTAGAAATTGGCTATCATGATGTGTTTGTGTGCATGGGTGTGTGAGAGAGAAAGTGATTCTTTTTGTTTTTAAGTTACAGCCACTCCTATTCCTATAGAATGTCTACTCCAAAATGTTTTTCACTGTAATCTAAATTCCAATAATTGACTTGGCAAATGGCATAGGGATGATTTAGAATTTTGGTGGCTATTGTGGGAACCTTTTGGCATCTTAAGTATAATACATTTAACAGAAGCCATAGAAAAAAAATGGAGGGGAAGTATTAAGCAATAATAGTTGGCCTTATTATTATTATTATCATTATTTATTATTATTATGCTGAGGCTTTAAAATGAAATTAAAATCCAACATCTCCTCCCTCAGAGAAATTCTGGAAAAGCCAAAGGAAAGAAACAACTAGCCTTGAAATCATCTAAAATGTCTTTCCTCTGCTCCAAATCCTATACCCTACTTTAATCTTACCTCCTATTTATATAGCTTGCCTCCCCTTCCATGCTCTCCTAAATCTATATATGAACCACCCTTTTATTTAAGATTTTCTGCAGAGTGCTACCTAAATTTTAATGATTGGCTTGAAAATATTTTCAAAATATATTTTGAGGTATCCCTGACAGCTGATGTAAAAGAATCACTGTTCTCTATTTTTATTAATGGACTAAGACCAGAAATAATATATTTAATTTAAAAAAAACAAATTGGGATGGGAATTTTCAGTCCTGAACAATCTTTAATTTAAGGACAAATATTTTCAGAGGCTTTAGAAAACTGAAAAGCTAAGAACCAAGGCAAACATGGCTTTTCAGAAAAAAACTGGACTCTGAAATAGAAACAAACCAAAGGATCATAAATACAGAGAAATTTATTGGCTAGGAAGGAGCAGAAAGTGTCTAAAACTACAGAGCTGTAGTGCATTACCTTGATAGTGATTTGCCAGCTGAAGATGGTACATTAGCTAAGGAAAGATCATTGGCTATCCAAAATTATCCAAAGCTAATAAAAAAATAAAAAAAAAGAATGGAGGGAATTCCTAGATTATTGTAGACAATGACTGTAGACAGGACTGAAAATTCCCATCCCAATTTGTTTTTTTACATTAAATATATTATTTCTAGTCTTAGTCCATTAAGAAAAATAGAGAACAGTGATTCTTTTACATCAGCTGTCAGACAATGAGTATTCATTTTTTCTGAAATAGTAAAATCCTTATATCATTCAACTAAATATTTCTTATGCTCTACCCATTGAATTCTATTATCCAAAGAGGACTGAAACCCTCCACGTTAGAATAAAACCAGCAAAGAAGTGAATGGAATGGTGATGCTGGGCTTCCCAAAGACAGAATTTTATTACTTTTTTTTTTCTTTAATAGAAGGACAGTTAAAAGACAATTATCCAGCATTTAACACCTGAATATTTTCCTTCCTTTCTTTTTTTTTTTTTCTTCCTCTCTGTAAGACATAAATCTTTCTGTCTAATCTACATCTTCTCTTGGCCTTAAATCCAACAGGTAATTTTTCTTACATTTGAAAGAGTTTTGAACAGGGGTATTTTGTGGAATTTACTGTGATGAACCACAGGTTTCTATAGCAAACATCATCATGATATTAGCCAGATCTATCAATGAGAAAAATGACAGTTGATTATTCAGAAATGGGGTTTCCTTTATTTAAGAAAGAGTAGAATGCCTATATTTTTACTGTATACTTTTTCCTAAATTAAATTGTGTTATTGTAAAGATTTCTAATTTGTTTTAAAGGTTTTTGCTAATGCTTCTCTATGTGTAGTATAGGAACCATGTAACAATAAAAATGATGGTAATAATAATTAGAATAATGTCTCCAAGCATATAAATTGTAACTCAATTTATATTTACCTAGTATAGCTGTAACTTTTCAGATTTATTTTTTGTTAATGTGGCTTTTTTATGAATTAAAAATTAAAAAGGTAAAGATTAAATTTAAAATACATTTTCCGGGGCGCCTGGGTGGCGCAGTCGGTTGAGCGTCCGACTTCAGCCAGGTCACGATCTCGCGGTCCGTGAGTTCGAGCCCCGCGTCGGGCTCTGGGCTGATGGCTCGGAGCCTGGAGCCTGTTTCCGATTCTGTGTCTCCCTCTCTCACTGCCCCTCCCCTGTTCATGCTCTGTCTCTCTCTGTCCCAAAAATAAATAAAAAACGTTGAAAAAAAAAAAATAAAAAAAAAAAAAATAAAAAAAAATAAATAAAATACATTTTCCACTTAAAATACAAAGTTAAATATGATGGCCAATGATATCAAAACCTACCACCTTAAAACAAAACAAAACAAAACAATACAAAACCTACAACCTTGTCAGGAATTTAAGATTATTTTTTATTGTGCTTCTGTCTATAAAATTATGCCTATACATCTCTATCTGTATCTGCACACACACATAAATATATACAATGTCTACATAAAAAAGCATTTTATTTTTTTTAATTATTTAATTTTTATTTTTTGAGAGAGAAAGACAGAGTGAAAGCAGGGGAGAGCAGAGGGAGGGAGAGAGAGAGAGAAAGAAAGAGATACACAGAATCTGAAGGAGGCTCCAGGCTCTGAGATGTCAGCAGAGAGCCCGATATGGGGCTCAAACTCACAAACTGTGAGATCATGACCTGAGTCAAAGTCGGACACTCAACCGACTGACTCACCCAGGCACCCCCCAAAATACATTTTAATTAATAGTAGATTGAACTATACATCTTTGTTTTTAATTTTATGACAAATATCCTTTCATACTCTGTAGATCAATCTTTTTTTTTTTAAGTTTATTTATTTATTTTGAGAGAGAGAGAGAAAGCACAAGTGGGGGAATGGCAGAAAGAGAAGGAGAGAGAGAATCCCAAGCAGGCTTTGCACTGTGAGCTCAGAAACCCATGTGGGGCTCAAACTCATGAACTGTGAGATCATAACCTGAACCAAGGTCAGTCTCTCAACCCACAGAGCCACGCAGGTGTCCCAGTAGAGCAATCTTTTTATAACTTATTATATTTTTAAATTTATTGACAAAATCTTCTCCTTTTATCCACTTGTAAATCTTTTATTTTTCTCAGTATATTTAGTTTTATCCCATTCTCTATCCTTATGTAAATTCAGTTTCTCTCTCTCTCCTTCTCTCTCTCTTTGTCTCTCTATCCTTTCTATTGGGCATGCTGTCCAAGGAGTAATTTTCAGTGTAATTTCTATTATCTTTTTATAACCAGCTTAGAGGATTGCTATATGTCTTTTTTGACATTTCTTCTATATACTGTAATTTGTTAGTTTTCCTTTAATATTATAGTTTCTTAACCTTTCATTTTGTTCCTGTTTCCTTTATTTAAAATTTAATGAATTTATTTACACTTTCCTGTTTAGTAATAAAAGCATAGCCTTCACAATACCCAGAAGTTGGATTTAATTCACTTTATTTTTCAAACTTTCATTTTGTGTTTTTAATTTTGTTTTACTCATTCATCTAAGTATTTTAAACATTGATGTTAGTTTTTTCATACGTCTTTAAGTCCAGCTTCACTTTCTTTTTTATTGCATTTTGATCAGCATGTGCTCTGCAATATGACTATTTAGAAATTACTAAATGTGTCTCTGTGACAATGCATTATCTTTAAATTATAAGTTAAATATCAAATTCAAGACTTTTCGCACAGATGATCAGTTTCGCAAACTATGATGCACTCAGTGCCAGGCCAGGGCAGGCTCAACAGTGTTGTGAAAGCACAGCACACACAATGTGAAGCTTATAACTCACTTTCTACAGCCCTTTATGTGGGCCAGCTAGAATTTTCCACGTAAGTATTGTCAATATGAGAGACAAGGCATGATGTTTTAGAAACATTCAATCACTTTTGCGGGCTTAATATTTTCAGAAATCAGGTGATATATCTAAAGTTGTGGCTGAAATATTCTCCAGTTGTGGCTGAAATATTAACCTTTTATCTTTTCTTCTCTTTTAAAATACGTGCTTTATCAGAGAAGGACTTACTACTAATACTAATTTTATAGATATAATCTGCCTTATTATTATTATTTTGGTGGATAAAAGCAGAGGTAACTAAGTTTAAGTTGTTCATCACCTCCTTTTATGTGCCCGGCTTTCTCAAGCACCCCATTATTGGTTAACCACTTAATGCTGGAGGATGGGAATTCCTGACACCGAGTAACATCTCATTAGCATGAACAGCTGGAGGCTGAAAGGGAAGGCACCTTAGGGACTAATTACCTGAGAAGATTTCAATAGCAAACATCTACCTGAATCTTTTCCCCAGAAAGCAAGAGTCTGTTAACCCATGTATAAAGGCTCTGTATGCCTGAGACTAATATTTATTTGAAATTTAAATGTTATAAAGTCCCTCCGTTGTCATGCTGCTCGGTGACAAAAATCTATCCAGGCCAGTTGCCTCATTCGCTCTTATTCCGTGGTGTTATGAGTTTCACCTAGCTGGTGTATTTGATGTGGCTGATCTTGGGGATGTGTGTCAGTGGAGGCCTCAGAGAAGTACAATTATTTTCTCATCACTGCTGTTGTGAGGCACAAGGAAGCCATTTGATTGTATTTGACTGGAAGATAATTAAACATTTGTCAGCTGTGTTTGAACAAGAGCTCTGATCCCCGGATCCCTGGGTTCCAGAGGCTTTGTGAAGTCCCTGAAATTATAGGCGATATTTTCTGTGTGTGTGCATGTGTGCATTTTTTTTTCAGAAGGAGTAGATTCTTTTGAAACCCTAAAGCATTACTGCCATGTACTCTCCCTTCCTCAAGTATTAAGGACCACTTACCTTGTTCTTATTCTTTCAAATTAAAGAAGAATTACTTGTATTTTCAAAAAGAAAAGAAAAAAAATAGATGTGATGTGTATCCTTAAGGGGAAGGGACAGGCTCATGTGACAGAAAGGAGGAGAGATAAAGCTTATTAGTCACATGAGGGGGGAATTTTTTTAATTTTATTTTTAATATTTATTTTTGAGAGAGAGAGCACAAGCAGGGGAGGGGCTGAGAGAGAGGGAGACACAGAATCCGAAGCAGGCACCAGGCTCTGAGCTGTCAGCACAGAGCCTGACGTGGGGCTCCAACTCATAAGCCTTTAGATCATGACCTGAGATGAAGTGGGAGGTTCAACCAACAGAGCCACCCAGACGCCCCCTTCCCTCCAGTGGGGGAAATTTTCAGCCACCTATGATAAAATGAGAAAATACAGTGTTCTCAATTTTAAGGATTGTCTTTTATTCTGAGATCATATTTTTCTATTTTGCCATATTTAAACCTTAAACTCTGATTTCTTTCATTGAACAATAGTGGTAACTACAGGATTGGATTTTGTTTTTGTAATCTTATGTGCTAAAATTCTTTTTTTATTCTTTTCAAAAACTGAAACTTAGATATGGGTATTACAGTTCTATGTCCTCCCACCCCTATAAATGCACTCCATATTGAGAGTCAATGTCCGAATCAGTCACTGGTATTAGGGTGACAAGCCCTGTGGTTTGCCCAGGACTGAGTGGTTTTCACACTGAACTTACAATGCTGAGAGAAAGAAGTTTGAAAACCACTGACATCAGCAATGAAATGTGTAGATCAAAAAAAGTCTTCTGGGAGGTATATGTGGCAATGTGTAAGAAATACATATCTAAATGGCAGTATTATGAAATTGTGTTCTGTTTTTATTTGAAAATTCTACGTCATAGTTTTACCTGAGATCATCCTATCCATTATTCTGGAGGTTGTTCAAATCACTTTATTACTTATACCCTCACCTAGGCTGGATCCTGGTAGTTACTGAAAAAATATAAGGTAGCAAAGGCTCATGAAAAGCCATCATAGTGTAGATTCTTTTTTTTTTAATTTTATTTTTTAGTTTTTAAAATTTATATCCAAATTAGCATATAGTGCAACAATGATTTCAGGAGTAGATTCCTTAGTGCCCCTTACCCATTTAGCCCATCCCCCCTCCCACAACCCCTCCAGTAACCCTCAGCTTGGTCTCCATATTTATGAGTCTCTTCTGTTTTGTCCCCCTCCCTGTTTTCATATTATTTTTGTTTCCCTTCCCTTATGTTCATCTGTTTTGTCTCTTAAAGTCTCAGATGAGTGAAGTTATATGATATTTGTCTTTGACTAATTTCACTTAACATAATACCCTCCATTTCCATCCACATAGTTGCAAATGGCAAGATTTCATTCTTTTTGATTGCTGAGTAATATTCCATTGTATATATATATGCCGCATTTTCTTTATCCAATCATCCATCAATGGACATTTGAGCTCTTTCCATACTTTAGCTATTGTTGATAGTGCTGCTATAAACATGGGGGTGCATGTGTCCCTTCGAAACAGCACACCTGTATCTCGTGGATAAATGCCTACTAGTGCACTTGCTGAGTTGTAAGGTAGTTCTATTTTTAGTTTTTTGAGGAACCTCCATACTGTTTTCCAGAGTGGCTGCAGCAGCTTGCATTCCCACCAACAATGCAAAAGAGATCCTCTTTCTCTGTATCCTCACCAAATGCTATTGTTGCCTGAGTTGTTAATGTTAGCCATTCTGACAGGTATCAAGTGGTATCTCATTGTTCTTTTGATTTGTATTTCCCTGATGATGAGTGATGTTGAGCATTTTTTCATGTGTCATTTGGCCATCTAGATTTCTTCTTTGGAGAAGTGTCTATTCATGTCTTTTGCCCATTTCTTCACTGGATTATTTTTCTTTTGGGTGTTGAGTTTGGTAAGTTCTTTATAGACTTTGGATACTAACCCTTTATCTGATATGTCGTTTGCAAATATCTTCTCCCATTCTGTTGGCTGCCTTTTAGTTTTGCTGATTGTTTCCTTCGCTGTGCAGAAGCTTTTTATTTTGATGAGGTCCCAGTAGTTCAGTTTTGCTTTTGTTTATCAATTTTGTTTATCAATTTGTTTGTCAATTTTGTTAATTCTTTCAAAGAACCACCATCTGGTTTGATTGATCTGTTCTACTGTTTTTTTGGTTTTGATAGCATTAATTTCTGCTCTAATCTTTATTATTTCCTGTCTTCTGCTGGTTTTGGGTTTTATTTGCTGTTCTTTTTCCAGCTCCTTAAGGCATAAGGTTAGGTTGTGTATCTGAGATCTTTCTTCCTTCTTTAGGAAGGCCTGGATTGCTATATACTTTCCTCTTATGACTGCCTTTGCTGCATCCCAGAGATTTTGGGTGTGGTGTTATCATTTTCATTGGCTTCCATATACTTTTTAATTTCCTCTTTAACTGCTTGGTTACCCCATTCATTCTTTAGTGGGATGTTCTTCCGTCTCCAAGTATTTGTTACCTTTCCAATTTTTTTCTTGTGGTTGATTTTGAGTTTCATAGCGTTGTGGTCTGAAAATATGCACGATAGGATCTTGATCTTTTTGTACTTACTTAGGGCTGATTTGTGTCCCAGTATATGGTCTATTCTGGAGAACGTTCCATGTGCACTGGAGAAGAATGTATATTCTGGTGCTTTAGGATGAAATGTTCTGAATATATATGTTAAGTCCATCTGGTCCATTGTGTCATTCAAAGCCATTGTTTCCTTGTTGATTTTCGATTAGATTATCTGTCAATTGCTGTGAGTGGGGTGTTGAAGTCTCCTACTATTATGGTATTACAATTGATGAGTTTCTTTGTGTTTGTAAATAACTGATTTGTATATTTGGGTGCCTTCACATTTCACGCATAAATGTTTACAATTGTTAGGTCTTCTTGGTGGATAGACTCCTTGATTATGATATAATGACCTTCTGTATCTCTTGATACAGTCTTTATTTTAAAGTCTAGATTGTCTGATATAAGTATGGCTACTCTGGCTTTCTTTTGTTGACCATTAGCATGATAGATGGTTCTCCATCCCCTGATTTTCAATCTGAAGGTAGCTTTAGGTCTAAAGTGGGTCTCTTGTAAACAGCATATAGATGGATCTTGTTTTATTATCCATTCTGTGACCCTATGTGTTTTGATTGGACCATTGAGTCCATTGACATTAAGAGTGAGTACTGAAAGATATGAATTTATTGCCATTATGATGCTTGTGAGTTGGAGTTTCTGGTGGTGTTCTCTGGTCCTTTCTAATCTTTGTTGCTTTTGGTATTTATTTATTTGTATATATATATATATATATATATATATATATATTATATTATATTATATATATATATATTTTTTTTTTTTCATCTTTTCTCCCCTCAGAGAGTTCCCCTTAAAATTTCTTGCAGGGCTGGTTTAGAGGTCACACAATCCTTTAATTTTTGTCTGGGAAACTATCTCTCCTTCTATTTTGAATGACAGCCTTGCTGGATAAAGAATTCTTGGCTGCATATTTTCCTGATTCAGCACACTAAATATATCCTACCACTCCTTTCTGGATAGGTTTGCTGCAAACCTGATCTGTCTTCCCTTGTAGGTTAGGGACTTTTTTTTCCCTTGCTGCTTTCATGATTCTCTCCTTGCCTCAGAATTTTGTGAATTTGACTATGATATGCCTTGTTGATGGTCGGTTTTTGTTGAATCTAACGAGGGTCCTCTGTGCTTCCTGGATTTTGATGTCTGTGTCTTTCCCCAGGTTAGGAAAGTTTTCCACTATGATTTGCTCACATAACCCTTCTACCCCTATTTCTCTCCCTTCCTCTTCTGGGACCCCTATGATTCTGATGTTCCTTTTTATGTGTCACTGATTTCTCTAATTCTTAAATTGTGCTCTTTTGCCTTGATCTCCCCCCTTTTTTCTGCTTCATTATTCTCTATAAGTTTGTCCTCTATATCACTGATTCTCTGTTCTGCCTCGTCCATCCTTGCTGCCGCTACATCCCTCCATGATTGCAGCTCAATTATAGCATTTTTTATTTCATTCTGGCTATTTTTTACTTCTTTTATCTCTGCAGAAAGGGATTCTAATCTATTTTTGACTCCAGCTAATATTCTTATTATTGTGATTTTAAATTCTGGTTCAGACATCTTGCTTGTATCTGTGTTGTTTAAATCCCTGGCTGTCGTTTCTTCGTGCTCTTTCTTTTGGGGTGAATTCCTTCGTTTTGTCATTTTGAAGGGAGAAAAGGAATTAATGAGGTAGAAAAATTGAAATTAAAAAAATTAAAATAAAAAAATGTTAAATTAAAAATTAAACACACACAAACAAATGGAATAGATGATGCTAGATCCTAGGTATGTTTTGGTCTGGGTGTTAAAAGTGGTTTGACAGATTAGAGGAAAAAAAAGGGAAGGGGGAAAGAAAAAAAAAGGAAATCATATGAGAATTTGAAAAAATGAATACACTGAAGTAGACTAAAATGAGATGATGGGGTAAAATTGAATTTGAAAAAATATACACAAAAGTAAATACTATAGTAGAAAAAAATTAAAGAAAAATATTTTTAATAAAAATTAAAAATATGATTTTTTCTTTTTCTCTATTCAAGAAAAAAAGAAATGAAAGTGAAAAAAGATAAGAAAAAGAAAAAAGGAAAAAAGGAAAAAAAGGAAATCGTTTGAATATTTGAAAAAGTGAATACACTGTAGTAGACTAATATAAAATAATGGGAGTGAAATAGAATTTGACAACATTTACATAAAAGCAAAAATATAGTTAAATTAAATAAAAATATTTTTAATGGAAATTGAAAGTAAAAATAATTTTTTTCTCTTTCTGCATTCAAGAAAAAGAAAAGAAATGAAAAAGAGAAAAAAAAGAAATAAAAGGATTTTTTTTTGAAAATTTGAAAAGGTGAATACACTGAAGTCGACTAAAATAACATGATGGAAGTAAAATAGAATTTGAAAAAAATTACACAAAAGTAAGAATATAGTAATGAAAACTAAAGAAAATATTTTCAATAAAAATTGAAAATAAAAATGAATTTTTTCTCTTTCTGTATTCAAGAAAAAGAAAAGAAGTGTAAAAGAGAAAAAGAAAAAAAAAGAAGGGGGTGAGACTTGTGTTCTTGAAGAGTGAAGTTGGCCCGGTTGGGCGGGGCTCATTGTAACAGCTCCGCTCTCCACTAGATGGCGCTGACAGCCTACTGGGGTGTACTCTTGCAGCCCTCCTACATGCGCATGCACAGGAACAGTGAAAATGGCGCCAGCCAGCTCCCCAATCTGTTTTCCTGGGATCAGCAATTGCGCACCTGTCCTCTGTCTTCAGCTTTCTGTCCACTCCCTGCTTTTTCACTCTCCATGACCAGCCCCAGGCAGTACCTCTGTCCTGAGTTTTGTCTCAGATGCGGCTGTTTTCCCCGACCCGTTACTTCCGAAGGGCTGCAGCTTTGACCCGTTCCACCCCTCTGTGGGAGGGTCTCACCGAGCAGTGGCCGAATGAGCAATGGCCGAATGTCGGCTGCACCCAGGAATGCTTGCTGGACCCTGCTGCTGCCAGTGCCCCAAGACTGCGGCCAGGTGCCAGCCTGCCCCAGAAAAAATTCACGAGATAGTGTAGCAGCAGCGTTTCAGAGATTATGGAAAATCACAACACACATCTGGGACCAGGCTTCACCCTTAACGACCTTGCTCCAGCACCAGCGAATGTGGCCGTTTTCTGGGATCTGCTGGGACCAGGTGGCTTCAACAGTCTCTACCAAACGTCCTTCCAGCAGTGGAACTGCTTTTTCCCATGTGGCCTGAGAACCTCCCGGACCCCACTCTGTTCCTGGGGATTCGCCCTTCCCACCAGAGCACCATCAGGTAATGAGCTGCGGAGTTGCAGCCTTTGTGCTCCCCTTGTTTACAGTCTTAATGGAATTTAAACCCTCTCCTTTCTCCTTTCTCCCTTTTCAGTATAGTCTCTGCAGCTGTTTCCAATTTTCCACTTTCTCTCCAGCTGCTCTTGGGGAGGGGTGCTGTTCTCGTATTCTCCCCCCTTCCCCAGTCTCCATCCTCTCTCTGCCCACAAAGTGGTTCCCTACCTTCCGCGGCTTCTTGCTCCCCAAATTCACCTCTCTGCACCGTGTACCTGCCGAATTCTGTGGTTCAGGTTGTGCAGATTGTTGTGTTAATCCTCCAGTTTTCTAGGTGTGTAGGATGGTTTAGTGTTGGTCTGGCTGTATTTCATGGGTGCAAGACACGCAAAAAAAAAAACTTCCATGCTTCCGGCATCTTGGCTCCTTCATCACAGTGTAGATTCTAATGGCATATGTTCCCTAGGCTTCCAGTGCAGAAACTTTCAAATAGTAGATGTTTATGTTTGGGGCATTTTCCGAGAAGTGATGGAGAAGGCAGCAATGTCTTACCTGTGACATTACCTGTTACGTGCACATCCAGTATTGCCTGCTGTCTGACTCATGTAAATGGTATTTGCAAAATAACATCGTGCTGTCTGCAAGGTGTGACTGTGAACAGAGGGCCTTTGTCATTTTAAGGTTGTAAAAATGAACTAATTGGTATGTCTTATATTTTCCACTGTTTGAACAACAAATGTGTGTAGGTATCTATGATTGTAATATTTACCAATTAATCTAAATAGTTCATACTTAAGTTATAAAGGGTTTCAGGTGGTGTTAAGTATTATGTACCAACATGGCTGAGACATATTGCCCTAATATTTGGCCAAACACTATTTTGGATAGCTGTGAAAGCGTTTTTTGAATGATATTAATATACACGCAGATGGACTTTGAATAAAGCAGATTATTCTCCGTAGTGTGGGTGGACCTCACCCAATCAGTTGAAGGCCTTAGCAGAACAAAGACTGACCTCCCCTAAGCAAAAGGGAATTCAGTTTGCAGACTCCTGGTCTCGTGACTGCCAGTGTACCTTGAAGATTTTTGACTTGTACCTCCACAATTGTGTGAGCCAATTCTTTAAAATCAATCTCTCTCTATGTATACACACATCCTGTTGGTTCTGTTTCTCTGGAGAGCCCTGACTAATACAGTGAGTATATCTTTAAGTCATTCTTGTTCAGACACCATTTAGCTTACCAGCATTTGTATTTCCCAATTTACACAGTGTTAAAGCGTATGGGGATTCTTATATTGTATCAAATGTGAACAGTTAAAATTTCAAATTCTTTTAAATTTGCTGTACATTCACCTAATTAATGGGGTAGTCTGATTGTCTCTAAAAAGTGTCTGAACAGAACTTACTAAATTTGAGAAGATGATGATTAAAAATCAAATATAAAAAATGGGAATCTTGAGATAAACAAACAGCTGTTGGTTGATCTATTACTAGTAGATAGGATTTATGTGGACTTAACAGAAGTGTGATTATTGAACAGCAGCAAAGATTAAAGTTAGTATCAATCCATATGAGGCCTTAGTTATGTGAAAGAAGCTGAGAAAAAGAAAAGAAAATCTAAAAAAAAAGAAAAATTGCTAGATTCTAACAAAGTTTAAAAAAATTCAATTATAGAAGTGAAGAATGGCAATTACTGATGACTATTCTTGAGTATAGAAACTGAAAATAGTAAGACAGAAATTGATGCTAAAAATAAGTAGCAATAAAGAATTCTAGATGATTTGAGTAATCTGCTTACTTATTTTATAAAATAGTAAATATTATCTTTTGGAAAAATTTGAATCTTGAATTTTTCTCTCACCTTCCTGTGAATCTCTTTCCTCTTTACCCTGCCTATCCTTTGGAATAAGACATGAGGCTTAGTGCCACCAGAGATAATGCATATAACCTAGTAGCATATCTAGCTAAAGAGTAATCACAGTTAATCCAAGATAGAACAGGGAAGAAACAGATCCTTTGGAGTGGAAGAGAGGAAAGAATTAAAAATTAATTTCTACTTTTCTCCTACAGCTCTTTTATCCTGGCATTTAACCTGTAGAATGTGACTCTTGTGAGGAAAAGAAAAAAGAAAAAAAGAAAAAGAAAAGCAAAACAAGGAAGGATTTTGTTGCAGGTTTAATTTGGGGCACAGAGATTGGATGTGTGTCATGTTCAGACTTTAAAAAGACCTATGGGCTATCAAGAATTGCAGCAGGGTCTAATCAACCTGGGGGACGATGAAGACCCCTGGAAGCATCATGGAGAGAATATGCCTTCAATTGTACCAGATAAAAAAATGGGGCAATGTAGGTTGTTGTATATAATACAGACACATATATATACACATATAAATATTACATATCTGTGTGTGTATATATATATATATGTATATATGTGTGTGTGTGTGCGTGCACACACAGATCTGAGCCATATTCCTTGCCTATTAATCACAAAGACATTTAAAATTTCTGCCCTACCCAGACACTTGTATCATAAGGACAGTGGTGAAAGAAAAAGTAAACAGACCTGTAAAGTTGTTTTACATTATAGTACATGGTGATAAATTGCTGGGAATTTTAAAGTTCTCAATCTACCTCTCCTTTCTTGCCCATCCTTGCAAGTCTCTAGGTTTTCAGTGGGACTTCAAAACAAAAAAAAAGAAGAAATTTAGATTAATTACAGATGACAAAATAATGGTATACAATACTTTGTATAATTTAATTTCTAGTTTATAAAAGGCACAGTTTAGTTCTTGGAAAACCTTGCCATACCCAGAGGAGCGCAGTCTTTCTTTTTAGTACTTTTTCTAAGAATAGCATCTGCTATGTGTCAGATTCATGCATATGAGAAACATGGAGTCATCTAGGTAAATTTGACTAGTTTACAGCTCAGCGGCCAAATGTATCTCAAAGTCCTGATGGTTGAAACTTACTGAAAATATCCCATGCTATATTTTCAAGTTATGTTTTTACTGTCTGATAGCCAAGACAGGATAGGTACTGTTGACTTGAGAGAAGAGCGCTAGTTTATTTATTTTTAATGTTTATTTATTTTTGGGAGAGAGAGAAAGAGAGCACGCATGCACATAAGTGGAGGAGGAGCAGAAAGGGGGGGGACAGAGGATCCAAATGGGGCTTTTCACTGACAGCAGAGAGCCCGATGTGGGGCTTGACCTCGCAAATGACAAGATTATGACCTGAACTGAAGTTGGATGCTTAATCGACTGAGCCACCCAGGTGCCCCAAGAGTGGTAGTTTAAATAGAATAATTGGGGAAGGCATCCTTTGGTCAGAGGCCAGCTGAAAGAGGTAATGGAGAAAACCGACTATTGGGAGAAGAATGTTCCAAGCCAGGTACATGGTGTAAAGTCCCTGAAATAAGAGCATGCTTTGTGCATTCAAATAATAACAAAGAGGCTCATTTTTGGAACAGACTGAAATAAATAGAAGAAGTAGGAGATATTGTCATAGAAGATGGAAAGGAAACAGTTTATACAAGACTTTGTGCAGAATTTTAAACACTTTTACTGTTAATAAAACGGGAGTGATTGAGGGTTTGAGCAGAGACGTTATGTGATCTAACTTTTTTCACTTTTTACTCTGAATATTTTCAAACAAGTCTTATATATTTTTACGAGCAACTTTTGAAAGTTTGTGACTGTCAAAGGTTTAATTCACATAAATTGTCAAATTTAGTGGAATAAAGTCATTTATAATATTCCATTGTTATCCATTTAATGCCTGTATATCTGTAGTGACAACCTTGTTTCATTACTCATATTGGTAATTTTATTTTATATCTTTCATTCTTTTTGGGAGCAAGAATTCCTGTCCCCTCAAAGGTCCTTCAGGCTGGACCAAGAATCGAACTGACATGAGACAGATTAACAGGAGAAAATCAAATTGGTACATATAGGGAATCCACATAGACATGGAAACTCCAAAGATAGGCACAATGAAGTATATGTGTCATCCTGAACTAAGGAGAAGGGGGTGGGTGTCTGGGACTTCAGAGGAAAAAATGCAATTCACAGGGTGATAAAAGAGCAGATGTTTGGTAATTTGATGTTTGCCCTACCATATACTTGGGTCATTCAGATAAAATTTATCTCTGCAAATAACCCTATTCTGGAAAGACCCCCCCCCCAAATTTAGATTCTTCTGTGTAGTTAAGGGAGGGTCTCAAGTGCCTTCAGCTCAGCTCAAAATAATCCACATGCCCAAGTGGCACCTTCTGGGGAGGGGTACTATTCTGAACCCCTTCAATTCTCATCAGTGTGTGGTTGAGTGCCCTCCCTAAAGAATGTGGTGAGAAAGAAACCTCAAGAGAAGGCAACCTGGCTAAGTGCGTAGGTGACATCCCTCACGACCCTGTAACATGAGACCACCCAATCAGACTGTATGTCTATACATTACCCATATATGGGAGACAAAGAAGTACAAAATATATAAAAGGCCACGTGGTGTTTGGGGCTCAGTTTTTCAGTAAGAACCCAACTGAGCCCGCGCTGGCACGAGTAAAGTTGCTTCCTGGAAAGAAAGGCCATTGCGTCATGACTCTGTGTGAGAATTCTACTACAAGTGTAGCTAGAGGTTTATCAAATGTATCAATCTTTTCAAAGAACAAGCATTTGGTTTTATTGATATATTTGGTTCAGGATTTCATTTACCAATGATCTCATTTTTATTATTTTCTTTCTTTGGATTGTTTTGAGTTTCTCTCTTCTTTCTCTAAATAATTCTTTGGAGTCCTTTCTTCTTTTGTAAGATAAACATTTCGCCCTATAATTTTCCTTCTAAGCACTGTTTTAGTTGCATTCTATAAATATTGGTGGTATGTTTTCATTTTTATTAATTAAAATATTTTCTAATTTTCTTTGTGACTATTCATGGCTTGGTTAGTAAAATATTGTTTAGTTTCCAAATATCTGGAGATTTTCCAGATATCTTTCTATTCTTGATTTGCATTTTAATTTTGGTCAGAGAATACTTTGTATGATTTCCGTTCTTGAAATGTGTTCAGGTTTGTTTTATGTCTTGTGTAGGGTCGTTTTGGTGAATGTTTCATTTGTACCTGAAAGTGTGTTCTGCTGATCTTGGGTAGAATGTTTTGTCATTCAGTTCTTCTATATCCTTAGCGGTATTCTGTTTCCTACTCTCAACTCATGAGGGACAAGTGTTGAAGTCTTTAAGTACATTTTTAAATGTAGGTTTTACTATTATTGAGGTATGGTGAGACCAATAGGTCAGGTGATGACTGACATTGAAAAGATAGTTTGTTCCTCACAGTTTCCAAGAGAGGGTATGCCAGGCCACACAGAACTACACAAGGAAACATCAGGGTTGGTCAAGAGGTCGAGGGAGCAAGGGGAAAATATGGACAAGGGCCTTAATTGTGGTTTCTGTGGGGAAAAAAACAGGTGACATAGTATAAGCAGGTTTAAGAATTAGCTATTTTGAATAATTGCAGTGATCTCTAGGACATAGGAACTGTTGCTGGTTGCTGCTACCTAGCCCAGGTGGGTTATCAGTGGTCCTGACTGTAAGAGCCTGATAAAGAAGGCAGTTGGGGGATATGGGCTCTTGACTGATCAGTTTGCATATGAAAAGTGTGCGCAAAGACAAATAATTTACCATCTGTAGGAACTGACTAGCCCTTAGGGCACAGTCTCTTCAGGGTTAACAAGAGTTCCAATGTCAAAGCCACCAGAAATATAGAAAGTAAAAAAAGACAGTTCAACACCATGGGTGCATTTGTCTATTTCTCTTTTTACTCATTTTGATATTAGTTTCATTGCAAAGCTCTGTTATGTGCTTATACATTCAGCATCATCATATCTTCTTGGTGATTTATCATTCTTGTCATCATGTAAAGTCCCTCTTTTTTCTCTGGCAATATTCCATGTGCTGAAGTCTACTTTCTCTGATATTAACATAGGTGTTCTACATTTCTTTTGATTAATTTTGGGGAATTACTTAATTGAAATTAATTTTTGATTTTGTATTACATTTTTCATCTTGTAACTTTTAACTTATATATGTCTTTATACATAAAGTGTATTTCTTATGAGGAGAATATAGTAGGGCATTTTATAAAGTCAGCTGAATTGTCACTACTTTTAATTGAGATGTTGAGACAATTTACATTTAAGTGTTGCAATGATTGAATTTAATTTCCCACCCTGTGCTTATTTTCTAGTTGTTTTAATTACTCTTTGCTTCTTATTCCTCTGTACTTGGACTGGATATATTTTATTATTACATCCATTACTGACTTTCTGTTGTATCTATTTTTCTAAGTTTTAGAAGTTTCTCTAGATTTGGACTATCTTATTACAGTCTGCTTTTAGATAATATATCAGTTCACATATAGTCTACGAATCTTAGTCAACATATACTTTCAATTCTCCTTCCTAGCCTTTGTCTTATTGCAGCCCATATTTTACATGTGTTATATACCCCATACCTTGATACTTTTTTTTATTTTTGGTCTTTAATAATAAACCACCTCTTACAGCAATTAAAAGTAAGCAAACTGACTTTTACATTTATCTTTATTTTTACCAATTCCAAGGTACTTCATTTGTTTTTGTAGATGTGTGTTTCTCTCTGGTATTGTTCCTTGTGCTTGAAAACTTCTTTGAACATTTTTTTGAAGCCAGGTCCGCCAGAAATAAATTCTAGCAGCTATTATTTATTGGGAAAAAATCTATTTCACTTTTAGTTATAAACATATTCTCACTGAGTGTAAATGACAGGTTTTGTTTTCTTCCACTGCTTAAAGATATTACAGTATTGTCTTTGAGGTTGCGTTGTTTCTGACAAGAAATCTTGCATATTTGTTTCTTTGCTCATCTATAGGTAATGTGTCTTTTTCTTTGGCTGCTTTCAAGATTTTTTTCTTATGTTTTGCCTTCATCAATTTAAACATGATGTATCTACTTATGTATGTATTGTATTAATTGTTAATAGTAAAAATATTTTTCTTCTATATCATCATGATTTGTTTACATGATTTTTTTTCCCACTGTTTGTTCTCAGTGTATTCATTTGAATGATTTCCACTAACCTATCCTTAAGGTCACTGATCATTTACTCAATTGTGCCAACATAACTCTCCATCTCTGGCATTATCACTTTCATTTCTAACATTATATTTGATTTAAAAGTTTTACCTCTCTACCGGGATTCTCCCACATTCGCACATGTCCGTGTTTTCTACTAGATTCCAAGCATATTCATTATTTTAAAATTCACACTGGAAGTACCTGGGGGGCTCCATCAGTTAAGCATCCGACTCTTGATCTCAGCTCAGGTCATGATCTTATGGTCCTGAGGTTGAGCCCTGCATCAGCTGAGCGTGGGGCCTGCTTGTTATTCTTTCTCTTCCTTTCTCTCTGCCCCTCCCCCACTTGCACTCTCTCTCCCTCTCTCTCAAAATAAATGAATAAACATTTAAAAAAGAAAAAAATCACACTGTTAGTCACAATATCTGGATCATTTCTGAGTTTGATTCTGCCAATTGCTTTGTCTCTTGACCATGAGTTTGTTTCATTTCCTCTTATTTTGTTTGTGTGACTGTGTGTGTTTGAGTCAAATTTTTATTGGATACTAGGATTCATATGTAAAAGAGGAAAGATTGAGGTAAATAGTATTTATAACTGGAAATATGTTCTCCTCTTTCATGCAGTAGCATGGGGGTACTGAATCAATCTTGTCAAAATTCAAACTTAAAATTAGTCTACTGGTGCCTTGTACTTAGGTGGGGGACTGGGATTCAGAGAGCAATTCTTTTCTTTTTTTCTTAAGTTTATTTATGTATTTTTGAGAGAGAGAGAGGAAGAGGGCATGAGTAGGGAAGGGGCAGAGAGAGAGAACCCCAGGCAGGCTCTGCACTGTCAGCACAGAGCCTGATGCAGAGCTCGAACTCACTAACTGCAAGATCATGACCTGAGCCAAAACCGAGCGTCAGTTGGCTTAACCAACTGAGCCACCCAGGTACTCCTCAGAGAGCACTTCTTAATGTTTGTGCTACAACCTCACTTTTGAACTATCCATGTATGCTGCACAACAGAAGAGTTCATTCTCTCTCTTAAAACATGTAACCTTTCCCCAGGGGTAGATTTCTGATGTTTGCAAATTTGTGTCTTGCTAGGATTCTGCTAGGGCCTGGGGCAGGAGGAAGACTGTTCCAGCCTCACTAGTGGGCCTCCAGTGTGGGATTTTCTCAGCATTTCTGTCATTTTCCCTATGACAGCCAGAATTCTGCCTTGTGTTTCTCTGGTTCTTGTTGGGGAGACCATTTTTGATATAACATCCCTGCCTTGGGAATTTTTCATCAGCTTCCTCATGGGTAGAGATCTTTCTTCTATATCCTTCCCTTTGCTCTTGGGGTTTGCTATCCTTCCCTTTGATGTGAAACGCTTTTCAGAGACAGTCCATTTTCTTTACAGAGGCCTGATCCTTTTCCCTATGCTTGCCACACAGAGGGGTAACTCTAGGTGTTTTCCAGCCTTGTCCTCTGTTTTCTTATGACTGTACCATAAGGTTCCGAAAGAAAGAGACCGTGGATGGGGGCAAACTCCCTTTGCATCTCATTCTCGTGGGCTCCACACTGTCAAATCAGCTCCCAGTTGGCCTTTAGATTTTTATTAATATTTTAGCTCATTTGATCCTCCTTGTTTATATGTTGGCCCTGCCTTTCTTTCTTGTTGAGAAGGTTTAGGCATGCAATTTCTTCTTAGGGGAAGGAGCTGTCCTATTTCAAACTACGTATGTGGCTCCCTGAAAGCTCAGCTTCCTTATGGGTTCAAGAAAATTTACAATTTTTTTTCTGGCTTACTTCTAGTTATTAGAGTAGAAATGATACTTTTTCAGCTAGCTACAAACAAGCAGAAGTGGAATTATCCTCTTATTTTCTTCAGACACATTCACTCAATTAATTCATTAAAATATTCGATAAATACATTCCAACAAACCCAACTGTGGACTCAAAATTAACTGATCAACTACAGAGTTACCCTCAAGAGCAACACATTTAGAAAAGAAATTTTGAGTCTGTCCTGCCTACAACTGATCCTATGTACCATGGCTGTGTTAAAATTCTTAAAATTGGACTTTCATCATGTAATGAATGGCTTAGAAAGTCACAATTAATTCCTACCAACATCTAACCTACATTTATTTGCCTTATTTTCAACTACCACCCAATTAGTTTTCTTCCTTATGCTTCCACAATCAGAATGTTCTTCCCCATTTTTTTCCCCTTCCAGAGACTTACAGCCTCCAAGGTTTCTTTACCAACTACTTAGTTCTCATCCAATATTGGTGCCTCTAAGCGCTTTTATAACACTAACATTCTGAACCATACAACTTAGCACATAATTATAGAAATATATTTTTCTGTTTCTTTGTTTTTTTTTTTCTCTGGGTCTTGGCTTCGTGGGAGGAAGGGAAGGAAAAGTAACTCCTCATAGTATTTTAATGTCTTCCATGTGGCCTAGCAAGTTCTGGTCTCCTGTATTTTTATGACAAACTAGAATATTAAGTAAATAAATTTGCAATAAACTCAGGAACAGGTCAAATATTGTTAAATACTCTACTTGAATAAATATATGGAATGCACTTAAAACCCTGAGGGACAAATATGTACTTTCTGACAGCTGGATATCAGATTAATATAGTGTACAAGTTTAAAGTTTCTAATATGAGGGAAAATGACACAGTAAGATTAATGGTTTTCCTTGCAACTACATTAATTACTTTGGGGCTTGATACAGCAATCATGGTCACACATGTTGTCATTTCAATATATATGTAGAATATAATGTAGGCAGATGTGCTCATTTTGATGATTTTAATCAAAGATCTATTTATGTGACACTTATCTCCAAGTTATTTAAATGTTTGGATAATCTAATTACACTCATTTTAATTATCAGTGTGGAAAGGAGAAAGAATGAGATTGCTCTAATTTCTCTCTTTTCTAGAATGATAACTCTTTCCAAAGAGAGGAGTTTGAACATGTCTGTGATGGTACTAATTCTTTACAAGTCCAGTCAGGGATAGACTTTCTAGACAAATTGTGTGTGTGTGTGTGTGTGTGTGTGTGTGTGTGTGTGTGTATACACAGAAAGTATTTTTGTGTGCCCTGATAGAGAAGACATAGTATGAAACTCTTTCTACACATGTACGTTGGGAAATTTGCAAATAGAACCAATTCCCTGTGCCCTGATAGAGAAGACATAGTGTGAATTTCTGTGCCCTGATAGAGAAGACATAGTGTGAAACTCTTTCTACACATGTATGTTGGGAAATTTGCAAATAGAAACAATTCCTAATATATCTCTTACCAAATGAGTCAGTAGTTGCAACAGTAAGCAGTATTTTTTTAAGTTATTTTTTTACTTATAAAGAAGTTGAAATGGATTGGTAATGACACAATTTGTGATTTAGAATATTCATCATTATGTCCATTACAGGCAAAGTGAGGGTGGACTGACAAGAGGTCAGAGGGTATTAGCTCTGTATAATTAGATACATTGGGTAACTTGTCTGCTCTTACACCCAATACATTACATTGGCTAAGGGTGACTTGATTTGTTAATGCATTATGAGAGATTTTACGGGGTGTTTTTCCTTTCCAAAGCCACTTAAATATTTATTGTCTGAGCAAGTTATAGTTTTCCTCAAGGTCAAAGATGCCTGCCTTTAAGTAAATCATTCTATTAGTCCCTGAGAATTCTTTCCTGTTCTTGTTCGAACATATAACTACATCCTTAAATTTCAGACTCTAATGCCCTTGCTTATAACTATAAACTCCAATATTGGCTGTTTTTAGCAGATACTCAGAGTAATATTAAATCTCATTTACATATTACAAACTGATTCCCAGTACAAAAATGGGTGGTTGGGAATGATGGGGATGGTGAGCAAAGGGAGAATGAAATTATGTGGGGAAAATCGATCTTGGTACCCTGCGGCAATAAGAAATTATTCATTAGTCAACATAAACCACCTCATTTAAATGTCTCAGATTCGCACACTGAGGAAGCAAAAGTCAGACATCTCTAAATCTTTTAACATGCATAAATATTGCATCAAGAGTATTAACAAATACATTTTCTTTGAATATTTTGTATTTTAATTTTATAAACCCATTTCTATTTTATATCAATTATAAGTAATAGCATTTATTAATGATTCCTGGTGAACTAAAATTTTTGCAACAAGGATTTAGAGATGAATTCTCATTGATTAGCCCAATGTTTTCCTTATTTTAAAAGATCCCACATTTCACCTACCTTTCTCTCTTTCTTCAGTACTTCAGCATTCAAAAGATGATATATACATCACTAAACAAATCAGTCAGGAAAATCAGTTGTTCACATTATTTTTCTTGTTTCTACACAAAAGAATATCTTCCATAATGCCTCGTTCTTGTAGACAGTAATCACATCTTTTGACCCCTTTAGGCTTTTCTAAAGAACTTCATAAAATTGCAATTGTCGTGCCATCTTTATTTTACTCTCATATACTGCCAATTTAAGTTTTTAATACTATTAATTGTATCAGTTATTCCTCTTAAAGTTTTTGCTGCGAAGGGCAACATACAGCATACTAAATCCTAGGATAAAAAAAAATTCTAATTTAGAATAAACTCTGAGCCCAACCATGGAAGCAAAAAAGTTATTTATGTTCCTAGATGAAATAATTTATCTTGCTTTGAAAACACACTGATAAATATACACATATCAGATATACATAGAGATAGATTTAAATATAGGGCAGAATAAGATTATAGTTTTACTTCTTAGAATTTAAAAATAGTAATGCTCTACTGTTTTTAATTTCCAAAATGAAATAATAATAATTATAGGCTTTAAAAACATCTTTGTTATGAGTAGTTTTGGGGAGGGAAATTTATATATATATGTATAAAATCCTTTCTTAATATACTACAGAATATCTTATATTGGTAATTATCAAAGTGTAGAGGAAGATTTAGTGATAGTATATAATTTATTTTTGTGAATTTCTTTACAAAGACTTTAAAAACATCTTTTTTAAATGTTTGTTTATTTTTGAGAGAGAGAGAGCAGGGGAGGGGCAGAAAGAGAGAGGGACAGAGGATCTGAGTTAGGCCCTATGCTGATAGCAGAGAGCCTGATGTGGGTCTCAAACTCACGAACTGTGCTGTCATGACCTGAGCCAAAGCTGGACGCTTAAACAACTGAGCCACCCAGGTGCCCTCTTACAAAGTCTTTTTAAACTAACTTTACCTGAGGTAGAGAAAATGGAATTTCTTTCTTGTCTTTGTTATTATTATTCATCTTGAATATCTTTAAGTAATCTAGCACATCTGGTGCAGTAAACACAAAAACTAAAATAGGGATGTATGTCCATTTGTTTTCAGCTGTCCGGGAGCCTATCAGTTTTTGTGTTCAGATATAGTTGTTTGGGTTTTACATGAAAATGCTATTTTATTTGCTTGTTATTTGGTTTAGCTTATATTTTCACCTATAAACCTGCCTATAATAATTATAAATCTGCAACTTATCAATTGGAAATATACGCTCCCAAATTACACTGTTACACCTCTGCAACAATTTTTCTTCTAACACTCGGTTGAAGGAAAATTAGACAAATACATTTTGCAGTAAAGTTGAATTGGCTTGTAAAAGAGGGTATTTATGAAGTGTATATATAAAGCTAGCATCTATAATACTTTAATGAAAGCATACACATACACCTATATGGTTAACTGATCAATAGGTCAACAGGAACACTTTAAAATTCTTGTCCAACCTCAGCTAACACTAGAGATTTGATAATGTGCTGAAGACATAATGATCTGGATAAATTATATATATTGTTCAGTACAACAGCCTTTAATGTTCTGATAGAATCCTAAATTCCCTCCTAAGGAAGTCAATTTAATGAAATAATGGAAAACTGATTAAAGTAATGTTTGCCATTGATAACATTAATATGTGGAAATTAGGGACATCGTAGCCCCCTCCTTTGTTTTACTTCGCAATCCACAGTGGAGTGTGAAGACTGGTGTGTCTCAGCATGTCTCTCTCCCTCAGCCAGTTGGTGGTGTTGGTGGCAATTCCTGTTAAGCATCTCCCCTTGTGCACATTACCAGATGTGAGTTCATGTGTACCCCACGAGCAGCTGGCACATTTTGGGAATGCTCCAACTTGCATCCAATGACAGGTCTCCACTGAATTCATGAACACATCACACCTCCTGTGATTTTCCATCAAGTCTGACAGCAAACAGCCTTGTCTCTCCTCCACTGGTTTCCAATCACATTTCCTTGATCTCACAACAGTTGATTCCTGAACTATCAGTCTTGACCCTTTGTGTATAAAGCATCACTGGCCAAGGACAATCCAGTGAACTCATGTGATATCCAGGGGCTGAAACCCTATTTTCTCTAATGTGAATCCAATCCTTGGATGGGAATCCTTGGAGGATTCTTCTCTTCTCAATTTCTCCCACAATCCCTAAGTCATTCTTCAGTTTATATTTTAGCCAATATTCCATTAGTACAATCTCATATGAATAATTATTTTCACTAAAGTTTTCCTGCTTAGATGACTATGTGTTTTTCTGTCCTGTTCTTGGATTCACACTGTATGTAGAAATAGGAATCAAAAAATTGTGCTAAGAAGATGGGCAAATTTGCAGTCTGAATTATATGATGCAATTATCAACAATTGAGATTCACTAATCTATATCGAACAGATGTGATAGGAAAAAGGGTAAAATAGAAATCATAGCCTTCCTACCTTACAGTGAGGAGAAATCTACCAATGTATTCTTTAGAAAACATGCTATTTAAGTTCTTCATCTTAGATACAGGGAGAATAAGACCAAGGAAGTCTGTTTCAGTTCCACTCACTATTCAGTATCCCTTGGCCTAATCTGACTTTTTAAATCACTTTTCTACTGCTTGGGATTCACAGACAATGGAGGATCTCTGGACTGTTTATATCAAGCATGTGGTTATAAGCACTATATGTCATACCTTGAAAGAATTTTTTAAAGTATAAGAGGTAGGCTCTTTTGTCCCCATTATGAATGCTGAGAAAGAGAGAAAGAAAAAAATGAAAAGTCTTTGTTTCAAGTTAAACATCCTAAAAAGTGTTTCATTGTGTTAAATACGGTGTTTTATTTTAAGTAATATATTAATAGTTGTAATGAAACAATCTTAATTTCAAATTTAGAAGATTATATATCAGTAAATGAAAAAAGAAAACAAATCATTTAAAATAATGTCTTGCTCAATAAAAACATTTACTGAAAAGTTCAGCTAAAGTTTTAGTTACTGCATGAAAAAGCATTCTCTTTTCCCCTTATGTTCAGTCCTTGGTCACAGCCTCTCCTTCAATATTTTTTCCCTGTCTCTTCTTTTCTTTAGTTGAATCTCATTAACCTCCAAACTCAATTAATGGTGACACTCTCGGTAATAGAGAGTTATTTTAACTTCTTTGTATGGAATAGACATTTAAATCATCACTTTATATAAAATAATCTGAATATTAAAATTATGTTAAAGATTATATGATCTTTCTAAACTGGAGAATTTTCTTTGTGATTTGTCAGGGTCCTGAGTCTTCACTATGAACATGAAGTACTGATAATAGAGATAAGTGTAAACATTTACCATAGTGTATTTTACTTATTATTACCTTTTTTGAAAGTTTATTTATTTTGAGAGAGACTGAGACAGTGTGAGTGGGGAAGGAGGAGAGAGAGAGGGGGAAAGGATCCCAATCAGGTTCTGTGCTGTCAGCGCAGAGCCCAACATGGGGCTCAAACTCATGAAACCACAAGATCATGACTTGATCAGAGACCAAGAGTCAGATGCTTAACCAACTGAGCCACCTGAGCACCCCTTATTATTATCTCACCTTTATGGCTGTGATCTGTAAGAACAGTACTGGTCTTATATTACTTGTCTTACTATAGTACCTGAAATGTAGTAAATGCTCAATAAGTATCTGAAAATTAATGGTAAACTAAAGAGTGGCAAAGTAGTAATACCTGTTTCACCAAATCACTATATCACTTTTTCCTATGAAATACTACAATATTATGTTCTAGTAAAATGTTTATGCAGTTATTTGCAAATATTAACAGAAATTCAAGATACATTCCTAGTATGATTTCAGTCATCCACCCCTCCTTTTTTCTGTCTTAAAATATAAGTATAGGGTACAATGGAAAAACAAACCACAGAATACTTTATTACTCGTGTTCTTGGTCTTATAATTCAATTCCAGAACTCTATTAACTACTCTGGGCCATTTGAAAAACAAAACAAAACAAAACGAAAAACAAAACAGAACAAACAAAACTTACTTAAATTAGCTAACTGAATCAGTATAAATCTCCTAAAAATAAAAGTATTATAAATTTCATTTTATAGGTTTGTGAGTCCAAATGTGAGACTGGAAACTTTTCATTCAGTGAAATGAAAGCACATCCATTAGTACAGAAGCAATGGAATCGAAGAAAGCTAAAGGAAGAATGAGTGAGCAAGGTCGTTTTAATGCCTCCAAATGGATAGCTTAGATGTCAGCCTGAATCTTCATGTACAGGCAGCAGGCACACACCAGTGGCCTCCTGAATGACACAGAATTTAAAGAGGGGAGTTGACTAGCCTGACCCAAACTCTTTTTATCCTGGGTACATAGAAGGAAGAGACCTAAGAAAGTCAACTTATTCATATATGCTGACTTTGTGACAAATTCAAGATTTCTACTGTTGAAAAAATTGGTTCAACCCATGGGCTTGAGTCAAATTAATCAAGGTTATGGCTTCACTTATTATTTTGAAATGGAGAGGCTTTGCCTTTGATCTTCACTGGCAATGAATTAGAGCAGAGGCAATTATGAGGACTAGAGAAAGATGAAAGAGAAGAATTGAATGCTGTTTAAAAGCCAATCATGTATTTACTTGATCACATGCTGACTAGATGTCATTAGAACCTGTTATTTGTACTTCAGGATAAACTAGACTTGGTTTTTAGAAAGAAATAGTCCTCAAATTGGTAGAAAAGCCTAATTCTAAACTTTTGTTATTGCATTTTTTATCATATGTGAAAATATTACCCAATTTTAATTCATAAGTATTATAATATTTGGAAGCTAATATTTTAATAATACCTCTGTCTTTAAATTTTCTTTTTAAATTTGAGAAAAATAAACTATTTTTATTTTCACAACACAGCATTTTTGTTGTAGATATGAAAGCAACTATTGCTTTTATTGCGAATCTCAATGTTAATTTATATTTGTTTCTAGATAGCATGAGTCACAACATTTCAGATTTCTTTCATGCTTACAAGTAATTAATTGTATTGTACAACTACAGTGGTAAGACAATTCCAAATCTTGGTCCAATAATTTGAGTTTCAATGTCATTTTAATTACTATTAACATTATTTTTAGTCATAAGTGAGGGATATCACTACAACCAGCTATGTAAGAGCTTGGAGCTTGAAAAAAAAAAAGAACTTGGAACTTATTCTCCTCAAAGTCCATATTTAATATCAGCTCTACCAATTTCTTATTTTATAATTACCTAGGCTTAGTTTTAGAATGTTTTAAATATAGTTTTTCTTATAGTATGTTGCATAGAACTTTATTTTTTTATTCTAGGTGATTTTTATTTATTAAACTTTTTTTAAATTTTTTCATTTTTAAGAGACAGATTATGAGCAGGGTAGAGGGACAGAGGGAGGGAGGGAGAAGAGGAGAGAGAGAGAGAGAGAGAGAGAGAGAGAGAGAGAGAGAGAGAGAGAAAGATTGAGAATCTTAAATAGGCTCCACGTTCAAAATGAAGCCCGATGTGGGGCTCAATCGCACAACCCTGGGATCATGACTTGAACTGAAATCAAGAGTCAGATGCCCAACCTACTGAGCCACCCAGTCACCCCTGACTCTAGGTGCTTTTTAAAAATTCCTTTGTATTTCCCCCATAGTGTTAGAACTTTTAAAAATCAGTCATGTATAAATAATCAAAAAGTGCTTTTATATTCAATATGGCGTATGAAATTCATTTTTAATATATATTTAAACTAATCTGTGTATTTCATTTGAGTTATTGATGATATTTACTTTAAAATAATGTGGAATAATAATTTTGCGTTATATGTTTGTTGGGCACTAATTTTTAATCCACAGTTGTTTATATTTGCTGTTTGAATAAAAATTATTTCAGTAAATTTTCTGCACTATTTTTCTACATTTTAGAGTTGTAACTCTAATGGATTTAT
The DNA here is from genome assembly GCF_024362965.1 of Panthera pardus. NCBI lineage: Eukaryota > Metazoa > Chordata > Mammalia > Carnivora > Felidae > Panthera > Panthera pardus. The sequence goes on along the minus strand of NW_026526655.1, from coordinate 49,087,260 downwards.
ATAGTTGTTTCCAAGTATTGGTGCTTCAGAAGATTCAGCCTTTTGACAATCATTTCATATAGCTGTATTAAGTCATAGCTTAGAATTAGATAATCTAAATCATTTTAACTTAACGCTTTTCAAGAAACTCATCATTCACTAAGCATCTCAGTTATTTGTCATCTTGAGAGGATTAAGAAGTGTGCTGACTTATTTAAACTGTTTCACAAATTAGATCAAATAAAAGATGATGTGTGAGAGAAAACTTAAAAGAAAAAAATCCCACAAGTGCAACAACAACAAAAACTTTTTTCAAAGAAATAAAACATTTATAGAGTACAGTGAAATGAAACCATATCCAATTTCTTAGTAAATGTCTAATAACTTGATTTGTGGAAGTTTAATATATATCTTTGTTTACTTATTTGTTTTTATGTCCAAACTTAAACCACCCCATACTCTGAACCAGGTACTCAGACAAACTGTATCTGCTACTTGGTCTTATCTCTCTTTAACTTAAAAGAGCTTCAGCTACAGTTACAAGTTTTTGAAAAATTATGGTAAAAACGATCTTCCCTAGCGGATCAGGAATGGTTTGTAAAGAATCTTTTTATTTTTATGAAGCTACTACAAACATGAACCACAGATCAGCAATTTTCTAAAAACTAGATTATAATGAAACACATTAAAACACAAAGACTTCACACAATAGTATTTTTATTATAGACTATCTTATGCTGCTTCACAATTATTACTATGATGTAAATTATTGTTGATGTTCATACCATCACATACAAGGATTATATACATATTCTGGTTTCATATGCTGGGTGTAATGAAAGCATAATTAGTTTGTATAGCAGATATATAATCCCATCTTTAGGTATTAGAATCCCAGACAACCATACACACAAGTAGATATTACCATAAAGACTTTAGACCAGTACTTTGTACTTCATAGAAGTTTTAATTTTTGGTTTTCAATCCACTGAATATATAATATGTGTTTCATATATCTAAGCACCTGTTAGATCTTTATTTGGCACCAAAAATTTTCACCAATTTAAAAAATGTGAAAACTAAGAAAGACCATCATTTAATTATGATTGGTGTTGCACATTAGAAATAGAATTTCTGGGGCTGGAAAACAAACAATACAGTACTAGTCATAACTTCTGCCTTTTTTTTTTTAAGGATAATTTTAATTTGGTAGCATCACTTTGCAATGTAATGCTTAAGCTGTAAATTAATCTGACTAATAAGGAATTATTCAAGGTAACTTTTCAGGCACAACTGTCAACTAAGAAAAAACAAAAAGCTATTACTACAAACAAGAGAGGTTAAATGTACATGAGCCAAAACCTAAGCGGTTAGTCAGTAATAGAACAAAAAATAGACAGAAATGGAAATTAATGTAGTCATATTACAGTGAGAATCACTTAATCAAATATTCACTAGTATATCTGTACTAGTGTTTGATAACCATTATCCCTTCTGATTGCTTGGTGCCCATTTCACCATGAAAAAAGACATTATTAAGCATGCAGAAGAGATTTCAAAGTTAAAAACCAAAAACAAGCCCAAACCACCAGGACTGTGTGGCATTACATGTATTAGCTTAGGTAAAGTAGAAAATTTCTTAGACAATGATAGAAAACTTGAACTTCTGTAGAATCACTAAAAAAATTAAGCCAGTACAAATGTTGCCACAAAGAAACCAAATAAAATAGCATTTTCTGTTTTGTTGGTTCCTACAAATATTCAAAGATAGATAATCATAGTATTTCATAGTATATTTTCAGAGAACATAAAATAGGAAATATTCTAAATAATTTAAGAAATGAATGTAACCATAATATTGGAAAAATTTTTAGATAACCATGAACATGAACCAGCAAAATAAAGTTTTATATGCACAAAAATAAATATATTATGAATATGTTGAATATTTTTAAAGAATTTGAAGTTGGTTCAACATAAAATAAGTAATTCATAGTTATTGGATCAAAGTTTCCACATTTATTTGATGTAACAAGAAAGTTTAGTGGATGTGCTGAATATATAATCAAAATTAAAAATCCAATTTCTTTACCATATATCTATAACCAATAGTTGGAAATTGATTTAGAAAAAATGCCTGTGGAGGATGTTGTGATATATTGACCATATTTGCTCTGCACGAATGAAACACTCTCTGAATAACCAGCTGATGGGAGTTCTGCCTGCAGATAGCCCTGCTGTCACCTCCTTTCAGAAATGGCCTCAGCCAACAGAAAGATACTTTCACCAAGTTCACACCTGTTCCCAGCCTTCCCACATACAGTGACTCTTAACTTTGATAGGTATGATAACATTGTTTTCTCTCTAATCAATGTTAAGCCTGGTCAGAGGAGGATGGACACTCTTTCCTGAAGGAGATCACTTTTTGTACTCTGGTCACAGGACTTACCTATGCTCCTTGATGGTGTATGGAAGGCTGCAGTGTGATTGATCATCACTGAAAGAGATCACATTCTAGAATAGAGTAATTATGGCCCAAAGAATTCAAGAGAAAACAGGGTTAGGAGATGTGTTGTTCTGCAGCAATACTATACAATTCTGAATGGTAAATTTGACATGGCCAGAAAAGAAATTTTCATTAACATTTCCCTGCATACTTTTGGTAAGATGTCCATTTGTGGTCATCGCTAAGAAAACTGTAACAACTTTGAAGAGAATAATTGGAAACTAGTATTCATGATGGGGGATGCAGCACCTTGGGTAAGGATATAATCAGCATCAGAATGAAAAAATGCTGAAAGAAACTGAAAAGTCAAGATCTATATTACATTTTCAAAAGTTCTCAATTACCATGATGTTATAAACAATAACTGCATTGGTACCCTTTGTTCATGATGGCACGCACACACATTTAACAATAAAGAATATGAAGAGTTGTTTCCTGGATCTAAACAGTAAAAGATAGTTCCTACATGTTACAAAGAATCTTCACAGGCAAGACAGGACAATAAGCAAATACTTAAATATCTTTATCCATTATTCTAAATCTTCATCAAAAAAAATTCTACTTCACATGGATGCATAAATCTTGTAATACATTCTTGTAAGAATTGTTCAGACAAACAGGAGCCATGCAAAAATATTTTCCATGGGACACCCTAGAATTGATCCTATATGGTGCTAGGAAATATAGTTATATTAAAAATAAAAATAATTTCTACTTTACATCCTGTATAAAGATCTATTTTGCATCAATTACATACTTTACATTTTTGTAGACAAAAACATGCCTTTATGAACCTGAGACAAAAAAGATTTAGAAAGTAATACTAATGTGGTGATGGACCAGTTGAATGAGAATCACCCAGATGCTAATTCAATTGTTTATATTAATTTTTTAAATTTTTAAAAAAGTCTTTCCTCACCCATATTCATATGGATATTTGTTTTGAAATGATAATGTAGCTGTTCCTGCCCCTCTAGTTCCTTTTAGAATTTATTCAATGCTGACGCTGCATACATCATTACTTATGGTGCTGCCTCATCTACTATAAGTAATGGTTCCCAATGACTCTCTCAAAATTGTTACTGTGCTTTCTTAATGATCACTGTAAATGTACATTTTGCCTTTCCAAGTAATCAACGGTTGGTAGATTATGTTGAATATGCAACATTAGTATTTAAGGTAAATGGGACAGATATTGGTGCTCTATCCGTATCTACTAATTATTTACTGTGTTTTATTTTATTTTGAATATTGCAGGCCTGCTTGTCTACCAGTTGTCAGCACCTGTGCCTCTTCTCATAAGACCTTTGTCTTGTCAAAGAAGAATGCACTACCTATGTGAATTAGAAGCCAGATACTGGGGACATAGAAATGCTTCCCCATCAGCCCAACCAATGAGTGGCAGAAGCTGGTGCATAATCTGGCAGCTCCATTATTCATTTGGTAGAATTATTCTGAGGTGTTTGTTCCTTACTACCTCCTAAATATTATAACATGATTGACAATTTACTCTGCTGATTTTTTCCCTTTCTATATCAATTCTATCCAAATTCAAATCTATATATTAGTCTCTCAATATTTCTATGATATTTTATTGCATAACTACCAGCACTTACCTTTTTGTCTCAGGCTCTGTTTGGGGGGAAACCATATATAAGATGATATCATTTGTGGTCCTAAGCAAAGCCTTAGGATTGAGTTCTGAAATGTGATCACTTTTCAACCAGATTAAAAAAAAAGAAAGAAAGAAAGACACTGTTATCAGTAGTAAGGAGATAATGATAGTCTCTGGCATGGTGATTTGAAACAGAATGCAGGTAAAAGAGGAAATACTTTCTTATCTAGAACCTCTAACATTTGAGAGCTACAAGGGGAAATTAAATTATAAGAAATAAGTTTTTTGTTTTACTTTTTTATTTTTTTTGGCTAACTGCTATTGATTCCCTGAAAGAAACAACAAACAAACAAATAGGAACTGGTGAGCCATCTATGAATTCAGAGCACACTGTGAAAGTCATAAGCCTTCTGTAGCAGTGAAACTCTGATCTCCTGCAGTCAGAAGGCAGACTGTGCAGAAAACTGATGTATAATTTTGTTGTGAGTATTTGTTGGTCCCCACATTGGGAGATTCCTGAGTGAAATCTGAAACTACAACTCTCTGCCACTCTGACACCTCCCCATATGTGGAAGACAAGGAGATCTAGGTTGGTAAGTAACCGTTTTAATCAGCAAGGGAACTTATATATGAGGTTTGTCTTGGGTGGCCACAAGATGAATAGAGCTCTGCACCTACCTGCCAGACTCTGAAAAAGTTTTTGTAGAAGCTTTAAATTGAGTTCAGTCATGTATTCAGTCCAGATGGTGTCAACAATACATTGCTCTCTCAAGGCTGTGTCTATAAAACAGCTCCCAGTGTGGGGATGGTGGGCAGAATGCATTCTAAGGACAGGAGAGGATGTGAGGAGCCTCCTATCACTCACACTCAGGTTGCAGACCAACCAGCAGTCACATTTTCTTGCTGACCTCTTCCAACAAAATTAGCAGGAAAAACTTCATTTATTTAAAAGTAATGACACTGATAGGGAAGGAGTAATACCTGAAATAGGAACACCTCAGTGGATGCATTTGAGAATCTTGAACCCCCCAGATTTCCGTGAACCCCCTAGGCTGCTGTAAGTGGCTTTCTTGCTCTTGCTAGAGGATATCAAATTACCTTTGATTGGAAACCATGAAAAAACAACTGAGGCATAGGACTTGTCCTTCTGAACTTCTGACCTCAATTCCCACTGCTATTATTTCTAGAGCAATCATGAGGGCCAAGTCAACCAGAACATGACAGGGGCACCATAACCAGGGTCTCAGACCCCTCAGGGATAAAGATCTGGGTCACCCTATGAGGCAGGCAACTAAAGCCGGCACCTAACTTAACAATGAGGGATATCTGGAATAGATGGTGGAAGAGGGAAGATGATAAATACCAGTTGCATCCCCAAGACCAAAACAGCAAGGTTACTATAGCTTATATAAACTAAACCTTTTAATGGAGATCTGTTTTTTAAAGAATGTCACTAGCAGTCACCTTGGGAAATCAGTGATAAGATGGAATGAATTTAACATGGGCTATGAATGTATCAGTGCCCTGCCTATATCAACTTGACACATCATTTCCATGCACATCAGCTCAAGGTTCAATTGCCTGCAACTGTATCTCTGTATCTTTGGCAGAGAGCATATGAGTCAAGTTTCAACCAGAGAAGCAGAAGTAGAATCTCTCTCTCTCCTCTCTCTCCAAGCATTGGCCATTGGCTTGGCTTACATGATTGCAAGAGTGGGCTAAGAACGTCTGAAATCCATAGGGCAGGCAGAATCAGGAAGGGGAAAACTCAGCAGGCTGGAACACATGAACAAGGGTCAAAGCTCTTGCTCACAGAATTTCTTCTCTCTTGCAGGAAGTCTCAGGCCCACATGTAAAGTCTTTCAACAGATTCCATCAGGACCAGCCAGATTATCCAGGATAATCTTTACTTAAAGTCAGTGGAGAGGAACTTTAATTACATCTGCAAAATCCCTTAACAGCAGTACCTAGAACTACGTTTGACTGAATAACTGGGGACTAGAGTCTAGTCAAGTTGACATATCATAAAAGCCTTAACAGAGGCCTTTCCCTAGCAGAAAGAGGACAATCTCCCCACTGGCGGGCCAGGCTGGCAGAGCCAGAGGTTTCACTGGCACCTTCCAAAGAGCCCTCAGCCACAGATGAATGAGTGTTGGTGGGATGTAGCACAGCTCTCCAGCCCCTAGGGCAGACTTACTCTAGGCTCTGTATCCTGCTCTGGCACTCAGAGTTTCTGAGTGGGATTTAGTTCCATTTGCCTACAGGTATACTGGTTTGATAATCTACTCTTTAGTGACACTTCCTACTCCCCTACTGGTTTCTCATATGATCATCTTCCAAATAAACTACTTTCCCTGGAAACCTTCCCTCCAGGTTTACTCTGAGAGAAGGCAAACAAAGACAGTAATACATCACATTACTGTTAAAGCAGTCAAGAAAATATTATTTTAAATTTTCTTACATCATTATATTTAATTATTGCTACCTTTATGAAAAAAGGAATAGTTCATAGATTCAGAGATATCAATTGGAAATTTTGAAAATATCTATCTCAGGACAATATATATGTTAATGCAAAAATATGCCTTGTTCTTTGTCCTTCCATGATTAAATTAATGGTGTGAGTGTACACATGCTGATTTTCTGAGCTTCCATGCTCTGAGGAATATATTTGAGAGGAATATATTTATCAGAGAAAGAATGTTGATGGCTAAGCAGGACTTTTTACTACAAATGCCATATTTACATATTTACATAGCCAAGCCAATTTACAAAGTTCTGTTATATGTATTTGCATATTTTTGCTCTCTGAAATACTGAATTAGGCATGAAAGTAGAGTGAGAAGGATTGCATAGGAATGGCTACTTTGATTTGGCTGGCTAGTAAAAATTGGTTAATTTTCTGTTAATAAGTAAGATATTTCTCTAAAAACTTACGAATAACTGATAATTTTCCTGATCTTCCAGTATATAATTTTAATCTGTAATGTGGATTTAATGTCAAGTGTACCTTTACTAAAACATCCTTAAATTGCTAAAGATCTCATTGCATTATAAAAACATTTTTGTTTCCTTAAACTTGAAATCCAGTCTACTTTCTCTGAAAATTATTCTATCCCCCTGCCCCAATCTACTGCTTGTGGTAAAATGTAAGTTATTGCTATGTATTAAATGAGGTTTATAGAAAAATTCAAGACATCTTTTTAGTTTGTTCTCATTATTGTGTGTGCTAAAGTAAAACTAAACCAGTATGACTACAGGTTAGAATATTAAAAAGTGCATGTTCAAGATTATTAAAGTATTTCTGGCAAAATGTAGCAATTTCCCTGCATTTACCTTAGTGAATTATGGGTTATTTAATGGATTATTTCACAGTAAGAAATGAAACTTATTTCTTGGAGCAATTTAATTTGTTCAATCGATTAGTATTCTTCATCATATCATATTTAGAAAAAAGTATCTACTATAGTTAAAGATGCCAAAATCCAGTATTGTAGATAATTTTAAGACTTTTTAAAAGCAACTCTATAGGGTGTGGAACCCCATGCCATGATTCACATGTTTATATACTTACATTTTCATTAGAACAACATCTGCTTTGTGAAAATAATACCCACGCTTGAAAATAATTCAATAGACACTGTGTCTGAGACTCTTAAGGACAAGTGTGAAATTGTTTTATCTTCATTTTCTGGAGCTCTGGACAGCTGATTGAGACAGTACAGAGAGCATCTGCTGGAGGGTAACTCTTGGGATACTTGTCAAATTGATTGTGTTCAGAAACAACTGAGACACAAAAGGAAGAGAGTTTCTAATCACATTGCATTTAGAATGCTGTTCAAATCAAGAAACTATGTAATTTAGAACTAAATAGCTTTGCTTGACATTTTAGAATTTTTAATTAACAGATTATTTTATTAGCTCATATATTTCTCTCCAGGTGACTGAAATGGATTTCCACCCAGGCTTTGATTCCATATGTCAAGAATTTTTTTGAATAAATAAATAACATACTGATATATTAATTCTGATTCCATAAGCAGACTCTTATACCAATGGCAGAATATAAAAGTCATTCCACATGCTATGCCTTTTTTTTTTTTAAGTACATTGCCAGTGATTTTGTTTTGTCTGTATGATTACACCAATTTTCAGGGGCTAAAAATCATGCATACCTTTTAAGGTAGTTGACTTTTCAAATAATAAGACGAACAATTTAGGCATTATAAAATTCTTTTTTTTTTTAATTTTTTTTTAATGTTTATTTATTTTTGAGACAGAGAGAGACAGAGCATGAATGGGGGAGGGGCAGAGAGAGAGGGAGACACAGAATCGGAAGCAGGCTCCCGGCTCTGAGCCATCAGCCCAGAGCATGACGCGGGGCTCGAACTCACAAACCGTGAGATCGTGACCTGAGCTGAAGTCAGACGCTCAACCGACTGAGCCACCCAGGCACCCCAGGCATTATAAAATTCTTGATAAATTCAAACATATTCCATTTTTTCAAGCATATGCACATTTTGTCATCTTATATCATTGTCATTACTTTCTTCCATTGTGAGAACTCTTTCTTCACATAACTGAAAATAGAGGTTCATACACTATCAGAAGAAACCTAAGAAGTGCTAAATTCAAACAGAATCTTGTTTTTGCTATTGCTAGATTTGTTGTTGACTAAATGTCTGGAACGAAAAAGAATTCAATGTAAAAAGATTGTAATAAATTAAAGATGATTAATTAGCAGGTATGATAGGAATCCCTTCAGGAATAAAATAAATGTGAATGCCAAGTATCGCACATTGATGACAGCAAGAAGTACAATTAGCACTTTTGTCCCTCTATTCTTTCTTCACCTGGGACTTTTAATGAGAAGACAAAATGATGCAGAATTTACTACTATGCCATAAATATTATTTTGATCTGAAGACACCTGAGAATCAACAGATTCTCAGCAGAAAGGCTTTGTCTGAACACTGCCCCAATTGTCTGCTTAAAAGTAGAGCCTTCCAAAAATAAAATTCAACTGCCATAAATCTCCCTTCAAGGAAATTGACCGCTATCACTGGAAACGAGAAGCCAGTACCTAGATGAGAAATCGTAAAAACAAACATGGTCACAAAGCTATCACACTTCCCATAGAAGCTCCTAAAGTTCCATTTATCTTTACCTAAAAGTCATGATTTTTTTTTAAGTGACCTTTCTTCCCCTGTCCTCCTCCTATTAGGATGGTATATAAACTCTAAATTTTAGCCACTTTTATAAGCCACTTCCCTTGTGAACTTCCATGAACCTATGAGAATAAACTTTGTCCTTTCTCCTGTTAATTTGTCTTTTATCAGTTTAATTTACGGACCACAGTGACCAGTCCTAAAGGAGTAGGGAAAAATGTTTCCTCCCCAACAATAACAATGACAATGAAGTAATCTCCTGTTTCTGTGTCTTTATTTTTCTCTTCACCTTGTTGTCTTTCTAGTCCCCAGTTTAATATGCTTAAAAACTGAGCCTTTTTCCTATTTTAAAAATTTGTTTCTTATACTTTGCTTGCTTCCTCATCATCCTAATATCATTTTGTGACACCTGCTAAGAACTTGCGTTTCATTCACATCACCTGCGGTGGAATGAAGTACTTTGTAAGAGTGTGTTTCCATGGATTTCTGTGGGATCACAGTGGAAGGTAAAGGCAAAGCAATTCACATGTCTCCTTGAGGGCACATTCTCATCTCGACACAGATGTGAATGACTTACAAGTAGTTTATGATTGCTTGAATCTGCATCCGTATTTTGTGTGAATATACACAGGGCGACGTATTCACTAAAGGGACCAGAGCTAAACAAATGATTTCTAAACATTATTAAATATTTATGAATAAACTCAATATTGAAAATATTATTCTCCATTACTTTAATAATGAACATGTATTTTTGATTATACTTAAGCATTAACACAAGTAAAATAAGAAAGACTACCTTTGGCTTAATCACTCAGGTTTATCATAAAAATAATGTTTTCACCAATGGCTAGATAATTCATACTTGCAATTCATCTGCAGTGATCACTGCCACATCATTGGTGTTACGGCCCAGGATATGGTAACATCTTATATAAAGGACAATTAACCCAAATTTCCCTTGCAAATTCATGCTTCGTTTCTCTGGCTAAAGAAAATATGATACCAATTGCCAGTATGGTTATAGTTGTTGTACTTATTGCTTAAAGAGATCCTCTCTAGTTAGCATTTGCTGTGCAGCCAGGTATGAAATTAACTGGTGAGGCTATTTGGGGGGAATTTTTCTTCCAGTTGATATAATATGAGTGAAGGGAAAAGAGGACAAAGCAATGAATGATCTTTAGTGTTCCATTTGCAGCATGTCTACAAAACATTTTCTCAGACAAGTCTGTTCAAACTCCTAATTAAAATTGTCTTAGACTGACAATTTTCAGAAATCACAAGAATGATCACAAATAGCCATATTTCACTTTCTTAAGTGCTAGTGTTCGTGGTTATAATATCATCTCAAAGGATTTGTATGCAGAAAGTTCAAATGTTTATTCATATATCCTTACATGTTTTAATAAATATAAAATAAAAAAATATTATCTTTCTATGAAAATGAGTGGAACAATTAAGATATCTAAGGACATTTCCATTTCATAGAACAGTATATCAACATCTTTTGAAAAGTTGTTACCTCGGGTTGGGAATAGCATAGGGCCGTGGTTCTCACAAGTATTTTACACAAGTAAAATAAGAAATAGACTACCTTTGGCTTAATCACTCAGGTTTATCATAAAAATAATGTTTTCACCAATGGCTAGATAATTCATACTTGCAATTCATCTGCAGTGATCACTGCCACATCATTGGTGTTATGGCCCAGGGTATGGTAACATGGTTCTCACATTTAAATATGCATACAAGACAAATGTAATGCTTATTAAAATATAGATTCCTGAATCCACTCCTAGACATTCTGATTCAGCAGGACTGGGGTGAAGGCCTAAGAATTAACATTACCAACCAGTTCCCAAGTGATGTTGAGGTTGCTAGCATGGCAACAACAATTTGAGAACTATGGAATAGGGTGGAAAAACTTTTACAGATCATTCTTTTCCTATCAACATGCCCACAGTGGAAGTTAACTTAGATTGATAAAAAGCAGTAAGAAATGAGACAAGACTATATGTATCTATGTCTATATAAATTTTTTAAACCCAGTTTGAAATGTTACATCCCAGAAACTTGTGGCCATTCTTAATATGTCCTGAAGCATTTGGAGAAATATGAATATAATTAGCTTTTTGTTATTTCTCTCTCACACACGTGCACATATACTAAAGGTTTAGCACTGGTTATAAAAAGATCACTGAATGGCTTCATACTGATCACGCTGACGTTGAAATTAAATTTGTGAAGTGAGGGGCGCCTGGATGGATCATTCTGTTAAACATCTGACTCTTGATTTTGGCTCAGGTCTTGGTTTCACAGTTTATGAGTTCGAGCCCTGCGTTGGGCTCTGTGCTGACAGTGTGGAGCCTGCTTAGGATTCTCACTCTCCCTCTCTCTTGGACCTTCCCCTACTTGCACTCTCTCTCTCTCTCAAAATAAATAAATATGCTTTAAAAAATCAATCAAATAATTAATAAATAAATAAATAAAATTGTGAAGTGATGTTATTTGAGGAGACTCTAAAAATAAGGCCATCTGCAAAGGAAAGATGCTTGTGTCTACTTGATGATGGCTTCACCACAACAAAGATTATACTGATACCTCTTTAATGAAAACAATGAGCTAATTATACATTTTAAAGTGATTATCTAGGAAGAAAACATATTAGTATGTTTAATTAATATTGAATATATAAAACAAAAAAAAAGGTAATTTAGATGTGTCTTCCAAATATTTGAATCACAAGAAGTACTGAATTTTCTACAACCTGTTAGTAATTAACCACAATTCACTATACCTTTACTTAGCTGAATATTTGTAAATAAAACTAAAAAACAAAAAATAATAGTTATGATGGCATAAGCATAGGGTAATATTATAAGCTGATTGTCACACTTTCCTGTTAAAATTCTGGAATCATTAAATGTGAATTCTGATTAGTCACCAAATATGATAAAAAGTATGTTCTCAACATGCTGATGGATGTATTGGATATTCTTTTTCTCCTACAACAATAGGATGTCCTACTTACCTCAAAAAAAAAAAAAAAATGACACTTCAGTATAGCCTAATATGGTGGTGATTTACCCATTGATAACTAGACTAATCAGAAAAATAAGCCAGAAATGGTGAATTTAAATAAGTAATCAAAGTGACAATATTTTTTGTATTTTTCCCAATTTTATTGAAGCACAACTGATAAAATTGTAATATATTTAAAAGGTGGAATGTGATTATTTCATACATGTATACATTGTGAAAGGATTCCCACAATCAAGTTAATTAATCCATCACGTCACATAGTTAACTTTTTTGTGTGTGAGAACATTAATATATATGATCTTAGCAAATTTCAATTATGCAATATAGTATTACCTACTATAGTCACCATGCTATGTATTAGATCTTCAGAATTTATTAATCTTATAACTGAAACTTTGTATCTTTTTACACTTTCCATTTCCCCCACACCATGCCCCTGACAGCCATGATTTTACTCTCTGTATGAGTTTGACTTTTCTTTTCTTTTTTTTTTTTTTTTTTTGTTATTCCACATATATGAAATACCATGCAGGATCTGTCTTTCTCTGTTTGGCCCTCCGTATTCATCCATGTTATCACAAATGTCAGGATTTCCTTCTTTTTTAAGGCTGAATAATATTCCACTATATACACCACATTTTCTTTACTGTCAATAGACACTTGGGTTGTTTCCATATCTTGCTATTTATTGTGAATAATGATGCAACAAACATGGGACTACAGATATCTCTTTGAGATAGTGATTTTGTTTCCTTGGGGTATATAAACAGAAGTGGGATTGCTTCTACTTCTAATCTCTTCAGGACCCTCCAAACTATTTTTCATATGGGTTGTACCCATTTACATTCCTGCCAGCAATGCCCAAAAGTTCCTTTTCTCCACATTCTCTCTCAGTAACATTTTCTCTTGTCTTTTTGATAATAGATATCCTAACAGAAGTAGGTGATATCTATAGTGAATTTTGATAGGGGGTCAAGAGTTATATGCAGATTTTCAACTATGTGGTGAGGGGTTAGCACCCCTAATTCTCATGTTGTTCAAGGACCAACTGTATAGATCTTTCATCTCCTTGGTTAAATTTATTTTTATTTATGCTTATTATAAGTATATTTTTCTCTCTGATGCTATTGTAAGCCGTGTTGTTTTCTTAATTTCTCTTTCCGTATATCATTGTTACTATATAGAAACACAACTAATTTTTGTATATTGATTTCATATCATAAAATTTATTGAATGAATTCATGTATTATAACAGTTTTTTGATGGATTTTCTATGTGTAAGATCAGGCCATCTTCTAACAGAGACATATTACTTCTTCTTTTCTGATTCAGATGCCTTTTTTTTTTTTTTTCCTAACTAGTTGCTCTGTCTAGGCCTTTCAGTACTACATTGAATTGAAAGGGCAAGAGTGGGCATCCTTGACTTGTTCCTGATTTTCTTCATCTTAGAAAACATTTTACCATTTAGTGTGATGTTACTATGGGTTTGTCATATACAGTCTTTATTGTGGCTGACTTACATTCCACCCGCACCAAATTTGTTAACAGTTCTTATCATGATAACATGTTGAATATTTTCAAATGCTTTTTTTATATGAACTGAGGTGATTATATGATTTTTATCATTCTGTTAATGTGATATATCACATTTATTTATTTGTGTAGATTGGACTATCCTTGCATCCCAGATTAAATCCCACTTGATTATGGTATATGATCTTTTTGATGTGCTAGTGATTCTTTGTTGTTGTAATATTTTGTTGAGAATTTTTGCACCTTTGTTAGTCAAGGATCTTGCCCTGTAGTTTTCTTTCCTTTTTTTTTTTTTTTTTTTTAGTGTTCTTGTCTGATTTTGGTATCAGGGTGATGTAGGCTTCATAAAATGAGTTTAGAAATGCCCCCCCCCCCCCTACTTTGAGTTTCATGGAAGAATTTGAGAAGTATTGGTATTAATTTTTTTATATGTCTGATAGAATTTACCAGTACAGTTATCTGTTCCTGGGCTTTTCTTTATTGAAAGGTTTTTGTCCTGCTTCAAACTCCTTATTCAATATTGGTCTATTCAGATTTTCTATTTGGAAATCATGAAATATCTTTTACAACCCTTCACATTCAGGCTATCTGTGTTCCTAAAGCTAGCTCTTGTGGGCAATACAAGAGTTGGGTCTTTTGTTCTTTTAGAAAATTAAAAAAAAAATTTAATGTTGATTTTTGAGAGAGAGAGAAACAGAATGTGAGCAAGGAAGGGGCAGACGGAGAGGGGAACAGGTTCTGTTCCTGGAAGCAGGCTCCAGGCTCTGAGCCATCAGCACAGAGCCTGACATGGGGCTCAAACCCATGAACTGTGAGATCATGACCTGAGCCAGAGTTGGAAGCCCAACCAACTGAGCCACCCAGGTGCCCCTGTGCTTTTAGAAAAATTTTAATCTGTGCAGCCACTCTATGTCTTTTGTTTAGGAAATTTAGTCCATTTATTTTAATAGTAATTATTGGTAAATATGAGCCTGGAGGGGAGACCTAGGAGAAATGCTCAAACATCTGTTCAGAAACAGCTTCTTTGTTTACAATGGTCCTATTGCTGAGCCCTTTTGCCTCTCAGAGCTGGGTGAGTTGGGGAAGTGCCCTTCAGGTATCAGCCTTAAAGTTGTGGTACTAGATGTGTGCTACAAACCCTTGAGTTCGGGATTCCCTCTGATAGTAAGACACTGTGCTGGGAGGTGTGGTTTATGGCCAACACTGTGTCTCAGTCTTACCTATTTTGATATGTTACCCGAAGTGTAGAAGTAACTCTATAGTTTCTGGATTACTTTCAGGATTGACTCATGTTTAGCTGTACATACCTGGTACATACATGGGAAGAGGGAAAGTCAGGAACCTACTATCCTGCCATGTTGGTGATATCTCTCAAAGTGACCATATTTTTATAATGCCAAAATATCTCTCATCAAAATATGTGGCTCTTGTTAAAAGACTTCATTATTTTACTTCATTTATTTTGCATTTGATTTATTTTGTTTATATTATTTAGTTAAAAGTCCCAATTTTAGAGATCCACACAGGTTCTAGTTTTTTGTGTTTTGTTTTGTTTTTAAATCTGATTTATCATGCTCTTGTCATTTGACACCCTATGCAACTTTAGTATTTTTATGCATATTCATAATCTGTTTTCTGGCATCTAAATCATCTCCCAGATTACATCTTCCTTTTTCCTCAATTGTAAGGCATCATTTTCTTTAGAATCTGGAGATGTCAGCAAATTTTTTAAAATATGGCTTCGGTATCACAGAACATTTAAAGCCAGTTTCAAAATGTTACTCCTGGTGCTGTGCAAATTGCCAAAATATAAATTCATTTTATTTAATAATGAGTCAACTTAACAGATGGTATTCATGTGTGGGCATCCAAAAGACCATACATGAGCATCAAGTTGGTATGTCTGAGAGTAGAACTTCAGGCCAAGAATGATGAGGCTGTTATCTTTTTTGAATATCTGCACCTCAGTGTCAATGACTGTGTAATCAGGAGCAGGAAAGAAGTGACGAAATCCTTCATAATAAGCAGCATAATATGGAAAATCTGCAAGTGATCTCATATTCTTCACCTACATATTTTTTTTAAAAACCTTTTTTAAAAACCATCTTGCTATAAATGGAATTTGTTCACATAAATGACTGTGTTGAAAAAGAAATTGAATAACATTTCATATATGTCATATAAAGCTTGTAAGATAATTTTTTAAAAAAATTTTGAAAATGTTGATTTTGTTGCCTGTGTATTTGTGAATTGTGGGTTTTTTTTTAAACCCAGCAGAAAGAGCATGTATTGAGTATATGTTTTTATGAAAATACATATGACTTTATTGACCAATTTTAAGCTAGCTTGAAAATGGAACTTTTCAACTTCTGCTTTTTATAAATGAGAAAATCTGAAGCACACAAATGTGAAGCAAATTTTTCAAAACTTTCTGTGAATTAGAGAAATCTTGAAGCTAATACTTGGTTTAGGATTCCGTAGGTAATATTTTTCCCATTATTACTTGAATAACTAAAAGATACTTTGTTGACCCCTTCTTACAAGGTTTCTGCAGATAGCAGCTGGAAAAAAACCATGTCAATATAGGGAATTAAATACAAGGTATAAGTTAAGAGGCACAATTTCTCAATGGATTAAGAGTGATGATCATGGAGCCACAATGATTTGGGCCATTTCGCACCACTGCCACACAGCAACTCTGTAATTTTCTGCAATTTATTTTGTTTGTATATACTTTCATTTCTTTATTTGTTCAATGGGGACTTTAGAAGCAATTGCTTTATGGGAGCATTAAATAAATATATGCATTGGAGCATATACTGCAGTGCCTGGAACAAAACTACATTCACTAATAATATCCTTTATTATAATTTGCCAATGGGCTAAACTTGAAATTATTATCTCCATTTCATAGGTAAGGAAACTAAAGGATTGAAGCTAAATAATTTACCCAAGGTCACACAACTAGTAATTGCTGGGGCCATAATTTGAACAGAGAAATAACCATCTTCGAAGATTATGCTATACCATCTGCTCTGCAAAGTACAGGATTAGTCCTCCCTCTAGTTCACCTCCAGCTATTTATTTTAATCCAGGGAAACCATTGAGCCCTAGCTCACAAATTATTCTAAGCATGTTTGCCTGTTTCGTGTCTCAGATTGTGCCAGATGCAGAAGTTCAAGGCCAGAAGGCACACAGAAATGGAGATGAACATTTCTCATATCATGCTGCTTTTGTTTTCAGTTACATTAAATCCATTCAGTTCTCTGCTCAAGTCTAGATTAACATGTAGTATAGAATGAAGTTGATAATCTACATAAAATGTAGAAAACTCTATGCAAAAAGCATGTGAGAGTATAAGAGAGTATAATAACCTGTTATAATTTCATAACCACAAAACCAAGATAATCAGGGTTGTTAAAGGTTTATCTTTCCTAATAGAAATTTCCATAACTGTTTAGAATATTTCAGAGAAGTATTAAGTCATAACTATTTTTGTCCAAGTAAATGTATAAATAACTTTGTTAATGTTTATATATTTATTTTGAGAGAGAGTGCACACTAGCAGGGGAGGAGAAGAGAGAGAGAGAACACTGTCAGCCCAGAGACTGATGCAGGGCTCGAACTCATATACCGTGAGATCATGACCTGAGCAGAAACCAAGAGTCAGATGCTTAACTGAGTGAGCCACTCGGGGACCCCAACCATAACTTTTATCACACACATTACATAAATCATTTTAAAAACAATAAAAAAATTTCTGTAAAGAGATTGCATAGAGAAGAATTTATTGATTAATAAAACTGGATAATCTACAAAACTTTTATTGCAACCTTATCTGTAGTGACAACTGCCCACCAGTAAGAAAATGGATAGATAAAGAAATATTTTTATTATAATTACCTGTAATAGTGAACACAAATAAACTAGAGAAAAATATATCCATGTTTACAAATCAGCAGAAAATATTGAATAAAGAAAGCTAGTGATTGTTACACTATACTGTTACACTACACTATTGTTACACTATTGTTACAAATAGCAAAAGTACTATGTATTTTATATATGTATGAATACATAAATAACAGATATAATATTATGCTTCAGAATAATACATAACAAATTTTGAAATACTTTCCTTTTCATCACTTTGGGGGAAGAAAGCTAAGTAGACAGAATGTGAAGTAGAAGAAAGTGAAGAAGACAATATCATGGAAGTAAACTGTATTCATAGTATTGTACTCTTTAATATAAACTAATATGAAGCAAAAGTGACAATGTTAATATTGACTCCATCTTGATACTTCATAATTATATATTATTGTCTTATTTTTTGGTTTTATATACTTTTTTATAAGTTTATAATACTTAAAATGGTAAAAATATTACTTATAATCAGGTAAAATATATCTGCACTCAAATGTTTCAACATTTTCAGTGTTATTTGGTTCAGTGATTTTTTTTTATATGTGCCCTGACAAACTTTACTCATGAATTTTCCCTGATTTTCTGTATCTGAAAAAGGTAAGAGAAATTTTGTGTGAATCCCCTGAAGAAATCCTACATTTTCTTCACGAGCGAGAATTCCTTTTAGTTTGAATTCCCCAGATAATTTCCTCTGCACTTTGTGTTTCCTGTGTACCAGTCATTTTTATAGCAGCTGTATTCATTACATTGATCCCTGACCATGTTACAGAACAGGTTTTTTTTTTAAAGCAGTTGTGTTGGCATGCAGGCAAACAACAGAAGGGAATTCTCTTGGGCTTTTCTCTCTATTCCCTCACAGTACAAGAAAATAAAAATTTCCCACCTTTTTATAAATAGCTTTATTAGAACCCGGTGGAAGAGGTATTAGATTGTTTCCTTAACTCCAAATGGCAGAATTAGGGCCAATGGTTATAAGTTTTATACAAATACTACTTTGTTCATTATGAGAAATTACTGAGATTGTAACTGGTCTTCATTCGAAGCATTCAAGGCTCTATTATGAACAGATGGAATGACCGCCCCTCCCCCTCCCCCTAATCCCACACATTCACAAAGACCTGCTTCTGGGACGGTGTGCAAGTTACTCCTTCCTTGTGTCAGAGACTGGGCACAAGGATTTCCAAGGTCCCTCTAAGTATATCGTCTATTTTGCTAACACAAATATTAGACACCAATACAATTGTTCGTTTCCAGCAATGTAAGAAAATAATACTAGGGGCTTTTTGTACTAATTAGAGTTAATTTTAGAAAAATACACCATCTTTTTGTATTTCTGGAGACTACTTAATTTTTTCAATTTGGTAGATCTAAAAGACAATGTATATAATTACTGCTGGGGGAGCTTGGGGCAAGCTGAGGGCAAAACAGGCTGGCACATCATGCCCCAGGTGAAGTAAGTGTGCTATTCCTCAGACACTCCTGGCTACCCAAGAACAAAGGAAAGGGGTTTAAGTGCTTGCCTTGGTAATGTGGGAAACTAAGGCAAAAGAAAAATTAAATTCCCTTACTGCCTACAGCCTGCTGACAAGTCCTTGAAACAAGCAGCGTGACCTCACTTTAGGAGCTCAGTTGCTTCGAAGATGACACTTTGCTAGAGGCAAAAGAGAACCTTGGCTTAACATTGTCCCAACGTCCAGGATCCTGTCAGTCTACTCCCTTTATCTCAGTTGCCACAAGATATATGCTGGCAATCATACTCCAAGCTTATGGCACCCTGGTATGCATCTAAAGGGTCTCATGACTGAGGTTTTATTAAACGGTGATAAATGGTGTTTCCCTAGCAACAGCTAGCCCCTCAAGGTCCTGGAAACCTTGCTTCCAAAATTCCTTAGAGACATTGGCTATCTCTGACCCCCTCTCAACCTGAGGGTATATAATAACTTACCTATCACAACCCCAGTGCAGCTTTTTCTGCCCATGGGTCCTGTCCCCATGCTTTAATAAAATCACTATTTTGCACCAAAGGTGTCTTCAAGAATTCTTTCTCGGCTCTTGGCTCTGGACCCCACAAAACCCCTATCACCCCAAAACTTCACTGATTACCACCTTGTTTTTCAAGAAAATAATTTTGATGTCTTTTGAGTAATTGACAACCTGTTGCTTAAACTAATTAGTATTTAAATGTTAATTTTTATTAACCAATTTTAAATCAGTTTGTAACAACAGGGAAGAAAAAGGGCAATGTTTTTTTTTTTCCTTTTTTGCCTTCTCATATCATTTGACAGTCCACATTATCCTCAATGACCCTAGAATGTGTTTGTTTCCAGTTCACTTTTGTGAATAATGCCTTGTGTCATACTTTTATTTGTCAGGCTTTCATATTATTTTCACAAGTGAGGGATGAATTAATAAATGAGAAATAAACTAGATATTAGGAGCATAGAGACACAGGGCTGATTTCAAGGCCCAGATCTACCATTAGCTAGCTGGAATGTAGACACATTCTTAATGTTCTCTAATCCTCAGTGTCCTTAGCTAAACAGCATGAGTTCTTGTACCTAATTACAGAACTGTTGAGTCAATTAAATATGATTAATACATGGATGGCCACTGAGTAGGCTAGATATAAAGTTTGGGAAATAAAGTTTATGTCACTCAGCCACTGAGTAGGCTAGATATAAAGTTTGGGAAATAAAGTTTATGTCACTCTTTCTTGGCCATCCATATGGGGCCATTAAATAAAGGACATTGAAAATATAGGCTATAAAACAGAGTTTAATATACCAAGAGTGCATAGCACACAGGCAAAAGTAAAGGCAGCAAATGTGCACTCCACCTGTCTGTATCTCATGATCTTAACCTTGAATATGCTCCTACCTGCATATCCTGTCTCTAGATAGATGTAGTCAGTGATGTATACACACAATAGTGCTTCTCTGTGGATTTGGAACATAGATGGAACCATAGAGTCAAGCTGGGACTGAAAGAACCATCTGAGAGAACAGGATGGTCATCAGATCATGCAACCATGGATCCGTCTGTATATAATGTTTGCTCTCCCTTATATCATTAGAAATTGAGACCTGTTCCACATAGGTTCTTCATTCTTTCATAATCATTTTATTTATAGTCAAGATTTCTCATTAGAAAGAGAAGAATGATTAAGAAGAGTATTTTTTTGTTTATTTCTATGGTTTTCTTCTTGCATAAAACATGATCTAATATATTTAAAGAGGGAAATTGCTTCTTTTTTATACAAATTTCTCACATCTTTGAAAACGCTGCATTCCAGGTTTCTAAATATTTTCAAAATCCTCATGATTTACACTTCTTCTCTTCCCATTAAATATTAAGTAGTAATATTCTATTTATAAAGATTTAATACAAAAACAGCCAAAAAGAGTGGGCTAGCAGTATAAACAAAACAAAAATTTCTCCTATAGAAACTACTATACCATCTGTTAAATTGATGAATTTTACTACGTGTATCAAAACCAAGATTTACCCTTGGGCTAGATCCAGGTGACCCAAAGTCCACATACAATGAGAACCTATAGCCATTATTTTACCAGACACAAATATGGTATTGATCTTTACTAATGGTCATGGATTTAACCTAGGCATCCTACCCCATCCTATCCAAATTCCATTATCTTCTCCAGTTTATCCAAATCTTACCTATATGCTCCCTCATCTAACACAGAGTTTAGTAGTGGCCTTATAGGTCACTGATTCTTGGTCATTCAGGATCCTTCAGATTCAAAATTTGCTTTAATACAATTATAGAAATATGTACTCTTGGTGGAGCTGCCCTAAAAAAAATACCTACATAAGAGCTTTTACTAATATGTCTCTCCCCAAACTTTCCAAGATGCTTAATTCAGCCACTGTATCTTTAAGGACTACAAATTTCTATATATATCTCAGCATCACACTTCCCTGGCTAAACCTTGATACCTTAAATCCTAGTCTTTGCTGTATCCTATGATATTTTTTAAAATTTTTAAATGTTTATTTTTTGACAGAGAAGGAGAGCATGAGTGGGGGAGGGGCAGAGAGACAGGGAGACACAGAATCCAAAGTAGGCTCCAGGCTCTGAGCTGTCAGCACAGAACCCAACGTGGGGCTCGAACTCACGAACAAAGAGATCATGAGATCATGACCTGAGTTGAAGTCAGACGCTTAACTGGCTTAGCCACCCAGGCACCTCTGCTCTATCCTATGATATTAAGTTCAAATTCAAGTATACTGATGTTTGAGCCTGCAGTCTCATCATCACCAGCCTTGGATTAACACCCCATTGATCTCTGGATCTCCCCTTCTCCTGAATCTCGGGTGCCCTTTCTTTCCATGACTTTGTCACATATTCTCAACTTCACCTCATATGAATACATGTCACCTCGTATGAATACATGTCACATGAATACATATGAATACACCTCATAGAAATACATGTCTATGCCATGAAATAGCTATGTAGAGAGTCATTTTATAGCTACATCAATTCTTGCATGTTTAATATTCTTTTGCTTGGATGGTTGCAGAGAAAACATAGTTTAATTAATGCATGCTGTCAGAAAATAATTTTTCATATAGCTTATTGATACTTGAATACATATTATATGCAAATGTTATTACCTGTTAATTTGCTGAAAGAGAGTAAAAATCTTACTCTATTTTGTAGGACTTCATTATGCCATTAACCTCCTACTCTTTCAGGCCACTAGAAAAAATTTCCTTAGTTAATCACTCTTGTAATGCTCTAAAAATTAAAACAGTGATTTGTAATATGCCTCACCAGAAGTATACCAACAGTAAATTATTAACTAATGTTTGTGCTTTGCAAATGTTTGCATATATATGTCCTTGGAATATATAAATATACTGACTTTTACCTAGAGGATTTTTGCCTTCTGAATGGAAAACATTTAGGTAAACTGTATATAATATTTCAGTTTTAAAGTATTTCAGTACCTACCGTATTTTATCTATTATGTATAAATGCAAAAGACAAGAAACAAATTTTAAAAAGCTGATGTATTCAATATTTATCAATTAAAAAAGAAATCTAACTCTTTTAATTATTGTGACAGTTTTAAAAATAACATATTTTATAATCCATTAAGTGGTTACCATGGTGAGCTATCCATTTACAGATATTATGTTGATATAATTATATATATACTATTTGGGGAAATTTCATTAAATCCTATTTCATTCTATTTCATTAGATGACTTTATTCTTAAGAATTAAATACAAAAATTTATGATGGTCATGATGATAATTTGAGGAATAACAAGTAAGATCATGAATCACTTCCTTCAAACATTGAAGTATTCATGACCTGTTTCACAGCTATGAAACTTACAGTGATATACAGAGTGAAAATATCTGTAAATCCTTGAATTAAATATTATAAGCCCTATCAATGAAGAAAGATTGATTAGAAAGTTTAGTGATTTTAGGTTTCAAAAATGGTTTAACTGAAAAATTCTTAATCATTCATTTGAAAAACTTCAACTCATTGTATCTTTAGAAATAATAAGTAGTTATTACACATTCTGCTTATTCTTGTCCCAATCATTTGTTTTATGACTTTTAGCCAAGAAGATAAAAGGAGAGCTACATTGGGAACTCTGTTATTATAGGAGCATGATTTTGGAAAGGAAGTGATAAATATGGAGACTAAATTAAATGTAATACAGTTTTTCCAGAGTTTCACACTAATGCAATTGAATCATACTAGTTTCTGAATTGAAAAAAAAAATCAGGTTTGACACTAAACAAGTTAGTGGAATACAAAAGGCAAAAATGTCTTCTTTTCAGTGGCAATTATTTTTAAATGTCTTTCTGTTTTTTTTCGACCACTCATACATTTTTTAAGTTGTTTTTTAATGTTTATTCATTTTTGAGAGACCACTTTGAGAGACCATTTTTGAGAGCACACGCGGGGGTGGGGCAGAGAGAGAGGGAGACCCAGAATCAGAAGCAGACTCCAGGCTCTGAGCTGTGAGCACAGAGCCCAACACAGGGCTCGAACTCACGAATAGTGAGATCATGGCCTGAGCCAAAGTCAGACACCTAACTGACTGAGCCACCCAGGCACCCCTACCCCTCATGTATTTTTAAGGCAAATGATATGATATTAAACATACTGTTTTTTAAGCACCCTTTTAAAACAATAACAATATAGAATAAAACCAAACACTTTTTTTATGGTAACAGATGTATAGTTATCTGTATTTGGCTGCACTTCAATTGCTTCACAATCCTTTCTTGGTTTTTAGGTTATTTTCCATTTATCTCTATTTTAAATAATGCTATAGTAAAAATTTATCTGCTTCTTTGTATACTTCTGCATTGATGTTCCAAAGATAAATTCCTGGATTTGGAAATGCTGGATGAAAGAGTTTTCAGACTTCTGGATTCAGCCCTGGCATATAACGATCTTGCAAGTCATCACTCCCAATCTCAGAACAAGAGCAAAGCCTGAGCAAATTGAAAATGGACAACTTTCCCTGGATACCTCAGAGAAACATGGACACAGAGCAGAGCCCCACTCTGAAGTCAGGAGATACACGTAAATCTAGAGTCATAGCTGATACATGTTTACCTGTAGCTGAAGCTGCTAAAGCCATAATCTGATAAAAACATTGCATGCTAAGGGTTCCTGGCTGGCTCAGATGGTGGAGCATGTGACTCTTGATCTCAGGGTTGTAAGTTTGAGCCCCATGTTAGATTACTTCTCCAAAGAAGATATCCAGATGGCCAACTGACACATGAAAAAAATGCTCAACACCACTCATCATCAGGGAAATACAAATCAAAACCACAATGAGATGTCACTTCACACCTATCAGAATGGCTAACATTAACAAGTCAGGCGACAACAGATGTTGGCGAGGATGTGTAGAAAGAGGATCTCTTTTGCACTGCTGGTGGAAATGCAAACTGGTGCAGCCACTCTGGAAAAAAGTATGGAGGTTCCTCAAAAAACTAAAAATAGAACTACTCTGACCCAGCAATTGCACTACTAGGTATATATCCAAGGGATACAAGTATGCTGTGTTGAAGGGACACATGCACCCCAATGTTTATAGCAGCACTATCAACAATAGCCAAAGTATGGAAAGAGCCCAAATGTCCATTGATGTATGAATGGATAAAGAAGAAGTGGTATATCTATACAATGGAGTATCACTCGGCAATCAAAAAGAATGAAGTCTTGCCATTTGCAACTACGTGGATGGAACTAAAGGGTATTATGCTAAGCGAAATTAGAGAAAGACAAAAATCATATGACTTCACTCATATGAGGACTTTAAGACACAGAACATATGAACACAAGGGAAGGGAAGCAAAAATAATATAAAAACAGGGAGTGGGACAAAACATAAGAGCCTTTTAAATATGGAGAACAGAGGGTTACTTGAGGGGTTGTGGGAGGAGACATGGGCTAAATGGGTAAGGGCATTAAGGAATCTACTCCTGAAATCATTGTTGCACTATATGCTAACTAATTTGGATGTAAATTCAAAAAATAAAATTAAAAAAGAAAAAAAGATTACCTAAAAAAATAAAATCTTAAAAAAAAATTGCATGGTAGTTATGACAAATTGCTGGAGGCTGAGTGTGGACTGGTAAACAGAGTGAGAAACTCCTGAGGCTGCAATCTTATGGCAGGAGAGGGTAGGAAGGAAATAGGTAATGTGGCACACCTCAATGGGTTTTATATTCAGGAACCACCCCAGATTCTCACTGTAAAGAGTCAAAATATCCCCTCATAGTTGTGACGCATGATGAAGAAATGTAATTGAAATAGACCCAGAATATTCTCCATAAAGAAGCTAAAAAGAAAAACCGAAAAAAACATTTACCCAGGCATTATCTCACCTGAAAGAAGAACATATTTCTACTCCAGCCCCCTCCAACATATTGTCTCATTTAAGGGGAGGGGGAAAAAAACAAAAAACATAGCCAAAACAAAACAAACAAACAAACAAACAAACAAACACTGTGAAGTGTCTGTGAAGGTCATTGCTAAGAAACACAATCCATTTTTAAGGTATTGTTTAATCACAAGACTATAGGAGGCTCTCTTCCCCACTCCTTACTCACCCCAAAAAACAGCACACACACACACACACACACACACACACACTGGTGAGAACATGTCATTGGTGATGCCATTGTCATGGGTTTAATTGACATTCTCTTTCTGTTTTCCACTGTGTGTCAGTTTTACCCTTCCCAAATCTATCACAAACTTATTCCAGTAATTACAGGAAGAATGATTAAGGAATGTAAAGTGTTTTGGACAACTTCATTCCCTCCATTCCCTCCATTCAAGAAGGAATTACGGTCTCCATCAAGAATACGTTAATAGCATCAAATTAAATGATGAATGGAAAACTATCATATTAAAATTGTTTTCAGGAAGTGAGTTTTCCACCTTCTCAATGCACAAAAGGGAATATTTTTGCTAAAAATATGAAGTTAGGAAATATTTAATAGAGGTTACTCTGTTCCTTATAAATTCTTAGTTTTATCTAGGGTTGTTTTTCCTACTTGATCCTGCTATCGCTTCTATGCACGTATGTTTTTCTGATATTTCAGTTATTTTATGTGTGCAAATGTTCCAATGCCTGTCATTCTGATGTTAAAATTAGTGTAATCATCAACCTTTATAAAAAATTTCTTTTCCTTGGCATTCTATTCAATAATTTCCAATGACTTCAATGTTTGACTGACAGTAGCTGTGTAGAACCATTTAGTTATGAGTCATAAGAAGCTTAATGTCAGAAATTAGTAAAATTCCAATGGTAGAAATTTGTCTTATAGATATATTTAAAAATATTTTTAGTATTTCACAACCAGAAAACTTACATGCAATTAGTTTTCTAATACTTCATGTCATTGATTAAAATGCATACCAGTGAAGCTTAAATTTTATATTCCAATTAACCAATTAGCATTTATAACTACACTCTTATAACTGGTTATTGGTAACAAGAATATACATCATGTGGCTACGTTACTGTATGGCAAAGTAAAAAAGTGCAACGTAAGAGTTTTAAAGAATTTCTTAATTTTTGTAATAACTTTCATCCAAACTGGACAATTTTCAAGAAATGTTATGAAATATTAAGTCTTCCAGGACCTTGGAATTTATTCACTTAAGCTTATCATCTAGTATAAAACTCACAGTCACTCATAGACTTTCTCTTTAAACACCTTAATCAATGACAAACTCACTCCTTTACAGGATAGTCTGGCCCATGTATTGACACATTTTGATTTTAGGAAGATTGTTTTTGTTTCTTTTTTTTTTTTTTTTTTTTATAATGAGCTTTCCATAGTTTTCTCCTCTTATTTTTTCTTTTCTTCCCCAGGATTAACGTTTTCCTTCCTTCCTTCCTTCCTTCCTTCCTTCCTTCCTTCCTTCCATCTTTCTTTTTCCCTCCTTCCTTTCCTTCATCCCACCTTCTCTCCCTTCCTCCCTCCCTCCCACTGTCCCCTCCTCTTCCTCCTTCTCTATCTCCCTTCATTTCTGTCTCCTTCCTTTCATCCTTTCTTCCTTAATTCTATCCTCTTCTGTCTTCCTTCCACAAATTTATGCCAAAATCTTCCTAGGTACTAGGCATCATAATAGGTGCTATGAATATGGTGATTAAAATAGAAACTTTCTTTCTAAAAACTTCAGTCCACTTGAGGAAAGAGACTCATGATCAATATAGTGCCTTTTATAGATTCCATGTTAGCACACCAGGAAGGCAGATAACTCAGTTACAGAAATGAAAACAGGAGAAATAGACATTGTGTCTCTTCTAAAGCTTGAGGCTTACTCTGGAAGTATGTGGAAAAGAAGAAAAGCTATTTTAGAAACAGGGTGCATCATGTGCAAAGCCATTGAAGAAGGAGCCAAACATACCTCATAGATTTAATTTTAGCAATCAATATTGCATATTTCAGTTTTCAATAGTCATATATGGCTAATAGCTAATGTATTAGAGAGCATACATGTAGAGCACTTCCATCATCAAAGAAAGTCCTCTTTAACAATTTTAGTCTAAAATTTAACATTGTAAACTCTCTATATTCTCAATACAGATCAACTTTCCCAACAAGTTCTTGCTGTAGTATCCAAAAATCTTTCCATTTTATTGGGACCTACAATTCATTAATCTTGCTATTATATAATCTCCTACTTCCCTCATGCTATCATTTTCTTTCTTTCCCAGTTTAAACATTATGGTCAATTATTCTCATATATTGAGTGTGCCCTCAACTTCCTTGTGACCATGCATTGCTTCTTTACTTTACATGCTTGCTCAATGAAACCAGTTTTAATTAACCAACTCTGCCCTTACCTACACTTGACTACATAGCTGACCAAGCTGAAGAAAACCATACAGTCATGCTAACTGTTCACACATTATTCTGTGATCGCTAATTTCAGGTGACTTTTTTCATGATGGCATACAACCATACTCTATTCCTCTAGTCCATTTACTTCCCCACTGTTTTGGGTAACTCGTACATATGTACTCTGAATTTCCTCAAACCTCTGCTCACATCCTGACTTATTTCCCTCTGAAAATAAAAGTAATCTGAAAAGAACATTGCACAGCTTCCTTTACTAGGTCTACAAACCTCCCCCCCCCCCGCCCCCACCACAGCCACATCCATCTAAGTTTTGCTTTCTCTCCCATTATTATGGATGAAGTTTCTGTGCTTAAAATGAGTGCCAAAACTTTAACTTGCTTACTAGAGATCATTCTTTACCATTTACTCGAGGACTTGAGCAAAATTTTTATGATCTCTCTGTTGTCAATCTTTCCTTCTCCTCCAGAGCTTTGATGACTTTATGCGATAAACTCTCATACTTAAAATGAAAATCCACTTGGCTCCAGCTTCTATAATTACTACTCTATTTCTTAATTCTATTTATAGAAAAGACTCTTCAAAAGGTTTTCTGTATTCATACTTTTCAATTTATTTTCTATTTTCACCTGAACTCACTCCAAATAACCATTCACACTCATGAAGCTGCTGAAATTATTCTTAATGTCATAAACAGTCTCCCTATTGCTAAACCCAATAATCAATTTTCATTATTCTAGCAAACCTCATAACAGCATTTGACACAGTTGATCAGTTTCTTCTTTCTCTCTCTCTTTCTCTCTCTGCCTTCAGAACAAAGCAATTTTTAATTTTTCTTTCTATTTAATTTTTCCTCAGTCTTCTTTGCTGGTTCTTCATCTTTCAGCTCTGCACTGCTTGGAGAATAAGTCGTCAGACCTCTTCTCTCTTCTCTCCCCACTTTATTTGTGAACGTGTCTGATTTCTTGGCAATGCATAACATTTATATGCTGACAGCTTCCACATTTACATCTCCACCCAAAATAATCCAGCTGCCTATTTGATTTCTTCACCTGGATGTCTAATAGACATCTTGAACTCCCTAAAATCTACTCTATCCATTACCTTTTTATTTTCTTATCCTAAGGCTCACCTCCTCATTTATTGTTTTTCTATCAGACTGGCCAGGTTGCTATTCTTTAAACATTCCCAGCATGTTCTTACCTTCCGGCTGGAACACACTTTATGTATATTTACACTGTCTTGCTCTCCTGTCTGAGTCTAGGCCTCTATTCAGATGCTGATTTCTCAGTGAGAACTCCTCCCTAACATTCCGATATTTTTCCTTAGCATTTATCAAAATTTTATGCATTTTTACTTTTTTAAAAATTTGCTTTAAGTTTATTTATTTATTTTGAGAGAGAGAGAAAGCACACATGTGAACAGGGGGAGAAACAGAGAAAGAGGAAAGAGAGAATTCTAAGAAGGCTCCACATGCTGTCAGCACAGAGCCCAATGTGGGGCTCGAGCCCACGAACCGGGAGATCATGAATGACCTGAGCTGAAATCAGGAGTCTGATGCTTAACCAACTGGGCCACCCAGACACCCCCATTTTTACTTTTTAAAAATATTTTTCGTGAAGAAGGAAATGTAAATGTTAAAAGGCAGACATACATTTCTCTATTTTGTCATCTGTTTGTGAGAAGAAGGGTATGTATAGATATTCCTGGCTACCAGTGAATGCTGCTGTTTGGTCCTTTCAACAATTTATTTTTTTGTTCTGGGGCTCATGGTTGCTAAGTAGTCTATATATTTTTTGCATCCTCTACATCTACACTTAACTTTTTGTTAGCTGGATACTGGATATGATAGCAACCCCTTTATGCGAAGAGTAATGCCCTATAAGCCTAGGTGTAATCTATTAAGATTGAAAAGAGGAGTGTCCAGAAAATAGAAGGAAACCCAAAAGATTAATGCATCAGGAATTTAAAGAAAAATATTGCTTAAAGGTGAAGGAAGGTGACCAATTTCTTCAAATAAATAATTTTCAGGGGAAATAAAAAAGATAAGAAAAGAGAACTTATAGATTAATAAAGACGTAAGAGATAAATCAACAAATTGAAAATTATGTCCCTTTTTGGATTCTGATTCAAAAAAATTTAAGAATGTATGAGATAATCAGAAAATTTTGTAATTATATATATAAAAGGATTTTTTATGTTTTAGATATACCTTGAATATATTTACAGATAAAATATTATGGCTGTAATTTGTTTTAAAATAAGACAGTGGAGAAAGATAGCATGTGAAGATATATATGAAACAAGATTGGCCATGAGTTGGAAATTGTTGAAACTGGGTAATAAAGGCATGAAGATTTATTATACTACTATATCTTCCTATATGTTGGAAATTTTCCATAATAAAAGTTGAAAAATACAGAGACAGTGATAAAAGTTCAAGTGAAATATATTTAGGGCACTGAAATGTATGCACTGTATTTCATGTCATTTTGTTGCAGTCATATAACAGAGCAATGGCTGCGTTAAAGTTAATAAGATGTGAGTGATAAAACAAACAGAAATATGGAGTAGATAAATGAGGTGACATGGCACTTTAGAAATGTGCCTTAAATTGCCTTTATTTCTGCAACCAATATCCATGCAGAGTACAAGACATATGTTCACCATTTGCATGGGGCGGGGTGTATAGTTGCTAAAAAAAAAGAAAAGAAAGATGTTAACATGTTGACTTTTGAGATGTAGCGTCAGTTGTTAATAAATTATGAGATAGATGGGGAGAGTGGGTATCTTATGTTTAGCCAGAAAATGGATTTCATTTTTACCCCTATTACTACTTTCTGGCTGGGGGAAGCAGAACACCATTTTAAGAAAAGATAAACAGAGAGTCAATTTGATTTTTTTTCACACACCTGCTTTCCAGTGTTTAAGATACATTAAAAAAAAAATAAGGAACTCCATGAGCACCACCATTTTTCAGGTTACAGTTAGAAAATGGTAAGTGTTATGTACATAGCACATCAAGAGATGTAGGGACTACAGAGAGATATTGGCATGATATACTTAAGCATAAAAGGGCTCCAGTGCCAGGAGAGCAATTGAGAAGATCCTTAGTTCTTCATTGACTGAGGAGATCTTCTAGGTCAAAGGTTTTATAGCAGGGTTAGGGGGTAGGGAGAGAATGGTACACACATCTGTGAGATGACCTAGTCCAGAGGTCTGCATGGGACTCTGACACTCTCCAGATTGCCTCAGAGCCTTTTCTTATTTGGAAGAGAGTGACGTGGATTGTGGATTGCAGTGTATATAACATGGGCCAAACATTTCCAGACGCTGTGCTGCTGTCTGCACGGGTTCATGACTTTCCTTCCCACCCTTTTCCCTCACTTCTGAATCTAAAACCTGGAACCTAAAGAAGAGAGCAAAAATGGAAAAATTTTACTAGGCAGTGACTAATTTATACATCTCAAATTGATTCATTAATCACTGGATTGGACTAAATTTAACTTAAAGCAGTCATCTGTCATTAGACAGACTAGGGACTCAGAGTCAAAAATTAGAAGTCAGCTCTAAAAATAGAGAATAGCCCATTTTCCAAATCTGAATTAGTGAATTAGTAAGCTATACCTTTTTGAGACAACTTGTTTTAATAGGAAACAAGAAGTAAATTGTGATATCCATAAGGTAGGTTGGGATTAAGAGTCTGATAAAGATCAATATATATTTTTTAATTCAGAAGATAATCATGTTTAAAAGCCGATGAGAAAGACCCAGTTGCAAGAGATCTTGAATATTCAAGAGGAATAAGAGTTAGTGTTAATTTAAGTTTTCCGAGAAGCCATTAAAAAAAATCACAGGAAATAGACGTGAAATTATTGTCATTACAGAAGATAGAAAGATGGGTTTAATATGGGCAGGTTAGTATGTAGTCAATTAGGAGAGTTTCACATGTAGAGAAATTATTTGATTTTGTGTTCATGCAAATTCATCTTAGGATACTAAAACTATTTTACTAATACATCTTCTGAACCAATTTTGCTGTTAATATTTTCCAGTCTTAAAAAGAAGGTTGAGGGAATGAATAATAGAAATATGATGTAGGGGCACCTGGGTGGCCTAGTCGGTCAAGCCTCTGAATCTTGATTTTGGCTCAGATCATGATTTCATGGTTTGTGGGTTTGAGCCCGCATTGGGCTCTGTCTGTGCTGACAGCACTGAGCCTGCCTGAGATTCTCTCTCTCCCTCTCTCTCTGCTCCTATCCTGCTTGTGTGCATGCTCTCTCTCTCTCTCTCTCTCAAAATAAGTAAATAAACATTAAAAAAAGAAACATTATGTAATTCAGTAAAGATATTTTAAGGCATATTTATTTTTCATATTTTATATTGCATCATGCATATGCAATATGTGTATAGTATATGAATTTTAGAAAGTTCTACAAACATATAGAAACAAATATTAATCCATCCTGTTTTTTAATTTGGGTAATGGTTAGAAATATTCGTTTTGCAACTTTATTAAGCTGAGTACTTATGATAAGTGCACATCTTAAAATATGTGTTACATATCAATAAAATGTTTACACAATCAATACTAACTTCACAGCTCAGAGCAGTCACATATACCATAATTAATATTTGGTATTTATTCTATGAATTTTTTATAGTATAAATAGTAGTCTTTATCAGAGGCTAAATGGACTGAGGCCAAAAGTTACTGCTTTTTTCTGTTAATATAAGTTTTATTGGAACACAGCTATACCATTCGTTTATGTATCATTTTTGGCTACTTTTACCATACAGCAGCAGAAATGTAATTGTAAAATACACTTTATGGCCCACAAAGCATAAAATATTTACTATCTCACCCTTTACAGAAAACGGTATACATTGCCAACTCCTGGTATACATTCAATTCTTTCTTGTGTTTTTCTTTTTAAATTAATTGGGATATGCCATGTGTATTTTAATAAATAGATTTAATTTGGTTTCATCATATTTTACCAAATATAGTTTAGTTAATTTCCTAAATTATGGAGTTGTTTTTAATTTTTATATTTTATTTTTTTACTCATGGGATTTTATCTAAATTTCATATTTTCCTAGGAATATATTCTGAGAAGGATAGACATTAAAACAAAGGTCACAACCAAATAAACCTTCTGAGTATATATTAGTAAATTGATTTCCATATATATTCCACCTGTGTGTTTGCCATTAGCAATCATACAAATATTCAGGAACCATTTACATTCTTTTCTGCAATGCGTATTATTATAATAAAAGCCCTCTTATTAAACATGATACGGTTTGTTAGTTAATTTAAAAGTGATTTAAACTAGAAAATCATAGAAATGTAATATTTACATCACATGTAATGTCTGTTTTTGGAGAAATTGGAAAATCATGTATTATTCATGAATATTTTAACTTTGGTTCAGGTACTGACCTGGCCTTGATCGTAATTTGCTTTGTTTGCTTTCCATAAAAATATCAAAAATATATTATCTACAAGTTTTAATTATATTTCCCCCAATTCAGTTAAAACCTGAATATATGTTTGAAGCAATCCCAGTTTTAGAATAATTTGTATATTTACAATTTTACTGTATACCCTTGACCAAACTTTATTTGAAACCATTAAAAAAATGAATGAGAAAACTTTTAGTCTTTCCAAAACATTCAACTCAGTTTTTATAGAAATAAACTTTCTTATCTCAGTCATAGATAATGGCTTATATAATAATCAATGTATGTAATTTTCATATGTGTTTCACATAAAATCTACCGACCACTGATAAGTATAGTGCTTAGTGGAACATTCTAGTGTTAACCATGATTATTCTTTCAGTGGGCATCACTGACTGTATTTTACAATTGAGGTAGTAGACTCTATTTTGACTGATCTTTTATGTTGACTAAGTCATTTTTCCAAGACTTTAATGGGTTTTTAATAATACGAATGTGTGCGTATACTTATACTTTGTCATTATGTATAGTGCCAATCAAACTTTAGAATATATTTTCCCTTTAACCCTACTCTTTCATTTTGAGATCAGCTAGAATTTTATTTCCAAATTATTACTCTTTTTAAAAAAATGTCATCATTTAGTTAGGCTCAAAAACTTTTAGTTTATTTTTTCAACATCATTTCTTGTATCTCAGGTTGTTATTTAAATTCTCTAAAATGTATATTTTAGTCATTATGTTATGGTGAAAATATTATTAAACAGTGTCTTAATACATGAAAACAAATGAATCAGTTTTTTCAGTAAAACTAATGATACTTTGGGGTTTGTGTATGAGTGTAATGCGCTGTACATATATGTGTCTGTTTGCATACATTTAGCTATATTTTAAAATAATACAATGGTATATGCTTAAGGATAATAGTTAAATAACATTAACCCTCATAATACTTGTCAAATATGTTATGTTGAAATCCTTGACTACAATACCTACTGAAATGTAATAAATTGCTGTTTAAATATATTTTAAAGCTCTTATAACTTCTCTAGATATATTTGAAGGGTTCTGCTTTCACCTAATGCATTAGGATATTATCATATATATTGTAGATTTATCTTAAAAACCTGAGTTATAGTTCCTTGATTATGAAAACATAACCAATGTTGACAAGGACTTAAACTGAATATATACCCACATTTAGTGTTATTTTTAACATGATGTTACATTAAGTCAAATATAGTACTATTGACCTTATTAAAGAATCATGATAGGGGCATCTGGGTGGCTCAGTCAAGTGTGTGACTCTTGATTTTGGCTCAGGTCATGATTTCACAGATCATGAGGTTAGGCTCTGCGCTGACAGCTCAGAGCCTGCTTGGAATTCTCTCTCTCCCTCTCTCTCTCTCTCTCTCTCTCTCTCTCTGCGCCTCTTCCACACTCTCTCTCTCAAAATAAATAAATAAACTTTTTTTTTAAAAAGGATCATTTTAAAACGCCTACCTCTGACAAATATTTGAAATGTGTTATTTTCATTTCCTTTTTTTTCAGAGAAAATGTGAACCCATATTGAAAAAAAGCAATTTAGGGGTACCTGGGTGGCTCAGTTGGTTAAGCCTCTGACTCTTAAAATTTTTTTAAATGTTTATTTTTGAGAGACAAAGAGCGAGCAGGGGAGGGGCAGAGAGAGGAAGACAGAATTGAAAGCAGTCTCCAGAAGCAACCAAATCTTGATTTCAGCTCAGGTTATGATCATGTTGGGCTCCGTGCTGACAGTGTGAAGGCTGTTTGGGATTCTCCCTCTCCCTCTCTCTCAAAATAAACAAATAAGCTTAAAAGAAAACAATTTAAGGGGC
The DNA here is from genome assembly GCF_024362965.1 of Panthera pardus. Classification (NCBI taxonomy): domain Eukaryota; kingdom Metazoa; phylum Chordata; class Mammalia; order Carnivora; family Felidae; genus Panthera; species Panthera pardus. Next base: position 49,051,787 of record NW_026526655.1, on the reverse strand, counting down.
ACCTGGGTGGCTCAGTTGGTTAAGCGACCGACTTCGGCTCAAGTCATGATCTTGTGATTCAAGAGTTCCAGCCTGTGTCAGGCTCTGTGCTGATAGCTCAGAGCCTGGAGCCTGCTTCAGATTCTGTGTCTTCTTCTCTCTCTGCCCCTCCCCCGCTCATACTCTGTCTTCTTCTCTCTCTCTCTCTCTCAAAAAAAAAAAAAAAAAATTAACAAAAACATTAAAAAAAAACAATTTAAATACAGTTTATTTTAAACTCCTCATAACTTTATTGAAAGTTAGGATATAACAGTTTTAAAACTGATGGTTATCAGAGGGGGGTAGGATGGGGGGAATGAATTAAATAAATGATGGGGATTCAGGAGGGCACTTATGATGAGCACCCAGTGCTGTATGGGACTGTTGAATAATTATACTGTACACCTGTAACTATTATTACACTGTATGTTAACTAACTGGAATTTAAATAAAAACTTAAAGAAATATGACAGTCTTAGTTTCAAAATCAAAAGCCCTCTCTTTTTTTGTACATGATTGTAAAGGTAATAACTCAGACAAGACACAATTTTTCCAAACATTATCTTTGTGAGAAAGAAAAAGAGTAAGGGAATATCAGTTCTGAGAATGGCTTTATTAAAAGGTAAATGACACAGGCAATAGAATCTCAATACTACTGCATTGGCAGCAGGATACCTGTACCATTAGAAATGACTTACTTTAGAATGTTAGGAGCGTTCCACATACATAATGTGATAGGAGCAAGAGATATGTATGAAGTATGTGTAACTTTTGCTAGCGATGTCTCAGCGTGAACGAGAAATTTTAATCAGTATTTCTTCACTGCTGAAAATATGAATGAGGTCATATCCACAAAATCACCAGAAACTTATACAAATTTTGAGCAAGGCATAATGTGGTATACTAAACTAATTGAATAACACCTAAGAGTACATATAAATAGCCCAGGGATTCTTTTTCCTATCGGAGTTGTGGAACGTATCTAACCATATTCAGAATTACAGGAACTTTGGTTAATTGACTTCTTTACCATTCAATGACAATTTTGTTGGAGAGTTTTCAGAATCAGAACCATGTTGCAAGCAGACAGCTTTACTTTGATAGTGGCACTTTGCTGGTAGAGATTTCAGATAAATTCTAAATCATGTTCTCAAAATTCACATTGAAACAGGAAGGCACTGATTATCCGCTGGTGGTAATCAATCTTTTTGTGTTTTTGACACAATTTTGAATACAAGAATTTGAGTGGCATAAATGAAGAAATTAAAACATTCAAAAGCAACACAAAAGAAGTCATCATTAATTACAGTAAAATTAAGTGTTAAAAGTATAAAAATACTTCCACTGTCTATCAACACATCTAAGTTAATATACTATTATGTGCTTGGCTGTCCATCAACATTTTTATGTCACTGTTTGAATTAAACTATTAAATTGCCTCAATTCCTTAATGCAAAACTGGACCTCACACTGCGAAAGTTTTCCTTTCTTGATTAGGAGAATTTTTAAAAGATTTTAAACAAAGAGAAAAATAGTTAAAATCTAGTTGCAAATTTCTTCCTCATGGTTGCTTGAGCATTCTTCTGGAAATTAATGTAAGTGTCAGTGCAGGTAACAGTACCAGTCTAAATAGGGTGATTTGAAATAAGTGATATATCCATCCAGAAGCATGTCCCAACCTTGATTTTCTGAATTGCATTGATTCTTACTATTTTAGAATTAGGAGAAAACTGTTACACCAAGTTTCAAAGTTTAGATAGAAAAAAAAAATTGACACAGTTTTGAAGTGTCAAATCCAAGATACAGGATTTGATAGTTTTAGTTGAAGGGAGGTTAAAAAAGAATGCTTTGGCTTGAAATAATGCAAGAAAGCATAGAGGACCTATGGGCATCAGGGGAGAGAAGATAGTAAGAATTCATACATAGAGAGATACTGTATACAGTTGCCAGTTTAGGATTATGCAACTTGAGTGTACATAGTATATAGAAATTAAATTCTTGGTCTAAACTTGGAATTTCAAATTTGAGAGTCTTTTAAGAGGTCAACTTTAACAATTATTGACTTTATTTCTTTTAAGTGGAGTATAGTGAAGTATTTCACATTATGAAAACACAGAACCACAATAAAAATCTCAAAATTGAAATTTCAAAGCCTCATCATCAAGAGATGATTAATCTTAATATTTGAGTTTATGTTATTTTAAAAATATTTGTTTTTTCAGATGGTAATATATTTTTATGATTTAAGATTATTATGAAACCAGAATGCAGCAAAAAATTCTCTCCCTCTGTCCTTGTCTGTAAAACCCATTAACTTTTTTCTGTGTCTTTTTTTCAAAAGGTTTAACCATATATATATATAATTTTTCATATTTTGACATATAAATAGTGGTATGATATATACACCATCTTTTATTTACTTTTTATCGATTAAAATATAGCTTAAAGATCATTTTTTTTTGTAAGTGCATGAGTTTTTTTCCTTAAAAGAAACACTGAGATATGATTGACTTCTCTCCCTTAGTATAATGTCTTCTAGGTTTATTCATGTTATGACAAAAGGCAGAATTTTCCTCTTTTTAAAGGTGAATGGTGTTCAGTTATAGGTAAATACTACATTTTCTTTATTCATTCATTGATGGACAGTTGTGTTGCTTCCATATCTTGGCTTTTATGAATCATATTACCATGAACATGGGAATGCAGATATGTCTTTGATACCCTGCTTTTAATTCTTTTGGATATATGTCTAGAAGTCGGATTGCTTGATCATATGGTTGTCCTATTTTTAACTTTTTGAAGAAACTCCATACTTTTTAAATAGCTGCTGCACCATTACATTCCCACCAACAATGTCCAAATTGCCCTTTTCTCCACATCCTTGACTATACTTGTAATGTTTTGGATTTTTGGGTTTTTTTGTTTGTTTGTTTGGTAATAGTCATCATTTTATTTTATTGAGATATAATTGCCATATAACACTGTAAATTTAAGGTGTATAATATATAAATTAATACATTTATATATTTCAATATATAATGCCACTGTAGTGTTAGCTAATACTCTTAATGTCACATTATTATCTCTTCTTTTCATACTGGAGAGTACTTAAGATCTCATTTCTTAGCAACTTTGAATTTTATTATGCAGTATTGTTGCGTATACTCTGCATGGTGTTCATTAGATATCCAGGACTTACTTATCTGCTAGTTATAAGTCAGTACCCTTAAACAATATCTACCCAAGTTCTTCACCCCCTAGCCACACCATTCTATTTTTGGCTTTTATAAGTTCGACATTTTTAGTTTCCACATGTAAAGGGTATCATATAGTATTTGTTTTTCTCTGTTTGACTTATGTTGATCCATGTTGTAGCAAATGGCAGGATTTTTTTTCTTTCTCAAGTCTGAATAATCAATATATGTATATATACATATATATACGTATATCACATCTTCTTTAACTGTTTGATGAACACCACTTAGGTTGTTTCCATAGCCCAATAGCCATATCAATGATGTATCATTGCAGTTTTGATTTGTATTTATTTCCCTGATGATTAGTGGTGTTGAGCATTTTTTTTCACGTGCCTGTTGGCTATTTGTATGTGTTCTTTAGAGAAATGTCAATTTGGGTCCTTTGACCATTGTTTAGTTGGGTTACTTATTGGCTACTGAGTTGTAGGATTGCCCTATATAGTTTGGAAATTAACCCCTTATCAGCTTATGGTTTACAAACATTTTCTCCCATTCCATAGGCTACCTTTTGATTCTATTGACTGTTTCTTTTGATGTGCAGAGACTTTTTAGTTTTATGTATTTCCACTTGTTTATTTTTGCTTTTGTTTCTTCTTTTTGGTGCTATATCCAAGAAATCATTGTCAAGACCAATGTCAACAGATGTTCTTCTATGCTTTCTATTAGGAGTGTTATAGTTTTAAGTTTTACACTTAAGTCTTTAATACATTTTAAGTTAGTTTTGTGTATAGTATAAGAAGGAATCCAATTTCATGGTTTTCCATGTGATTATCCAGTTTCCAAACATTTTTGAAGAGCCTATCCTTTTTCTATTGTGTTTTCTTAGTGCCCTTGTCAAAGATCAATTAAATGTATATGTGTAGGTTTATTTCTGGATGTCTATTCATCTTTTTCTATATATTTATATTCATCTTTTTCTATTTATTTAGCAATTATTTTCTGAAATTTCATTTCTGTTTGTGACCTTTTATATATAAGATGGTAATCTATTAAACATTTTCTATAAAATTTTATTGAACCAGAATAGACGTTCTGTAAAGTAAACTAATCTGAAGTTTATAGCTTGAGGAATGTTCATAAGTTGTATAGAAGAACATTTATCATTTAGATATCTATTACTAGCACCAAAAAAGTCTGCTTTGTACCTCCATTCCCTCATAAACCAAAAGTAACCACTATTCTAACTCAAATGCCATAGATTAATTTTGCTAAATATTATATAATTTCTACTTAGTAATGTATTATATGATTATACTGCATTTTATTTAGACATTCTAATGTTGAAGGTCATTCAGTTTCCATTTTTTGGATATGACAAATAAATCTTCTATGAGTGTTTTGTACATGTCTTTTGATGAATACACTTATCTTCTCATTTTAGCCATCTGGCAGGTATATATAGTGTTACCTCAAATTTGTATTTTCATTCTGACTAATGATATTGACCACCTGTTCAGATGCATATTTAGGTATCTTTTTCTTCTGAGCACTTTTTTACATCTATTTGCCGATTTTCCTACTGTGCTGTATTTTGTAAATTGACTTGAAGAATTCATTTATATATTCTGGGGCAATATCACCCTCTTGCAGATATTTTGCCACAGACATACTAAGCCCTCATATGAGATGTTAGAGGTGGAGTAAGAGACTAGAGAAGGCCTCAATGGTGGTGCAGATTTGGGAAAATAGAGCAGCCTTCACCATAGAAAAGTTGTTAAGGCCTGCCTGGATTCCTGTTCCTACTCTTCCAATGTCCGTGTAATCAAAAGTCTTATTTTCTCCTACATTGTCTGGGACATTCCTTTGAGAAGAAAGATAAATATCAGTGGAGACCACAGTACCAGTCGAGAGTGATTGAAGGGATGTATTGAGGATTCCTGGAAGATAAATCTTGGCCTAGGCCCAAGTCCCACTCTTGGTTTTCTGATAATTTCATTGTTTTGTTTTGTTTTGTTTTGTTTTGCTTTGTTTTGTTTTTATTCTTTAGGGTCAAAACATCAAATGCCATTCTAATATGCAATTTAGAAAGTGAATTGTGAGAAAAATCTTACAAAGTGAATATGAAAGTAAAATAAAACAAAAACCTAGGGATAGGAGACATGAATTAATAGTTTTGATCAATGTGGGATTTAAAAAACAAAGAAAGAAACAAGCAAAGAAGAGTCTTAGCCCCAAATAACATAAGGAATCACAGACAACTTATCCTGGGAGAGGAGAGGAGAGATGATAATGATGCATACACTGTAACTTTCTGGTCCATTTTTTTTTCCCTGGTGCAGGGAGACTGATTAAAGCCCTAATATATTTTATGTTATACCTCATAAAAGGGAACAATATCTGGGGGGGGGGGGGGGAAGGAGAGGAAAGCCATGAAAAGATCCAGCACATTTCAACCTGATCCTCTTTTGTTAATTGATTTGTCTTCCCAACTCTTCACTTTCTTGGTTGTTCCCTAATGCCTTCAAATAGGAAGGGGGGTTTGCTTCCAAATTGCACTTGTTTTTGTTGTTGTTTTATAGTTTATCTGTTATTTAGTAATTCATCAAGTGTTTTTGTTTGTTTGTTTTTTGTTTTTGTTTTTTAAAGTTCTTTATGCAATAAAGTGAATCTGGTACCCACCAACAAATATGGAACTATAATTCCATTGATTATTTTTAATTTATAAGAAACATTTGATCATAATATTCATATGATGGATAAATGTATTTCCCTTGGTAAATACTCTTTAGCTGTTAATACTCTTTGATGTTCTTTAGCTCACTTTTTTTTTATTGAATCTTGTCATTATGCTATTCTGGTTCCTTTTATCACTACCTTTTACTGAATTCCTTGGACTTTTCTGAATCAGTTATTTAGTACAGTATCCCAGGTTGGGAAAGGAGTATCACAGAACATCATGATTGGTTTTACAAAGCAAAGCGTCAATTATCAGCTTTTACTGATTTTTGCAAATATGGTTTGTCTACGTTCTCGTGTAAACTTGTTTTCTGTAATAATTCAAATCTTATCAAGTCTGTGAAGCACTGGCACAGCCTTATTCACCTCACTTCCAAAAGCAACTGATGCAAAGAAGGTGTGTACCTTTCCAGCCCAGATAATGCAAATTTCATTTAGTAAGTATATTTCATGATGGTTGGCTGTTTTCTGAGATCCACCACTGCATGGTAATTTCATCCAGAAGATTGTTCTCTGAGGCTACTTTTTTCCCACCTCCTATTGCATGGTTCCTTCTTGATCTTGCATTTTTTGGTAGGATTTGTAGGCTTTTTGCAATCTTAATTAATAGATACATTTAAGTTACATAATTATACCCTGAAACAATTTATAATAGAAAAAGTAATGGTAACATGATATTATGACAAATGAAGAGGAAATGTCAAGGACATTTTCAGAGATTTTATTTTTGCAACTAAGAATTTTATCAATCTTAAATAACTGCTTGGAAACTGCTAATTCTAAACTTTAGCTCTTAATGTCGGTTTTTTTTTGGTCAGATATTTGAATTTCCCCTTTTATTTTTATTTTTTTATGTTTATTTTTGAGAGAGAGAGAAAATGTGCAGAGGAGGGGCAGAAAGAGAAGGAGACAGAGAATCTGAAGCAGGCTCCACAAAGCCAGACATGGGGCTGGAACCCACACCATGGTTCCCGAGCTGAAGTCAAACGCTCAACTAACTGAGCCACCCAGGCACCCCTGAATTTTCCTTTATAAACCTTAGTATTAATGAACCTATTATTTTGATATATCTCTTATGAAACTCTTCATATTATTTCTCTTTTACTTGTTTGAGTCTGGTTATAGCTTTAATTTGATACGTGCTTTGTCTCACAAACTATATATTGAACTTTTTTTTTAAGTTTATTTATTTATTTTGAGAGTGAGAGAGATAGAATGTGGGGGGAGGAGACGAGAGAGAGGGGGAGAGAGAGAATCCAAGCTGTCAGTGCAGAGCCCCATGCGGGCTCCAACTCACAAACTGTGAGATCATGACCTGACCCCCAATCAAGAGCTGGATGCTTAACCGACTGAGCCACCCAGGCACCCCTCTTATATGAACTTGTAAAGAATAAGATTTCTTTTATTGTTTTCCTCTCACACTGGGTTCAGCACACAGCAATGATGTGGAAGTATCTGTGGATCATTAACCAACTAGCCATCTATCTTTATATTAGCAGCTTTTGCTAAAGAGCCTCAAGCTTGCTCAGATTGGCAGTTTGGCTTCTTGGAGAAGACTGCAGATTGTGGTTACTTAAATGGAGTCTTGATTTATAAATGCTGCCTGTTGATGTGATTGTTCTAAAGATACAAGTCTGTAAATGCTAATAGCCCTACCATGTGACTTTAAAATTTGCCAGTATTCAGTTCTCATTATTTAAGTCCCAAATGGCTTTGCAGGTGAGTCTGGAACTTAGATGAGATAATATTTAGATAGAATAACTTATTCTCTGTAGCATAAAACAGCGATTGTCTCTAAACTCAGTACAATGTGTTGGTGGGAATGCAAATTGGTGCAGCCACTCTGGAAAGCAGTGTGGAGGTTCCTCAGAAAATTAAAAATAGACCTACCCTATGACCCAGCAATAGCACTGCTAGGAATTTATCCAAGGGATACAGGAGTACTGATGCATAGGGGCACCTGTACCCCAATGTTTATAGCGGCACTCTCAACAATAGCCAAATTATGGAAAGAGCCTAAATGTCCATCAACTGATGAATGGATAAAGAAATTGTGGTTTATATACACAATGGAATACTACGTGGCAATGAGAAAAAATGAAATATGGCCTTTTGTAGCAACATGGATGGAACTGGAGAGTGTGATGCTAAGTGAAATAAGCCATACAGAGAAAGACAGATACCATATGGTTTCACTCTTATGTGGATCCTGAGAAACATAACAGAAACCCATGGGGGAGGGGAAGGAAAAAAAAAAAAAAGAGGTTAGAGTGGGAGAGAGCCAAAGCATTAGAGACTATTAAAAACTGAGAACAAACTGAGGGTTGATGGGGGGTGGGAGGGAGGGCAGGGTGGGTGATGGGTATTGAGGAGGGCACCTTTTGGGATGAGCACTGGGTGTTGTATGGAAACCAATTTGACAGTAAATTTCATATATTAAAAAATAAAAAAAAAATAAACTCAGTACAATGTCACATGGCAAAAAGGTTTTTTTTAATCCTTTGAGAAAACAGTTTTGTGCCCAATGCTATTACCCATGTCAAACATCAAAACAGTAATTTGTTTTGTTTTTTAGCAAAGTGGAACCCTTTCATATCAACATGGTCGATATAGGTCAGTGCCTATATGTACCAGTAACATAGTTAGACATTTAAATAAATATGACTTACTATAAATACTGTTTGATAATAGTATCAGTGTGTGATATATATGCTTTAGTCTCAACTAAAGATTGATCAGAAAGTAAATTTAGTTCTGTTGATGTTTACTGTTGTAAACCTCTGGTTCTATTATATATGTCACAAATAACTAAGAAAAACTATACTTATTTTAAAGTGTATTACACTTAGGATTTATTGTATATCAAAAGCAATATTACTAAAAAGTAATCTAATTTAGCTTGCTAAATTTTACACTCATAAAATATAAAATCAGAACAAATAACTATAGAGGGTATGATGCAGTTTTTATTTTTAAGGCAATAAACCTATTCATTTGGGTGTCATAGTCAGATTTGGCCAAATGGTATATAAGTCATGGAATAGAATTACATATTATGTTTGAGTTTATTATACTTTTAAGATAAAATATTGCTTTTTTGTTTGGAACGGGAAAACCAACTCTGAATTTTTCACTAAAATACTTCTTTTCATAATCACTCCTTACGGGAATGAAAAAAACTTGCATTAGAACATAATCCAATAAATAGTGGATTAGTGATGACACATCTTAAGAGACTGACAGACATTTGATTTTTTATATCTGAAAATCCTGTCAACATCGACATTTTTGGACTATACACTGTCTCTGGGCTGCAGTCAGGGCCATCTGTCTGAGTGGCAAACTGCCTATTCATAAATTAGTTGGACCATTTCATCAGGGCAAAAATGCCAAGGAATAATAACTACAAAAGAGCCGATTATATATTTCACCACCTGCTGCTTCATGTATAGAAAAACTCACATTCATTACTGCATTGTCACTGATACTGATGTCATCTAATCTTCCTGATGTGGATCCCTGAAAAGAAGCATGATAGAGACATTTTAGATTATCTAAAAAGTTAGAATAATTTACATATCAATCTTGAACTGAAAGCAACAGGCAAGAATAATTTGTGAAGCATATATCCAGATGAACAGTACAGGGAACATTAAAAATAAGGGTATATATGTATGTAATAACATTAAAGTGATCTTTGTCATTGTTATACAGTGGTGATAACTCTTCATGTGAGACAACTTCAGTAATTATATAAATATTTTCATAGTGATAAAAGGAAAAGAAATTGTGTGCACATGTGTGTGCATTTCTTCAGGAAACTAGAGAGTTTGGGTTTTCATATCAATAACTTATTAGAAATAAATCACTTCATTTACTTTCATTTACATTAGAAGTTATATATAAATATAATTTATGTACAATTTACCGCTTATTTTGTAATTCTTCAAATGATTTCCTTGATTAATTTACTCAAAAGATGGTATATCATGTATCTTTATAGAAAACAGGAATTAGTTCATCTATGATCACAGTAAGTATGTATACCAATCTTCTTTTAGAACCATTCATTTCCTCTCCCAGGAATACATTTACTGTCACAAAAAATAAATGAAAAAATGTTCTATAAATTAGCTGACTACTTTAAACATTTTGGTTCTTATTTTATACCATCTCATGTTTTGATAGTAAAAATGGTCTAAACTTGGTAACTTCTCTATCGATTTCCATAAACAGAAAGCATATTAGTATTTTTCAAACCATCATAGCATCTAAAAGCAAAGAGGATGTACCTAGTGTGATAACACAGATTTAGTAAAGTTGATTGTGAAAGAAGGCTAAGCAGTTTTCGTATATTCCAAAGATTCCTTCACTGTCGATTAAAAATGAAGTTTTTTATATGATGAATAATGGAATAGCATATGAATGCTAATGGAAAGGAGCTGAGAGAGTAGACCCAATTTCTAATATATTATGTGGAATCCTGGCAGTAGGCCATAATGAAAGTGCTCAACTTGTACCATTATGGGAGTTCCAATGTGCCTTCAATATCAATCCAATAGCCCACTATATCACCTTTCTTTTCCATTGGCTAGGATGTACTGTAAAGAAACAAAATATGTTAGCATTGCAGAATCAGCAAAACTTTGTGGGGCTATACCTTTTAAAAAATTAGATCCTTTTCTTACCTTGAATGACTCAGAAGTTTTAATTTAATGAAATCATTAGCCTACAACATAAAGCCAATACTTAGGAGGGAAGTGTATGATTCAATCTTTATACCTCTTCCATCTAATATTTTTATTGTTGTACATAAAATGTTGATTTTTGAATGATCATTTTAAGCTTTAAACTGTTGATACTGAGCTCTACATGCCTAACCTTCAAATATACATTACACATTGGGTTATATCAAAGGGTGGTTTTAATCTTTGAGTTTTTATTATAAAATATGCTCTGTGTACTTAAGGAATTTAAAAGTTTTTTTTAATTAATTTTTTAATGTTTATTTATTTTCGATAGAGAGAGAGAGAAGGAGAGACAGAAGTTGGGGTGAGGGGGACAGAAAGAGAGGGAAACACAGAATCCGAGGTAGCCTCCAGGCTCCGAACTGTCAGCACAAAACCCAAGGTGGGGCTTGAACTCACAAACTGCGAGATCATGACCTGAGCAGAAGTCTGATGCTTAACCTTAACCCTGAGCCACCCAGGTGCTCTGATAATTTAAAAGTTTTAAAAGAACATTTAAAGACTTAAAATTTTAATAACCCATAGATAAAATTTATGTATATGTATCACAGAATAAAATGTGAAAATCAAACGGAATGAATAAATCATGTTCTATGGGATTCAGGAAAGGAAAAACAGATATTCTATTGAAGACAGAATAAAAGTTCTTCATGGAAAGATTTTGCATTTGAATTTGACCTTGGATAATTATTTGGACAGGGAAACAGAGCCTGAATAAAATGGAGCATTAAAATGGACAACAGAAAATCCAGCTATGTCTCACCAATAAGTTATCAAGAAGATTCACAAGCAATAGCACTCTGACCCGTAGAGAGGGTCACAAGCATAAACAGAGATCCACTCTGGGATAAAGGTGTAAATGGAAGACTTAAGAAAAAGGTGAAGCAGGAACACTAAATTAAAAAAATATGTATTTTTTACACCTAACTGTACAAGATAACTCTAAAAGAATTTTATGCCAGTGATGCATTGGAAGTAACTAGAGCAAAACAAAACAAAACAAAATCTTACCTCTGCATTATATTGACTAAATTCCCACAATATCCATCAAGCAGGAAAAAAATGTATACCCTTTTCCAGGAATGAATGCTTTAAGCCTCAGTCTCTGCTATTGTACGTCCAAAATTTTGTGACCAGCACTCAAATAAAATTATAAGAAACAGACCAAAAAAAAAAAAAGTCATCATACTTTCAAGAGACAAAGCAAGCAGTAAAACCAGACTCAGAGATGAATCCAGATGCTGGAATTACAATACAGAAAATTTTAAATAACTAATACATTGTATAATGTACGTAATGTGTGACATATACATTACATTCTTTAGTAGGAAAAATAGAAAATATGCATGATAGAGAATTTCAGAATGTAACTGAAATAATAAAAATCAAATAGAAATGCTAAAAATGGAAGCTATGGTAACAAACATGATTTTTTTTTGAAAGCTCATGAGTGGATTCACCATAGTTGAGGGGACTCAGGAAACTTAAAAATAGGTCATAGAAATTATGCTAAACTACCTAGAGAAACAGAATTATAAGGAAAAAATAGAAGACAGCATTCAAAATATGTACATGATTGCAATCTCAGAAGAAAAGACAAAGGGAATTAGGAAAAGAATAAATATTTGAAGACATAATGGCTAAAAATCTTCCAAAAAATTCAGATTTCAGATCTAAGAATCATAGTGGACTCCAAACAAGATGGATAACACATACACACACGCACACTCCACACCTAGAGATTTCATATTTAAACTACTGCAAATCAAAGATATAGGGAAAATATCGAAGGTGTTCAGACAAAAAGATCCATCACATACAAGGAAGCATAGATAGTAAACAGGCTTGCATTTTGAAACCGTGCAAACCAGAAGACAATGGAGTGACTTCTTCAAAATATGGAGAAAAAAATAACTCTCAAGCCAGAATTCTACACTGCACAAAAATATCTGGACAAATGAAAGAATAAAAGACTTTTATCCAAGTGAAAACCAAAAGAATTTATTGCTAGCAGATCTATGAGCAGGGGTGGGGGAGAGTAGATTTGATAATGAATTATTTGACTTTGACTAAAAATGCGAAAAATGCAGTGGGATGTGATGTTGATGCCCAAGGAAGCTGTCTGAATAAGGGTTATAAATTTTGGAGACTAGACAGTTAGAGGAATGTAAAACCATGCCATCATTCAGAGACTGTTTGGAGATTGAGAAGGGCACTAGAATTATTGTATTGAAGTTGAGTCAAGATATGGAAACACTGGATAGGCATAATCAAAATAGTTTATGCGAGGGGTAACAAAAAATTGCTCTGGAAACATGGCTAAGTAATCAAGAAAAATAATAGAGAAATACTTCAGCAATTGAATGTGCTTAACTTGATAAATCAGTTAATGCTTTTAAAGTTTATAATATAAATGAAATAGCTCTAGAGAGTATGTTTATGATTATATATTTTGAACATTAAGTTAATTAACCCAATATTAATATATATTAAATACTAAATATGCTTTTAAAAATAAACATATTATATTTTACAATTGTAAATGTTTAATGATCATGTAAAATTTTATGCTACTAAATTTTTCTCACTTTGTGTCTTACACATTTGTATCTTTTCTTATAAAATACAAGTTATAACAATTAGTACTTATATTAACTGCAAATCAAAGAGCTTTAAGTAGAAAAGCACTTTTCCCTTCAATAAGTTTAAATAGTTCTTCACAAACCCTAATGTACAAAATCTTTTTAAAATACAGATTATGATATTATATCCATGTGGAATCTGAGATAATGCAATTCTAAAATACACAGAGGCAGCATCCTTGCTACTGTCTGCCAATCATAGTTTGCATGGCAAAACAACATCAAAATATGTGGTAAGCAAACTCAAATTTTTACAGCAGTGTGATTAATGAGAAATTACCAAATGTGATTGACAAATGCTTGTACATTAAACTTTGGTTTTTCTTGCCACTCTCAGAAACCAGAAATCATCAGGTTAAACACTGAGAGCTAGCATGACAGCTGAAGAAATGCCAATTAGAAGAGAACTGAGGTGCCTCATAAAACAGTCATCCAGCCAAACACCAAACGTACATGTAAGGTCATCCGGCACTAGCCAAAATACAAGCTGTCTACAAAGTAATGAGAGAGCATAGCAGAGGTCATTTAAATAGGTTGAGACAGAAAACTGCACAAACCACGGAATTGTCAGCTATATAAATTGTGGTTTGAATGTATAAGCATTTGTATGGTTTGTTACACAAGAATAGCTAAATAGTAAACTTAAACACCAAAACTTCCATGAGTTTTTCCAGAGTGTACAAATAGTGTCATATTAATAATATCAACCTAGATTCTTCCACTTGATTCATCAGCTTGCATATGACCTTAGAGTCTGTTAAAATCTTCCTTGCTTAGTATGTTTGAGTTCATAGGAGAATATTCCTTTTTTCTTCTCCATTTCATTCATGTTCATGGCCTTAGTCTCCATCTTGTGGTTGCTTATGAGGTCATTTGAGTGGGGGCCCCAGTATTGTTGAAATATATAGTGTTCATTGTGTCAATGTCAATAACTCTGCTTGTGTTATCTCCCGAGTCTCCCTTTAACATGCCAAAGTGGTACTGATTTCTCAGGAATCCCAAGTGAGTTTCTCTCCAATATCATACCATTGCCTTCTCTCTTTTTATTTTTTATTTTTTTTATTTTTGTGCTCTGTCATATTTACAAGACTTTTTGTGCTCGGTCATATTTACAAGTGGGAAACAACCCACTACAAGTATTCCATGTATTTTCAAATGGAATTGACTTATTGTCTGGTATCACTTGCTTTTAGCCTCAAGAATATTCTTTCCTTCTTAAGTTGGGTCTTAGATTTTATTGATCTGGGATTATATCTACGTCATTTTAATTTTTAAATGTTTATTTATTTTTGAGAGAGAAAGACTGAGTGTGAGCATGGAGTGGCAGAGAGAGAGGGAGACACAGAATCTGAATCAGGCTCCAGGCTCTGAGCTGTCAGCACAGAGCCTGACAAGGTGCTCAAACTCATGAACCATGAGATCATGACCTGAGCCGAAGTTGGACACCTAACCGGCTGAGCTACCCAAGTGCCCCAATATCTATTTCATTTCATTTGTGAAGGATTATTTAACATTTTGGTTTACTTAATTGTGTCACACATTTATCAGAAGCTGTGTTATTTATTTATGTTTTTTCATTTTTCCCTTCTATGCTTTTCAGGTTGAATGATCACTATCGACTATCTTTGAGTTCATTGATTCTTTCTTCTAACAGCTATTCTGTTAGAATAGCTAAATCTATTATTAAGTCCCCATCATAAATTTTCATTTTGATAGGTGTACTCTTCAATCTTGTCCTTTTAATAATTTCTGTCTATTTATTGATATTCTGTATTTGTTGGACCAGTGCCAACATACCTTCCTTGAGTTTTTTAAGCATGGTGTTCTTTTGTTCTTTGAACATTGTTATAAGAGCTATCTTAAAGTTCTTGCTTACAAAGTACAACATCTGAGGTTCTGTTGAGTGGTTTTTACTTGCATATGGGTCACACTTTCTATTTCTTTTCATATCTTAGAACATTTTGGTAAGAACTGAACATTTTATATATGTAGCAGCTGTGGATACAGATTCAACCCTCCTTTCAGGGACAACTGTGATGTTTTATTTCAAAATACATTCAAAAGTAATCTATTATTTTCTAAATATTAAATAGTATTTTATTAAACATAAGGATTTTATTTATTTAAAGCCCCCTAAACCAAATATTGACTTATCTTTCTAAGTGTCCTCAATAGTGTTTTGGAAAGATTTAATCATTCAGTGATTTATTATTGAGTGAGTCAATATCAAATGTGAAATAATTGTGAAGTATAAGCACATTTATGAAGAATTAGATAAACTACCATCAAATGAATAGTATTATCTCTGTTATAGATTTATTTACAACATTTTAAAATTCATTATTTGGAAAATAACCTCAATTTGTTACTTTTATTGAGTATCTTCAGCCACTGCTAAGAAGAGAACAGATGAATCATTTCTATGCCAGAATGAAATTCTTTAAATAAATTATAGATGAATACACAAAAAGTCATCGAGTGGGAGAAAACTGATATCTGTACCACTGTGTGATATTTTTTACTCTCCTACAAATTCTCATAAAAAGCTAAGAGTGGAAATATGATTGAGGAATATTTGCTAGGATTATTTTAATATGGTGAGAAATTTTATGACTTTTATGGTATGTTTTTAGAACTCAAGGAATTAGTCAAAGGGAAGTAGAGAACTTACCTACACAGTAAGCATACTCTAATGAAATTTAGTGGGAACTGGGTAATAAAATATTTAAAACATAAAGTCACTTTGGCAAGATAAATTTGTGGGAGTAAATACACAGATGAATAAAACATACCATTTGTAAGTTTCAGTAAGAGTCTTAGTTCATGCTGTTCTGGTCTCTGTTAGTTATTTGTGTTAGTAATTTTATTTTAGTAAGATGATTTACATAATGGCTTAAAAATCATTAATTTCCTTATAGTTCTGGCCTTATGTAGAAGAATATTACTTGGCTGTCCACCTATATAATGGTTTGCGTGATATAAAATATATTCCCTTCTGCCAACTCTCTCCCCTCCTCACTATCTGCCAGAGAACTTTGATTACAACATAATGTTTAAAAGACCCATGAAAAGTTTCACAAAAATTACTTGATAGTGCCATAAATTACCAACACACATAAATATGTGATTAAAATGGGTATTTAGACAATACTAATTATCTAAAACTTTTCTATGTCATTCTCTTTAGTCTTGATGATTGACTTTTGTTGCTCATGATCTTTACTATAATATCTCTAAATTTCTTGAAATGTTTCTCCTATCTTGATCTAATCTGCCTTTAGATCTTTGCAGCTTCTCTATAAGCTGACTCTGGCCTCATGTTTTTATGTCTAATTCATTATGCATCTCTGAAACCAGATTCTCTTTTTCAATTCTCCCTTTAATATTTCTGTTTAGGTATTTCATTGTCATAAGTAGTCTGTGTCCTAGTTTGTGGTATGTAGGTAGCTTCCTTAGGGAAAAAGGCATAAGTTTCCTACAGACTAGAACTAGAGGGCATACAAATGGTCTCATAACCCTATGATAATACCTCTTTTACCATTGGCCCATTTTTAGTTCCAATATATGTATACTTTCTTTTTCATAACGTAAAACTCAAAGAAATAAACTTGTTCTCCACTGATGCTTTTCACTATGTCTTGCACAAAATAAAGGACAATAAATTTAATGTTTATTTATTCTGCATCTATTCTGTTTCCACTCTACTTTGCTTTATTTGCTGAGTTTTCAAAGACTTTTATGTCTTCATTCAGATCACAGCCTAATAAGGAAATGGGTAAGTTCACTCATAAACTCAGTAGAGGGTAGCCCATGCTATGGTAATATGGTATCATGTGCTTTTCATATTCCGTACTGTCTGGAGAAACTCTAGGCTTCTTCTCTCATTCCTCCTACAATTAAAGCTCTTGTGTAGTTCAAGGAGTTAAGAAAATATTTTTAATGCTGATTAAAGAATTTTTAAATATTTTATATGCAAGTTCTTGATCAGACATGTTATTATCAAATATCTTCCCCCAGATTTTTAATTGTGATGAGGTATAATTTATATATATATTTTTCCTTTTATTTGATCTTTCTTTTGGTATTGAGTATTCACCTTGCCCTAGATTCCTAAAATTTTCTATTTTTCCAGAAGTTTCATGTAAGTACGGATTCCTAGAAAATGGATTAGAACTAAAAATGGACTTACCAAATGACCCAGCAATTGCACTATTGGGCATCAGATAAATAAAGATCTATTTTTACACAAAAAAGTTGTACACTAATATTCATAAAAGCTTGATTTGTAATAACCCCAAACTGTAAATGCCCAAATATCCTTCAATGGGTATGGTTAAACAAACTGTGTGATCTATAACAAAATACTACTAAGCTATTAAAAAGAATGAACTATATACATACACATAACAACTTCAAAGAATCTTGAGGAAATTATACTGAAGGCATGATTTCACTTGTCTAAAATTTGTGAAATAATTATAAAGAAGAACAAATTAGTTATTGCAGAAGTTAGGGATTAAAGGGAGGGTAGGATATGGATGTAAAAACCTAGCACAGGGAGTCTTGTGATGATGGTGCAGTTAAGAATCTTGACAGTGGTGGTGGTGAAGTGAAACTGCACCTGTGATAAAATAATAAACTCACATAGAGCTACACACACAAAGATGCGTGTATACAAATCAGTGCACATAAAAGTTGTGAAATCTGAATCTCTATGGTTTATACCAATCTCTATGGTTTATACCAATGTTAACTTCCCAGTTTTGGTATTGCGTTAGAGTTATATCAGACGATAATATGGTGGGGGTGGGGAGGGTAGATGGGATCACCCTGCAGATTTTTTTTGCAATTTATTGTGAATTTATAATTAAGTCAAAATTAAAAAATACAATAAAAATCGCAATTACCAGATTTTAACTTTTAAGAAGGGTGAGAATATGCTCCTACATACTTGCTTTGTAATTTCCCTTTGTACACTTGCTGTGATTAGTCAGCCTTGAATATCAAAAGCATGGTATTGTTGTTCTAGCGGAAACCGCTTTGAATGTTCAGTGTTGTCTAAATATAGCAGTTTCCAGCCTGTGACAAAAAGGAATCTTTAAAAAATTTTCTCCACTTTTGCTGTTTTTCCTTTGTTTCGTCTCCAAACCTACTCTAGCCAATCTAGGCAATGAAACTTTTCCTTGATCTTCCTTCCCCAAATTTACTATATCAAAGTTTATTATATGTACAATTAGCTTATTTGTTCTAAAAACCCACACAGGAAAGTGGATTGTAATTATTATTGAAACTGCTTTATTTTGCTTAAAGATGCAAATTGAAGCCAGCATCATCTACTGTACTGTATGTTCATGTGAGCAAGCTTTATATGCCAGCTTAAGTGTTGTTTTTTAATAGCTCATGTTCTAATGAAAATCATCCTTAAATTGTAGATGTAAATATTTTTATCATGACGTTTGATTTACCTCTTCTCAAATTGAAATAAACATGATAGTATATATAAATTGTTCATATCAAAACAAAACCTCATATTCCAAGATGAGATGTTTATCCCCCAAATGTAGGGAGAATTCTATATGTAGGGATGCTAAAGACAAGACTAAGAAGTTCAGAACAGGTAAGGTTTCTTCTGCTTACTCTTGCAGAAAAAGCACTGAAGAGAGGGTGAAATTAACATTTTAATTAAAGGATACTTTGGTAGATAATAAACACAAATGTGTGCAAAGACCTTTCTAGATAAAGGAAAGGATCATAATATAAGTAAAGGAAAACTATAAAATGTGATGTGCTACTGGGCTATGAGACAGAAATTTCCCTCAATAGGACATGTCTAGTAATCATCTAAGTGGGCAAGTCAACTAGTCATTTGGTTATAAAAGTCTAGTGTATATGGGAAGAGGATCTGGAGAACAGACAGGAATTTGGGCATCATCAACAAAGGGATGTTATTTAAAGTGTTGTGACTGGATGATACTACCAAAGATTTGAGAACAGACAGAGAAATGAAGAGACCAAGTACTAAAATCCAGAGAACTCCAAAATTAAGGATTCTCGCAAAAGAGAATGAAACAGGTATGAATAAAAAGGAGAGATCGATGATGTAAGAATGACACCACAAATGTATGAAGTCCTGCAGGTCAAGCTTAAACTCCAAGTAATTGTGAAAAATATTTTTCAGCCATTCTATATTGGATAATATAATTTATTGGATAAAAGCCAAGTGTATCTGGTGGAATTATCCATGTGGCCTAGTCTAGTTGGGAAAAATAATGGTACTATTTCCCTTCATTTGGGTTCAAGTCACGACTTGGCCTCCTGAAAGCATTTTAATATTTATTAATAACTAGCTTTAAGTTGATATATTACATACATAGCAATTTATAGAAACTCTCACTAGATCCAAGAGGCAGGATTTGTACCACAGCTCTTTGCTCTGAAACAGTCACAGTTTCAAGATCAATGTGGTTTTTTTTCTTCATGTTATTTGTTAGAAGACTAAAAAAATGTTCACATTAGATTCTCAATAACTAAGAGGATTGAGACAAATTAATTCAATAATAAGAATAGTCTGCGTGCACTCTCCTGTCAGAATGTGTCCCCAAATACTTTATCTTTGAGGGGATTCCTGAAGAAGTGAGGAAAGGTAAAATAAATATTTTTCTTAGAAATTTCTAATGTATATTTGGAAAAGGTCTTAACACTGATAAATGACCTTAAGAACAATGATTTTTGTATACCTTGATCTAGTCACAGGAGGAAAGCTTCTAATTGTGAGCATTTTATCCCAAAATAGTGGGGAACTCAAGGTGGCACAATTTCCCCAGTATTATTTTAAGTGATTAACACTTCAGTTAATAAGCTTCTCTTCTACCCTGATATTATAAAATAATTTAACAAAAACATGGAAACACAAGACCAGACATGCTTTTATCTTAATGAAAAAAGATTATAATTTACTGGCAATTGCTTTCTTTACTTAAATTGGATATTGACTACTGAATTGAAAAATATCACACTTTAATGACAACCTAAATAATTCATGCCCAGTAAAGGAAATAAATTCAAACCAAAGACTCTTAAGGAGACTTTTTAATTATTAACAAACAACATAAACAACTATCATCACCTATAGAAAATCTGAATATTAACCCTTCTCGATATTGTTTTTCAAAGGACAAAGAAGGAAGCGGAGGCTGGGGGACAATCGAAATAACTCTTCAAGTTTATCAGAGTTTCACATATTGGCATAAAAGAGCACCAAGGACTTGGAGAATCCATTTTAATATCATCTATCACCAAACAACACAATCCAAACCCTCAGTTCAGGAAAAACATAAGTTGGGTGAGTAGAGGGAAGTTGAATTGCTTGGGATCCTTGCTTTTGAGCTATGCTAAGTGGTAGATTTTTATGACCTCTGCTCAGATTTACTGATCTTAAAATTTCAAGAATGTATATGATTTAAATGTAGACCTTCTATGACATTTCAAACTCCTGACTATGCTCATAATAACTATTCATTTTTGAGGGTATTGGAACTCCATAACAATGTGGTTTATCAATGGGCCAGAGGATAGTACCCAGGACAAAATTAAAGTGTTTTAAAATAGGAGTATAATTGAGATTAAGGATGTTAATTTGTAGTCTTTGGCTTGAAATTTGAATTATTAAGTACTTAGTTAAGTAAGATGAAATATGTTTGCTATTGTTACTACTGGTATTATTGACAATATCAGAATACTTCCTTCAAATTAAAACACAGAGGAAAACCCAATATATAAAACTGACAGAAGCAGATCTATTCTGTTTAAATTGGTAGATGTAGCTGTGCCTTCCCAGGCCTTACCCCTCACCATATCTCAAGGAAACCATTAAGCATACATGGAATTCAATGTGAAGCCTCTGTATAATGACACTTTATGTGAAAATTGTGTTGTAATAAAAAAAAATAAAAATATTTTAGAAAATTAAGACCAGTGCTTGTGTTTGGCTCTATTGTCAGAAAAATAATGCAAAAAAAATCAGTTACCTGATTATTGAGACAAAGTTTTTACTGGATAAATTGACATAAAAAGGAAAAATGAAGATGAAAAAATAATTGCAAAAACAAAAGAAAGAAAGAAGTTTAGTAATTGAGTAGATAAGCCATTAGTTAAAAAAGGTCTGTATCTGCATGTGCTTCTATGATGGTAAGACTAAGGGCTGGTTATTGAGATTCATGTAGAATAGACATATACATGGACTTCATAGATTCCCAGATCTGCTTTTTGCTAGCTATGTGATGGCAGGCAAATTACTACACTTGGTTAGCCTCAGATTCTTCATTTTTAACAATAACATCTTCCTCTCCAAATCATTAATTTGTTTGTTTGGCAAATGCTTATTGACCAAATGCTATGGGACAGGCATATTATTATGGATTTTCCCTTTAAAAAAGGCAAATGCATGTCCAGAGCGTCTTTAACATGGAGCTTACAAATTTTAACTAGTATACGATGCCAAGTATTACATGATCACAACTGAGCCAATGGTTCTTCTCTCTCTGTCTCTCTCACTGTGGGATGTGGGTGATCGTCTCCCATGCTCAGATGCTTAGTCTCAGGCCGTGGGGTTTGGCAGAAATCAGTGATTTTTCAGAACATTGGAAGTTGCCCACAACTGGCACTAGTGTATTTTTTGTCACTTCCAAGCACCTATGGACAGTCATTTGCTTTTCCATACAAGAGTAAGCTTAGGAATGCTTTGCTTCATTCTAGGTCATTGGATATAGTTGTACAAAAAGAAAAAGACTCCCTCGAGCCAATATACAGCATTGATTCCATTAGTGATAGTGAAAGTCATCCTACACAATAACCCTCCTCTCTCGTCTCCCTCACACTAACCAAGTTTTTCAAAGGTAAGTGCAAGTTAATTTGCTTAATTTTCTTTATATTTTGTATTGCCCTTACTATTTTGTATTGTATTACAATATTGTAATCACTTTTATATGAATATTTTTGGGTTGTGGAGTGAATCTTCTGAGTTTCCATTATTTCTTATGGGGAAATTCACTTTGATGTACAAGTACTTTGGATTACAAGCACGTTTCTAGAACTAATTATGCTGGCAAACCAAGGTTTTACTGTGTATACTTTTAAAGAGAAAAGGGAAACAGAGGATGCCATCATAGCATACAACAGGATCCTTGTGAGTATTAACATAAAAGGTAACATAAGTAAAGTTTATGTTACAATTCCAGGCCCATTCAGAACTGTCAGTGGTTATTGTTCTTGCTTGTGCTTTGGAGATAAATATGACAGGATGTGTCTGAAAATGTCTGAGTGATTCTTAGTTGGATGTAACCACAAGATACCAATTCAAACGATCCACAAAGGGAAAGTTCTCAAAGGATAAAACAAGCTCTGATTATTCATATTTAATTTGAGAATATAATTTTTAAAACTTTATGAAATGAGAAATATAAAACTAGAGAGAAAGTTGTGAATTTAAGGGGAATATAAATCACAGTCCTTATATATCAGTAGTAGAAATATTAAAAATAGCTGTAAAAGAATGCTATTGTAGTTCTTTGTTGCAAAGCAATGATTAAAAAGGAGGCAAAGATTTGATAAAGTTCATTTGGTTATATAATGAAGAGTGAAGTTGGTTTCTAGAGTTCACTTAAATTATCAAAATAAGACACTTAATGGAAGTTTTGATTAAGTGCAAAGGATTGTCAGAATCTAAGAATCAGATAACCATTGTTCAGTTTTTCAAATCAGAAACTCAATATTTCTTTTATTATATTTGCTTTCATACTGTGAAGGCATGAGAATCTTTTTTTTTTTTTTTTTTTTTTTTTTTTGCTTTATTGGGTAATTTGGGCTAGTCATGAAATTATTCCAGTTATATCTTTTCTTAAAAATGAATCTATTAAGGAAATAAAGAATGTATGAGAATAGACTATATTCAAGTAACTTTTTACTATATTTGTCATCTCCATTATTTTTTAGCCTACGTATAATTATTTTTACCAAAGCATATTGAGAAAATAGATACCATTTTCAGACATCTGTAATTAGACAATAGAAAAAGTAATAGTATTTAAACCAATGTAGATATCACTTAGATTTGGATTCAAAATTAAATAGAGCCTCAAAATCATGTACATTTATAATTTGATTACTTCATACTTCTAGTTCATCATACCTCAAGATACCAAGACCTAAGATCAGGCACAAAATAAATGTGTAATTAAAAATTAACTATATATTTTTTTCTACTATAGAGAACCAATAAAATAGAAAGTTAGGATGTCTTATATTCTCTAAAGCTAAAATGCCTGCAAATCATTTGAACCAAATGTGTATTTCTTGATTGCTTCCTTTCACACATGGGAAGATGACTTACAAAGGATCTAGATTCCCTATAGGCAAAAAGTCACCACAGAATGAAGAGGCAATACGCAAAGTGTCTCAAAATTGTTTGGCACACCATTCAAGCCTTCTACATTTTGTCCTCACACAGTTTATTTTTAAACATCTGATCTCTTCCTTTTCAGAGTAGGGGAATCTTCTGTTTAATATGCACTGGGGCACCACATGGTTGCCCATCTGTGTGGGTCAGTTTTGAATCACTGATCAGGGCTCAAATTGAGTTGAAAGTTAGCCAAACAGCCAGCAACAATGACCTTCAAACCTGTCGTAGCTGGCTGATGGGAAGCTCTAGGGAATTTAATTTTTTTTAGAGCTTATATCTCAGATTCATGTCTGATTTTTAAAATGAATTCATTTCTCTTATTGATCTTTGCTTTTCTGATATTTAAGTTCTGGAACAATTTTTTTTTTATGTTTCCAATAGCAGACTCATTTAATAATGTTTTCTGAAAATAATAACTGGAAAAATCAATAAATCAATAAAATAATTTATATATCTATGCAGTATTCGTAAGAGAAATACTATCTTCTATTTGTTTTCTAAGGTAAAGGAAATTAATCTCTGTCTCTTTCCTGTAATAATAGCTGACATACCCTAATTAATAGATAGGTATTTTTATCATCTAAGATAGACAAAAGCAAATAAAAAAAGTCAAATTATTTAAGTACTTGGATAGATGACCTTTGAAAAATGAATTGAATTTGGCAAAATATGTACATTTTTAAAGTAATCTAAGAGCTAACATTTTCATATCCTTTATTTGCTTTTTAATCTCCCATATTTGAGAAATAGATCTAGGAAATTTCCTAAGGCATAACAAAGCTAAGTGTCTTTTCATGTTCTGTAAAAACCATTTTTATTTTTTATAAAATTGAGAGGAACATTTCCATTTCCTAGATTTTCTGTGTATGCAGCCAGAATAAATTTTATGTTGTCAAATTAAGTACCAGATTATCTCTATAAGAGGAGAGATGATTCTAACACTTCCTTATGTAGATAGTCATCAGAATCATCAATAATCTTTACTTGCCATATCTCATTTTTCTTTTCTCAATTTAAGAAATCTAGGATATGCTACTGACTCTTGTCAAGAGGTTCAGGAACAATAGCAATAAACTCAATAGATTCTCTTATAGGGTAAGATGTTGCTTCATATTTCCTCACCATGTGTTTTTATTCACAACCCAAGTTGAAAGTGTGGCTTCCATTTACAGGACATGATGGAAACATAAAGAAAAAGAGTAGGACCCAAATCATGCAATTTTAAAACCTGTGCTTGGTTATGTCATATATAATGCTCACTCACCTTTGGTCAGGTCCAGAATAGGGTGGAAAAGTATATTCCTCTTATAAAGGACATAGAAATGGTTGGGAAAAAAATAGTTGGTATCAAATATAATCACCACAAGCTTCTATCTTGATTTCATATATTGGTTTCTCCTACATAAAACTCAGTATAGCACCCATTCATGATAAAATCTCTTAGTAAACTAGGAATAGAGGAGAACATTCTCAACTTTATAAAGACTATCTACAGAGAACCTACAGTTAATATTATACTTAATAGAGAAACTTGGAGCTTTCCCCCTAAGATCAAATATAAGTAAAGTCTTTCCTCTCCAGTACTCCATTTTAACACTGAATTGGAAGTCCTTACTAATGCAACAATAAAAGAAAAGGAATTAAAAGTTATGCAAATTGGAAATAAAGAGAGAAAACTGTCTTTGTTCATAGATGGCATGATTATCCACATAGAAAATTCAAATGAATTGACAAAAACATCTCCTGGACCTACTAAGCATTCATAGCAAGGTTATAAAATACAAAAATAATATACAAGATCAATTACTTTCCTATATACCAATAATAAATGAATGGGATTTGACATACCAATAAAAATTTAATACCATTTACACTAGCACCCAAGAAAAAGAAATACTTAGGTATAAATCTAATGAAATTTGTACAAGAACCTTATGGGGAAAACTACAAAGATCTGATAAACACAGACAAAGAAAACCTGAAGAAATGGACATATATTTTATATTCATGGAAAGGAAGACTTGATATTATCAAATGTCAGTTATACCCATCTTGATCTATAGATTCAGTGTAATCCCAATCAAAATCTAGTCTATCCATTCCAAAATTTTATCTAGTATATTATTTTGTGGATAATGACAAACTGATATAAAGATTATATGTAAATGCAAAAGGCCTAGAATAATCAACACAATGTTGGAGAAGAACAGAGTTGGAAGACTGACACTGCTGTACTTAAGACTCACTATAAAACTATAGTAATCAAGACAACATAGTATTGGAGACAGAATAGATAAATTGATGAATGGAACAGAATATAATGTCCAGAAATCAACTCCCATAAATTAAATCAATAGAGCTTTGACAAAGGAGCAAAGGAACACAAAGATAGTTTCCTCAACAAATGGTGCTGGAATAACTGGACATCCACATGCAAAAAAAGGGGGGGGGATCTAACAACAGAACTTACACTCTTCATAAAAATGAACTAAAAATGGATTGTAGAACTAAATGTAAAACACAAAACTATAAAACTATAAAACTTCTAGAAGATTACAGGAAAAAACCTAGATGACATCAGTATGGAGATGACTTTTTAAACACCCAAAACATGACCCATGTTAAGATAACTGATAAGCTGGGCTTTATTACAATTAAAAAAAAACTAATGATCTGCAAAAGACAATTTCAAGAGGATGATAAGACAAGCCACAGACTGGGAGAACATATTTGTGAAACGTACATCTGATAAAGGACTGTTATCCAAAATATAAAAAGAGCTTTGTAAAACTCAGCAATAAGAAAACAAAGAATTGAATGGAAAAAAAGTCCAAATACCTTAAGAAATACCTTACCAAGGAAGATATATAGATGGAAAATAAGCATATTCAAAGATACTCCACATCATATATCTTCAGTAAAATGCAGATTAAAACAATAATAAGATACCACTATATAAGTATTAGAATGGCCAAAATGCAGGACAGTGACAGCACCAAATACTGACAAGGATTTGGAGCAACAGAAACTGTCATGAATTGCTGGTGCAAATGCAAAATGGTACAGACACTATGGAAGATACTTTGGGAGTTTCTTAGAAAACTAAATACACTGTTACCATACTATCCAGCTATTGTGCTCCATGCAATCTACTCAAAGCAGCTGAAAATTTATGTCCACAAAGGAATCTGCATATGTATGTTTATAACATGTTTATTTATAAATTGCTAACACTTGGACACAATCAAGGTATCCTTTAGTAGGTGTTTGGATAAACTGCAGTACACCCAATGAAATATTATTCTCCACTAAAAAGAAATGAACTATCCAGCTATGAAAAGACACACAGGAAGCTTAAATGCATATTACTAAGTGAAAGAAACAATCTGAAAAGTCTACATACTGTATGATTCCAACTATATAACATTCTGGAAAAGACAAAAATATGGAGACAGAAAAAAGTCAGAGCTTATCAGAAGTTAGGGGTGAGGGCAAGAATAGTGGGGGATAGGAGATTTTTAAGGAAGTGAAAATACTCTGTATGATATTATAATTATGGATACATGTCATTATACATTTGTTCAAAACAAGGAAAGTGCAATACCAAGAGTGAACCTCAAGGTAATCTATGGACTTTGGGGAATTATGATGTGTCAACTTATTTTCAAGACTATGCATTTATGGAGGACAGGGAATATATCAGAAATATTTTTACCTTCATCTCAATTTTGCTGTGAATCTAAAAGTGCTCTAAAAAATGGAATCT
This sequence comes from Panthera pardus, assembly GCF_024362965.1. NCBI lineage: Eukaryota > Metazoa > Chordata > Mammalia > Carnivora > Felidae > Panthera > Panthera pardus. The sequence goes on along the minus strand of NW_026526655.1, from coordinate 49,024,224 downwards.
TCAAAAAAAAAAACCCCACCTCAATATAAAATCCAAATGGAAACTCTTAGATTCTAATTATTGAGTGGATGTTTTGATGCTTTCTCCAGAAGCAAAGTCTGTTAATAGTTTTGCATGTCTGCTTTTGGAAATTTAAGAATTTTCAACCCTACCTCTGTATATACCCCCCACTTACATTTGATTTATTTTATTTTCATTTCAAAAAAAAATTTACCAAGGTATGATCATTCTAAATCTGGGTACAACCCCCCCATCTTCTCTCTCCTGGAAAATTGTCATGACCTCCTACCTGATGTCCTACTTTCTGCTCTTGGTCCTACTGTGTATTCTCGATACACTAGCCATACAGTTATGTCAAAGTTAATTATATCATGACATTCTTCATCTCAAAACTCTTCAGTTATTGCTGCCTATTTAATGTATATTTATATATTAATGTAAAGTAACTACAATTTATAAGTGTCTTATTCAAAGATATAACTTATTCCCTTAATTTTTCAAATAAGCCATTTTATAATCAGACCAATTTATCAATATATAAATATTTCCCACATTATTTACTCTTCATTATTTTGGTCACCTTCATTTCACAAATATCTAGTTTTAGACAATAAATTATGCTGCCACCTTATTCTTAACAACTTGTGAAGTTGTAGAAGTCCTATTTTTATTTCAATTCTGATCTTATCTCTTGCTAAACTTCCTTTCTTTTACTCAGTCTGCTCTAGCCACATCCTTTTCCCATCTTCTGCACAGCTAGGCATGTGCATGCTTGCTTCATTGCATATGGACTTATTCTTTCCACCAGCAGAAAAATCTTTTACTAGATATATCTACGGTCAACCTATTGTTTTTCAAGTATTTGCTCAAATTCCAACTTCTTGATGAAGTCTACCATGGACTCCTATTTAAATTGCAACCAAATGTACCACTACAATTACCTGTATAAACTTCACAGATTTTATTTATTTGGTAGCTTGGTAACTTTATTACTAGGTACAACTTGTTTTTGTTTTTACATAGAAAAATGCATAGAGATTTCTTATACCCATAAACAAAGATTTATGGACATTTACCTACATAATAAATTTATTTACATTTATTTACAATTTTATGTGCATACAATTGTATGAAATGAATTTAAAGTAATTTGGGGCGCCTGTGTGGCTCAGTTAGTTAAGCAGCCCACTTCGGCTCAGGTCATGATCTCACCATTCGTGAGTTTGAGCCCCACATCAGGCCCTGTGCTGACAGCTTGGAGCCTGGAGCCTGGTTCAGATTCTGTGTCTCCCTCTCTCTCGGGCCCTTCCCTTCTCTCACTCTGGCTCTGTCTGTCTCTCTCTCTCTCAAAAATAAATAAAAATTAAAATAATAATAATAATTATGCAATATTACATTGATGAAAACTTGATTGTTTTACTACTTTATTTTTAGAAACCAGGCTGCAACTAAAATCTTTGCTCATGAATCTTTGTATATTTTTGCATCTGTATAATAGATATTTAGAAGTATGATCGCTGACTTAATACTTAAACATATTTTTCATTTTGACAGATGTATTCCAAAAATTCTATATTTGTTCATACTTTGACATTGCAAAGAGGGTATTCATTTCTTTTTACCCATACCAACATTACATATTTTAAATCATTTAAGTTGTTCTATTCTTTATTATTTTTGTGTGAACTACCTGGTCATACTCTTTGTCTTCATCAGGACCATGATAAGCCACTGAGTACCCTTGTTGAAGATAGAAAATAAAGTCTTCTTCCAAGTAGATACAACCTCATGCTGTTTGGTGAGTACAATGTAGACTGGCATTCAGTCCCCTTTGCCACTCAGTAACCACACTTATACAAAATACAACCCAAGCAACCTTACATGATGACTCTTATTTTCTTAAATTTTGATGTAATTTACCTCATGATATGATAGATAGATAGATAATAGATGATAGACAATGCATATTTATATTATCATGTAAGTATGTATATATATGTATATATGTATATATATGTATATATATGTATATATATATATATATGGCAAATTTTTTTGGTATGTTGCTTCTTTTTTCATGTTATAATCTTTTTTTTTAAAGATTTTATTTTTAAGTAATTTCTACACCTAACATGGGGCTCAAACTCACAATCCCAAGATTAAGAGTTGCATGTTCTACTGATGAGCCAGCTAGGCACCCCTCATGTTGTAATCTTGTGTATGAAAATTTAATAATCTAAGTCAAAAATGTTTTTTTCTTCTCTTATTTATTAATTAAAATATGGATAGATAGATATGAATTAACATATATACTTTATAGACATTAATTCTTCATAATATCCATAATGCCATTAAACTGTACTTTGTATCTACTAATTTAAGATAACTTCATTATGTATTAATGTACTATATGTATAAATCTTTTTTGTGATACTATATTATTATTTTTTGTACTCTACCATTAATATTATCCTGGTTACTTATTATGCTTCTATTATCAGATTTAGAGAACTGAAATCTTTAGGATACTCTGTCTTTCCATTCATTAGTATAGTATTTCTAAGTATGTTTTTAGAGCTTTTTTTTTTTCTTAAATAAACTGTCACCACTTCCTTCATAAAGATTTCACACATATCTTGGTAACCTTTTCCCTAGGTGTGGTATTGTTTTTTGCTGTCTATGAACCAAGTATTTATCCACGAGACATGCTATCTCATTATTTCTGATAAATGGCAACTATTCATTTTGTATGTTCATTGTATAGCATGCTATCTTGCTGGGCTCCTATATTAATTCCATTAGCTGATTTTCTTTATCTCTTATATGTTCTGTCAGTCTGAACATCCTGCTCGTTAAAATCACATGTCATATTCAGACTCAACACTGTATTCTCCCTTTGAAGAAGCAAATGAAAGGGTGCCTGGGTAGCTCAGTCAGTTAAGTGTCCGACTCTGGTTTAGGCTCAGGTCATGACCTCACAGTTCATGAGATCAAGCCCCCGTGTTGGGCTCTGCACTGAGAGTAAGGAGCCTTCTCAGGATTCTCTCTCCCCGTCTCTCTGCTCCTCCCCTGCTTGCTGTCTCTGTCTCAAAAATAAATAAAACAAGAAGTAAATGAAGAGAATTGTCAAGTAATCATCAGTTTATGAACTAAGAGGCATTTCATATTACCAGCCATCAGAGGAGCCTCCATCATCATGCTGAATGCCTAGACCAAGAAATAACCTGCCCTGAGACAAAATGTGGGAGTTAAGGGAAAATGGCAATTTGTTATTATTACTTATGCCTTTGCCTGCTAGCAACAATCTAATAGGCCTTTAATTTGGTGTTTAGAATGTTCAACTGATCAGCTAATAAGGTCTAGAGAAGGAAAAGAATTCTGAAAAATCTTCTACTCTTACCCTGGCTCCTTCTAACTCTGGTGCCAGCTAGAATTCATGTACTGGGAAAACAGCCATGTCATTTCTTGCATTATAACATAAAATACTGTAAATCTATTTAATTGAATAAACATATTCTGAAACAAATACACCCAACTGAAAATGTAGCCATCACAAATGGAAACTGAAAACACCTAATACTAATATATCTCTAATTTTCCCATTCTTCTCACTTATTTTTTACTCCAATTTACTGACAATTCTGTTTCAGATTTTCACTTTATTGTCTCAGATGTCTTAGCTTTCCATTGAGTAAGCTGGTTGTCTCTGAAATATATAAATATAATGTGTTCTATTTGGCATGCTTTCTTGTTCACTTTCCCAGATCTGTCCTTTACCAGAATAATATTCTAAGTTACTGAAGCAAATAAAAAATTATCTTCTATTCACTCAAGCAGAAAAATCTTTTCTCTAAAGTTGCCTACCCTTTCCTTCACCTTTTTGTATTTTTAAATTTTTAAATTGATGTATAGTTGACATAATGTAATAAATATAATTAATATAATATAACATAATATATAATATAAATGATTCAGGTATATAATGTAATGATTCACAATTCAATAATAACATACATTATCAATTACACACCATGATAAGTAGTTACCACCTATCACCATACGAAGTTATTATATTATTGACTATACTCCCTATGCTGTATGTTTCATCTTTATGACTTATTTTATAAATGGAAGTTTGTACCTATTAGTCCTTTTCATCTATTTTGCCTATTTCCTTCTGAAGCCACTGGTTTATTCTCTATATTTAGGAGTTTGTTTCTCTCTTTTTGTTGTTTTTGTTGTTGTTTTATCCTAAGAAAATAAGTCAGATAAAGACAAATACCTTATGATTTCACTTATATGTGAAATATTTTCTTTAATTCTTCATCTTCTCAACCCAGTATCACCATGTGGAATATCTTTTTTCTTTAGAGTTTCAGTTTAAGTTATTTCAGCACTGTATCCCCACAAGGCATATCCTCTATGGGCTACTTGCATTTAAAGTGTGAAAGCATATATAATGCATTATGCAAAACACACACACACACACACACACACACACACACACACACACACAAAAACAAAACTATGATAGCAGAATGGTGATATTATAGGTTTAGGAAAGTCATTTGAGGCATTTATGGTTTACTTTCAATAACAAGAGAAAAAAGAACCTAGTCATTCTCATAATAAACTATTATTCAAAAGTCAATTAATTGTACTATCATGTATTTTGGAATAAAGTGGGCATAATATGATCAAGGAGTAACAACAAATTTCACACCTATCTGAAAAACATGTAATGATGAAATTCACGATATTTAGGATCATCAAAAAACACCGAGTTCTGTTTTATTAACAGTGTGGCACTGCCTTGTCATATGTGCTCTCCTTTCATAAAACAGTCCCGTCCTTCATGCCTTTCTCAGAGTACACTTCTCAGAACCCTCTATGATCTAAGAATCATCTTTTATACCTTGTTACAGTTTCCTGTATTGCACAACTATAATAATTTTTTAAATTGCACATTTTATTTGTTCATTTCTTTACCCTCTCCTCCTCTCCCAATAAAAAAAGAAAGAAAGAAAGAAACAAATACCGTATGGGCAGAGACTCTAATGTTTCTACAGCTGTTAACAAAATGATAGGCACGGATTAGCAATAACTAAAATTTAGTGTACTGAAGAAAGAATTTATTCTGCTTCTTAAGAATGTATATGCTGCTAAGTTATTGAACATAATGTCATAGATCAGACCCTATTTGTTTGTACTATTCATTGTTACTATGTGTGAGTAGTCCTAAAATGTGAAAGCCATGTTCAGAATTATTTTTATCTTTTTTAGTCTTGACCAAGTACAAACAGTTTTCAAGTTTGAAATAAATGAATATGTCAAGCTCTTACACTCTTTCCTAGACAGGAACATTTTTTCCAATGGCAGTTCAACTTCTTAAATCACCACTTCTGTAAATAGACAATTTTGTGAGGATCTAAAAAAAGAATTAAAAAAAAAAGAATCCTATGAGTAATATGCCCAACAAGACTTCTTTTTATTAATATCTTATGTCACTACAAACTTTTAGATTTTCATTCTAATCCATATTCCTTGGAGTGTAATAAAACACAGACAACAATATAAGAAAGCTGTTCAAGGATTGTATTGTCTCTGTATGTGGGTAGGATAGCAACAATACTGAACTCTGCTCTAACAGATGGACATCAGAGGATGTCCACTTCAGAGGAAAGAACATCATGAGATTAAAATCCAAAGAGCTAGTGAAAACTGCCAAGACTATTCTTAGGAATGTGCACATTTATAAGATTTATAAAAAAGAAAAACCTATATATGTGTGTGTGTATATATATATGTATATATACATATATATATATGTATATATACATATATATGTATATATACATATATACACGTATATATACATACACATGCACACACACACACACACACACATACAGTTATTTAAAAGTTGAATGGATTGGTGTAACAAATAAGACCTGTTGGTAAAAAAAAAAAATTATCATAATGTAAAAACAATCTAAGTTGTCATGCCACAAATTGAAAACCTATTTGTAATGGATTACCATCTTTCAAACGTACTTTGAAACACACTAAGAATAAGAAAATGTCGATGTCCACTTTATAGATATGCTTGTTTGGGGTAGATATACTCCTTGAGTTTTTTTCAGACTAGATGACCACACAATGATTATTTTTTTCTCCTACTGCATAATGAAAGAATTGCTTTGTCCTGTTCAAAGTATGTCATCTCTTAGATGTGCAAACATTTTACTTTAATGTTAGTATACATAGTAGTAGCCATTAATACACACACACACACACACACACACACACACACGGACACACACACACACACACACACACATATCCTTTACCTTTCTGTTGTCAAATGGTCTGGATTATTTTATTATTTTATTTTATTTTATTTTATTTTATTTTATTTTATTTTATTGTATTTTATTGTTAATGGTTTTTTTAAATTTATTTTTGAGAGACAGAGAGAGACAGAGTGTGAGCAGGGGAGGGGCAGAGAGAGAGAGAAAGACACAGAATCTGAAAAGGTTCCAGGCTCTGAGCTGTCAGCACAGAGCCCGATGTGGGTCTGGAACTCATAAGCCCTGAGATCATGACCTGAGCCAAAGTCAAACGCTTAACTGACTGAGCCACCCATGTGCCCCAAATGGTCTGGATTATTTTATAAACAAAAATATATTTTCCTGGTGGGTAGAAAGCTATTGCTTTGCACATGTAGAGCTAATACAAAGTCAAATTTTCTGAACCCTTTTTTTAGTTAGAAGTGTTTTTTATTGAGGATTAGTTCTATTGACATTCTCTGTAAACAAACATACCATTTACAAATAAGAGCACTAGCTCTTGTTTTTCCCTAATTTATACTTCATTTCTTTTCTTATTACATTATCTGGGATATCTAATAAAATTTTTACAATTATTGTATATCCTTAATTTTGACTTTAATGGTATGTTTGCACATTGTTAATTTGAATTTCTTTTTCTATCAAATTTATGGAGATTTTTTATTTTTGAAAAATCAGTATATTTTCAGTGCCTATATTAGTTCTATATTTAAGTACTCAAACATGTATTGAATGATTAAATAAATCAAGGAAAGTATGTTCATCTGGCAGAAGAAACAAGCAACAAGTGGAGATCTTGGAAGGCAGGAGGTTTATTTTACACTGGTGGGCTCAGAGGAGATAAGTCTCCAGAGGTCTGAGTCCGGAGCATACACAGAGGGGACAATTTATAGTCTGTTACTTCCGCATTCTGCATTAGTAATAATTTGGTACCAGCAGCAAGCAGGGTGGGAAGAAAAACCTGGAAGGGGAGTCTTCCGGCAGGGACTGGAATTCCCTACCCGTCCTGTTGGCCATTCTATAACAAATTTTTCCCTATTATATGAACTAAATATTCTTTTTAAAAAATGTTCATTTATTTTGAGAGAAAGTACAAGAGCATGAATGGGGAAGGGGCACATAGAAAGGGAGAGAAAGAATCCCAATCAGGTTCCACACTCAGCTGGGAGCCCGATGCAGGTCTGGATTGCACTACCCTGAGATAATGACCTGAGCCAAGATCATGACCTGAGCTGAAATCAAGAGTTAGATGCCTAATGCACTGAGCCACCCACATGCCCCTGCACTAAATATTCTTAATGACAAATTTATTTAAGAGACATGTTGTCTGTGAAATTCTCTGTATGGAGTTAGTTTATCTAATTTTTTAATCTTAAAGATTTTTATTAATTGATAATTGTATCCATTCTGTTATGATTCATCCAAGTTCTTAATCTTTAAGGAGTCAACAACACGAATACCAAATCTAAGTGATATAGAGGCGACTTCAAGTATATTTTGTAGTGATGCTCTTTTCTTCTTTTATCATTAATACAAAGTGATTCAGAAACTGACAAATTGTTATCAATATGATGTCACTAATAAACTTGGTATTGATTTCCCACAACTTATTATTTTTAATTAATTGTTAATATAATAAAACACAGATAATAAATACAATGCAGTTCTATGTTCTGCCTTGTAAATACCTCTTTAAAGACAGCAGCTCTGTCTTCATAAGAAAGTCATCAATCCTCTTCAAAATGACCATAGCAATAATCCTCAAAAGGAACATAGGTCAGGCTGCAGTGCATATAGTAGGCACCATCTGTGCATTATCTTAGTGCCTCCTGGCAATGAATTTTGGGGGAAATGATAAAAGCCAAGAGACACACATGAGTACAGTGACATGGTGACACAGTGACATAGTGCAGTTTTGATCTTACGTATGAAGAAATTAGTTATTTTCTCTAACCCAGTGCAAACAACAGAGGGCATTGAATGCCCCTTTTTGACAGCTTGCTTTCCCCTCAGAGGCAAAAGATAATTGGGCTCATGGAGCTGTACATCTGTCCATCCTTTCCATTTTACAAACGAAGTTCATAGTCATTGGGCTTATGTTCATTGAATTGATGTGAAAAAATTGGATTGATGTAAAAGAATATATGCAAATTTACATCGAGAAAAATAAGCTATAATTTGCATTTTTGTCAGCCAGAATCAGTTGGATTTTGTTCACAAATATTTATAAAACCCATTCCCTTTGCCAGGCACTATGCTAAGTACTGCGAATAAGAAAGATTATGTACCTTTGAGTAACAAACATCTAAGTGGAAGTATCAGAAAGAGATAAAGTTTTCAAGACTATGGCAAACTATTACAGGTATGCACAAGGAACTATTAGAGAGGCTAAAGAGCTAACCAACCTAGCCTCAAGGCTGAGGGTTCTTGTATACTCACACATTCTCAAGGCTGAGAATGTGTACTTGTATACTCTTGAAAGATAGGTAAATGGTAATTAAACAGATATTAGGAAAAAAGTAATGCCTACATTGTAATTTAAGCATTCCAGGTTGCTGAGATGTGAAATATGGTATAATATTCACATACATAATATGGTATGTACCAAGGAACTACATGACTATCCATGTTACTAAAAGATAAAGTACAAGTGGGGGGTAGTAAAGATGAGAAACAGTGGGTAGGATGGGTTTAGATAAGGCAGAAGATTATAATTTTGGAGAAGTGTTGGCATTTCTGTCAAATATTTAAGAAAGTATGTGTGTCATGATCAGATTTATATTTCAGTCAGATTCTATGGTGGTAGCATAGTGGATGGAACATTGGTTTTAAGCTGGTCAAGCAGGGAGACCAGTTAGGAGAGATTTTTTTTCCCTAAAATAAGACAGTATGGAATGGAATGGAATGGAATGGAATGGAATGCACTTCATTTCATTTTGGGTTCTGCACCCTGTTCTAATGTGTGGAGGTAGGTTTCTTCCACACTATCACCAAGCAAGGAAGTCTCTGGATGTTAGCTGGACATCCTATAATTCGGTTAAATTCTGAAACTATCACCTGGAGATAGCATCAGATTCCTCAGTTGCACAGACAGCTCTCCACTTCAGATGCCAGGCTCAGCCAGGCTTTTGCCTGTGCTTCTGATCAACTGGCTCTAAACCAGAGGTTCCCCTAACCCAACCCCCTTCCTTGCATTGGATTCATTTTCTAGAACAGCTCACAGAAATCACTAGGTTACTAGCTTATGACAAAGGATATCAAAGGATACAAATCACCAGCCAGATGAAGAGATAAAACATCTCTCTGAATCCCATGAGTTTGGTACTTTATTGAGGCTTTATCACATGGGCTAAACTGATTAAATCTTTGGCCATTGATGATTGACTCAACCTGCAGCCCCTCTCCTTTTCCCTGGGATCAGAGTGTGGTACTGAAAATTCCAAACCTCTATTCCTAGTCAATATGCCCTCAACCTTAGAGGGCTCATTAACACAAAAGTAAACCATTAACTTAACAAAAGATGTCTTTATAGCTCTCATCATTTAGAAAATTCCAAGAGTTTTAGTAGCTCTGTGTTATATTTATTATAAACCACAATATTGTAATCCTAATTTGAGAATGTTTAGCAATAAGATTGGTGACAATTTTTTATTAGATATCTGATGTGAAAAGGGAAAAAATAAAATATTTTTTACTTAAGGACCTCGGGGAATAGCTTTTCTAACCTCACAGATGGGGAACATCCTATATATCTAAGGGTAAGAAAGTTCTGAATAAAAAAGTGTAGAATGTGGAGGGGGTAGGACTTTCAGAATGGCAAAATGAGGAGCTTAGTTAATTATAAGCCTATTTCCCCAAAGCAGTGATACTGATGAAGTTTTGGAGTGCTGGGGGTTCAGACTCAATGGCCAAGAAAGAATTCTTGAAGACATTTTGGTGCAAAAAGGTGATTTTATTAAAGCATAGGGACAGGACCAGTGGGCAGAAAGAGCTACACTAGGGTTGTGAAGAGTGACTGGTTATACACTATGGAGTTGGGGGAGATCAAAGTTTCTTAAAGGGTTTTCCATATACTAAAGAAGACTCACAGATTACCCTAGGCCTAGCTATTGTCAAACTAAGGTTGTTTTTCCCTCTAGCAAAGCATTATCATTAATACCTTAGGCAGTCCCTGGAGATTAGGTTATTGATAAGATTACTTTTTCTTGTAACTTATTAAAATATTTGTAAACTGATGGAGACTCATATCCAGCATGACTATGATCTCCATCAGTTAACCACTGGTTTTCTTTCCCTTTCCTTTGCCTTTGGACAGCAAAGAGTGCCTGAGAAATATCACACATATTCCACCTGGTGTGGGGGTGGGAGGGGGGGTAGGAGGAAGGGTGTTGTTAGCTTGTGCTTTGCCCTCAGATTGCCTAATGCTACCTCATCAATAGAACTGAATAAAGTTGTCAGAATAACCACTTGAAGATTTAGCAAATGGAGAAGCATTATTTATTCAAGAGAACCCACTAAATCTTGGTAAGATTAGGAGTCTATGGCATTTCAGCTAGGGACTGCTTCCCTTCCCCCAACATGTAGGCCAGGCCTTAAAAACCAGCAGCCCTGCCTCACTGCCAGATGGGCTCATTTTATTTGGAGTGGAGTGTGGAAAAATCTATGCCCAGGGCACTGTCAAAAACAATAGAGATCTCAGTGGCAAATAATTAGAGAAGGCTAATATGAGCTAGCTTGAGGTCATAGTACTAGTTGGGGTAAGCATCACAAAGGCAGACCAGCCAGAAATTTAATGGGGAGATCCAGCAGAAGAGACAGCCAGAGGCCTTGCTGAAATCCCACTTATCTCTGGCGGTCTGGAAGATTGTGCACAGGCAGAAGGCTGAGCCTGCTCAGAAAAAAGCAGAAATGCCTCTGGTGAATTATTCCTACCTGGTTGAGTACAGAAAGTAAAAAATAGGGCCGAATTGCAAATTCCCTGAACATAAATAAAAGCAACCATTGAAGAAATAGAGACCATTGATTTTCTCTCAGCCCAACTAAACATTAGATAGACCCCCCTCCTGCCCCTAGGCCCCCAGATGTCTCCCTCACCCTGTCATGAAGATTGGAGAAAGTTAACTCTTATTTCCGGGTAAAGCCAATTAACAAGCACAGATAACCTGTTATCCCACCCACTGTAGCCCTTAAAAAAAAATCTCCTATTCACTGTTTCATTGAAATTCAGTTCAGACTGTATTCTGATTTCTCTCATCTATTGTAATAGTCTTCCTTACTGGATTAACTTCATCTGGTGCAGTTTTTGCCTTGATATTGATGGGATTTGGGGGTGATGGTGGGGTTTGGAGCTGATGGCCAAGAAAGAATTCTTGAAGATGTCCTTGGTGCAAAAAGGTAATTTTATTAAAGCATGGGGACAGGACCCACGGGCAAAAAGAGCTGCCCTGGGGTTAGGAAGAGTGACCTATTATTACACCTTCAGGTTGGGAGGTGGTTAGGGACAGCTTAAGTCTCTAAGGAATTTTGGAAGCAAGGTTTTCAGGACCTTGAGGAGCTAGCTATTGTAAGCAAAACGTCATTTATTACTGTTCAGTAAAACTCAGTCAGAACTCTTCAGACGTATATCAGGGGGCATACACTTGGAGTATAATTGCCAATATATACTTGGGGTTAAAGATAAAGGACGTTTACAAAGGATTTTTTTTGTATGTTTAAGAAGACTCACAGGATCCTGGGGGGTCAGGATAATGGTAAGCCAAGATTCCCTTTTGCCCCTAGCAAAGTGTCATCATGGAGGCAGCTGAGCTCCTAGAGGAAGGTCACTCTGTCTGTTTCAAGGACTTGTCAATGGACTGCAAGCAGTAAGGGAATTTAATTTTTAATTTGCCTTTGTTTCCCACATCACCATAACAAGCACTTAAACCCCCTTACATCTTACTGGGTATGATATTAGGGCTCCAGGAAATGGAGTCTATAGGTTTCTGGAAATTAGGCTATGGATAAGATTGCCTTTTTCTTGTAGTTTACTAAGTTATCTGTAAACTGAAGGAGACTCCTGTCGGTTTAACCATTTGTTTTGTGTCCTTTCCTTTTTCTTAGGCCGTCAGAAATGCCTGAGGAATACCACATGTATCCCACCTGGAGGTGGGGTTTGTGCTAGCTTGTGCTTTGCCTTCAGCTTGGCTTATGCTCCCTCATCAATATCACTATTTTCAGAAATTTACATTCTTATCTATACATTTCCAATAAAATGGCAGGTGGAAAATCTTCCAATTATTTCTGTAAGTCTAATATGATGTTCTGTCAAATATCTCCTATTTACTCCTCCAGATTCATCCTCTATGCCTTAGTGAATGTTCTGTATGAATTATGTCATCTGGTTCCTTGCCTTCTGACTTGTGGTTGATTTCAGCCAACACTTAGCCCCAGAATGCGATTGAAGGGAGGGATCAGAGTAAAACTAAGATATTTCATCTTCTGAATTCATCCCTAGAGTATTCTTGATTGGCTATGTTATTTATAAAAGGGTGATCCTCTTTGGTTTTTGATAACCTCTCTTTCTTCAAATATCTTCAATTCCCAAATGGTAACAACTTGTGGTTCTTATATACATATCCGCGGTGGTAGGAGGAGACTGAGGAATGGTCTTATTGTAGCTTTTCAAATATTTAATAAAATATAAGAATACTAAATCTAGAAATATTTTAAAGTTTAACTTCTTCATATATCATCCTATAAATTTATCCTTATAAATGTAGAGATATATGTTTATACATATATATTCATATGTATATATAAATATGTGCACACTTATACACAGATACAATTTATAATATAGAATATATGTTATTAACATGATTTATAATCTCTTAAGAAATAACCTAAATGTATTTGGGTAAGTGCTTCCTACTTTTTCTCTTTAAAAGTACAAATTTTAAGAAAGGTGCAAAGAACAATATATCACTTGTTAAAATAATTTAAAATTATTGTAAAAAAAACAATATATTACCAAAAAGTAAGAATCAGCACTTTAATTCACCTACATTTTTAAAATTAATAAATTATAGCTCCCATCCTCCATTAGCCTTCTACTCTTTCTAGGAGAAAGGAAGCAGTTATTGTCCTGCTAGCCTTTTACTTAAATCCAGTGGGATAAAGATCTTTTAATAAGGATTTGAATTCAGAAAAGTTAGGTTAAGCTTGACTCATTTGTAAATCTTTCAAGTATATAATTTGTTTTACATTGCTTGATTAGTGTTTTTGCTAGTCATGATTAATTTGGTTATAATCAAGTAATGATATTGAAAAATTGCTTTATTATTTTTAGTTTGGCTCTTTGAATGCTCTTACAACAGAATGTTGTTCTGTTAACCACTCAACTTTAAAACTATAGGCAATCTTTGGATTTTCAGTGTCTCCTATTGAAAATATGTAGGTAATAATAACTTTCTTTATCCTGTTTGGTTGTTTGTTTTTTGAGGAGAGAAAGTATGAATGAATAAAAAGCCTTCTTTAATATGCATTATGCATATATTTTTCATTTACATGTTCATGTGGAATGACATAACTTCCTATGAATCTACTATATTAAGACATTTTAAAGATTTTACAGTTAACTATAGTGAAGGGTTTGATGCACTGGGCCACATTTCTTCAGCCCACATGGTGTAGGCACAGTTTGTATGGTAGACGTATTTCTAAGATGGACCACAATAATTGTCTTTCTAATATTCACACGCTTTATGTAATGTCTTCCACCTGAGTATGAGTTGGACCTGGTGATTCACTTTTAAGTATAAAAGAACAAAAGTGATAGGATGTCACTCCTGTGATTAGGCTACCAAAAGCCATTGACTTTTATCATGTTTGTAGACTGTTTTTACTACGTTCTTGGTTTGAATGCTTTGATGAAACAGACTGCCATATTGGAGAAGTTGTCATGGCAAAAAACTAAGAAGCCTGTAGCCAACACTCAGACAGGAACTTTAGTTTAATAACTCACAAGGAATTGAATTCTACCAATAACCATGTGAGTCAGCTGGGAAGTGAATCTTTCTTGGTATAGACCTTGAGATAACTGACACCTTGGCTGACATCTTGATCACAGCCTTCTGAGAGACTCTTGAAGCAGAGGGCCCAGGTAAGCTGTGTCACATGAGAAATTGTGCAAAGGTATACCTTATAGTCAGAGCTAGCTAACTTCAAAAAGTCTATTGGAAAGGTATACTGATAATAAAAGTTGTCGCAATATTTGTCAACTAAGATATGGAGAAAAATAAAAGATGTGTGACTATTTGTCCAGGGAAGCAAAATATTTTAAATTCCAAAAAGAGGCCAGAATCTTGGGGTGCCTGTGTGACTCATTTTGTTGAGCATCCAACTCTAGATTTTGGTTCAGGTCATGATCTCACAGTTGTGAAATCGAGCCCTGCATCAGGCTCCATGCAGAGTGTGGCCCACTTGTGATTCTCTCTCTTCCTCTCTGCCCCTCCCCCCCCTCTCTCTTTCAAAAATAAATAAATAAATAGATAAACAGATAAATAAATAAATATTTTCAAAAAAAAACAAAACAAAACAATAGGCCAGAGTCTTGATCTAGGGGAAAAAAAATTAAATACCTTTGTTAGCTGAGATTTTTAAGCATTAGAATACGTACTCTGAACTTGTGTTAATTATGGAAAGGCTAACATTTTCATCAAGCCCTAAGAAATACTGATAGTTATCAACTCCAAGTGGTTTTCTCTGAATTACTGTTTATAATAAATAGTTGTAATTCATACTTATATTCTTTTTCATAACTTTAAGATGCTCATAAAATCATCTTTGTAAAGAAGGAAGCATAAAGAAATACTCAAAATAAATGTATTCCGTCATATAAAGAGACAGCCAGTTGTCCAATCAACATCTATTTTACCTGGCTTTTCCCAAGTTTCCTCTGGGAAGATGGTAGCCTACCTGTAAATAGCATGCGTAAGCATTGCCCATAGCTAGTTTTGGTCATGTGACCAAGTTCTGGCCAAAGGCTTATGATTGGAAATTACACCAACACACTTCACGATCTCTAGAAGAAAGCTATTAGATACCTCTTTTTCCCCCTCATTTGCTACATACTATGAAATATCCTAGAACTTAGGCTTAAAACACAAAGATGAGTACTACATGCTGAAGATGGTTACTGGGTCATCTCTGAATTCATGACTTCTGGATTTTTTGTTTTTTCTTGAGAGAGAGTGTGTGCTCAAGCAAGGGATGGGTAGAGGGAGAGAGAGAAACAATCTTAACCAAACTCCACCCACCACAGAGCCTGACTACAGACTTGACCCTACCACCATGAGATCACGATCTGAGTGAAAATCGAGTTGGATACTTAACCAACCAAGCCACCCAGGAACCCCTGTCCTCTGGGTCTTATGCAAGAGAAAAATCTCTATTTCATTTCGGTCATATTTAAGATATCTTTGTTACAATTGTGTTGCCTTCATGTAACAATAAACCTAATATTGGAGGTACTAATACTGGAGGTAAAATCTCTGTCTTACAAATTGGACTTTTCACATTGTGATATAAATATAGAAGTTGGAAGTCTGATGACCCCTGTTACACTATAGCCAATGTGATAAGTTTCTTATCTTTAATAGCTTAGAAGGCAGATCATATGCTTAAAAAACCCAAAGATCTAACAAAAGAGATTAGAAAAACTCAGGACATATGTTTATCACAAAAGAGACAAAGTAAAAGGAAGAACCTTAGGAAGGAATTAATCAACTTGAGACTAGAGGTAAGATGGAAGACAGCTGTGCTAATAGGGGCATTCTCTGGTTATGATCTGCAGTCAAAATTGACCAGGGGTCCAGTAATTTGGAGATTTGCAGGGTTAGAAAAACCAACTATTTCCAAACTCCAGATATCAAAAGTATGAGTGCCACTTCAAGTCTTTTTCATGATATTCTCATTAAATGCATTTTATCTGGAAATTTCCAGTCTATGTTGAAATGTTTAATTTGTGATTCAATGAGTTCCTTAAAGTTAGGAGGAGGCAAATGTCCATGACTCAAACAAAGACAAAACTACAATGACTCCCATTTTACCAATCTAATTTCTGAGAAAGAGAAAGACGTCTGACAGAAACAAGAAATCAGCTTTATTATTTATGAAAAGCAATATTTAGGGAAAATCCTAATTAAGTGGATGGATTTGTTTAACAATATTTCCACCCGAATTAAATAGATTTGACCTTCAGTTGTAGGAAAAATAAGAAAATTAAAGCCCTCCTCTTCTCTTCTGCAGCTACTTGTGGAACTGCTATTGGCAATATGAATTTTGCTTTCAAATGATATTACCGCGAATCAGGAAAGATATTAATAAATTAACTCAAAAGTTTTTTATACTCGAGTCTATTTCATTTCTTGTCCCAAGTTTGGCTCAAGCATATATGTAGAATATAATTCATCATAGGGATTTTGATGAGATTGAATGACATTAGAACACACCAAGTTTTAACAGCACTGTCTCCCATTAAGAAGTTCCTAAGGAAATAATACAAATGAAATAAAAATTTCTTTGAAAGTTAAATTTCAAAATAAAGACCAAGGGAATTAATGTCAAAAGTAATTATCTTATGCATTAATTGCCCATGGCATAACCAAAATTCCTTCTCCTAAATTTCTTATTCTGCTTAGCCTCAACCAGAGGGAAGTCAGACTAATCACTGAGGTAGGTGAGGTTCCTAAAACAGGTTAATAGGGTCGTTTCTTGTGTTGTGGTTACTTCAGAACCTAAAAACTTAAGTTGATCTCTTATATATGATAGGACTAAAGGGGTTATGTAAGTTAGATTAATAAAATATTGGCTAAGAGGCACCTCGGTGGCTCAGTCAGTTAAAGTGTCTTGATTTTGGCTCAGGCCATGATCTCACAGTTGGTGAGTTCAAGCCCCATGTTAGGCACCATACTGACAGTGTAGAGCCCACTTGGGATTCTTTCTCTCCCTCTCTCTCTTCCCCTCCCCTGCTCAGGCTCTCTCTTTCTGTTTCTCAAAATAAATTTAAAAACTTAAACAAAATCTTTAAAAATAATAAAATACTGGCTGAAAACACAGCCAATTTAGAAAATATGTAAGTCACAGACTATTTTTCACACTTGAATGAGAAATATAGTCCAACAGAAAAACTTTGCTATTGAATTTTATCTGTTACATGCTGGCACTGAAAATTGAAAACTAATTTTTTACATTTATTTATTTTTTGAGAGACATAGAGAGACAGAGCACAAGTCGGGGAGGGGCAGAGAGAGAAGGAGACAGAATCCAAAGCAGGCTCCAGGCTCCGAGCTGTCAGCATAGAGCCCGATGCGCGGCTCAAACTCACAGACTGTGAGATCATGACCTGAGCCGAAGTCAGATGCTTAACTGACTGAGCCACCCAGGTGCCCCAAAAACTAATTTTTCCACAGAGCCCCATTTTTTTTCACACCCATGTATGCTTAGGCAAGAAATGTGCTTATATAATTTAGTATCAACTGCAGCATCCAACATTCTAAAACCCACAAAACTGGTATTCTTGTACCAAAATAGTCACTCAACTTTGCACTAAACTTATGTAATTTACAGTTACATTTACATTTAATGTGTGTTATCTATAATTTTTTTACATTTATTTATTTTTGATAGAGACAGAGCATAAGTGGGGGCGGGGCAGAAAGAGAAGGAGACACAGAATCTAAAGCAAGCTCCAGGCTTCGAGCTGTCAGCACAGAGTCCGATGTGGGGCTCAAACTCACAAACCCTGAGATCATGACCTGAGCTGAAGTCCGACGCTTAACAGACTGAGCCACCCAGGCGTCCCTACTGTGTGTTATCTATAGGCAAGAGAAATGTAAAAGTAGACAAGAGAAGAAACTGAGTTGAGCATTTTAAGTTTTTTCTCTCAAACTCCTCAAACAAGTAAATCATTCTCTTTCCTTGGAGAGTAGTGAAGAAGGTCTAATGTAAAGTCAGGCATGGTTTTCTTAAAAGGTGATGGAACACTAAATCAAGGGGTAAGGATCCCCCACCATAGTCTCATCCCAACATTTGTGCAAAGTGCTAATTTGGACAACATTTATAAAATTATAGTATTGTTCTCAAAATATTTATAATGCAGAATGAAGTATAGACATATGGAAATAATTAGAACATAGTCATTTAAGTGCTATAAATAGATGTGTAAAAGACTCTCACAGTAAACTGAAGAGATGGGAAATTAATTCTTCAGTAGGGGAAATGGGAGACAACAGGGTTATAGACAATGGTATTTAAACACACAAGACCATAACATGACAAAAGGAAATATATCATTTTATAAATAAAAAAAAAACCTCAGAGGTATTTTGTATTATTTTTCTGATTCTACATAAGCCACTCAAGTTGTAAAATGTTGACTATCTTCAATGCTATGTATGAAGTTTGGTGAATCCACTAGGGAAAAAAAGAGTGCTGTTTCTCAGGATTTTTCATAATTCATGAGAAAATAAACATTGCCTTCTCTGTGAAATTATTGGGTTGCAAAATGAAAAAAAATTCAACAACTATGGCCTACCAGACATTAATTAGCACTGTGCCTGACACTAGAACCCTCTGAGTCTCAACATAATTATCTATAAAATAAAGTTAATGCCTCCTATAACTTAGTGTTCTTGCAGAAATTAAATGAAAAGGAGATAAAATGCCTATAATACATTATAACACAATTTGATAAATACTAGGGTTTTAATAAATGGTAGCTGTGCTTATATATTTTCTCTTCTTAGTATTAAAAACATGACAGAGTTATACATTTTTATTTGATAATTTTTGAGTGCATGGTATGAAAAAGCTAATATCCCAATTTGTACGAGGGAAACTCATAAAAATATGATTAATCTCAGACCTTGAATTAATTCAAGTTCATGATCCAGTTAATATCTGCTACTGTGGAACTTTTCAATAAATTTTCAGGAAAATCTAACTTAACAAAGAAATATTCTGCTAAGACCCCAATACAGAAATATATGGTCCTAATCCTATGCATTAGTTTGGAACTTTTGATTTCTTGTGAATTATCAGACTGATAGGATCATTTGTCTATGTAAGATGAAGGCAATGAAATGTTCATGTAGTCAAGTGTAAATAACAGTAAATACTTGGGGTCTTTTTTGTTTCCTTTCCTAATAAGCAAGACTTTTGGAAGTTAAAGGAGGATATGCTGTAATACACTCAAAAGAGCGGTAAATTAAAAACCAAAAACAGTTTTGAATTTTTCTGATAACATGAGAATCTGACATAAATTCTACAGTATATAAAGTGATGTTTTGCTCATGAAGAACTCACTTATAATAACATTATACTGCTACCAAAATGCATACTCTTCATGATTCAGTTCAAGGAAAATATATATTTATGGTGAGCAGAATATTCAATATTATGAAGGCATCAAATTTTGGACCCAGGAGTTTACAAATAGTTGCATGATAAATAAATATCTACAGTAAAAGGCAGATTTTTTTTTTCATAGTGTGGTTTCATTAAGTTTTTTTCTCCAAATTTTTAAAGACAGATATTTATTTATTTATTTATTTAATGTTTATTTATTTTTGAGCGAGACAGAGACAGTGTGAGCTGGGGAGGCACAGAGAGGAAGACACAGAATCTGAAGCAGACTCCAGGCTCTGAGCTGTCAGCACAGAGCCTGATGTGGAGCTCAAACTTGTGAACCATGGATGATTGACTGAGCCACCCAGGAGCACCTAAAGACAGATTTTTAAAAGGCTGAAAATAAGAAGAAAAAAGGAAAGAGATATTCATTGAGAAGTGGAGTGAATATTTGTTTTACATATATAATAGGATAATAATCAGCTTGTAGAAAACTTAAATGATAAAACATATCTAAATATGTGAGTTATAAGTAATTTAAATTATATAAATTAGTAAATTATTGTGGGTATGTGCAAAATAACATTCATATATATGCTGTAGAGATAGATGATAGATATAGATATCTATATATCTATATCTGTATATATCTTTCCATATCATCTATATCTATATCTATATATCATGTTACCCTCATTTTCACATTGCTTTCTCATTCAGAGTGTATACCACAACACCTCTTCAAAAGCCCTATATCCTTCCTCATCTCTATTTGTTAATACAAGATAATCACTTCCTGATTTATTCTTCCTTGAGTCATGCTTGAAGCCTAGGTGTCACTTTATCTGGAATTCCTTTAAGGCAAACATACGTATTTCTTCATGTTATTTCCATGTTAATCTATGCCCACGCTGTAATTATCACATCAAAGCATATATAACACTAAATTATAAATGTCTTTTCACTAGTCTACCTTTTACTATAGATGCTTATTTGGAATACTGAATCTATCCATACTGCCTAAATTCTTTCTCTAGCTGGATAATCTTAGGCCTGTTATAAAAAACCTCTGAGGTACTATATCCTTCATTTATACTTTGCAAGTAATGATATAAAAACCTACCTTTGGAAGTTAGAGTAAGCATTAAATAGGTTAGTACCTGTAGACAGACTCTGAACAGTATCCAGAATATGATATATAAGTAATTTTATTATTCAATATCATATCGCCAACACCCACGCGCTGGCATTCAGTACATTTAATATGTATTTCTTCAATGAGTTAATATATCACTCTTCAAAGACAAAGTTTGAAAAAATGTATATCAAATATTGAAAATCATTGTGTTTTTATGGTAGAAATTGAAGTAATATTCTATTTTATTTTATATTGAGTTTAGTTCAGTATTTCATTATTGAAGTTTGATACATTTTACATGTATTATTTCACAAGGAAAATGGTGCCCATTTAAAATAAATGTATTCATTTAAAATATATTTGAGTTATTGTTGTGAGTTCTATATTATTCCTTTGATATTCCAAAATTAAAAAATTTAATCTTATAAATAACTTTCAAAAAATATGTGCTGCATGAATGTTTAAATTGTTTGTTTACTTTATAGTCTGGTCAGTGTTTATGACTTTGTCATTTATTGGCATGACCACAACAGAGGTACCAAACACCTTTGCCTATTCATTTTCTGTGCCATTTAAAAACTATATTCTGGACTTCATATTCTAATCCATTTATCTCTTAGATAATTTGGTGCCCATATTAATATATGTAAACTTTTGTAGATATGCAATGAAAGATGCTATCAGCTATGGTAAGTTGTCTCAACTTCTCTTATTCTCTTGTTTGTTTCTTTTTTTTTTTTCCTCTTTTCATGTTGCTTTTACTTTCATTTCACCAGGAAGATATGAAAATTCAAAATTTTTGTCTCTAATATTAAAAGTTCAAAATTATAAAGTAAAAACTGACAAAACTACAAAAACAAATTCATCTTTCATTAATTGATAAATGACCACAAACCATGAGGGAGCAGAGTGAATATTTGACTAATGCATATAACAGATTTGAATTTATGTGCATATTTAAAATAATATACTCAACAGAACATTTCGCTCATGCAAAATCACATCCTTTTCAAAAGCACATGGGAATATACAGCAGTTGGTCATAGGCTGAATCAGAGCAAATTTCAAAGATTTGAAATTATATAGTTCTCTAACTACTTTGTATATTGTAAAAAATCTATATAAAAGATAACTGGAAAAATCTTGTATGTTGAAAATTAAGGCATGTGCCTCTAAGAAAGGTGAAAAGAGGATAACAAAAATTAGAAAAACTTTTTAACTAATGGAAGTGTTAACTAATACTGTTATGGTAATTATTTTGCAATATATGTAAGTATCACCTTAACATGTTGTACACCTTAAACTTGCACAATGTTATATGTCAGTTATATCTCAGTAGTTTTTAAATATAAAAATAATGAAAATACAACATATCAGAACTTAGGAGCTGTAATTAAATCAGTACTTGAAATGAATATTATAGTAACATGTATATGTTAGAAAAGAAAAAAAGTCTGAACATTAGTGACACATGCAACTATGTCAAAAATGTAAAGACAGAACAAGAAGTTTGATCTAAAGAAAGTTGAAAAAAATTATAAACCTTAAGAGAAAAATTATCAAACGTATTTTTGAAACTTTTATCCAGTGATTTAAAATTTCTACACTAGGTTATTTAAGAGATCAATGAAGTGATACACCTCTGGAGAAATTGTTCAAAAAAATAAAAAAGGCACAAAAAAACAATATCAGAAATTTAAAATAATTACCATTGTAAAAACTCACAGACATTATGCAAATTATAAAATCAAATTGATATAAAAATTAGGGTTATCAAAACAGCATGGAAAGAAAAAGCAATATCTTACACATATACAAAATTTTATCCTTGAGAGGATTAAGTATCTTTTTAAAAATATGAGTAAATAAACACAGCTTATAGACTGTCAGCTTTGTAACTAAAAAGTACAAAACTTAATTATTGAATATTATTTATTTACTTATTTATTAAAAATAATGTTTAATATTTATTATTGAGAGAGACAAAGCATGAGCAGGAAAGGGGCAGAGAGAGAGGAAGACATAGAATCTGAAGCAGGCTTCAGGCTCTGAGCTGTCAGCACAGAGCCTGATGTGGGGCTTGAACTCAGGAACTGTGAGATCATGACCAGAGCTGAAGTCCAACACTCAACTGACTGAGCCACCCAGTTGCCCCTGAATATTATCTTCTATTTAAATAAAAATGTTAACCTCTTAATATAGTTCAATTTGCAAAGCAAAAAATGTAACAGCATGAGAGAGTTATTTCCCATCATTACAATAGTATTAAGTTAATCATTTCTTTGACCCCCAAACCTCTACTTCTGGCATTTTCTCCAAAGAAAACAATGTAAAATGCTGCCCTACGTGTATGGTCAGATATTCAACCCTCCTTATAATGACTCAAATAATCCAGCAATAATCCAGAAGTACATGAAAAAGGATGTAATATTAACATACTTGCCTCTTCTGCAGGACACTGCAGCCTTTGCTGAAACATCTGCAAGGGAAGGATGGGTAGTGAATCCACTGAAAATTCAAAGACTAGGCACTGCTGCAAATTTTGCAAGTCATTTGCTCAGATAAGACACATGCTGTCCCCCAAACGATGATTGGTAATGTACAAGACTACCCAACACTGAAAAATGTGAAAGAAATGCAAGCCTCCTTAGTGATGTTAGGGTTTTGGAGGACTTTTATTCCCCACCTGGCACAATGCTTCTGTCCCTTATGCTGCCTGGTAAAGGAAGGGCATGTGTGGGACTGCAGATCAGGGAGGCAAGTTGCCTTTGCTACAGCAAAAACACTACAAAGAGTAAACACTACTAGATTAAATCTCTAGGCATCTCCCAAAAAGGGCTACCATTTGAGTTAGACAGGTCTGTGATTCCATCCAGAAGGCATGGGTTGGACACTGTGGTAGAAACAAGAGGAGAGAGTACCCCTAGGATTTGGGTCCCAGCTCTGGAAGTGGGCAGAAATCTGAAATCCTCCCACAGAGCAACAGCTCCTAGATGTGTATACAGGGGTCCCCCAGGCACAGTCTCTCACAAAGGCACAGTATGTAAGAACATAGACCCACCTCTGCCATGGTTCAAACTCCCACTTTGACTAAGGGACATGCCTATTTCCAGCAGAGGACTTTCCTGTCCACCAGCCCACTACGGATGGAATATGAATGCTATTAGGCCCTGTAGAATATGCAGATCCCCAATGCCCTTGCCTCTATTTCTGTGGTGGCCTCCATGGCCTAGAAACAGAAAATGGGAGAAATTCCTGCTGATGCCTGGTATACAGATGGATCTAGTCAAGGAAATTCCATTCACATTCACGGGGACCGTGGTTGCCAAGCAGCCCAATACTGACACTGTCTGGATAGAAACAGAAACAAACCACAGCAGCCAGAGGGCAGAACACAGAGTGGTTTTTCTGGTGATCACTCACCAGTCCTGGCCATTAATCCTTTACATTGACAGTGAGGCTGTTCTAAACGGATTAGCTCTATGGCTTAGAAAATAAGAAGCCAGGGGTAGATCATGAATAGGCCCTTGTGAGATCAGGATATGTGGAAAGATATTTGGGTCCACCTGCAAGAGACTGAGACAGTCCTCACTCTTTTCCACATCCTGGCTCATAAGGCACTGATGTTCCCTGGCAATCAGGAAGTTGATGCCTTAGATCAGGTATGAGTCCTAGCAATGGACCCTTCAGTAGATAAAGCAGACTGGATGATAGAAACAGTGGACAGTACAGTGCCCGGGGAGGATGGCTTATTGCCAAGGATGCTGGATTATCCTCAAAGTACAGTGATTTGGTTAATGCAGTAACAGCATGTCTTCTGTGTTCTAAACAATATCCAAGGCAACTGCCAAAGGATATCAGGTGGGGCCATCCACCTGATTTCCCAACCAGTAAGGAATTGATTTTACTGCCCCTGTCCCTGCAAGTGTGAGTTCTAAATATGGCTTGGTTTGTGGGAACATAGCATCTTGTTCCTAACAGTACACTATTGCACCCATGGGTGGCTATGCTCAGATTTGGGATGGGTTTATGTGGCTTACTCCAGGTTATGAACACTAAGCACCTGAGCACCCCTATGTTGGGAACAGAAAAATGACTAAAAAAAATCAATCTAATTATATCAAGGATATGGTATGGATATCACTGGCACTGTGTAGTCATACTGTCATATTAGTGGATAGCAACTAGTTTGGCATTGACTGGTTGCTTCACCAGGTATTCACTGCGTGGCCCCAAATGGGACCCAGTGTTGTGTGGCATAAACCTTTGCTGTGGCTTCTACTGGGCGGTTGGGTTGCTGTACCCTGGATTTCCCTGGGCAGAGGGGAAAATCTACTCCATTGGTACAATTGCCAACTTCCTCCCCTCAAGGCTAGGTGAGCATTTTCTATTGTCTACTGATGCAATCATTTGGCTGCAGTCTTTGTCAGCTTCAGCTTCGTTGGCCTGGAGGACATTATGACATACATAGAAGCTCTTATTAAGTTTACCTAGCAAACCTTAAATGATAGCCAACAGAGCCTATCCTTACTGAACACTAATGAGAAAAGCTGTCCTCCAAAATGGATAGCTTTGGACCATTATTACCACTTCACAAAGATGCACTTGTGCCACTAACCAAACAGAATGTTCTGTGTTCATACCTGAAGAGTCTGCTAATGTATGATCTTTAGTAATTTACATGAGGGCACAAGTGAATGCCCTGAGCGATCTGACCCCCCAGCCTAGAGGACTTAATAAATCAATGGTTGGGATCATGCGGCTGTTGATGGAAAAAGTGGCCACTGATCTTGGGAATTGTCTTCACCTGTGTTTTCTCCTGTATGCACCTGTATTGTTACCGTGGCTTCTGCTTCCAATGCAGCCAGATTACTGCCAGATGAGCTACCTCCATACTAGTGAAACACTTTCCTGACTACTGAGGTCACATTGAATAAGAGGAGCATATGAGATTGGATCACAATGGGTGCAATATCAGAGGTTCATAAAAATGTCATGACTCCCAGTTGACTCACGAGTTAGACTCGGGTAGTCCCCAACCCTTTCCTGTCCTTGGAATGTTGGTTTCATGTGCCTTCTCTGCTCTCAGAAGCTGCTCCAAGGACACAGCTTTGGGACAGAGATGTGGTGTTAAAGCTATCTGGACTGGATATATGACTGATGCCAGTTGAGCCCCCAAATAGAAACTTCTAAGATTCCAAAAGGTGAATGCAGAAATCTACTCATCTCTCTGCCCAAGACAAGCCTCTCCAGTAAGTTCCCTTGCATATTAAACCTGCCAACCAATCTGGACTCATCTGCCTGTTTCTTTGGTCTCTCCCTGCCCTCCATGTATACAGGGGCTGGTTTCAAATTACACCCAGAAAGTTCCTAAGGAGGTTGTGAACCAACAGATGCATACATTAGAACATCATGCAGCCATAGTTAACATGAAGAATCTAATGGCAGAAAGATTCTTATATGTAGAGAAAACAAAGCAAGGTATAAATTATTCATACAGTGTTGCCTTATATACACAAGTATATACCTTTCCACTTCTGTGTTCATCTATTAATTTGTATGTTACATTTCATCCAACAACTGTTGTAAAGGAAAACATTAAAACATATATACTAGCAGTCTTTATGTGGTAAGACTATAAGTGGTTGTAATTTTATGTTTTCCTCCCTGTACTTTTTCTAATTAGCACATTTTTCTTTTTTTATCAGTAATCGATAAACACCAATGACCAGATGTAGCAAATCTGGGTATATAGACTCCATTAAGTAATATTGTTTCAAATAGACTTCTTTCACTTTGAGTTTGCTAAACATCACACACCATGGATTTCATTTATTGTTTGAGGCTTTAATAAAAAATATTTTGTCAAACACAAAACTTTCAAAGACATGTAGTAATGAACACATGCAATTTGCATCTGCTCTTGTCCTGAAATACTCATAGGTACCAAGGTTGTTTTTGGGTCAGAGACTTTTAGTAGACTGAATGTAGTGAATTCTAGGTACTAAGGTTGTGGGTGGTCATGAATGCTCAGAGAGGCCAATGTTATCTCTTAAGCAAGGATTAGTAACTTCCATGTAGCAAGAAATTTCACTGGTCAGTGGAAAAATGACTGCCATCCGCCAGTCACCTTAAATACACATTGCACAGTATTTAAAACCGGTGGGGTTTGCTCCACAGTCATTATCCAGCACAGCATCACTGACTGTAAAATTATTATGTAAAAAGTAGAAATAAGGCAGCATAGAAATATCCAGTAATCCAGATATTCTTAAAAATAGGACAGAGCTAAAATGTATTATGCTAAGTGAAATAAGTCAGTCAGAGAAAGACAAATACCATATGGTTTCACTCATATGTGGATTTTAAGCAACAAAACAGATAAACATAGGGGAAAGAAAAACAAAAGAGAGGGAGGCAAACCATAAGAGAGACTCTTAACCATATAGAGAACAGAGGGTTACTGGAAAGAGGTGGGCAGGGGGATGGGCTAAATGGGTGATGGGTATTAATTAATGGTGGCACTTGTGATGGGCACTGGGTGTGATATGTAAGTGATGAATCACTAAATTCTATTCCTTAAATTAATATTAAAGTGTGTGTTAACTAACTAGAATTTAAATAAAAACTTGAAACATGAAAAAACAAAAACAAAAGATAAAAAAGCAGTACCTTTTCCCAAAGCCCAGTTGACTCTGTTATAGGTTACAGGATTTTAATAATACTCCTGACAAGATTAACTACAAATTTAGCATCAGAAACTCAACAGTAAATCAGTTTCTTCTAGCTGCAAAATGTAACTCATTCATAAGACTGAGCACATCAGAGAGAAAATTTAAAGATAAAAAAAATTGGAAAACAAAATATTAGAATATTTTTTTAATTTTATATTTTAAATTTACATCCAAATTAGTGAGCATATAGTGCAACAATGATTTCAGGAGTAGATTCCTTAGTGCCTCTTACCTATTAGGCCCATCCCCCTTCCCACAACCCCTCCAGTAACCCTCTGTTTATTCTCCATATTTAAGAGTTTCTTATGTTTTGTCCCATTCCCTGTTTTTATATTATTTTTGCTTCCATTCCCTTATGTTCATCTGTTCTGTGTCTTAATATCCTCATATGAGTGAAGTCATATGATATTTGTCTTTTTCTAACTAATTTCGCTTAGCATAATACCCTCTAGTTCCATCCATGCAGTTGCAAATGGCAAGATTTCGTACTTTTTTTTTTTTTTTTAATTATTTATTTTTTAAGACAGAGAGAGACAGAGCATGAACAGGGGAGGGGCAGAGAGAGAGGGAGACACAGAATCCGAAACAGGCTCCAGGCTCTGAGCTGTCAGCACAGAGCCCGACGCGGGGCTCGAACCCACGGACCGTGAGATCATGACCTGAGCCGAAGTCGGACGCTTAACCGACCAAGCCACCCAGGCGCCCCAGGATTTCGTACTTTTTGAGTGCCGAGTAATTCTCCATTGTATATAAATACCACATCTTTATCCATTCATCCATTGATGGACATTTGGGCTCTCTCCATACTTTGGCTACTGTTGATAGTGCTGCTATAAACATTGGGGGCGCATGTAAGATCTTTAAAGTTTTTTCTTCTTTTTTAAACTGAGGTTAAGTCTTATTTTATTATAGCCATAAGCTTAAGAATAGGGGCACCTGTGTGACTCAGTCAGTTGAGTGACCAACTCTTGATTTCCACTTAGGTCATGATCCCAGGGTTGTGGGATTGAACCCCGTGTAGGGCTCTGAGCTGAGCATGGAGCCTGCTCAAGGTTCTCTCTCTCTCTGATCCCCTCTTTTGTTCATGGATGTGCTCTCTCTCAAAATAAAAATAAAAAGTTTAAGAATAAAATAATGTCAGCTGGCAAGGTAATCTTCATTACCTAAGTGCCAAAATAACTTAGTTAAAATTATTAAGAGATTTAAAATGTAATTATATCAGATGATCTGTGAAGGCTGATTTTACAAAGCCAGTCCTGATCTTTACTATGGTATGTATCACACATGTATATTAAGTTTACTAACACCTACCATTTCAAAGAGTTTTCTTTTATCATAATAGAATACCAGGAGAAAATTTTAGTGAAAACTACATTAAGTGAAATTTTCAGTTTCAGGAAATTGTAATTTGATTTATCCCAATTTCCTTCTCCCCGGCTCCATGTAAGCCTTCAACAAGCAGCTTCACAACTACGGCAACCATGGAAGACAGTGGCCTAGCAGAAACCGGAGGAGACAGAGTTTGGAGTTCCACAAAAGCCCTGTCCCAAGGGACTTAAAAGTTGAATATTATAAACAACTAAAACAATATAAAACTTCCTATAAAGAAAAGCCCAGGCTGGGTAACTATACTAGTAAATTATACCAAACATGTAAAGAAAAATTAACCTAATTTTTTAGAAACTTTTCCAAAAAACAGAAAATACCTCCTAACTCATTCTATGAGGTCAGTATTACCCTGATGCCAAAACTAAGGGCACCTCAATTAGATAATACCATAGGTTAATATTCCTTATGAATGTAGACATAAACATCTTTATCAAAATAACAAATTGAATATAGTACATATAAAAAGGACTATGCACCCTGATGAAGTGCCTTTTATCCCAAGTATATAAAGTTTTTTCAGTAGCTAAAAACAATTTAATGCAAGATATTAATAGATTAAGTAAAAAAAAGAATATAATCGTTTTAATAGATACAGAAAAAACAACACCCCTTCATGATGAGAATACTCCACATACTAGAAATAGAAGGTAACTTTTCAACCTGATAAAAGGCATCTAAGAAAGCGGTGAGTAGATCAACCAAATATGTTATGTACATACAATGGAATATTAGGCGGCAGTAAAAAGGAATGGAATGTTAATACATGGCTACAACATAGGTGAATCTTCAAAACATTGTGCTAAGTTTGGGGTGTTTGGGTGGCTCAGTCGGTTAAGTGTCCAACTCAGCTCAGGTCTTGATCTCGCAGTTCTTGAGTTCATTCCCCATGTTGAGCTCTGTGCTGTCAGCTCAGAGCCTGGAGCCTGCTTTGGGTTCTCTGTTGCCCTCTCTCTCTGCCCCTCCCCCATTCTTGCTCCGTCTCTCTTTCTCTCTCAAAAATAAATAAACATTAAAAAAAATTTTCCCCATCCCAATGAGCAGCTTAGTCAACTGACTTATTTTCCTGATTTCTGTTATTTAATTTTTCTATCTCTTCTCCACTAGACAATGAAAGCAGAGACCCTGTTAATTTGTCGATATGTTGCCACAACTGACAGTGTGCATAGACTGATCCTAAATTCTTAATAAATATTTGCAGAATTAGGGGGAAATGCTTACAACAAAACTTACATAGTGTCAAAACGTATGAGAACCATATAAAATTTCAGAAAGTCATTTCATTAGCAGCATCGATACACCAATTTCCATTTCAAATGGATCCCGAAAACAAACACAAATTAAATAATTTTTTAAAAAAGTAGTTTTGACATACATAGAATTGTTCTAGGTGAAATAGAAGAAAATAAGAACAAAATAACCAGTCCTTAATAGCTGGGGTTGTATGTGTAAAATGGAATTTCACCAATATGCTATGCGTATAATTAGTGCCATGTATTTGGAAAAGAAAAGATCCAGTGTGGACAAAAGACGTTAGTGGAATATTTATATAAAGGGGCTTGGGCTGGAATTTGAGGGAGAAAAGTCTTTTAAGAAGACATGGAAACAGGACTATGTACTAGAGGAAGTGAAAAATGTGAAAAGGGAGTGTGCCTGACATGTGCTGGATATGTTGATAGAATAATTCAGCTGAAGTAAAGCTTTTCTATAAAAGAGCAGAAGGTGGAAAGTAACTAGAATCAGGTTGTTAATGCCCTTGAAAAGCAAGTTTACAAGTCAAGACTTCAACTTGTTGAAAATCATGGAAATGATATGGAAAAAAGAATAAAAGTTCTAAAAACAGTTTCAGAATAATTTTGAGGAAAGGGTTATTAAATTTGAGCTGGGTGAAGAATTCTTTCGATTGCAAGTGTCAGAAAACCAGGCTCAAACTGGCTTATAGAGTAAGTGAATTTATCAGGTTATTGCAAATGGAAACTCTAGAAGCAGGGCTGTCTTCAGGCATGTTCAGTAAAGGAATTAACTCCAATTCTCTAATGTTCTATGCCCTATTATGGTGGCTTGACTTTTTAATTGTGTAGCTACATACATGATTACAATTCTGCTGCCATTAGCATTTGGAGCTATAAGGTTTCTTGTTTATATCTGAATATTGAACTTTACATTACTTGGTCTAACCTTAACCATATCTATGGGCATGAAAATCCCATGTGTTGATTGGCATGGGACTGGGTTATTATCTATACCTAAAACAACATTTTGGCAAAAGGAAGATTTCACTTATTGGCTTCTAGAAATCAAAGTCCCATTTCAAACAACAAAGCTTTACCCAAAAGCAAACCTGTATACAATTATTAGGAAAGGCCTAGAAATGGTGTATATCTACATCTTCTGTAAGCAGTGGGAAAAGGATAAATTCTGATTTTTTTTCTGTATAGTCTTATTGTGCTGGTGATAACAGTTTAGCAGTTATAGGTTCATACTAAGTTGTTAAAATTCATAAGTATAAATATACTCATATCAATCTGTCAGTTTTGAAACGATATGTTTTTATGATAAAGATGACTAAAAATAAACAAAATTAATCTTAAAATTTTTTTAAACATTATGCTAAATAAAATAAGTCAGTCTCAAATTAGCACATATTGTATGATTTAATTATATGATATTTCCAGAATAGGCAAATCTTTAGAGATAAAAGTAGATTAATGGGTGCCAGGCACTAAGGGAGGGGTAATGCTTATGGGGTTTCTTCAGGAAATGAATAAAATATTCTAAAATTAGATAGTGGCAAGAGTTACTTATCTATGTGAGTATCTAAAAGTGATTTTAATGGGGTGAATTGTATACTATGCAAATTAAATTTAATAAAGCTGTTATTTTTTGAAAAGAGTAAAAAGGCGCAATTAGTACTTCTACATTGAAAAGTAATTGAAAAAATTGTGATACTAGATTAGAATATTTTGGAGTGCAATACAGGAAAGGATTATGTCAAGAAATTTAATATGATGTTATTAAATCCTAAATGTATCACAATGAAAATGTTATATATAATTAATAAAACATCAGTTTTAACTCATAATTTACTTGTGTCTGTAGAAATCCTTCAATTAATTCATCAGAAAATGACAGACTGACCTGACAATTTCCAAATTGTCCACTCTCCACTTCACAGATACTAATTAAGGAGAGTTTCTAGGGAATCTTACAACTTTAGCATGTGGTATACTTAACATGGATTTTGTTTGGTTGACTCAAATTTGTATTTTCAAAATTGTTATGAAATTCTGGAAAATTAACATGCCTTTACCTTAAAACACAACCTATCTTTCACACTTTTTCAAGTTAAATTTAGATTACAAAATAATGTGTATAATGTATCTAATTAAAAATATAATTTCAAGGGGCGCCTGGGTGGCTCAGTCAGTTAAGCGGCTGACTTCGGCTCAGGTCATGATCTCGTGGTCCGTGAGTTCGAGCCCCACGTCGGGCTCTGTGCTGACAGCTCAGAGCCTGGAGCCTGTTTCAGATTCTGTGTCTCCCTCTCTCTGACCCTCCCCTGTTCATGCTCTGTCTCTCCCTGTCTCAAAAATAAATAAATGTTAAAAAAAATTAAAAATAAATAAATTTAAAAAATAAAAATACAATTTCAAAACAGGGAGAAGAATCTGTAGATTGAATTTAATGGCACACAGCTAGAAATGCTAATGTTGTAGACTAGTGTATGAAAAGGAGTACTTGTTCTGGGAGTCAGGTTCCTGGGAGGTCTGGGTTCAAATCCTAGCTCTACAATTAATTTGTTTTCATGATCGAGTCAACATCAAGTCCTCTTACTGTCCTCCAGTCTATTAAGGGCTACACAGAGGTGTGGGCACCGTGATACACCCAGGACTAGCCCCAGAGGGATATCAGTATGTCTCCCACCTGAAAGGTCAAAGAGAGGAAACCACAACCAGAACCAGCAAGGACCTTTGGAAGGGGGCCACTGGAGGAAGTCTGGCCTGGAGGGGAAGATTCAGCCCTGCCAAACCAAGGCCTGGAAAGCAAGGCATCAGGAGAATAGACTCACCCCCCTCTCCATCCTCCCTCCACTCTCCTGTCAGCCTTCCCTGGACTGAAACCACAGAACAAGAGAAGCTGGATGGTAGATGACACAGGGGTCAGCTGGCAGGGCACAGAGCAAGCTGGAGAGAGGAGGGCAGCAGATCTGGAGAGGCAAAAGAAGAACCATCAAGTCTGAGGACAGTCGGGCAGATAGCATTGCAAATGTAAAACCAGATCCAGAGACTGGAATATAGCTTCACTTGTCTGGGCCTCACTTTCCTCATCTGTAAAATGAGGGTTGGAACCCAGATAGCATAAGTTCCCTTCTTGTGTTTTCAGAATGTGAGGATGAAGCACTGCCCTTGACCATGTACAAGATGTACCTCATTAAAAGACAGTCACTGCAGGGGTGCCTGGGTGGCTCAGTCGGTTGAGCGTCCAACTCTTGATTTCCAATCAGGTCGTGATCTCAAAGTTTGTGAGTTTGAGCCCTGCATTAGGCTGTGTACTAGGAGTGTGGAGCCTGCTCGACATTCTCTTTCTCCCCCCTCTCTCTGCTCCTACCCTGCTGTTGCTCTCTCTCTCAAAATAAATAAACTTAAAAAAACTTTTTGAAGACAAAAAAAAAAAAAATGAGGGGGATGAACGTCACAATCACTAAGACTGCTTCCAGGCCTAATTCTTATGTTTCACATTTCTACTTTGGAATTTTTATTGGTATTGTGTTAATACCACTGAACTTGGAGCACATCCCTTAAAAATAAGTATGATGTTACATGTAAAACCTCCCAGAGCATCCTTGAATAAGAAATATGATTGCTTTTGAAATTAAATAAAAGTATTACTGTGTCATATCAATTTAAGAAAGAAACCTAAATATTTGTAACCAGACCAATTTAAGATTAAGGTATAGGACGCATATGAATGCATGGATTTAGTAAACACATTCTAATATTTTTACTTAAAGCATTTTAGCATGCTATTTTAATCATTTTAAAGTTTATATGATTTGTCTAATGCACATATATTGTATTTCTTATTTAGATTTTGTGCAGTTTCTCCATTTTAGTTTTCTTCCATGGCAAAGACTCAAGAATATTTCAGTATACTTTAAAAAATTTTTTTAATGTTTATTCATTTTTAAGAGACAGAGAGAGTGTGAGTGGGGAGGGGCAGAGAGAGAGGGAGACAGAATCTGAATCAGGCTCCAGGTTCTGAGCTGTCTGCACAGAGCCTGACGTGGAGCTCGAGCTCACCAACCTCAAGATCATGACCAGAGCCGAAATCGGACGCTTAACCGACTGAGCCACTCAGGCACCCCTATTTCAGTATATTTTTTATGCAAATTTATAAGCCATTGCAGCATAGCCAGAGCTAACTCTCAGAGAATATAATCTAGATAGTAAGTGGAAAGACTACTTAAATAAAAAACTATATATATATATATAATAAAAATTTTCAAGACTTCATATAAATTGTGAATTCAAATTGTTTCAGTATGGCTGTTAACAGAAGAGAATTAGACAATTTACTTCTGCCAAATTAGATGTATAACAGCTTTTTAAATTGAAAATAAAACAGTTTTGGAAGAAAGGGAAGAGCATAAAATGTCCTTGATACTAAATATGGATCATGCAAAATATGAAAAATCTCCAGTGTAAACAATATAATTAGAACAATAAATTTTAATTCTGTATGCAAGTTGTTTAGTTGAGGATGAAACGATTCCCTGATTCACACTTTGCATTTCTATGTCTTTGATATGCTACTGTTCTATACTCCCTGGACAATGTTGCTGTAGCTGTGAAGGGTATTTCCAGCTCTTTACTTTGTTGCATTATTGGTGAAGAAAAATTGCACTTGTCAAACTTTTGTTAAAATAAGTTATAACCAATTTCTGACAATGCAAGTAAGCTCAAAGTATCCATAAAAATAGCTTTTGGAAAAATAGCCAGCAGCAACATAACCCGTGGGATAGTCCTGTTATAACACAATATAAGTCAGATAACAGTGCTTCAGAATTTAATTAAGTCTGAAGGATTAAGTAATGTAAAGAATTGATTTAAAACTGTTTTTATGGTAAAAAGAAAAGGATTAGAAGGAGGCACTAGTCAGCAACCGATTTCCAATGCACCATAATTAAGAGAGATTTAAAGTAATAATGATGGTAGGGGCAAGTTTGACAATGGTTAGTAAAAATTTAGTTTGTAGTGAAAGTTAGATTGTTAATCTTAATAGACACTTTGTTTTTTTCTGATTTCTAAAAACTGTAGTTTTTTTCTGAAGCTGTGCTTATATAGCACTCAAAATTATTTGGATGTTAGAATTCCATCTGGACGTTTTTCTACATATGAACATTTTCAACATTCTACAAATGTTTCTATATAACATTTTCAGTAGTTAATAGAAAGCATGAGTCATAACTTTTAGCATCTGTATTCCAAGATAATTGTTAGTATAAATACTACTGAAATATAAAAAAGAAATTCAGCCAAAAGAGAAAATATAAAATTTTTACACCTTGAATGGGATTTGATTTAAGTTGAGGTATTATTCTTTTGTGTTTATTCAATCAAATGATACATGATGTTTTTCATGTTTACATCTGTTTTTATGCTTTTAATTAATTTGAAAGTATCCACCAAATAACTGTGCATTGTTTGAATATGCCATTTATATTAAGTTCACTGTGTCCTAGAATCTAAATGAATACATTGTCTACCATAATGAATGTCAACATGTAATAGTTCAGAAATACATCTGGTAAAAAGAAAATAAAACATATGTAATATAGGATACTATATTATTTTATAAAATATTAGAATTTTATTTTCTAGTATAATACAAAATATATGAAAATATTATGAATGCATTGTGATTCTTTAATTATTATTTTATAATAGTAGTTTTGTTTTAAACTGGCCATTATATTCATTATGATAGCAAAAAGCTTCTTCAAGGTGACTGAGAAAGATAGTTAGAATTGGAAGTAGATTAATTAAATATGCATTTTACAACATTTTTCCTGAAAATATATCAGTTTCCTGATAATTTTGGCAAATTGAACAGATCTTTTACAATCACACACACAAATAAATAGAACATTCATGATACAGAAGAATTTTGTACACTGTTTATTCTCTGAATAAAATTTTATTGATTTTCTCTTTTTTTGTGTAAATATATAAAAAGTATTTGGTATTTTTAAAAACATGCAATATAGTTTTTTATCTAGGTAGTTAATAAGATCACTTTATTAGAGAGAGAGAAGGGATAGAGAATATAAGAAAATGGGGAGGGAGCAGAAGAGAGGTAAGAACATATAAAGAGGATTATCTGACATGACCTGTGATTTTTAGTTGTGGGCACAGCCAGGCAACTGAGTCTGCATTGAGGGATGCTGGGTGATAAATTCTCACCGTGCCCCATGATGTCATGCTAGTGCTTTCCATTGGGCAACCTACCAAAGCCAAAAGGAAAGGAGCTTTTGATGCAGCCCAAAGAAGTCAACATTCCAAGATTCATAGGATGGAGCTTGGATCTGGAGGTGCACATGGAAGATAGAGCACCAACCATAAAGAAAAACTGAATCTCAGGTATTAAAAAAATGCATCCTGAACTACCTTTATTATGTCAAGTCAGATGTGCCCTACTTTCTATGAAGTGGTGAATGCTGATCATAAAGCAGCATGTTATCTTGAATGTTTTATAAACTTTAAAGACACAGCTTAGTTGAGTACAGATGTTATCACAGTTACTACTAATAATGGAAAGGATAAATTATCCAGATGTTACATTAAGTACTTTTTTATATTTTCTGAGCATAAGCCTACACTTGTGAAACATCTTAAGATTTTTTTCTCTACTCTGAATAAATAATGATGGTTAGTATAACAAAGTGTGTTAAGAATGCTTATATAGCAAGTAATCTTGTTCAGATGTTAAATAAGCAATACATGAAAAATATAAATATCAGTCTGGTCTATGCATTCAAGTGTATTTAACTGAGGATTCAAAGAGCAACTTCTATTTTGTGAAGTTATCGGTTTTTGGTAATAAATAACTAGTGAAGTCAAGACAAATCATGTTTCTTACATTGTCCAATAAGAATAAAATATTCAATTTAATCTTATAAATAACAGAAGTTAATATTTGTGTATTTTGCTCCTAGGGTTTCTTTATGGGAATCTATGTTTTAAATTAATTTATCCAAAGGAAATTTAAACAAGTGAACACAAAAGACAAGCAAATTCCAGATTTGTTTTCTTTCAGATATATTAATATCTACTAATTTCATAGAAAACTTAAAATTAAACGATCCAAATAAAAAATGGGCAAAAGATCTGAAGAGATCCCACACCAGAGAAGTTATACAGGTGGTAAATAAGCATATAAACATTTGCTCAATATCATTTCTCATTAAAGAATTAAAAATTGGGGCATCAGGTTGTCCCAGTCAGTTAAGTATCCAACTCTTGATTTCGGTTCAGGTCATGATCTCACAGTTCATGAATTTGAGCCCTCATTGGGATCTGTGCTAACAGTGTGGAGCCTGCTTGAGAGTCTCTCCCTCTCTCTCTCTGCCCCTCCCACATGCTTTCTCTCTCTCTCTCTCAAAATAAACTTAAAGAAGAATTACAAATTAAAACAACAATTAGATACCACTAAACACCAATTAGAATGGTTAATATAATAATAAAAAAAGATTGAAAATATCAACTGTCAGCAAGGATATAGGCACAGGAACTCTCATTCTCATTCATTGCTGGTGGGAATGAAGAATGCTTTTAATATATTAGAAGACAGTTTAACAGTTGCTTATGAAACTAAACATATTGTTACTGTATAGTCCAGCAATTGTACATGCTTGGTATTTACTCAATCCAGTTCAAAATTTATGTCCACACAAAAATCTGTACATGAATATATATAGAAGCTTTATTGATAATCACCAAAAAATGGAAGCATCCACAATGTCCTTTATTAGGTTAGTGGGTAAACAAACTGGTACATTCATACATCAGAATACTCTTCAGCAGTAAGAAAAAACAAGTTATCGAGACATGAAAAGACATGGAGAAATCTTAAATTCATATTGCTAGTGAAAGCAGCCAGTTTGAAAAAGCTACATAGCTTGTGATTCCAATTATATGACATTCTGAAAAAGGCAAACCTTTATAGACAATAAACAAGTCAGTGGTTACCAAGGGCTCAGAGATGGGGAACAGTGTTGAATAGCTGAAGAAAAATATTTTTTGACTAAGACTACTCTGTTTGATACTCTGTGGATACATACCATTGCATTTATCAAAACATGTTGAAATTTACAGTACAAGCTGTAAAACTTAATATTTGTAAATAAATATATGTATGTATTTACATATATATGTGTGTGTACACACACACACATATATGTATATATGTATATATATATGTATATGTATATATGTATATATATATGTATATATATATATACACACACACACACACACACATATATATTTTTTTTTCTTTTTTTTAGAACGTCAGAGTATCCTAGGATGGAATGTGAGTTGTGGCAAAATAACTTAAATGTATTGGAAGTGTATGAAACAAGCTAACGGAATATGGTGAAGGTATAAAGAATTAACCTAAGCAACTTTCAAAATAAGTGGCTGTCAGTGCAAAAGGAACTGAACATAAGCACCGCATTCTAACTGACAATGTGTTCCCTTAACCCATCTTCCCACAGTAGTATGGGATAACAATTCTGAAATCACTGTATCTGTACAATGGAATTGAGCTACTAACTAAATGGGAATAAGTGTTAGCAGACAAGTTTCTCACTGTTGCAATAAGAGGTTATGGATAATAAGCAAGGAAATGCTAGAACAATTCGTGTGGAAATGGATTAGAGTGGAGTCATCAGTATGAACTTATGCTTAACTTGATATAGATATAGTTGGTTACATTTAAAAATTTATAGACGTTTTTATATAAGAGGGTAAGTTTACAATTGTATTCTCCTTGGAAAAATGGTTGCTTCTAGGCCTACAGCTGGAAGCATGCAAGATGGCCTGGAAAACTTGTGGTGCCAGAAAATGAGACAGTGTTCATACTAAGTAAATAAATACATACATACATAAAATAAAATGATAGAAGTATCATATCAAAGGGATATAGGAACTCTGAAAATCTCCCCAATGACCAAATAGGGAATGATTTGAACAACAAAATTTGTAAGTAGTATTGGATGATACCTCAATCTATACAATAAATTTCCATGAATCTGTAGTGATATAAATCAATTATAGCATAATAAACAAATAAGTGTGAATAAATAAATCTCCTGTGCAGATATCCAAATACTTTTTTGATATTCTGCCCTTAAGAAGTTAAATCATAACCCCCTACTTCTTAAGCCTGGGCTGCATATATAGACTTTATTCCCAGAAGTACCGAATGAGAAGGAAAAATAAGAAGTATAACTTTATAGCAAAGAAACCTGACAAAGACTATCTCAAGCCAGGTGATTTAGGTCCACATCACAGTGATAAGTCATATTGATAGAATATACACTTAAATAGGATGTGATAAAATACAATGAACATCTATAGTCTTTCTCCCAAAATACCCTGGTCTAATCATGAGAAAAACATCATAGAAATCCCAATTGAGAGACATTCTATAAAACATCTGGCTAGTAAAACTCAAAACTGTCAAGGTCATCAAAAACAAGGAAAGTCTGAAAAACTCTCCGTATGAAAGAGTCTAGGAGACAAAACTGAATGTTGTGTGGTGATTTGAACTGGATCCTAGAACAGAAAAGATAAATTAGAAAAAAGAGGAAACTATAATAAAGTATGAACTTTAGTTAATAATAATGACTCATTAATTGTGACAAATATATCATATTTATGTGAGATATTAATAATAGGAAAGCTGAGTGTGGACCATAAGGGAAATGTTTATACTAGCTTTACAATTAATGTATGCATGTAGAACTGTTCTAAAATTTAAAAAGTTTAAGTTTCCATATTATAACTGCTTTTCAAACCTTCTTATGTACTTGAATGCATTATTTATTATTGTGCAATTATTTTTCAATGTCCTTATTTTCTTCAAAAGTCTAGTAATCATTGTTGGTATGATATTATGTGTGGATAACAAATAAAATTGCACAATATGGTGATGGCAGAAAGAATTTCTTAACAACTGCATACGTCTCATTCCATGACCCTGATCCCTCCAACATGGAAAACCAAATGTAGGATTCTGAATAAAAATGAGCAGGGAATTCTAATTAGCACACATTTCTTTAGAAAGCATGTGCAGATAGCAAGAAAATGAGTACTCTAAAAAACTTTCATTCATAAGGAGACAAACTTTATTATTTTACTTATGGACAGAATGCATTTTATGTTTTATTCCATATCAATTTTGAAAATCGGAATTATCTCAAGCTTGGTTGTAGTTCCTTTTCACAGCCTTAAAAATTCTACTTCTCACCAACTCTTCTCTTTTGTATTTTGTTGGCTTTAATTGGAAATCTGGTTTTAAAGGGTAGGCATAGGCAAGGAGTCTCTTTATCATCTCTTAATGATAAACTTAAAACAGGTTGTTTCTGAGATTCTTGACAATGAGTTTCTTTGGGGCTTTCCTGGCAAGAAGCATCCTAGCTGGTTTTAATTAGAGTTTTTTGGGGATAATTTTTTTTTCAATCAAATGTCATCTGTTTGCTGTTTTTCAGAGGCTCCTTAAATGTTTCCCTCTATCAGTAACATACTGACTTATTTTATTTTTTGGTGCTGTTGTGTAAGTTTTTAATTTTCTTTCTCCATTCAAATAGAATTTTTACAAGGAAGTCAGGTATACATGAGGGTTCTGGTTGAATTTTAAGGAAAAAATCTCTATGAGAATCACTTGTGAAATTTCTTGAAATATCATTTCCTTCTGTCTGTCATTATATGATCTCTATATAAAATTTCAATAAATTTGATTTAGAATGAGTTCTGCCAATCTGATGTGCTGAGGAACAGATCTGTCTCCAGAACAAATTGGTACAGCTTGCAACAAAGCAAAACAAAAGAAAAACACATATTTTTATCTTAACATGAGCATTACAGTTTGAAATTATGTGACTGTAAGAATAACGCCATCAATAAACGTATATCTTTGACGTGAAAGTATGAAAGTTATGGTGCTGTTTTATTCATTGAGACAGTTCGGTTACTTTTCTCCAGTACATGTTCTCTAGCAAAGCTTGAGCATGAATAAAACCTTTCCATAAAGGTGAGAACCTTTGGGTGGATGGTGTGGAAATGCTCATTAATGACTGATTTCAACCAACCAATCAGTTGGATATATAATTCAACCAATTATATATAAGGTCACAAGACAACCAATTATATATATATAAGAATAAGGTCACAAGACATCCTCCTCTGGGGTGCCTGGGTGGCTCAGTCAGTTATGCATCCAATTCTTGGTTTCAGGTCAGGTCATGATCTCATGGCTTCATGGATTCAAGCCCCACATTGGGCTGTGTGCTGGCAGGGCAAAGCCTGCTTGGTATACTCTCTCTCCCTCTCTAGCTTCCCTTCCCCAACTCGTGCTGTCTCTGTCTCTCTCAAAATAAACTTAAAAAATCCCCCCTTACTATTTGTTAGCCTATTTTATTTGTTTTTGCTATAAAATTCTTAATGGAAAGGTCAAGTTCACTGAGTAATGTACAAAACATACTTTAAAGGTAGAAACATCTTATTGCTCATCCAATATTGCTTTAAATTATTTTTATTGTAGTATTTCTTAATTATGTAGAAATATAAAACCATGATTGATTTACTTAGTATTAGCAAATGAAATAATAAACCAAAAAATCAAAGTAACATAAATATAATATGATTGAGGGTGTTTTGGCTCCGATGACATTTATTTGTACAGTATATAAGACCCCGATATCCACAATGCAGTTCTTTTCAATTTTCTATATCTATATTACTTACTACTAGATGATGATTTCATTTTTTTACTATTCTTCTCCAACTCAAAACATTGTGAATCCAAAATGTTTGATTAAGAAAGCATGGCTCCCTTAGCCTTATAAATTTAGAATATATTATTTACATTAAAATTTCCTGCCCTTTTTCCACTTGTATGGCCATATATATCTTACCGTGTACCCTAAAGTGGGACTAATAACACCAATACAACTGTAAATGAAACAGACACTGCTTTGCAGAACTTGAT
This sequence comes from Panthera pardus, assembly GCF_024362965.1. Taxonomy (NCBI): domain Eukaryota; kingdom Metazoa; phylum Chordata; class Mammalia; order Carnivora; family Felidae; genus Panthera; species Panthera pardus. The sequence continues at coordinate 48,981,958 of NW_026526655.1, read as the reverse complement.
TTAAATTGCTTATACAAATGATTCAGAAAATGTTCCTGTGAGTTTTTTGTATAATTATGTAAAATAAAACTACATATTTTACACCCCCACACACATATATACATATATTGTACATATATACATTACATATATTTTTCAAATATATGTTTTCCAAATATAACCTGTGAAACTTGAGAAATCTTTCTCATTTCTTCTCAAAGTCTTTGGAGAATTGTAGAATGGATTATTAAAAACACTTTCCCATCACCCTATTCCAGGGTAACTAGGAAAGTGTAGCATTTTCTAAAAGAATTTTTGTATAAAAGAATTTTTATCAGCAGTTATATCTATGGGCATGTAGCAAAAAGAATAATGAAATAATCTACAAAACATACTTGGCGAAGGATGTAGAGGTCACTATGCATAGTTACATATGTTGATAATTGAAATATAGTTCACATTTAAAAAGAAACCATCAGAGTTACTTCTTTTACTTTAAGGATGTCAGGCATTACATTAGAGTTGCCAAAGATCATTCATTCTGTCTTTAGCTGAATGTTATCAATTAAACGTGCCTCACCAGCATAAGATTTTGATTGGTTTGCGTTTCGGATGTGTACTGGGACAGCATTAATTTTATGTCATCCAGAGCTATCTATAGTGATAAAATTAGGGGCAATTTCATTTTCTTAATGAGATTCCTCCTAAGAGAGTTGGACAGAATGAGAGACAAGGTGGGAGATTTAACATGGTTACATTAAAAAAAAAATAACCCTGAGGGAAATGTTATTCCTTCGAAGTTATAAAATTAAAAATAAACAGTATCTCATCTCTGAAACTGGTGCCTCAAATATTGAAGGATGGCACTCCACTCCAATACATGGCACTTATTTTGAGCAAAAGGCATTTGGAAAACAGTAGGTGCAAGAAGAACGTGCTGACCTCTCCTTTTCTTCCTGAAAGCAGGAGATAAAACTCCCATGTGAAGGATTCATTCCCTATTTCAGGAGAGAAGAAACTCTCTTATCAAGAGAGGGGGAGTAGAGACCAAGAGAACTATACAAACAGGCCTCTTTAAAATAATTCTTATCTTCCTTTATTCTCCTCATACATTTTAGTGACTTTCCCACAGTTGCCTGTCTTTGTTCAACCTATGATAACGGTTAAGCAGAGCCACTGCTTTGGGTCTTTATTTCTTTATGGAGGGTTCCCGTATACATGTAAAATTCTGTTTTTCTCCTTTTAATGAGTCTTATGTCAATTTACTTCTCAGGCCCAGTCAGAGACCCCTAAGAGGACAGATAGAGGTAGAGTTTTTCCTCCCCTACAATATTAAGACAAATTTAATACAATAAAATCAATTAAAATCATGGGGTTGATTTTCCTTTCATTAAGTGGGCACTGCACCTGCACTGAGATGACAGTTACGCATTTTTATTTCACACTAACCAAAATAGTGACTGGTTTAAGACTATTCGTATGTGTTGGCATATTGTATGTACTGCTTACGTCTATATTATTTGTTAATATTTTATTCTTATTAGTCCAGCTTCATACTCTCAGTGCCTTTTGAAAATTGCAATAAAACACAGTGAAAGCAATAAATCACAGAATACTCAAATACACTCAAATACACAAAAACATAACTGAAGTATTAGGCCTATACTATCAAAACACTTATTTATTTGTGACCAAATGGACTTAAGGGATTTTTCATGTTAACTTTTAAAAACAATTCTGTCCATTAAATTTAATATATAATTACATTAGAGATGATAGATGATTGATAAGTAGTTGGTAGGTGGGTAGGTAGATAAATAAAACCATAAGTAGTTATATGATTGCAAGTAATGCTGAAGTTTGAAGCCAAAAGGAGTGATTTTTTTTCTAATTCTCCTGAATTTTTTCTACAGTTTCTTTGCAGTGTCATTTTCCTCTTTTTTAGTCATTATAGAATTGTTCTTAGCTGTTTTATTGTAAACTATTTTTCCTTCTGCTCAAGCTTACTTATTTTTCATAGACGAAATCACCCATCCTGTTGGCTTCAATGATGTGCTCATCAAATTTCTCTCCTGAACTCCCATTGTGACTATCTACAGTCAGTTCAACTGGAATGTTTTGCAGGAACCTCAAAATTTAAATGGAAAACAACTGAAGCTTTTAACTTCTCTTCCATACTTGCTCATCCTTTAGTGTATAATCTCAGTGAGATAATCTACTGCTCAAGCCAGAAACCCGAGTGCTATGCACATAGTTCTCTTCTCTCTCATTGGGCCATCCCACAAATCCAATCTGTCACTAAGCTCCACAGTGTTTACCTTTTAAATCACTTTTTTTTTTTTTAATTTAAATTCAAGTTAACATGCAGTGTAGTCATGGTTTCAGGAGTAGAACCCAGTGATTCATCTGTTAAGTATGACAGTGTTCATCTCTAAAAGTGCCCTCCTTAGTGCCCATCACACGTTAAACCCACCCCCACCTACCTCCCCTCCAGCAGCCCTCAGTTTGTTCTCTGTATTTAAGAATCTCTTAGGGTTTGCCTCCCTCTGTGTTTTTATCTTATTTTTCCTTCCTTTTTCCTATGTTCATCTGTTGTGTTTCTTAAATTCCACATATGAGTGAAATCATATGATACTTGCCTTTCTCTGACTGACATATTCCACTTAGCATAGTACTATTTAGTTCCATCCACATTGTTGCAAATGGCAAGATTTCATTCTTTTTCATTGCCAAGTACTATTAGCATTCCAGTGTGTGTGTGTTTATATATACACACACATATATATATACCACATGTTCTTTATTCATCATTCATCAGTCGATGGACATTTCGGTTCTTGTCATGATTTAGCGATTGTTGATAGCGTGGCTATAAACACTGGGGTGCATGTGCCCCTTCGAATCAGAATTTTTTATCCTTTGGATAAATATCTAGTCATACAATTGCTGGGTCATAGGGTAGCTCTGGTTTTTAAATTTTTGAGGAACTTCCATACTGTTTTCCAGTGTGGCTGCACCACTTTGCATCCCCAGCAGCAAAATTCATCCACCTCTCCCTTATGGTGCCACTGGTGCTACCATTAAGCCACTGGGGAAATTTTTACATTACAGCAGCTTCTAATTAGTTTATCAGCTTCTAGTCTTTCTTCTCCAGAATCCTTTGTTTGTTTGGTTGGTTGGTTGGTTTTTTTATTGTGAGTGAGGAAAAACATTTTCCAAAATTTTGACCTTGTCAGAGCTTAAAATCCTTCTGTGACATTTACTTAGATTAGTACCTAAAAACTCTTGAATTTAGTCTACAGGTCCCAATTCTTTTTTTCTTTTATTATTTAAATGTTTATTTTTTTTTAAATGTTTATTTATTTTTGAGAGAGACAGAGCATGAGTGGGAGAGGGACAGAGAGAGAGGGAGACACAGAATCCAAAACAGGCTCCAGGCTCTAGGCTGTCAGCACAGACCTCAATGCAGGGCTCCAACTCATGAGCCATGAGCTTATAACCTGAACCCAAGTCAGAATTTTAAGCAATTGAGCCACCCAGGCACCAACCCCCCGCCCCGCCTTTTTTTAAATTCTTAGGTCTCTATTCTTGCTGCCTCTTCTATTGACTACTTTCAACTTCCTCTGAACTTCATACTACAACCGCATGACAGCATTTTATTATCTCTGATTCCCAGCCTTCATCCATTTATTTCCTGCTCCCACTCCAGATTCACTTGGCCAACTTCTACATACTCTCCTGCCGTAACCTAATTATCGCTTTATCCAGGAGGAACTTCTAGATCCCTAAACTCTAGTTACTGGCCTTCCTATGTCCTTGAAGTCTCACAACACTATGCTGTGCAAATACTATTCTTGTTTCAGAAATAAGCAGATTGCCTCAGAGCGGGTTAATAACATGCCAAAGCAAAAATAGGTTTTAGGTTTTAAGCCCAGTGTATTAATCTAAAGTCTCCTTACTTCAAATATGTTGGCTCACTAATATAGGTATGTACAAAATAGGATTCATCCAGAGGGCTAAATTATGATTTGTATTTAACTTAATTTTCAAAACTACCAAGGTAAGAAACTCATTGGGTTACTTAAGAAAATAGAGATGATGGTCATTCAGGATTAATTAAGCATTTCTAATGAAAAAATTTTAAATTGACATGTGTTAAAAGGTTCTCCATTCACAAATATATTTAGCTTTATCCCTGGCCATCTGTCTGTCTGTGTGTGTCTATCTATCTGTCTATTATCTATCTGCCTGTCTATTTACCTACCTATCTATCATCTATCATCATCATCATCTACCTCAGCTACTATCCTGGAAAACCATGAAAAAATCCAAATACATCAAATTTTCAAAAACAGCTCTAGACTTAGTACTCTCTACTATGGTAACACAAAACATTAAAGTATCAGCAATATATGGGGCACCTGGGTGGTTCAGTCCATTAAGCATCTGACTTTGGCTCAGGTCATGATCTCATAGTTTGTGAGTTTGAGTCTCGCATTGAAGTCTCTGCTGTCAGCATGGAACCTGCTTTGGATCCTCTGTCCCTTTCTCTCTCTGACCCTCCCCGACTTTCATGCTCTCTCTCTCTCTCAAAAATAAACATAAAATGAAATATTAAAATAAAATAAAATAAAATAAAATAAAATATCAGCAGTATAGACTTACAAATGTTACATATCAGCTAGAGGTTACCCTGAATCAACTATAGATCTTCTCCTTGTGTCTTATCTAGAAACTAGGAGCTCCTACTTTCCATATTATATTTTTAGCCCTGAACAAAAAAGTTGGAGAACTGGTGGAACCATTCAATGACTCTTAAATTATCTGTTAAGATGTGGTTGATGTTATTTTTTCTCTCAGACATGGATAGATCCAATGTCATCGGGATGGAACTTCAAGTCATACAATAATGGGTTGAAATATGTTATATTCTTACTGGAGAAGAATAATGAAGCTTAGGAAAAGTTATTTCTGATAGCTATCTCTGTGATTAAGATTATTTATTCTTAAATTTCTGCCTTCCTTCTTGTAAACATTTACCTAATCCCACAAATTTTTGTGCTAATAGCTGAGTAGAGGAAATATTGATGTAAATTTCATAGAGTATGCAGCAGATACTGTGCTATGTATTGAACTTCATTACAACATGGAACTTCAAAGATTATTCTATAAGGGAATTTTATTTCATTTTCCATATGCTTATATTACTTTTATTTATTCAATTTTCATTTTTGTCAGTTTTTTAGTGAGAATTATTTTTGCAAAAAGTTTCTGTCCATCATTTCCTTGATTTTTATCTTCAGACTCCTCAGAGGCTCCTCTCTCCTTGCTTTTTTCCCCTTATATCCTGGAGGCAAAAGAATTGAAACTTTCTTATATTTCCTACTTTTATGACCTCTTTCCCAAGGAAAGACTTTTTGTCTTCATAGAGGACCCATTTGCTTTTGATTGGATTTTTAATTTATCCCTAATTATTTTAGTTTGAAAGTAGGAAGTATGGATGAAATAAGCCAATTGAATCTACTCCTAGTTTGTATGGGGGTGGTATTTCCCCAGTAGAATTGCCGATTTATTTCTAAAGAAGGAGAGCAAATAAAAATTGAGAATTGTAATCAATCATAAATCACTATTTTTCTCTTTGGCAATATCATTTGTTAATATAACATTTGTAATATAACATTACACTTCATTTAAAAAAAAAGAATGGTATGAGAAATAAGATAGAGATAGATGATAGACAAATAGATGATGGATAGACACTTAGATACAGAGATAGATGTTTATTTATCACAGAAATTCATATAAACAAAGCTAATGATTTAGTGTTTCCTTAACTATATGTATGAAAAATTAAATTAGAGAGAAGGGGAAAAAATCCAAATTTAATTTTTAATTTTAAAATAATAATTGTGTTCAGTTTTGTTGAAATATGCTTTCAGAGAGTCACATATTGGCTTGTATATGTAATTCCAATTAGAAATCAGATTGCATATCACAGATATATTAGATATTGTTTACATTGTCTTTAAGAATCATCAACACTAAGAACACCTACAAGTTGTGAATGTAAGCTTAACATTACTTGTTGTCTGTCCATTATTGTGTTTATAATAATGAATAACGCATAAAATCTCAGAAGACTCAGAACATATATCTAGTAAGTAAATAGCTCATGATTCAGTGTTTTAATATTCTCCTCAAGCACATAACATTTATTGGTTTTATTTGATTTTTTTAAATTCCCTTTTATATATTCTTTTACACAATCTCTCATCTTAAAGTACACTTTTTGAAAACTAATATTACAAACACATATATGTCTTCTGACTGCACATGACTACAGTGGTAAACCTTCATTATAAAAACATTAGCACAATGTCAAAAGATGAATAATTCCAATGACATTAGCAAAAGTGAAGATGTTTTTTGCATGTGTTCTTCCAATTACTATACTATGCATATTCATTCATGTGCCTAATAAAATATTATTTATTGCCTACCATATGCCAAGCTTGTTTTACCATTGGAGATATGGTAATGTCAAAAGCAGATAATGTCCTTGATGTTTTAGATCTTATATTTTAGTGAGGGGGGACAACAAAACATGTAAACAAAAAGTACACCAACTTACTAACTTCAGAGAGTAAATAAGCGGTATGAAGGAACTTAATGAAATCAAGTGACTCGATGGGTGGAAGACTATGGAATGTGGCCAGAGAAGGACTCTCTGAACATAATGTATATGAACCAAAAAAATACAAGGTCATATGAAAGCCCAAATTTACTCAGTGAGTAAATATTTGAAACCACGTAGCTCACAAAAGTTGTTTACATTTTTTCTCTAATTAGTAGTCTTTTTTTTTCAGAAAGTAACAAAATACATTTTTAAATGGTTGTTCTTAAAACCATGTGAAGACCTCACTAATTGCAGAAGTACAGAAGGGACAACAGAGGATGCAGTTAGGTGGCTATTGCAATAAATCTGTATGACTTAGATCAAGAAAGTGGCAGTAGAAATGAAAAAAAGATGGGTTTGAACTATATTTTGGTAGAACTGAAAGGACTTGTGTTTGCACAGGACATGACGTTTCAGTGAAAAAATGGAATGAAGACATCATAGTTTTTGCTTCAGCCTCTGTGTTGATGGTGGGGCCATTTGTTAAGATAGAATTCAGGGAGAAGCAGTTCTGAGGGAAGGACAATCAAGTTTTAGGTATGATGCGTGCTAGTATTAAAAAAAACAACAATGGGGCACCTGGGTGGTTCAGTTGTTTAAGTGTCTGACCCTTGATCTTCGCTCAGGTCATGATCTCACGGTTTGTGAGGTCAAGCCCCACACCGGGCTCTCCACAGCGTGGAGCCTACTTGGGATTCTCTCTCTCTCACCCCTCTCTCTGTGCCTCCTCTGCTTGCATGTACAGTCTTTCTCTCTCTAAAATAAATAAATAAACGTTAAAAAAAACAATGGGAAATATTAAGAAAGTAGTTAGAAAAACTATTTTGAAACAGAGTGTAAGGCCTCATCAGACAAATATTTTGAGGACATATTAGTCTAGATGACTCTAAAATCATTAGGGGAAGACAGGCCTAGAAGTATATTCCGGGACATCCCAACATTTAGATTTAGTTACTAGGGGGAGAGCACAGCAAAAATATTGAAGTGAGTAAAATATTAAAAAAAAATAAATAAGAGAAAATACTGTCAGATCAGCATACTGTATCAAAAAAGAAATGTACTATAAGAGAGATAAATTTCTAAATGAAAAAAAATGATGCTAAGATTAAGAACTATGCCTAAAGAGGGATGCCTAGGAGGCTCAGTTAGTTAAGCCTCTGACTCTTGATTTCAGCTCAGGTCATGATCTCACAGATTTGTGGGTTCGAGCCCCATGTCAGGCTCCATGCTGTCAGTGCAGAGCCTGCATGGGATTCTCTCTCTCCCTCTCTCTCCCCACTCCCTCCTGCTCTTCTTCCCCTCTCTCTCAAAATAAATAAATAAACTTAACAAAATAAAAGAATGATGCCAAGAGAAAAAGACAAGATTTTATATCATGGAAACTGTTGAGTCTGATAAAATTGGTGTCATTAGAATGGTTGACAAGCAAGTCAATTGAGGCCAGATGAAGAAGAGTTGAGGAAATAGCAACAGAAATTTCATCAGCCCTTCAAAATATATAATTTGTGTAAAACTATTTTATAAATGGAGAAGCAATAGTTGTACTTGAGGAGGAAGGAAATTATTAAAGATTCAGTCATAAAAATAAAATAATTTCAGGAGCAAAGTTCTTGAGAAAGTAAGGGCAGATTTGATCCAAAGAATGAGCATGGGTTTGGAATTGTGTGTTTGGCCATTATAGAGGCAGAAAAATTTATCCACTGTAACATTAAAGAAAGATTATACAAGTAGGAAGAGAAGTTTTGTAAATTTGGCATTATGTAACAGAGGGAGTTTCTGCCTGATTGCTTCCATTTCATTAAAAGAGTTAATCTATGTAAAGCTCTTAGAACAGTGTCTGGCCCCAAGTAAGTATAAGTGTTAGCTATTAATATTTGTCGATGAAGTATGAAGCAAAGTCATCAGCTCAGCATAATGGGGTATGCAGAAAGGTGTAAGAAAAAAACATATGTGAAGTAATCATTGTTAGGAAGCAATACTTTTTTACTCCTGAAGCCCCACCCTGCAATCCCTGCGATGTGTAAAGGATTTTACTATGTGACTGGTCTTTCTGGTACTTCTCTCATTATGCCTTGAAAGAGGTAGAAAACCATATCTTATTGATAAATTTTTAAATAATACACTGGGACTGCATAGTTTGCTTTCATCCTGGTTTCCTTGTGGAAACATCTTTGAAATAAGTGGACTATCTTCTTTGCTCCTCCTTGTCATGACATTAACTTATTTGGGTGGACCTGTCCTGGGCCAGTCACAGCCCTACACACACAGCCCTTATTAACAGATCTAATTACTTGTAAACATAAGCAATGTCTTCCAACTTAGCTTTCATCATTAACAAAAGTGACAGCATAGCTTCTATGACTTCCTTGTCTTATTGGTCACTTGACCTAGAACAGAAGCAAGGAATAAAGGAGACATTTCACTGGTTTCCTTGGGGACTACTGCTATCTTCCTAGAGATTACCAGTTGTTAGAATTGGGCAAATTAATTAATATATCTTTAAATCAATTTCCACTTCAATTAAATATGGATAATAAGAAAACTGATCTCGTGGGGGTAGTTTTGAACATTTATAATAATGATTAAAAGTATGTTCTTAAATTAGTTCATGTTTTACAATGTGCACTCTGTGTTTCAATGAAAGTCTATATTAAGAATAATAGTTAACTGAGTGAAACCAAGGTTCAAGGGTAGAAAAATAACAGCATAGGAAATGGGTGGAAAAAGAGGAAGAGAGTATATTTAGAAAGAGGAAGAGAGTACATATTTAGAAAATCTGAACTAGTCCATGGACATTTTTAGACATAACTGGGAGATAATTCTTCAAAAGATATATCAAAAATCAACAGCTATTCTCTACTTCATTTTGCAAGTTATTTATAGTGAAGGTGACAAGTTAAATGGGGAAGAACTATAAATAGATGTTCAATCCAAGTTGACAACATGATACCATGAAAATGACAAGATGTCTGCAGGGATCCAAATTGGATTCTATTGTATTATTTGTTAAGCTTAGTGCTAAATATTCATAGATGTAAACATAGAGGTTGTTGACTTGCTTGCTAAGGGAGAAAGATATAATTACTATAATGCCTAGCACAACTGTTGAATAGTGAGAAGGTGGCTACCAAAACTACATGAAGTAAAATTGTTTTGTTTTTGAGGTTTTTTTTTTCTTGCCTTACATCCCATGAAAAGAAACAGAAGGAGATGAGAGTATGGTATTTTCAGCATGGGGGAAAACATATGTAAATCTACAGAGATAAATGAGAAACATTTAGGAAACAGAATGTAACATATGCAGTAGCGTCAACAGGTAAAAGTTTACAAGCTGGGGATTCATTGTCCACAAAGAAGTTTGAATTTTATTCTTATGATGGAAAGCAGAATAAAGTTTCTAAGGGAAAAAGGGAGTGGTATGAAAAGATTTGTGCTTTGGAAATATACATATATATTGACTTGAAGGAAGCCTGATTGTGGTAAATTGTCTTATTCTGTGCTCTAGTCCCTAGTCACACCTCATTCTGTGCTCACATCCCTAGTCTCCATGTGGTTTTCCGTGATTCCCTATAGATAAAGTACACTTCCCTCACCTACTGACTGGCCTGGCCAGGTGACTTGCACCCAGGAACTGTGAGTGAGGTAACAGACTGTCAGTTCCAGAGAAATGCTTTAAGAAGCATTGGGCATATCTACCATTCACTCACTCATTTCCTTCTGCAATAAGGACAGTATGTCCCAAAGAGGGGCTGCTTCTTCAGCCTGGGGATGAGAATATGAGGATGCATGGAGTATAAGCTGTAGTCGTCTACCAGCAATTGTTTACATCTAACATGAGAGAAAAGGAAATGTTATTGCTGGAGGCCACTGAAATTTTGAGATTTTTTATTAGCTACATAGTATATTGACAAGATATACTTACTTAATTTTTTACTGCTTATTTATTTTTTTGAGAGAGAGAGAGAGAGGGAGAGAGAACGAGTGAGGGAGGGGGAGAGACAGAGGGAGACACAGAATTCAAGGCAGGCTCCAGGCTCTGAGCCATCAGCACAGAGCCTGATGCGAGACTTGAACCCACAAACTGTGAGATCATGACCTGAGCCGAAGTCGGAGGCTTAACCGACGACAGAGCCACCCAGGCTCCCAGACAAGATGTACTTACTTAGAACTGAATCAGTAAGAGTGAAGGAAGAGTGGATTAAAAGGAATGTAAGCAGGATGATACAAAGTAATGAATGGCCAAGAAAAGTCAAAGATGATTCTTAGTCACCTGGGTGGATAACTAACTACTATTGCAGTGCAGGCAGTGGATTCATTTTACCCTCAAAACAATGCTGGAATATAAATATTGTATTTTCCCTTTAACAGATGAAAAACTTTATACTCAAAGTCTGTCCAAGGTCAAACCAGAGGTTAGTAGGGAAAACAAAGATGGTAACATCACACCCCATTATTAATGAAGAGGGAGGAATAAGTTTGTGGGTAACAGTGAGTGGTAACGATGTGATTTTCTCAGTTGCAAGATAGACCTCACTTTAAACATAATCAATTGATCCATTTCTCTGATATTTTCAAGACTTAATCAGACTATGGTCACTGCTAGAACTAATATCTTCAAGTTGCTATTTCTCCTTCTACATATCTTGGATCTGATTTATTTGCATAACCTAATTCGCAAACAGTTCCCAATAATGGATGACAATACGGCTGCCTGTAATTTGGAGATGATGATCACAGAGGAAGAAACCCCAATTAAAATAAATGTATCGAGGAGGATCTTACTGGATCTCTTTGAGCCAGGTGTCTATCTTCTGGACTAATTTCCGTGGACTGAGGAATGACTGACTAGGTCTATAGCTTAAGGTGTGCAAAATAATGAGATACATGATCCCTTGAGAACTAAAGTTGTTAAAGGTTATTATGAGGAGTAAGCAGGGGCTATGTGTAATAAAGTATGAAAGATTTGTAGTTTCTTACAAATTTATTTTGAGCCTTACGTGGTATATCCAGTGACAGTGGATATATTGTTGGAACTCAGAAGAAAGAACTTCAGTGAAGCTACTGATTTTTAAATCATTGACAGATAGAGGTCAGTTCAGGTCTTAAGACTTTCTGTTCTATTTCTATAATGTTTTCAGTGAATTTTACATTCATTTATTTTTCCAACTTATAGTATCCTTCCTAATTTAAAAATTAATTTCAATGGTACTTGCTTTGGCAGCACATACTCTAAAATTAAATGATTCAGAGATTAGCATAGCCTCTGTGCAAAGATGACACAAAAAAGTAATTTGAATAATCATTTATTAATACATTATAAACTCATATATATGTGCATACACACACACCATGTTTGCCTTGATGGAAGCATATTGTTTAAATTATTCCTTTTTTCACATTTTTATCACATTGCATTTCTTAAAGCATTGATCCATATCTTCACAATGGAACATCAAGGATCAGCAACATCATGTATAACCAGAGATGTGCAGAAAGAATGAAATCATTTCAAGCAATCACGGTTAAATTGGTTGTATCTGGATCTTTGCTCAAATGTTCTTTTAAACTATTGCGAAAAGAAAACTCAAGAACAACCACCTACTTATGGAATTGAGAGATTTAGTATACATTCTTTTAAAAAAAGATTTAAAAACCTGATGTTTTACATCCAAACAATTTGACATATGTTCTTACTGTAAGGTCTAGTACAGTAAATGTTTTCTTCTTTTGAAACTACATGGCAAGGAGTTCCTTTTTTATAAGCATATGCTGTTGCAAAGGGAAGTTATGTAGTCTTGAGACATTCAGATACAATCAGAATTAGGACAAATTAAGCTGATTAAAACAGGTTGGTGAATGGCAAAAAGAAAGAATAGAATTGTTTTAAGGTACTAAACAAAATAAGTGTCCTAGGAAAGACACATTTCAAAAGACAAAATATAGTATATATCAAGTTAGCAATTGCTCTAAATAGTCTGGATTAATGTTAATGAAAAATTCATTTTTCAAGTATGCTGCAAAAAATAAGAATATAAATATTAATTCAAAGTTGATACAAGAATTTTTTTCCCCAAAGCCCTTTCAACACAAAACTTCCTGTGCAGTTTAGTAAAGCATAAATGTGCAATGCTGTGGCTTCGCTATTGAGGATAAATGACCCCTTTATTCCTGCACTTACATATCTCATTAATGCACTTATATATCTAGGTATTTTTTTTTCCATCTATTTTTTTATTTTGGTTTACATTTGCTGATAGTTGTTGCCCTTGACCATTCTGTATATGACCATCAATTTATTTTTTAATTTTTTTAACATTTATTTATTATTGAGGGACAGAGAGAGACAGAGCATGAACATGGTGGGGGGGGGGTGGGCAGAGAGAGGAGGAGACACAGAATCCGAAACAGGCTCCAGGCTCTGAGCTGTCAGCATAGAGCCTGATGCGGGGCTCGAACTCACAAACCACGAGATCATGACCTGAGCCGAAGTCAGACGCTTAACAGACTGAGCCACCCAGGCACCCCCCTTTTTTTTAAATTTTTATGACCATCAATTTAAAACAACTAAAAAGGGAGACATGACAAAAACAACATGAACAACCATATTCTTCTTTTACATGAAGGCACATGCCTATTATTTATATACTATTAGGTAATAAGTACCATAAGCATTAACAAAACCAGTATTTTCCACAGAGTAGAAGTTTTAATACTGTTTTCCCTAAGAGTTTGTGTAATATTAGTGTTATAATGGAAGTTTTGCTTTGTTGTTGAATTTGCCTTTTCTTTTTATTGGTGCAAGGGGAGACTGAAGCAAACATATGAGATGATTTCAATATTCATAGCAAAAAAATTTCAAAAAAAATGATTGAATTATAAAACTCAAAAAAATAAAACACTTTGAAAAAAAACACTTTGTAATATGGTATCTGATTGTGGAGAAAAAATAGGCAGCTTAGAATGACTTCTTTCCATGCTGAGATGTAAGCAGGTTAACAAATGTTAAATGTAGAAAATAAATATTGAAATATCCTTGTTCAAACTAATATATATCATGTACATCACCCCCAACAATTATTACGATTTATGTTTAAAGAATTTGAAGGGTTTTTTTTTCCTTTAACTTCTGAATTTCTTTATAATTTTTTGGTGAATTATATGCTGTGAGATTTCTATCAGAATTCATATAACTGAGACAATAGCAAAATCTCCTTTTTTGTGAATGTCACTAGCATTACTTTTTAATAGTTATAGTTGAAATTCAAACATAATATTATTATTGAGATGATAATTTAAATGTTAAAACAAATTTGATGCTGATTATATTATATATCAATGATGTTTTATTATACCACCAAGAGAAGCTGCATTAAATAACACAGGCATTAAAAATTGTTTAGGAAAGAATAATTACCATTTTGGTGCATTACAATATATTGATAAAGAAATATATCTATCCCTAGGCTCTATTTGACATTGATAAACTCTATTATTTTTCCCTTCAAAAATATATGCAGATAGAGATTAAAAATTAAGTCAGTTATTTCCAATAGTAGGATTTAGATGTACATAGGCTTGATTGCCAAACTGATATATTGGCCCAAGAAAGTTGACATGACTACAAATGTGATATTTTCCAGGAGAGGACTCACGCCAAGAAATAAGGACTTAGGCCCTATGAGTAAATCAGTAAGTTAGCAACAAAGTCTGCAGAAAGGAGTGTGTAAAAACACTTTAAAATATTTTTAAAAAACCACAAAATTATAAACCCTTATCCACAAAGAACATTATACTGGAACAGCCTAAGAAAAAGAAGAACAAAAAGGAAAGATGTGATCTCTTATTTCACTTGCAGGTGGCATACAAGCTGAATGCCATGATCCCATTGTCCTCTGTGGACAGTGATACAGCTGTAGAGACCGATGGGGGACTTAATTATTTATCAAGAAACAACAGTGGAGTTTCTATTCCTGAAGGAAGAATGTAATGACAGGGAGGCAGAAGAGAGAGAAAAGAGGACAAGGAATGGAGGAGGGAGGGAGGAGAAAGAGGTGAGAAAGAGTGAGCATAATCCTCTAGAAAAGAATAGCAGTGATATTTAGAAGGAGACTTATTGCACCTGTCAAGAGGAATTGTATCCATGGCCAGAGCCACATGCTCAGTGGGAGATAACAGAAGAGAGGAAGCCCTCAACAGTGCATTGGAGTTATAAAGGAGAGTTACAGAAATGCTCAGGAGAAAATTCATTTTTGTGTGTGTAAGCAAAGTTCACCTGAGCATTCCTAGATTTTATTTTATTTTCCTTATGGCTGAGGTGGGTTGTAGTGGACATTTTAGAGGCTGCATATTTCATATCAACATGTTTGGGCTAAAGACAGAGAACTTCAAGATAACAGGATACTCAACTTGTACACATACTCCAATTGCATGCATAAGAAATAAGTTTTGAGAAGTGTACATCATATTTAATTCCCAAAGATAAACAATATTTATTCTCTATCATTGAATATGGAATTGGGGCCCAATAGAGAAGGAGAATCCCTAAATATAGACTGGCATAACTTAAGAATGTTTGTAAAAGCTCCAAAATGATTGTCTTAAAAAGCAGTTATGATTGATGTTTTGGCTTAACTGATTGCACTAATAGTTTGCCTAAAGGCAGCTGTCAGCAAAGACTCAAAATAGCATTTTTTTTCTAACAGTACAATGAATGAAGCACATCTATAAAATTATGGTCACAATAGTTTCTTGAACTATTCTGTTTCCATATTTATATATATGACCCAGAGGCCTTACTTACAAAGATTATCATATTTTCAGCACAGAAAGTATGTATAAGATTTTCACAAGATACCTTGAAATGGCTCCAAATTGTTTCTGGCAAAAGAAGTGCCCCAAATTATAAATTCTTCTCTCATGTATTTCAAGTTAAAATTACACTAAATACATGTAAAGATAACATATGGTGGGCAAAATGACTTGCTCTCACAACTAAGAGGAGCTGCTTTGCTTCATTTCGAGGCATCAGTAAGATTCTAAGAAACATACAAGCAATATGCCTGTCTTTTTTCCACCTTTGTGTTGCTCATAATGCCTAGCACAGTAACTTACATGAATTTTTCCTTCATCGATTTTTATAGATATGAATATAGATATCAAAAGATCAAACTTTTGTATGTTTTTTGAAACTATAAAAATTCTACAAATTTGAGCTTTACTGGGGAATTTGGGTGTGAATTTGGCTGAGTGCATTTTCAAGAATTCTATAAAGAACTTATGCCATAAGGAAGAATCATGGAATATTATCAAATATAATTCAGGAATCATATTGAAAGAAGGAAAGGGAAAAAAGAAAAATTGAAATAAGACAAAGGCCAGAAAGTTGTGGCTCATGAATTATATATAGCCAAACTGATTTTTTTTTAAAAAGGCCAAATGAAAAAATATTGTGAAATGGTAAAGACACAGAGACTTGAACTACTAATGACTATAATGCTACAAGTCTTTATTATATGTTTTAACTTCTCTTCACAAGCCATTCATCTATGATTGGGTTGATAAAGCAACTGCTACAGTGTTAGAGAAAGAAATGATTAAAAACCCTCTGATGGTGGTTTATGTTACAATCAGTAATTCCCAAAGAGCTCCCCATTGAATACTGGAGAATTTAGATCTATTTTTTTTTTTTTTTATGTAGGATAAAGAAAGGAAATACATAGAGACAAATGTAGAACCCAAGAGAATAGGGATCGCTTATTTCCAGCGTCATAGCAAATCAAACTATGCGAGCCAAGCCATTTTTTTAATTGGAATTATGCCTTTTAATTGGAATCATGTTAAAAAGTGTACTTTGGGGACATTTAGTATCTTAACTCTTTAATATGTAGTCTTCTTATTCACAAGCAAAATTTTCTCATTTTAATGAATACTGTTTATCCCAGCACATACATTTTTATGTACTTTTATTTTATATTTTGGGCCTTATTAGTATATTTAATGTAATTTAAAACATGCTATATGCTTTCCAGTAGCATACCTTGCATATTTGACACTTATATAAAATCATTTTCTTAGCACTCCCTTTCAAGTTTAAAGAAATAAGTAATAGATTTTAGGAGTTTGTTATCTTACAATAATTTCATAAGTTTTTCACATTCAAAGAAAAAAATTTCAAATAAGGACAAAATTTGCAATGTTAAATCCAATTTCTAGGATAGCTCCACAATATGGGGAGACTGAAGCTGAGAAATCAATTAAGAATGATTTTCCAAAAACGTAGTGAAGACTGTATGAATACTTGAAGTACCTATTTAATTGAAAATAGACATCTGTTTTAATAGGCATTTCTTGCCTTAAACCTATGGTACAACTATACATTATTTGTACATAAACTTTTGATTTTATGTATGTGAATCTGGTTCTGAATTAACAATCAATTTCACCACTCAGTTTCACTATCTAAAAGTTATGCAGCTGATACTTAACTTGAGGAACTGAAGCTGTCATTGGTTTCTTGACCTGAGCAGGAATATTGGAGTTGATAGTCACGTGTTGAAACCAGAGAGGGTCTTTCTAAGTAGATTCATTCTGAAAAATCCTAGGGAAGGAAATACATCAGGCCAGATTTTGTGAAAAAGTATGCATAATCCCTAGTGTAACTCACAGGTTTATCACTGGATGAGGTAATTGTTGAGTTCAGGGGAATGGAGCAGTGTGATTATACCCCAACCAGAGTGGGCACAACAAGGTTGGAATGCCATCTGAGAAGATGGCTAAAATAACTGATACAGGCTGAGAAGCCTATTTATATCTAACAAAATTAAGCCTCTGGTAAGAAGCAAAACACATCTATGAATCCTCAAGTTACCAGCATTTATTTCAAATGAATGCTTCTGGGAAAAATCTGTAGTTATAGGCTACCTTTCAAAATTCTTCAGTCATTTAAAAGTATTTTTAAAAGTTCTCATTTCCCAAAGAATGTATGCTTGTGCCTTGGGATGATGGTGAAATCAAAGGAGAAAGACCACTCATTTTCCTATAACTCTAATTCCACTCATCAACTATGATGTAAGCATGATTTAAAACAATTTAACTAGGAAATTGTTTAAAATATTTTTATACACGTTTAATTGCTTTCTAACATAAACAAAGAACCAGTTGAAAAGTCTTCAGTATAAATTTTATGACCACAAAATAAACACAACAGTATATCACCAACAGGCTTTATAAATACAACAATATCATTTATTCCTCTATCGCAGTCACGAACCGCACTATGTATCATTTGAATCTATCACTTCACAATCAACATTTTGAGTTTTTATCCATTAGGTAGTAGATTATTATTATTATTATTATTATAGCATAGAATTCCATTGCATGAATAATCCACATATCATTCTACTGTTGTTTGACATCTAGGTTCCTTGAAAATTTTGGCTGCAAAAATATGCTGCTTTCAAAGGTTCCATATATTTTGTTGTAGGTAGGAAGATAGATAGATACATACATACATACATACATACATTTAGAAACTGAGATTTATGAATATTTTGGATACACACCTAAAAGTGAAATTACTGGGTTTTATATTATATATATCTTCCTTTTGTAGATGCCACCAAAATGCTCTCCAAAGTGGTTATACTAATTTATATTCCACTAGCAGGGAATGAGAATTTTAGCTTCTTGAAATCTATGCTAACACTTTGTATTATTGATTTTTAAAAACTTAACCATTTCTGTGGATATAAAAGATTCATATTGTGATTTTAATTTGCATTTCCATGGTGAATAATAAGTTTGAACATATTTCTTTATTTTTTTAAAATTTTTTTTTAACGTTTATTTATTTTTGAGACAGAGAGAGGACAGAGTATGAACGGGGGAGGGTCAGAGAGAGGGAGACACAGAATCGGAAGCAGGCTCCAGGCTCTGAGCTGTCAGCACAGAGCCCAACACGGGGCTCGAACTCACGGACCGCGAGATCATGACCTGAGCCGAAGTCGGCCGCCTAACCGACTGAGCCACCCAGGCGCCCCAATATTTCTTTATTTTTAAACATTTTGACATACTCCTTTGTGATGTGCCTATTAAAGTTTATTTACACATTTTTATATTCTGGTTTGTTTTATTATTGATGTTCAGAAATTCTTAATAAATACTACATGTAAGTTCTTTATAAGTATTTTGTTAAGTATCTTCCCCCAATTTATGACTATATTTTCACTCTGTAAATAGTATGCAATAATTCCTGATCTTACTGTAGTATAATTGAGCAATCTTTTCCTTTCTTGTGTGTGAATTTTGTGTCTTGCTTGCAAAAAGAAAAATATGTTGCTACCTTAAGGTTATGAAGACACGTTCCTATTTTTTGCTCCTGGAAGCCTTATTATTTAATTTTTCAAATTCACCATCATGATTCCTTTTTAAATTATTTTTGTTTAGGCCACAAAATTAAGGATAGCTGTTTCATCGTAGATAGCCAATACTTCGATAAAAACTTTTTCCCTATTACATTTCACTGTCATTTTTGTAGCAAATTAAGTGTCCATTTATGTTTAGGACTATTTCCAGACTTTCTATTATGTTTTATTGATCTCCTTGTCTATCTTTTCACTAATGTACACAGGTTTACACCGCATCACTTTCAGTTAATCTTTATATCTGGTAGCCTAAGTCCTCCAACTTTATATTAAAATGCCCCATTGAATATTTCCTCCTTTGCTCGCCTGTATTTTGTACTAACTTTTTAGGTGCCCCTGATAGGTTGGAGCCTCTTCAGCTTCTAGGTCTGTAGAGAAGGGAGTGGCAGCTGCAATAAGCTGGCTCTGGAACCACTAGAACGGTGTGGATTTTTGATGATGCTACACAGGCCAGGGAGCAGGACAAGCCATAACAGACATGGCTGTGAAATGTGGAGTGATACCTAAACAAATCTAGTACACACTCAGAGATGCTGTACCTGATGATGATATCCACATGTCATATCAGAACAAGGTAATTGTACTTCTTCCCCAAGAAGCGAGATGCAAGTCTAATTAATCTTTAAAGATTAGAGCTAGACTGGGTGTTATATGTAAGTGATGAATAACTAAATTCTACAAGACACCAATTTTACCATGCATGTTAACTAGCTAGAATTTAAATAAATCTTTAAAATAAATTGGCGCTAGTGTTTGAAAGTTCAGTGTAGTCCTCTGTGCTGCAATTCCATTGTGAGATCACACAATGGAATACATGAGTTCCAATCAAATAAATCCTCTTTAAGAAGAACTTTAAAGTTCTTCTTGGGCAAATTCATTGAGGAATTTTTAGCATGGACTGTGTCTTACCCGATATAAACATTTTATGAATTTTGTAAAGTATGATCATGGTATGATTATTTTTTAAAAACATAAATCCCTATGAGTTAGAGATACATTCTGAATGAAGTATTTATGGTTAAATGATATGATTTGGGAATGTTGCTTTGTAATACTCCAGTGAATGACAACCACAAAAAACAAATATATGGTGGAGAGATATATGAAACAATATTGACAAAGATATTGATATTTTGAAGCTGAGCAGTAGGTATCTGGGAATTTATTATGTTATTCTTTTTCCTTTTGTATATTTTTGAAAATTTCCATAGCAGAATAAAAATAAATGAATATGCTATTCCATTTGAAAGAAGAATATTTACATTAATGAACACATAAAAAAATCCTTAGATTGATCCCTTAAATGTAAACATCAAAAAAAGACCTTTTTACATGCATAAAAGTCATTCAATTGAACTGCTGACTTTTCCAGCAATAGGAAAATCTGTTAACATGTGTAGCTGTTAACCAATTACCACCCATTATAAAAGGAAATATATTCACTAAAAAATCTAAAATATGAAGTTGCTTTTTTGGCATCACTAGGCAAATGGCCTTATAGAAGATTATAAAATAATATTATAAAAGTTTTATTAAAACAAATCTATTTGAAATGTTTTTAAATGTTTTCTTTCTGTTGTGTTTTTTTCAAAAATATTTAACTCATACAATGGTATTGTAATTTGAAATATTCAATATATTCTGATGTTGCTATTATAAAAAAGTTTTACTTTCAAAATCATTTCTTATCTCTTAGAATTACTTTTCATCAGTTATTTATTTCATGATGAAGTACTCCTCATTATTATTATTATGGTAATGCATCCCTGGCTTAATTTGTCTATGATGAAAACATTCATCCTACCATTTTTTTTTTTTTTTTTTTTTAGTACAGAAGTGATTTTATTTTATTCCCTTTGTGATTATGTTAGTGAAAATTTCTTGAGTCTAAAAAAGGAAAAGTGCTCCCTTGTAAATAATTTATAATCATAAAAGTTGGGTTTGAGGTGGGATTGGGTACTAATATCATCACTCTGCTCTCCTCACTTCTGAGGTTTAGAAATAAAATATAAACGCAGGGGACAAAATACAAACAGAAAGAAATGCTACTTTATTAATGGCTGGGTAGCACCCCGATAGATTTCGATAGAATTCATAGCTCAGTCCAAAATGCATTACCAGAACCTCCAGTAGCCTTTCACTTGCAATTAGTTTTGCCAACTCCGTAGAACAGGCTGTGACTTGAAGTAACCACTAGTTCTCACACAGAGATGCTAAGAGAGACTGATAGGCTGTCTGAACCTTCCTCGGAGTGGCAAGTCTTGGAAATACCTATCATAGGAGGTACAAAAATCAAGCATATTACATATACCTCGGAAGTAGTTCTAAAGGTTAGAGAGTGAATTCATATCTTTAAGACACAGTTAACCCAGCCACTTATTAAAATGTGCGGCTGATGAAAGGACTTCGCTCCACAAATACTTTATTTGTCCCACTAGTTGATAACTGCACTTGAATCCACCTCTACATTTCTTCCCTCAGGGTAGCTAGATAGGTGGATATTACAGTAGACACTGAACGGGTGCCTGGGTGGCTCAGTCGGTTAAGTGCCTGATGTGGGCTCAGGTCATGATCTCATTGTTAGTGAGCTCGAGCCCCACATAGGACTCTGTGCTGAGGGGTCAGAGCCTAAGCCTGCTTTGAACTCTGTGTCTCCCTCTCTCTCTCTGCCCTTCCCCACTTGCACTCTCACACTCCCTCTCTCTTAAAAATAAATAAACATTAAAAAAAATAAGGTAAGCACTATATATGATAAGCATCTGTCCTTTTTTAAATAAAATTCATAAATTATTGACATTAGTTCAGTCATTTGCTTATTAAAAACAAAAAAAAAGCTGGTAACTCCATGTGTAGCTTAGCATGGTAACTCCACACTAAAATATACGTGTCTTAAGGATGCATGTATTTTGCTTACCCTTTTGATTCCAGAACCTAACATGGTACTCATCATAGAGTAAGTGATCAATAAAGATTTCTCCGAGGAGTATTAAATAACATACTGCTAATAACATTAATCTCCTCATTACTAATATAGCATAAGCAATGAGTCCAATATATGGATATAGATACAGATCACAATTCTATGAATTATGTATTTTAGTGCCATCTGTAAATTGTGAAATTAAGAGTAAGATCTCAACAATGACCCCTACAGGTGCCTGGGTGGCGTGCTCTGTTGGGTGTCCAACTCTTGATTTCGGCTCAGGTCATGATCTCACGGTTTGTGAGTTCAAGCTCTGCATTGGGCTCTGCACTGACAGTGTGGAGACTGGAAGTCTCTCTCTCTCTCTGCCCTTCCCCTGCATGCATGCCCACTATCTCTCTCTCTCAAAATAAATAAATAAATAAATAAATAAATAAATAAATAAATACATACATACATAAATAAGCTTTAAACAAAATAAAAGAATGTTTTAAAAAAATGACCCCTAAATCATAAAATCTTTATTGATTAGGTAAAGGTTGAAACCAAGAACTCCAAATCCTGTGTGTTTTCTCACATTTTTCTGTCATCTTCTAAAACTTTTGTTTTCCTTTTCAAGGGAATATATGGGGCTGTATTTATGCCAAAATTAGTAAAAAATTGAGCAAACATATCATGCGTAGTATTTCACAATATTGTTGGTGCTTGATTCCATGTCAAGGTATTGGCTTCTTAACTGTTCAGAAATTTGAAATGTGTGAGTTATCTGGGTCTGCCAAAAGATGCATGTCACCAAACCACCTGCAATCTCTTATAAATAATCAAGTCACCATTAAGCTGTATCAATTTCCTTAGGAACAGACCTATGGCTGACATTGACAAGCTAGGGACAAGCTGCGTCTTCTAAAAATGATGCTATATTCCATTGCTTTCAAAACTTTTTTGGCTCCCTTAGTGGCAAAGCTTTCCAAGACATACTAGATACTGACAATTCATACTACTGTATCTTTCTAAAATATATGCTTCACCTTATCCACCTTGTTCCCTCTATCAGATCACTGTGCTTCTCTTTTATAAATGAGTGTGTTTCCTTATGTTAAAATTGGACATGATTATTTTAAAGTATTTTGTCTTTTCTAAAAAGCTAATAATGGAACAGTTGTTCACTATAGATGGATATGTCCTTATCATTGATGGTATGGCATCCTTTTTCCTATTAACAATAAAGACATTTAAAACTCCTACCTTGGGGCACCTGGATGGCTCTGTCAGTTAAATGTCTGACTACTGATTTTAGCTCAGATCTCAGGGTTTCAAGTTCAAGCCCCGCACTGGGCTTTAAGCTGGGAGTGAAGCCTACTTAAAAAAAATTAATAAAACTCCTATTTCATAGCCTTCTTTTATTAAATTTTCAGCTCTACCATTACCTCACCTTTTCTTGCTTTTTACTTCATGAAGTTGTTGGATGATTTTAACATTTATGTCATTATTAACTATAAAGTTACTTCCATTATAAATGAAACATAGTTTGTTATTATTACTTTTTGTGTTGACCTTATTTAAATACCACAGTCCAAGTATTTTAATATATATGAGTCTCACAAATCATACGTAATTCTGTAAAGATGTTTTAGGTATCTTTAGCTATCTATTTAAAATCAAGAGCATCCTAAAGCCTTAGTTCTCGTGATGTGTTTCAGAGGATGCTTTTTGATAACAATATTCATTTTTGGAGGAAAAGGTGTTCTGAAGACGTTGCTTGAGAGCATGATGATTGAAGCGTCATAAAATGTGATGACCTTCTATATCAAATGCTTGAAATGATTTATTAAGTCTTCAGATTTGGATGAAAACTGATTTTGCTTCCAATATCATATAGGTGTTCAAACCTACTTTATTATGTGTAGATGTCTTTCTTTAGTGTCAGAGCACCTGCATTGGATACTTCCACGTATTTTTAGCACTGACCTAAGGCAGACTAAGACAAAAGATGGCTACGAATCAGAAAACTGTGTTGTATTGTGAATACTTGGAAGGGATGTAGGTTTTCATCTGTGACAGTCACAGTCATCTGTACTTAACTTGTTTGTGTCTTAGATGACCGCAAGGAGTGAGACATGAGCCTTGGCAAAAAACAAATTTTGGTGATAAGACCTTCTTACTTGGTTGCCCAGCTTGGGCATTATAATCTTCAATGCAATAGTTAGTCAGAGTCCAACTTGTCTAAGTAGCTCTTTGTAAGAAGGCCAAGAATTTAAAGCCAAATTCAGCAATTCTCAAGAGATGCTTAATTACTCACAGGTGATGTTGCTAGGCAACCACTTCACCTTCTAATTCTGCCGCTTCACCTAAGAGTGGTACTGTTTGTTCTATTGTTACTGAATGTTAAAAGAGATGGAGAAGTGCAGTCTGAAGAACTTATTTAAAACCAAGTGAAAATAGAAAGTTGGGGAAAGAAACTAAAATTCAATTCTGAATTGGAAGCTATGCAAATACAGTTTTCATTTCTTTCTTCCTGATTTGAGATGCATTTTAGGGAACAGAAATTTAAGATGGAATTTCAATAAGAATAGACAGATTATTCGAAGAAAAAGTGTTATACTTGCAGTCATAAATGGTTTAGAGCAGAGGTGCTGGACATCAGGAGTTATATGCCATTGGACAGACCCAGGGGTTCCCACAGTTGTAGGTCCTAGCTATTTCAATAGAATTGCTAAGGGCAACTCCTAAAGATATTACCTCAAACTTTCTGAAACTGACTTACTGTTCCTACCTGTCTTTAATTTGCAGTTACCAGTTCTTGACCTTAGATTTAGAGTCTTGAAATTTCCCTAAGAATTTGTTATTTCTTGTTTGAACTATGAATAATTTTACCTATGGCCATGGCCCTGATTTTGCCTTATCGGGCACATAAAGATTCAATGCTTTTGTAAGCTGTTTCAGCATGCTTTCCATTTTCTCATGTCAAGAGAGTTACAATTCACATCGATACTGTTCTTTGACATGGCTTGGACGGAAGGGGTAACCCCAAATATTTAACATCAAGTGGTAGGTCCATCTTCATGTTCCACTAGTTAATAAGTGCACTTAAATCCACCTCTAAGGTTTTTTATTCCCCCTTAGGATATCTAGATTGCTGAATATTAAGGTGGACATTGCTTATGATGAGCATCTATTCCTTGTGTTAATAAAACTCATAAATTATCAATATTCGTTCAATCATTTACTTATTCAGTGACCCAACAAAAATTAATTGCCTGCTGAGTGCCAACCACCATCATCATTCCATGCAGAGTTTATTATCAGCCGAGTCCTAGTTTGCCTTTGGGCATTATACCCTGGAAGGGAATGCACATCTGCACTACTTGCTGATCTTTAGATTCTTTTATCCTTAACCAAGATATAACATTATTTTCCTGTGCTAACCAAAAAAAATGGTATACTACTGTGTAGGCAACTCTCCCCAAACTTCTAATTAATGCCCTTGCCAGATCACCCAATATCCCTTTTTTATTGTAAAATATTCTGTGCTATGTCCATTGTACACTAAAGGTTTATGGCAAGTAGATTTACTAGATGCACATTTACATACATCTACACCTACTCACAGAGATGTATGCCTACCAAAAATTACAATCTATCTTTATTCACGACCTGTTTATACCTATTGCATTTGGTATTGAAATTACATAATAAGATAAAATGTACTTAAGAATATAAAGGCAAAATAGGTGGTTATCTTTTCCTATGGAAAAATTATGATTTATGATACCATGAATTAAGAAAAATCCAAGAAAGAAATATGTAATGTTTTTATGTTTAATTTTGCTTATAACTCAGCATTCCCCATAAACTTTGACCATTGTTCTTAATTTTACCTAGAAACAAATATCCCAAGAACTAGTGACTGTGAAACATAGTTTTAAAAGTACTTAGCTACCAATGCCTTTTGTGTGCATCTATAGATTTTAGTGGTCTATGTGAGATTCATCCACATCACTGTAGATTACACGCACAAACTGTAAATGAAAATGTGTTACCGAAGTAATGATTTGAAAGGAGCCACATACACTATTCAGAACAGCCTTCACAAAATGAAAATCTCAGAACATCCAAAATTTCTTTCAGTAAGTGCACACACTAAGCAAGTATAGCATGGGGGACATATTTTCTTAAAGTCTAATTTAAAGTAGTTGCTCTTATTCTATTCCTCAGATTTGGGGTTTAATGCCATATGATTTCACTCATATTTGGAATTTAAGAAACAAAGCAAATGAGCAAAGGGGCATACAAAGAGAGAAAAGGCAAACTAAGAAGCAGACTCCTAACAATGGGGGACAAAGTGATGGTTAGCAGAGGGGAGGGAGGGGCTGGGTGAAATAGTTGATGGGATTAAGGAGGACACTTATGGTAGACACCCGTGTTGTTTGGAAGGGTTGAATCACTATATTGCACACATGAAACTAATATTACACTGTATGTTAACTAATTGGAATTTAAATAGAAACTTAACAACAACAACAAAACCACAAAAAATGTATGATAAAAATAGTGGTAAGAATAAAGAAAATACATAAACCTTGTACTGGTATTACAAGGTTTAAATATGGTAAGCATTTATTTTTAAAAGGTGTGAAAATGGGTTTTTTTTTTCCAATAATTCAAAATGCTGTAGATAGGATTTAGGATATCAGTAGTAAATGTAGATGAGGCTTTACTATATAAAGCAATAAGAGAAGTATGTGGAGCAGTGTGTTCAGACAGGGATCAACTGTATTCATCAATCTTTTCACCCTTCTCTGCATGCAAATGTAATTAATAAATGTAATGTGCACCAGAATAAAGGCATGCCTTTCACACTATAAATATTACATTATCAGTATTCAACAAAGAGAATATAAATATGCCTACTCTTATGTCAGGCAGATCCAGGTTGATGTAAAGTGCTTGCCAGAATATGCATCCACTTGAGCATAACTACAGCTGCTGTCACATAATTCATATTCTTAATGCAGGACTTGGCACAGGTAGATTTTTCGTTGAAGGAAGAGGGGGGTCAGGGCTTACATTCTAGGCAACAGCTTTTTGATGAATAGTGTAAAATGAACTACCCTTTGCATTATGGTGCATCATTTAAAAGTCCAGATATGGACAGGTACCATCATCAGCACATACCACACTGTAGACGTCTTTTTATTTATTTGGCAACAAGCCCAAATAATAGGAATAATTAATACACACATTTCAGATTCAAGTTAACTTTATGTATCCATATACTGTGGGTGCCTGTGTGTGCATATGTACATGCATATACATCCACACGTATTTACATGACTGATACCTTTTGCCTCACATTTAAGATTATAGTTTGGGTAGAAATGTTACAAACCCTATTCTTAGTGGTCTTCCCACAGGCTCTCAGCACTGATAAATTTAATGAAATTTAACACAAGAAAAGCAATCTATATTATAAAACCACCTGTGTACAAGAAGCCAGGAAAGGTTGAAGAATCTCAGAGCTTTAGGAACAGAAAAGATGACCTGAATGCAAAGCATTTCTGAAGTCTCAGCAGAATATGTCTATGGATCGAAGCTTTAGTTTTCCAGCAGTAGTATAAAAGATTTACTCTATCAGTGTCCTTCTCTTTCCGTTTTCCTAGCAGGTAAAAGATTCTCTCTACTTTTGTATCTTCTCGTTTTTCATAGGTGCTGATTATTTTACTCTTAGCTTCTACTTTTTCATAACATCAACTTAAATCGCCACACAATGGTGTCTTCTAAGTTCATGTGTGCTTTCAATTTCAATTTCTGCTAATGTCTGATTAACTTTGTATTTCTCAATTCATCTTCTTGAGAATGAAAAACTACTATATTCCAGCTATTTTTCACAATACACAATATCACAATGACTAAATACCCTCATGCACCTTGGGTCACCTGCCTTCCTGATGTCCAGTCATCTTTAAGAGTGGTATGGGGGGTCCTGAGGCTTGTATGGAAGACCCCGTATGAGCATCAGCAGGTGGGTGAGATCCCAGAGAACCCTTTATGGGTGTCAGGATCCAAGATTAGCTTATGAACTAATTCTGTTTTGCTATAATTATATCCTGAATTAATGGTTCCATTTGTCTATATTTACTAACTAAAATGTGGTAACTTGCATGCAAATGCACTTTGAATGTGCCTCCTATGAAATATAGATGCACAGAAAAAAAGAATGTCAAGTCCCTGTACATATTTTATTATGAGATATTCCCTTGTTGGCACGATAACATTTATGGTTCTTATATTAAATATCTGCTAGATGCCATAGAATATGATGTGCATATATGTATAAAAGAATTAAAAAACAAGCAGTATCTGTTTCATACATTTTTGAGTTTGATATATTTGAATATATATTTGAGGTGTTTTTGTTTTTGTTTTTGTTTTTGTTTTTGTTTTTTTTTTAAGTATCCCCTTCCAATCTCTTGGCTCTTATGAGCCCTTCCCTAATCTCATCTCCTCTCTTTCACCTATGAGATGAGTAATATCCTGAGTCTTAATATTTAATATTTTCTGGGGTGCCTGGGTAGCTCAGTTGGTTGAGTGTCCAACTTCGGCTCAGGTCATGATCTTGTGGCCCGTGAGTTTGAGCCACGCGTCTGGTTCCGTGTTGACAGCTCAGAGCCTGGAGCCTGCTTCAGATTCTGTGTCTCCCTCTCTCTCTCTGCCCCTCCCCCACTCATTCCTCTCTCTCTCTCTCTCTCTTTCTCAAAAATAAAGATTAAAAAAATTATTTTTTTCTACACATTTCTATCATATATGTTTCATATGCAGACATATTATATTATAGAATTTTGTTCTCCATAAATGTTCTTGTACCACACTATGTATATATTTTAATATCTTGCTTTTTGCACTTAACATTATGTGTCTGAGATATATTTACATTATTGCATGTAGTTGTAGTTTACACATTTTCACTGCTGGTACTCCATGAAATGAATAAACCAAAACCTTTATTCTCTTATTATTCTATTGTGTTGTCTTTTTCTCATTGATTTTACAAAGCTTTACAAAGCTCCGTTTGAAATTTTCACTCATCTCACTAATGCCATGTTCATATCATTTTTACCCTTTATTCTCTGTGCTTTATATTGGATATTTCTAAGGCATGTTTTCAAATTCATTAATCTTTTTTTTTTTTCAATACCAAATCTGCTCTCAATCTCATGCAGCAAATTTTTCATCCCATACAGTTCAACCTTCATTTGTCGATATCTGATGTAGATCTTTTCTATATTATCCATGCCTGCACTTAATTTTTGAACATATGGAATAGAGTTATAATAACTATTTAATGTCTTTCTCTGTGAATTCTAAAATCTGTGTCAGTTTGGGGGTGGTTTGAGATTGATTGATATTTATTCTCATTATGGGTCACATTTTCCAGCTTCTTTGCATGCTGCTTATTTTGTTGTTGTTAGATGCCAGACATTACAAATTTTACTTTATTTGGCTCTGGACATTTTTGTATTCCTAATTAGTTGTTACTTGGAAACATGTTACTATCATCATGTCAAATAGTACTTTTTCTTTTCTTTTTTTCCTTTTCCTTCTTTTCTTTTTTTTTCTTTTTGTTTTTTTTTAGCGGGGGCTAAGCAATGCTCAGTCTAAGACTAATTCTTCCCCATCTAGACAAGAACCTTATGTATACTCTATCTAACTATCCAGGAATTCTGAATCCCTCTGGTCTGTAGGGACAGGAACTATCTATAGCCCTGTGTGTTTGGTACTATTGCATCTAATTCTTCTGTGTGGTCTTTTTCCCCCCAGCTTCAAGTAGTTTCTTCTCATTTTTGTACTTATAAGTAACTCAGTTGAAAACTCCAAGGGCCTTCAAATGGCTGGTGCTTTTGTGCTGTGCTCTTTTCTCTATTCTGATAATCTGTCCTATGAACTCTATTCATCTTGGTTCTTGTATTCCATCACCTTCTCTTGGTAGTTCTCTGAGCTCCATCTGAGTTACCCCCCTCTTGTATTTCCCTGGAAATGGCCTCAAAGCTGTATGGTAAAGCAACTGTAGCATTCACGTGGCTTTCTTGTTTCTGGTCTCTCAGGATTACTCTCCTTAGTTGCCTGCTATGGTTTGAATTGTGTCACCAGCAAAAGATGTGTAAGTCCCAACCCCTGGTGTCTGTGAATATGACCTTATTTTGGCAATAGTGTCACTGCAAATGATCAAGTTAAGATGAGGTTATTGGAATGGGCCTTAATCCAATATGACTGGTGTCCATATAAAAAGAAGAAATTTAGGCATAAATAAACATGTATGGAGGGAAGACATGAAGACACAGAGAGAATGTCATCTTTAAGCCAAGGAATATCTGAGGCTGCAAGAAGCTAGGAGAGAGGCAGGAAACAGATCTTTCCCTCACAGCCCTCTGAAGGAAACTGCCTGATGACACTTTGATCTTGAACTTCTAGCCTCTGGAACTATGAGAAAATAAAATTCTGTTGTTTGTCAGTTTGTGATGATTTGGTACAACAACCTCAGGAAGCTGATACATCGCCTTATATCCAATGTCTTGAAAACCACACATGCATACTCAAACACACAGTCTTTTTGTTTTCTTTTCAAGCAGGATCATAAATCCGGTCCTCATTAATACATACTGACCAGAAGTGGAGTAATTTATCCATAAAATTTTAATTTTATTCTCCTTCTGTTTGTCAGCTGTTTTAAACATACTAATCATAATTATTTTAAAGTTCGTGTCTGAATACTCTAATTCCTGAGCCTGTTATCGTTACTTTTAGGCTTTTTTGTGTATTTGCTGCGCAGCTTTTTCTTTTCACTGTTCAAATTTTTTATTTTGTTACTTTTAAAATTAATATCCACTTACCACTAAAATTACCCATCTTCTCTTTACTGTGTGCTACTTTTACTTTTCCATTCATATATTTAATGTATATATTTTTAATTAAAAAGATTTTAGGTTTGTAGAAAAGTTGCAAAGATAATGTAGAGTTTCTATATGCCCTTCCTCCAATTTCTCCTACAGTTAACATCTTGCATAACAAGGGTATTTGTCAAACTAATAAATTAATATTGGACTATTATTACCCACTAAAAATACTAGATAATATTTAGAGAATACTAGCTCTGTTTCATGAATGTCCTTTTGTGTTCACAGTTCCAACTCAAAGTACAGTATCATTTTTAGCATATACATATTTTTAGTAGCTATTCTAAAGTTCGTCTCTGCATATTCCCATATCTGTGTTCATTTCTCAATCAATTTCTGTTGACTCCCTTTTCTCCTAATGTTAGTTGTAAGGTCCTGTTCCTTCCTAAATCCAATATGTATTTAAATCATAGCTTTCTGTTGCAGGTGCTACATTGTAGAGTCTGGAATGTTTCTTTTCTTTAAAGAATGTAGTTGAGTTTTCTTCTATAAAACCATGGATTTACTTGCCTCTCAACTTTGATCTATTCCATGCCTGGCTGTAGGCTTCTTTATTGTGGGTCTAGGGTAGACTTACTTTAGAGTATGTTCCTTATTTTAATGCATGGCATTTCTGGTCTTTCAGCAGAAGTCCTCTGGTATTCAATGACACCTTTCTATTCTGGTGATTTGTAATGCTAAATTCTCTTAGTCTTGTATCCCAGCAGAATCTTTGTTTACATACAGATCTTTTCTTCCAGGCCCTGCAGATTCTTTCAAGCACATGCACAGTTTAGTATTTGATCAAAGGTCCTACATCTTGCCTATTTCTCAAAGTTTCTTCTCTACTTAGCAACCTGCTGTTTGTTAACTTGCCTCACAAATTAAACTTATTTTACTAGCTGTCATCCCTTTTCCCACACCCAATGAGACCATTTCTTTATATTTGGGCTGAAATACTTTGTGCTGTAGTTTGGAAAATGTCTGTATAAAGAAAGCGTGGGTGACTATGGACCTTACTTCATGGGCTTCCCTTTCTTCAGGGACCACAGCTCCACACTGCCAGATGTCTGATTTGTGAAAACTATTGCCTTACATAATTTGTCAACTTTTCAGTTGTTTATAACAGAGGATGATTATAACATCTAACACTTTGTTGTGGCCAAAAAGAGAAATACAATTTATAAGTTTAAGATAAAATATTTCTTTGGGGAATTACAATTTTAAAATGCCTCAAAACTAAAGCAAAATTTCTCATTTCCAATTTTTGTTGTGAATGTGTCTATAACTATACATTTAGTCTTGTAAAATGAGTATATTTTTAGATCCTGAGCTTTTTAACTGCAAAGATTTGTAATTATGACTTATTGAAAGTGTGATAGCTAATTCTCTCTCTGTCTTTAATATATCTTGAATTTTATTTGTTAATACATACATTCATCATTTCAAGCATTCAATAAGTGTTCTTGGAATACACTGCATAAATTGTATCGTGTACCAAGAATTCAATAATAAACCAGATCAATATGTTTTTCCTTGTCTAGCTTATATTTCATCAAAAAAAGACAGGAATTGAACAGATATTTATGATAATAACTATGAGAGTACATGATATGAGAATATAATTTTAAATGCTGTTTTTAAATTAAAATGTGCTCAATCTTTTATGTTCCCTCATGCTTAGCATGATATTAGATAACATAGTAGTATTTTTATAATTATTTGCCTTGAATAAACTGAATTCATATTTGCCTGTTTGCTTTGCTGCCACAAAGGGCTTGGGTAGATTTATGGACACCTGACTTGAAGGCATATATGAGAATTGGGTTTTTTTAAGGTTTTGTTTTTGATTCATAAGTAATTCTTTCTTTCCCTTTGGAGAGAGAGAGAGAGAGAGAGAGATCCCAAGGAGGCTTCAGGCCCAGCGTGGAGTCCAATGTAGGGCTTGATACCATGACCCTGCCTGGAATCATGACCTGAGCCAACATCGAAGAGTCAGATGCTCAACCGACACAGCCACTCAGGCACCACTCTTAAGTAATTCTCTTAGCAATAAATATGAATAGTTATTTTCACCTGTATTATCAATTGAAATTTCTGTACAGGCAGATGAAATTAGAGGGAATATATTATACTAAGCTTCAAATTTTTCCATCCCAATAATCATAGAAAAGAAGGTAAAATGGAATTCCATTGATTATGCTAACATTTCACCTACCTTTCTTTTGCTACACTGCTCCCATATGAGCTTAATCTTCCCCAATCTCAGTCTCATTTCATAGAAAGTAGGCTACAAATGACAGATAAATAGAATAAGAAATCAAGTACTTTCCATTTATCATTGTCATCACATCATCATCATCATCATCATTGTCTTCATTTTATGGCATCTAGTGTACATTCAGATTTTACCTATTTTTCTTTTCCTTTTAAACATTAGAACAGCAGGGACAGTAGAGACTATTAATTGTACAATATACAGTGGCTTAATTTATTGATGGATTGCTATGTTCCAGGAGAACTATTCTAAAAACTTTCTTTATATGTATTTTATAATTTCATCTTCTGAGCATTCATATGTGTGTAAAGGAACTGAGGTAGAAAGATGTCAGTTAATTTGCCAAGGACACAGAGGTAATGAGAAGTGAAACTAGGATGTGAAACCAAGCAGTATGATCCAGGAAATACTTTTATCTACTTGCCTTTTCTGCATTGATTTTTTGGACATATAACCACTCTAACACATAAAAGTGCTTTGATGTTGGTTTACTGTTGTCATGCCATATTATATAGACCTATTCTTGAGGATGTAAGTAGTTAGCTATGAAATGATAGCAGTGATATTGTGTTTAATGCCAGATTATGAAATATTTCTCATTTAAGTAGAAGATGAGAAAATGAATCTGAAGGATACTTTTTTAAAACCACTGTATTCTAGGGGTGACTGGGTGGCTCAGTCGGTTGAGCCTCCGACTTCAGGTCAGGTCATGATCTTTCGGTTTGTGAGTTCGAGCCCCGTGTCGGACTCTGTGCTGACAGCTTGGAACCTGCTTCGGATTCTGTGTCTCCCTCTCTCTTTGCCCCTCCCATGCTCATGCTCTGTCTCTCTCTGTCTCTCAATAATAAATACACATTAAAAAATTTAAAAAAACCACTGTTTCATAAATAATTGTTAGTTTTTATTTAAAAAATAAAATAAAAGGTCATTTCAGTTTACTAACCCAGTGTCTAATTCTTTACTAGGGGCAAAGAGTTTATGAAGGTAGAAAATACAATGAAATCACACATGTCTAAGAAAGAAAACACCTTATGATAAAAATTGTCACCAAATAAAGCTGAATAAACAAGCATAGCTGAATATCTTCCACTCCCACCTTCAATTTTATGAACAACCACCACAGAAAGAATCCACTGGTGACTTTAGTTACTATCAGTTATACCCTATCTTCTAGTTTCCCCAAATAATTAATTTTTAACTTAATATTATATACTTACTTTTCCCTATTCATTCTACTCCATTCTACTCCATTGTACTCCATTTTAATAGGAACCTGAAATATGCTGTCTTTTCCAATAGCTTTCTGAATAATTATTGTACTCATATTTATGATTTTTCCAAAATCTTTCTCAAATCACTAGATAAAACCCTCCACACATATTTAAAATTCTAAAAACAATTAGTAATACTGCACGTTTGTGTATTAGCATCATGTTTATTTGCAAAGCTCTCTCAAAATTGAAAGCTTTCAAAATCCAATCCACATTAAAAGGCATGAATATGTAAGTTAAACATTTGGTAGTAAAATAAATAAAAACATTTACCCAATTTATATTATAAGATTGGTCCATTCAAGAAAATGTTAAAGAATCCTCACTTTTACTCTTACCTGGATCTCCCTTACCTCTCAGCCAAAATGCTGAAATCATACTTATCCTTTGAAGCTACAAGAATGGTACAAAATTCAATAATCTCTTTCCAAAACTTTCAGTTAAAAGGTATATTTTCCATTTGTGATGTCACGCCACCATTTTGACTATTTTTTAATAAAAATGATTATATTCTTCTATATAGTTATTTATGCACATAGCTGCTTCTTCTAGGTAGACTATGGTTGATATGAATGTATTTTATGTATAGTGGTACCTATAATTATACTCAGACTCTTAAAAATTCTTAACGAAAGGCATTGAATATCATTAAGCATTGAGGTAAGATATATATTACAGCTTTGAATTACATACAGATATGATTTCATGGAAACTAGGTCAGAAGGAGTTTATGGAGCTTTTCCATGAAGTCAGTATTCAAAAGAAATCACTCACACTAGGTACAAAGTAGATAACGAAGAACTCTATTTTAAAACATGAAAGAGTAAGGCAAGCAAGACTTCCAAAACATGTATGTAATAAAAGTTTGGGTAAAGGAGAATTAATATGTATATATTCTGCCAAATCCACAGATTTATATTTATATATGTTTATATATATTTAATATATTTCTATAATATATTTGATATAATTAATATACTTTAATAAGTAATTAAATAATCAATTTAATGTAATTTATAAATGTGATGTGTTTTAAGTGTATTTATTTATTTATTTATTTTGAGAGACAGAGAGAGCCTGCAGGGGAGGGACAGAGAGAGAGGAAGAGACAAAATCCCAAGCAGGCTCCACACTGCCAGCGTGAAGCCCAGCGCAGGATCTATCTCAGGAACCATGAGATCATGACCTGAGCTGAAATCAAGAAATGGATGCTTAACCAACTGAACCTCCCAGGTGAGCCAGATTTGATACATTTAATATAATTAATAGTTAAATATATATTCTTTAAAACTTTTGGGGCGCCTGGGTGGCTCAGATGGTTAAGCGTCCGACTTCAGCTCAGGTCACTATCTCGCTGTCCGTGAGTTCCAGCCCCGCTCAGGCTCTGGGCTGATGGCTCAGAGCCTGGAGACTGCTTCCCATTCTGTGTCTCCCTCTCTCTCTGCCCCTCCCCCGTTCATGCTCTGTCTCTGTCCCAAAAATAAATAAACGTTAAAAAAAATTAAAAAAAAACTCTTTACTTTGTTTATTAGATAATGTGATTTTTTTTCTCTTAGGTTTTCAATATAAAATAGAAAAGGTTAAAACAGACCAAAATAAACATGACTTTTTTTCTTCAGTCATTTTTATTGTTGGTGTATGTTTAATTGATTGATTTTTAACAAATAAAATGTTGCTCTTAAACATTTCTAACTTTAGCAAAATAACACACCCTATGCTTTTTTTTTTTTTTTTCTTCTTCTTCTTGAAAGAGAGAGAGTGAGAGTGAGAGAAAGGGGCAGAGGGAGAATTCCAAGCAGGTTCCCTGCTCAGCATGGAGCCTCATGTGAGGCTTGATCTCATGACTCTGAGATCACAACCTGAGGTGAAATCAGGAGTGGAATCCTCAACTGAGTGAACCACCCTGATGCCCCCACTCCATGCATTTTGTACATATAAACCACCACAAATTCCTCAATGATTTGTAGTAATATGTTGAAGAAAATACTTTATGTGTATAACAAATTGTGTTTTTTTACTTCATTATGTTTAAATTAATAAGAAAATATAAATTCTTCAAAATCTTAATTTTAAAAAGTGGAAAATTGTTTAAAATCTGCAAATATTCCTGATAAAATTTAATATCTATCTTTTATCCTACAGTACCAGGTAAAGAATCAGAAGTTTTATGTCAACCATTTATTATCTACATTACCACACTTATCTCTTCACCTATAATAATAAAATAAATAGAAATTACAAATATAGAAATAAATAAAAAGATAAAATTTTCCTAACTTCCTAACTGCCTAATATAGATTTGAATGAAATATTGTATCTGAGAGTGATGATTAATCTATAAACAAAATGCACACTTAAATTTTAACTTTTAATTTTTTACTGCATTAAGAGTGTATATAAACAGCTACTTTTATTTGTTGCCTTTGTTCATTGTTACACTTTTTCTTTCACTCTTGTTCTGCTTTTTGTTGCTTAATTGGGCATTTATATATTTCCAGTTTGTCTCCTTTCTTAGAATATCCATTATATTTATTACTTAACCCCTTTTAGTGATTGCCTTAGAATATACACTTACAACTAATCTAAGTCCACTTTCAAATAACACTGACCCCCTTCATGAGTAGTGTGATGTACCTTTTAGTGACAAAAGACTTCTAATTCTTCTCTCCAGTCCCCTAGAGCATTGCTGTCATTCTGTTTCTTTATCAGCACACATAAGTGTACATATATATTTGAATACACTGTTACTATCATCTTGAACAAATTATCTGTTGGGTCAGCCAAGAAAAAGAAAAATAATTTTTCTTTCATTTTCATTTATGTCTTTTCTGATGCTCTTCCTTTCTTTATGTAGATTCAAGTTTCTGACCTATAAAAACTTATCTCTCTAAAGAATTTCTTTTAACGCTTCTTACAAGGCAGACTTACTGGTAACAAATTCCTTCAATTCTATTCTCTGAGAAAGTCTTTATTTTCTCTTCACAGATGAAGGATAAATTTACAAGGTTTCAGAATTCTAGGCAGTAGTTTTGTTTTTTTTCCCCTCTCTCAGTACTTTAAAATCTTCATTCCACTCTCTTGCTTGCATGATTTCTAAAGAGAAGTAAAATATAATTCTTATCTTTGCTCATCAGTAGCAGGTATTTTATTCTCCTTAAAGATTTTTTCTTTATCTTTAATTTTCTGAAGTGCAAATATGACATTTCTAGGTGTAATTGTGTGTGTGTTCATGTGAGTGTGCATGTGTGTGTTTAGTTTGGTGTTCTCTAATTTTCCTGGACCTACGGTTTGGTGTCTGACATTAATTTGGAGGAATTCTTTGGCATTACCATTTTAAATATTGCTTCTGTCCATTTCTCTCTTTTTCCTAGTTTTGGTATCTCCATTACACATATGTTCAACTTTTTGTTGTTGTCCCACAGTTCTTGAATATTCTATTTTGTATTTTCAGTCTTTTTTTTTTTTCTTATCAGTTTTGGAAGTTTCTATTGTTATAGTGTCAAGTTCAAAGTTTCTTTCCTCAGCCACATACAGTTTACTAATGAGCCATCAAGGGCATTCTTCAATCTGTTTCAGTGTTTTTGATCTCTAGTATTTTTTAAATCAGGATTTCTATCTCTCTGCTTGCATTATCTATTTATTCTTGCATGTTGTATACTTTTTTTCCATTAAAACCCTTAGCATATTATTCATAGTTTTTTTTTTTAATTCTTGGTCTGATAATTCCAACATCTCTATGATATTTGACTCTGGTGGTTTGGATACCTCTTCAGTCACTTCAAACTGTGTTTCTTAATTTTTAGTGTTTCCTGTATATTCTTGCTGAAAAGTAAACATTGTGTACTGAGTAAGTGGTAAATAGGCCTTTAGTGGTAAAGTGTAGGAAAAGGGACACATTCTATTGTAAGGTTAGGTCTTAGTCTTTTGGTGAGCCTGTGCCCCAGGATTTAGTTTCTGGTGAGGACTCTCTTCATGGCTTGTGTATGATCACCTTTTGATGTGTCCTCACATGATCCTTGCATGCTTGCAGGGAAAGAGCTCTCTCTCGAATCTTTTTTTATAAGGACACTAATCCTATTCAATTAGGACCCCATCATTATGACTTCCTTTAACCTTATCTCCTTTGAGGACCCCTTTCCAATTGCTGTCATATTGGAGGCTAGAGCTTCATTTCTGAATTTGGGGAGGACACATTCAATCCATAACACAAGGCATCCATGAATCTAAAGGGACACCCATATTGCTGAGCACTTACAAATATCATAGCTTCCTCCTCTTTCAGACATGTTAGTCTGTTCCTCTTGCAAAATTAGTAAACTGTGTATCCCTTTCTACATCTTACAAAGAAATAGCTACTTTCATAAAAAGTCTTCTGTCCAAAATTAATGGCATATTTCTACCTTAACTTGAAGTCACATTGGTAAATCCTGGGAATTTCAGGCAAAATATTGTCCTGGAGGAGAAAATAATGTTTGGCAAGATTTTCTCTAAGCCATACTGGGTAAGAAATAGCTTAATCCTCCTTGGTATGATATATACAATTTACTCTTACTACTATTTTGACTCTGTCTTGGTTTTTATACAACATAATATTTAAATCTTACAGACAGAAAGGTAAAATACTAATGTTATAATAATGCAATCACAAAAAAGAAAAAATGGCCTGAACAAAATTGAAAAAGCTATAGCCCTCATGAAATTTTAAATATATTCTTTGAGACTATACTTTGTTTTTATTTGTAGTTAAATTTTAAATATGCAGAACTAGTAATGTGCAACATCAAATTTTATAGATTTGTTTTACCCAACTTCACTATGATCTAATTACCAAAGGAGGCGTAACTACTATAGAAGTATAACAAAGGGAAGGAATTCATAATATAGCAAATTACTTCCAAGACTGTGTAAATCAATCATGATTTTTCATGTACTATTTATTTTTCTCTTTTTTGTGTGTGAAATGCTAATAAAATATTTTATGTCTGTAAATAAATGTTATTTTTGTATCCCTCTAGGTTTATATTGATCCATGCCAGGGACAAATTAAAATGCTACCATGACCTGACTAAATTTCATTGCATTTGCCTTCGATTTACATAGGCTCACATAAGTTCAGCATTCAGTACACAATTCAAAATTACTTAAACCTAATATTTCATAATATATATTTTATTACCCCAAATCAAGAAAAAAAGAATTCTTTCTAGGCAGGCAAAGTGAACAGTAATCTATTTAAAACTTAAGACTCATGTCTACTATATCCTTAGCAAATTTATAACATCTGTGCTTTTAGTATTTAGCAAAGTCCTTAGATGATTCCAATGCACCTAAATGTTGTAACCATTGGCATTTGTCTCATTTATTCCTATTCAAAAAATTTGTAGTTTTTTGAAGAAAATTAATCTTAGTAACAGACCATAATAAACTTAGCTTTTAAATAATTAAAATTTAATAGTAAAAATCTTGATGTAGAAACTGTTTATGTGATGGTTTTTCTTTTCCTTTACTTTTAGAAAAAATGTTATTTACACCAGAGCAAAACTGATACATTATTTTGAACTATATTATCAAAGAACAACTTGGCCATCTGGTTTTCTAGCAGATGGTAAATATTTAATAAGGAATGCCCCATACAGTCTCTAGTTATTAAATATAAGCCATTAAAATTTTTTAATATCCTCCCTGCTTATTCTCAGTGTTAGTGTCTAGGCAGTGTGCTGTGACACAGACAAAAATTTTTAATACTATTATTTGCATGTAAAAATCAGGAAGATATATTCCAGAGTCAGATAATTTCATTAGCTAAACAAGATGTAAAATGCACAGTGACTTGACTGGGGAATTAGATTATTTTTCTTTGTATGTCAAAAACTTGTTCAAATGTGACCCATTAGTTAAAATGAACATGGCTAAATTCCAAATTATTTTTTTTTCTCTACTGTCAGCTAATCTGCAACATGCTGACAATGGAGTGACCCATTTTTAGAATGCCCTATCCTTGTGAATAATAATAAATCATTGTGAGATTTTTCTTAAGGAAAAAAAAAGATGTATTTCAGCATTTAAATCTCCAATTAAGATACCATGGTTTATCTTACTTTTAAGTTCCGTTAGGAACACTATGGTTTATCTTAGTTCCATCCTAATAAAGAATTGATAAATGCTGATGAAACAAGACTTGACCACACTACCAATTGTGCTGCATCACCAGAAATAAGATTTTCCCAAGTGTAAAACATCCATAGCAGAGACAGATTTATGTCTAGTATCAAAGATTTAGTATGTATGCGAATTCAACATTATTAAAATATTCTTAACTACCAGGAGCACTGCAGGTGTGATAAACAATGGCCAATAAAAACAATGATAGGGTAACAAATTGGTTATTTCAAGTATATTGGACAAAAATATTAGAGGAACATGACAAGATCCACATAAGACTTAGCCTAATGACCAGCCGTGGCATCTTCATGAAACATTGCAAGTGAATGTTTCCTTAGGTAGAAAATAATAGCAAAACGAGATGACGTTTTTATGGCTTATTTCATTGATTCAACAAATTTTTTTATTACCTTTCTGTTTGTTGAAATATATTTGACTTATTGTGTAAACTTAAGATGTACAACATGTTGATTTGATACATTTATGTATTATAATATGATTGCCATTGTAGCAATAGCACCCCAATCATTTGAGATCATTATAATTTCTTTATTCAACACGTATTTTTTAATTGGTTGTGTCTATCAGGAAGAAATATGGTGTTTGTAGTACAAATTTCCCTAGGAAAATGCTATAAAAATGCTTTATCATAGCCAAAAAATAAGGTTATTTTTTGCTGTAGATAGTAATTGGCTTTATGCTAATGTGCCTTGTAATGCTTCTTACCTAGGAAAAGTGTGTTTTTTAAAAAATTTAAGTTTATTTATTTATTTTGAAAGAGAGAGAGAGAGAGAGAGGGAGAGAGAATCCCAAACAGGCTCCACTCTGCCAGCCTAGAGGCCAATGCTGGGCTTTATCTTGTGAACTGTGAGGTTGTGACCTGAGCCCAAAACAAGAGTTAGATGCTTAACCTACCGAACCACCCTAGCACCCCTAAAAATATTTTTAATGCTTCTAATTCAGAGTTATAATCCATGGAAACTGTGGAGTTTTTCAGCACAAGACCTTCAGATTTTAATTTTCTTCAATAGGACATATCTGGAACTGTGCCTTACCTCATATCTTCCATTCTCATCTTGTAACCTGGTAATTCTGGGCATGTATACACCATATCCATTTCCTTTTTAATTTAATAAATAGTTCTCAGGAAAGCATGCACCCAATGAAAGTGTTTACTTTTTATATAATTATAATTTTTTAAGCAATTATATTTAATAACATAGAATTAGTATTTTATGACTTTCATTAGTATTTCAGAAGTGCCATTTCAAATGAATTAAATTCCCCTTTGCAAGTATAGACTCCTTTGACTTACTGTGGGGCTGTGTCCTGACAAACCCATTATAAGTTGAAAATACCGAAAATTGAAAATATATTCAATACATTTAACTTGCCAAACATCTTAGCTTAGCCTTGCCTACCTTAAAAGTACTCAGAACACTTACATTAGCTTCCAGTTGGATCAAATCCTCTAATAGAAAGCCTATTTTATATTAAAGTATTCAATATAACATAAAATGTATTGAATACCCTACTGAGAGTGAAAAACAGAATGGTTGTAGGGGAACAAAATGGTTGTCAGTGGATTGTTCACACTGGTGATTGTGTAGCTAACTGTGAGCCACGGTGCTGATGGTGCCCAGCATCACTAGAGAGTAAACTACCAACTCACTAGCCAGGGAAAAGATAAAAATTCAGAACTCAAAGTACTCAAAGTACAGTTTCTACTGAATGCATACTGCTTTTGCACCACTGTAAAGTCAAAAAATTGTGTGTTGAACCCTCATAAGTCAGGGACCATCTGTAATGGCATACTCATTTTGAACTCTTATAATGATGGATTGTTTGCATATCACAGAGTGATCAATCAAACTAATTTTTTAGGTCTTAGGAATTGACCTTTAAAACTTAGATTTATCATGTTTTCATAAGTTTTATTTATTGTGAGTAACAAGTAAAGTTCAGAGTCGAAGTACTTTTGAATTGGTGGGAATTTTATAAGAGTAACCCTTTATAGAAGACCATTCTTAGTTTTGCCTATCTCTCCATTAAAAATGAAGTCCCCAGTATCCTAAATTTTCAACATACCATAAGAAGTTAATTCACTATTTTCTTCTTTTAACTTCTCTTTTTTTGTTATATAAATATGATGGCAAAGTAATATGTGAATAATAAGTAAAATATAACCTATAGGCAACCTGCTTTGAGCAATTCAACATCAACTCTCAAATCCTAGGTCCTCATTACATCAACACACTGAATTTTAAAACTTTCTTGTTCTGTTGGATTTTACTTAAAAAACAACAGCTTGAATTGGCAATTTTTAATATTTCAATAAAATTTAATGTTAACAATAAAATAAAACATTTTAAATATTTACAATAAAATAACTTACAAATAAAAGTGATATAAAGCTGTTGTAATAATTATGATAGTACACCAATATCACTGGGATTGAATATGATTTAGGGATTGCTTGTTGAAAAAACAAAGGAACATCTTTGGATGCCTGGTATTTGAATTTGTTTCCTAGGACCACTTCTTTCCACCTTTTGTGTGCAGAAACAAACACCCCAGCCTACCACATGACTGGTTACTTAGGTATGCAGCATCCATAGCTCATCTTCCATATCCATTTTCTTTGTATCCTGAAGAAAAACCTCATCAATTTTAACTTATTTGAGGGACCCCATGTTTGCATTGCTCTCTAACATTTATATATTTAAATTAGATAAAAGTAATGTTTTGTAAATTTACTTAAAAATATTATCTTTATCCAAATGGTATTTCTAATAAGAAAGGGTGTT
Source organism: Panthera pardus (assembly GCF_024362965.1). Lineage (NCBI taxonomy): Eukaryota > Metazoa > Chordata > Mammalia > Carnivora > Felidae > Panthera > Panthera pardus. The sequence goes on along the minus strand of NW_026526655.1, from coordinate 48,938,507 downwards.
TAAGTTTGAAATATGTCCAAATACGGAATGTCTGGAATCTATGCCAAAATTAATGACATTGACCCCAAAGAATATTTATTTGGGCCTAATAGATTTAACCATTTCAAAAGATAATGTAAGAGATTGGTATTTTATATGCTCAAATTCAAGGCGCAGTTGTTGTTTTTCTAAGATCTCTAAAAAAGAATGAACAAGACAGTTTGCCAGAATATCATGTAAAGTAGCAGTAAGTTTCAGCTTGTTGCAAACCTGTCTTTCTCGAAGCAGCAATGGGCCTTATTTCAGTACATTCGAAGAAGAGCACTGGGAATGACAAAAAAGCAGAAATGGTGTAAGAAATATAAAGCAAGATGTGGGGGAATTTATCATTTTTCTGTTTTAAAACAATATAAAAAGGTGATATTCACAGATTCTATATAGTTTGTTAATTGTACTGAGATAACAGAAAACGGAATGAAAATATGCGAAAAAGCAAACTTATTGTCTCTTGATCACTTTGGTTTATTTAATCTTGGAGTGTAAGAGATGGGTTGTCATGTAAATGAGTGTCAGAAAAATGACAAAGCAGCATATTTTTCACAAATACATGTTGGAAGAAGACCAGAGAATTTGTCTGTTTTCACATAATTTTAATGTTCATCTACATGTATCATTTTTAACCTAGAGTGCATAAGTTATTATACAGAACAATTGGAAGCTGTGGAGTGAACACAGAGGAGATGAATGAAAAGCTGTTAAAAGGGAATGTCTTGAATTACAAGGGGAGAGAAAGGCAAAAAGAAAAAATGGGAAAAGTAAAAAAAAAAAAAAAAGCTTTGTAAGAAAATTCATTTTGCAAAAATTTTACAAACTGAAAGAGAAAGGATTGGAAATTTGATTAAGACTAGAAAGTTTTAGAGGAAAAAAAAGAGCTCTTAAAAAAGAATGTTGTTTAATGGTAAGTGAGGGATATGACATAGAACTAATGAATTAGACCACTGATTTTAGTACGGACTTCATTAAATATGTTTTGCATTGAGTTGTTATTGACAAGCTAGGAAATGAGAACTGATGTAAAGAGCTAATACTACAGCTAATAAAGAAGGGAGAAAATCTTTTCATCTATGAACAGGTAAAAAATGCCATAGAAAGATGCATTCATAGTTTTCCTACAAATGGTTTTAAAATGGTTTATAGTTTCTTAGGAAAAATACGCTTTTGAGGTTATCCCCTAAAAAGAGCCCAACAAGATTTCCAAAAGCAATTCAAATATTAATACAAGAATTTGAAACATGGTTATAGTGGCTGCAGACTGATTTTCAAAGTGGTTGTCTTCTGTATAGGTGTGTTGGGGCTTTCTCTAATTCATTCATCATGGTAGATATACGGGAGCTTTTTATAAATAATCTTGGATCTGACCAACTATCAGTTCATGAGCTTAATATATAACAACTCGAGATCCATGGTTTTGTTAAATCGGTACATGTGCTCACACAAGAAAGAATAATTCCTAAGGCAACTTACCAAAAATCAGGAAGACAACACATATCCAGTTACTTCATGTAAATGGGTTATTTGATGCTATATAGAATGTCAGCAAGCACTCAATTACATAAATATTATATTACATTACACACTCACATAAATATTAAAACTGGTAAACATATGAACCAATATTATATGCAAAAAAATAATAAATAAGTATTGTCATTGATAGATGAAATAGAAATGCTTTTAAAATGGGAAAAATGAGGGGTGCCTGGGTGGCTCAGTCGGTTAAGCGTCCGACTTCGGCTCAGGTCATGATCTCAAGGTTCATGAGTTTGAGTCCCGCATCGGGCTCTGTGCTAACAGCTCAGAGCCTGGAGCTTGTTTCAGATTCTGTGTCTCCTTCTCTCTCTGCCCCTGCTCTGCTCACACTCTGTCTCTGTCTCTCAAAAAAAAGTGAATAAACATTTAAAAAAATAAAATAAAATGGGAAAAATTATAAAAAATAAAAATTTTTACTCTTCATTTTAATATGAGCATGAGAAAGATCCTTTGGTTTATAACAATGATCATATTCATTCACTGACAGGTAAATGTTACACCAAAAAAATACCAGCATAGAATATTATTTTTGATACATAAAATAGATTCCTTTAATGTCCAAGCACAAGCACCATATGCACTAACTATGAATAAATAAATCAAGCTTAATACGTACTCTGGAGCAATTTAATTCTACAACAGATACCAAATTAAAGAGGACTATGGTATCAGAAAGACACAGCTATGACAAATCCTCTGTTGAAGCTTCAGGCTCAGTTCCTCGTTTCAATAACAGGCAAACCTCTTTTTATTGCCCTTTTCTTTATTGCACTTCACAGATATTGAGTTTTTAGAAATTGAAGGTTTGTGGCTACTCTACATTAGAGCAAGTCTTTTCCAACAGCATTTGCTCACTGCATGTCTCTTTGTCACAGTTTGGTAATTCTCACAGTATTTCAAACTTTTTCATTATTCTTATTGAATTGGTTATGGTGATCTGTGATAGTGATTCTGACTCACATAAAGCTCAGATGGTGATTAGTATTTTTTGACAATAAAATAATTTTTAAATTAAGGTATGTACATTTTAGACATGCTATTGCATATTTAATAGATGACATTATAGTATAAACATACTTTTAAACAATTTTTTAATGTTTATTTATTTATTTGTTATTTATTTATTTATTTATTTATTTATAACGCATATTTGAGCCTCAGATCATCTGGGGCTTCTGGAACCTAAAGATATAATAGTTAGTGCCATAGCAGTGCTCCAGGCAATGGTAAAGGGAAAAGGAAATGTCCTCTAATTGGGAAATTTAAAAAAGAAAGCAAGAGAGACAGGGAGAAAGAAAGAAAGAAAGAAAGAAAGAAAGAAAGAAAGAAAGAAAGAAAGAGGAAGGAAGGAGGGAAGGAAGGAAGGAAGGAAGGAAGGAAGGAAGGAAGGAAGCAAAGAAGGGAAGGAGGAAGAAGGAAAGAAAGGGAAAAACTTTCATCCTAGGCCAGGATTTTCGAGAACAATTCATGTTACGCAGATGAGAAGCACCTTAACAAAAAGGTGTAAAAATGATGTGTAAAAGCAAAGAGTAAAAACAGTGTACCATATGTAAAAGCAAGCAGAATCAAAAGCTTATAAAGAACAAAATAATACTAGAAAGTAAAATAAAATAGAATCCCACAAAGATTCCAGATCTATAATTATAAGGCATATATTATAAAAGCAATTTTAATTATTAAAAAAAATTAAAGATAGGGGCTCCTGGGTGGCTCAGTTGTATAAGTGTCTGACTTCAGCTCAGGTTATAATCTCTTCATGATTTCAAGCCCTAAATCAGTCTCTCTATTATCAGTGCAGAGCCTGCTTCAGATCCTTTGTCTCCCTCTATCTCTGCCACTCCCCTGATCATTCTCTCTCTCTTTCAAAAATAAAGACCTACCAATTAAAAAAAAAAAAAAATTAAAGATAAACTTTAAGATGTTTTTAAGGTATCAGGTGCAATGAAATTTAACCTATCAGATTTGAAAACAAAACACATTTGAAAAAGCAGCAAATAAAATTTTTAAATAATAGAGGAACCTGAGCGGCTCGGGTGGTTAAGCATCCGACTACTCATTTCAGTTCAGGTCATGGTCTCATTTTGAGTTCGAACCCTGCGTTGGACTCTGTGCTGACAGTGAGAAGCCACTTGGATTCTGTTTGCCTCTTTCTCTGCCCCTCTCCCATTCTCCCTCTCTCATTTCTCAAAAATAAATAAATAAACATTTTAAAAAACTTTTCTTATTGTTTTAATTTTGTCATTACTCTGTACCATTTAAAAAAAGTTTTCTTAAATTATAAGTATAGTACAGGCATACCTCAGAGATACTGCAGATTCAGTTCCAGACTACTTCAATAAAGTGAATATTGATATAAAGAGAGCCAAATGAATTATTTTGATTTTTTAGTACATACAAAAGTACGTAGGGGCTCCTGGGTGGTTCAGCTGGTTAAGCTCTGACTTCGGCTCAGGTCATGATCTCATGGTTCATGAGTCTGAGCCCTGTATCTGGCTCTGTGCTGACAGCTCAGACCTGGAACCTGCTTCTGATTCTGTGTCTCCCTCTCTCTCTGCCCCACCCCGACTTGTGCTCTGTCTCTCAGCATGGAGCCCGACATGGGGCTTGATCCCATGAACGAGGAGATCATGACCTGAGCTGAGATCAAGAGTCAGACACTTAACCAACTGAGCCATTCAGCCTCCTTACAATGAAATATTTTATCTCTATTTCACATCTTAAACCTGAAGTTATTAGAATAATTCTCCCCTGCCATTATTTCTACCTTACTTTAGAAAGCCCATGGGGCACCTGGGTGGCTCAGTCGGTTGAGCGGCCGACTTCGGCTCAGGTCATGATCTCGTGGTCCGTGAGTTCGAGCCCCGTGTTGGGCTCTGTGCTGACAGCTCAGAGCCTGGAGCCTGTTTCAGATTCTGTGTCTCCCTCTCTCTGACCCTCCCCTGTTCATGCTCTGTCTCTCTCTCTGTCTCAAAAATAAATAAACGTTAAAAAAAAGCCCATCTGACTATATTTTCATTTCTATCATTTGTACAGATATCAGTCTTAAATGATCCTAATCAGTCTCTAAACACATCACCTTCCTTAGCCATAGCTACTAATTGGTTGCTGAAAGATGTACAGATTTTTTTTAATGCAAAGCCACAATTTACACCATAACTGTCTGATTCTATTTTCCATGATTCTACTATCCAAACTCTATAGATATGACCTGTTTGATTCCTAATTCTATGTCATTTTTTATATTTTTCTCCCATAATTGGATTACATATTTCTATTGATGCAGTCACCTATTGTTAGACTGGAAATTTACTTTCTATATGCACCTTGAACTAATGATTCAACTCTCAGTGTTTTGACCTTCCTCTGAAGTTATACTTTTTTTTTTTTTTAATTTAGATTTTAGTTAGTTAACATGCAGTGCAATATTGGTTTCGGGAGAGAAAGTCAGATTCATCACTTAAATACAACACTCAATGCTCATCACAAGTGCCCTCCTTAGTAACCATCACCCACCTAGCCCATCTCCCACCCACCTCCCTCCCCCTCTGTCAACCCATAGTCTGTTCTTTACCATTAAGAGGCTCTTGTGGTTTGTTTTCCTCTTTTCTCTCCCCCCACCCCCACTTCCCATAGGTTCATCTGTTTTGTTTCTCAAATTCCACATATGAGTGAAATCATATAGTATTTGTCTTTATCTAATTGACTTAGCTTAGTATAATATATTCTAGCTCCATCCTTGTCATTTCAAATGGCAAGATTTCATTCTTTTTGATGGTGGGGTAATATTCCATTGTATGTATATACCACATATTCTTTATCCATTCATCAGTTGGTGGACATTTGACCTCTCTCCATAGTTTGGTTATTGTTGATAATGCTTCAATAAACACAGGGTGCATGCACACCTTCAAATCTGTATTTTTGTATCCTTTGGGTAAATACCTAAAAGCACAGTTGCTGGATCATAGGGCAGTCCTAGTTTTAGTTTCTTGAAGAACCTCCACACTGTTTTCCAGAGTGGCTGCACCAGTTTCCATTCCCACCAACAGTGCAAGAGGGTTCCCCTTTCTGGGTATCCTCACCAACATCTGATGTTTCTTGTGTTGTTAATTTTAACCATTCTGACTAATGTGAGGTAGTATCTTATTGTGGTTTTGATTCGGATTTCCCTGATGTGTGATGTTGACCATCTTTTCATGTGTCTGTCAGCCATCTGGATGTTTTCTTTGGCAAAGTGTCTATTCATGTCTTCTACCCATTACTTAACTGGGATGTTTGTTTTTTGGGTGGTGAGTTTGATAAGTTTTTTATAGATTTTTTTTAGATTTAAATTTTTTATAGATTTTGCATACTAACCCTTTATCAGACATATTGTTTGCAAATACCTTCCCTCATTCTGTAGGCTGCCTTTTAGTTTTGTTGATTGTTTCCTTCATTGTGTAGAAGCTTTTTATCTTGATGAAGTACCAATGGTTCATGTTTGCTTTTGTTTCCCTTGCCTTCAGAACATGTCTAGTAAGAAGTTGCTGTGGCTGAGGTCGAAGAGGTTACTGCCTGTGTTCTCCTCTAGGATTTTGATGGTTTCCTGTCTCACATTTAGGTCCTTCATCCACTTTGAATTTATTTTTTTTGTGTGTGTATGGTACAAGAAAGCAACCCAGTTTGATTCTTCTGCATGTCACCATCCATTTTTCCCAACACAATTTGTTGAGTAGTCTCCCTTTTTCAAACCCAATATTCTTTCCTGCTTTGTTGAAGATGAGTTGACCATATAGCTGTGGGTTCATGTCTGGGTTTTCTGTTCTGTTTCATTGATTTATGTGTGTGTTTTTGTTACAGTACCATACAGTCTTGATGACTACAGCTTTATTATATAGCTTAAAATCTAGAATCATGATGTCTCCAGCTTTGTTTTTTTTTTTTTTTTTTTTTTCGGAACTGCTGTGGCTATTTGGGGTCTTTTGCGGCTTCATAGAAATTTTAGGATTGTTTATTCTAGACCTGGTGGTATTTTGATAGGGATTGCATTAAATATGTAGATTGCTTTGGGTAGTATAGACATTTTAACACTGTTTGTTCTTCCAATCCATGAGCATGGATTGTTTTTCATTTCTTTGTGTCCTTTTCAATTTCTTTCATAAGTGTTCTATAGTTTGCAGAGTATAGGTCTTTTACCGTTTTAGCTAAGTTTATTTCTATGTATCTAATTATTTTGGGTGAAATTGTAAATGGGATCATTTCACTAATTTCTTTTCCTGTTGCTTTGTTATTGGTATATAGGAATGCAAAAGATTGGTATATAGAAATGCAACTTTGCTGAATTCATGTATTAGTTCTTGCAATTTTTTGGTGGAGTCTTTCAGGTTTTCTACATAGAGAAGTATATCATCTGCAAATAGTGAAAGTTTGGTTCTTCCTTACCAATGTGGATGCATTTTATTTACTTTTGTTGTCTGATTGCTGAGGCTAACACTTCCAGTATTATGTTAAATAGTAATGGTGAGAATGGGCATCCTTGTCTTATTCCTGACCATAGGGGAAAGGCTCTCAGTTTTTCCCCATTGAGGATGATATTCATTGTGGGTCTTTAGTATATGGCCTTTATGATGTTGAGGTATCTCTACTTTGTTGAGGGTTTTTATCAAGAATGGATGCTATATTTTGTCAAATGATTTTTCTGCGTCTATTGACAAGATCATAAGGTTCTTAGCCTTTCTTTTATTACTGTGGTTATCACATTGATTGATTTGCGACTATTGAACCAACCCTGCAGCCCAGGAATAAATCCCACTTGACCATGGTGAATAATTATTTTAATTTACTGTTGAATTCTGTTTGCTAATACCATGTCGAGAATTTTTGCATCTATGTTCATCAGGGATATTGGCCTGTAATTTTCCTTATAAGTCAGGTCTTTGTCTGGTTTTGGAATCAAGGTAATGCTAGTTTCATAGAATGAATTTGGAAGTTCTATTTAAATGTTTTTGTAAAAGTTTGGGAAGAATAGGTAATAAATCTTTAAACATCTGGTAGAACATCCCTGGGAAGCCATATGACCCAGGACTCTAGTTTTTTGGGGAGTTTTTGTATTACTGGTTCAATTTCTTCTCTTGTTATAGGTCTGCTCAAATTTTCTATTTCTTCTTGTTTCAGTTTTGGTAGCTGGTGAGTTTTTAGAAATTTGTCCATTTCTTCCAGATTGCACAGTTTGTTGGCATATAATTTTTCATACTATTCTCTTATAATTGTTTGTATTTATGTGGTATTGGTTATGATGTTTCCTCTTTCATTCATAATTTTATCTCTTTGGGTTCTTTCTCTTTTCTTTTTGATAAGTCTGGCTACGGTTGATTCTTTCAAAGAACCAGCTCTTAGTTTTGTTGATCTGTTCTGCTATTTTCTTGTTTGTTTGTTTGTTTGTTTGTTTCTATATCATTTATTTCTGCTCTAATATTCATTATTTCCCTTCTTCTGCTGGCTTTAGGCTTTATTTGTTTTTCCTTTTCTAGCTCCTTTAGGGTAAGGTTAGGTTCTGTATTTGGGAACTTTCTTGCTTCTTGAGATGGCCTGACTTGCAATAAATACACTTCCCTCTTAGGACTGCCTTTGCTGCATCCAGAGGTTTTGGATTGCCGTGTTTTCATTTTTATTGGCTTCCATCTATTTTTTTAAATTTCTTCTTTAATTTCCTGTTTAACCCATTCATTCTGTAGTAGGATGTTTGTTAACCTCCATGTATGAGGGCTTTCCAATTTTTTTTCTTGAGATTGACTTCAAGTTTCATAGCATTGTGATCTGAAAATACATATGGTATGATCTTAATCTTTCCGTATGTGTTGGGTGATTTGAGACCCAGTATGTGATCTATTCTGGAGAATGTTCCATGTGCTCTTGAAGAGAATGTGTATTCCGCTTCTTTAGATGAAACGTTCTTAAAATATCTATTAAGTCCATCTGGTCCAATGTGTCATTCAAAGCCATTGTTTCCCTGATTTTTTGCTGAGGTGATCTGTCCATTGGTGTAAGTGAGGTGTTAAAGTCCCCTACTCTTACTGTGCTGTTATCAGTGAGTTTCTTTATGTTTGTAATTAATTGATTTATATATTTGGGTTCTTCTAAGTTGGGGCCTAAATATAATTGTTCTCTCTTCTTGATGGATAGACTCCTTAATTATGATATAATGTCTTTCTTCATCTCTTGTTACAGTCTTTGTTTTATTTTTATTTTTTAAACATCTATTTTGAGAAAGAGAGAGGGAGCACAAACAGGGGTGGGGATGAGAGAGAGAATTCCAAGAAGATTTGCACTGTCAGTGAGGAGCCTGACATGGGGCTCAATCTCATGAATTGTGAGATCCTCACCTGATCCAAAATCAAGAGTCTGACACCCAACCTACTGAGCTACTCAAGGTGCCCTACAGTCTTTGTTTTAAAATCTAGTTTGACTGGTAGTAGTATGGCTACTCCAGCTTTCTTTTGACATCCATTAGCATGATAGATGGTTCTCCATCACCTCACTTTCAGTCTGCAGGTGTCTTTAGGTCTAAAATGAGTCTCTTGTAGGCAGCATATAGATGGATCTTGCTTTCTTATCCATTCTGACATCCTATGTCTTTTGATTGGAGCATTTAGTCCATTTACATTCAGAGTAATTATTGAAAGATATGAATTTAGTGCCATTGTGTTACCTATAGAGTTGGTGTTTCTGATGATGCTCATTGGTCCTTTCTAGTCTGTTTTTTTTAGTCATTTTTCCCCCCTCAGAGTCCCCCTTAAAATTCTTTTAGGGCTGGTTTATTGGTCACAAACTCCTTTAAGTTTTTGTTTGTCTGGGAAACTCTTTATCTCTCCTTCTATCTTGAATGACAGCCTTATTGGATAGACTATTCATGGCTGCAAATTTTCTCCATTCAGCAAGTTGAATATATCCTGACATTCCTCTCTGGCCTGGAAGTTTCTGTAAACAGATCTGCTGTGAACCTGATCTGTCTTCCCTTGTAGATTAAGGATTTTTTTTTCCCTTGTTGCTTTCAGGATGCTTTACTTGTCTGTATATTTTGTGAACTTGAATATGATATGTCTTGGAGATGGCCAGCTTTTGGTGAACTTAATGGGAGTTCTCTGTGCTTCTTGGATTTTGATGTCTCTGTCCTTCCCCCGATTAGGGATGTTTTGGGCTATAATTTGCTCACATAAAACTTCTGTCTCTTTTTCTCTCTCTTTATCTTCTGGGACTCCTATGATAAGAATGTTATTATGTTTTAATAAGTCTCTGAGTTCCCCAAGTCTGCTTTCATTATTGTTTACTTTTGTTTCCTTCTTTCAGCTTCATTATTTTCCATAATTTTATTTTCTATATCACTCATTCACTCCACTGCCTTGTCCATCCGCATTTTTAGGCCTCCATTTGGGTTTGCATCTAGTTATAACATTTTTAATTTTCCTCTGACTAGCTTTTATTTCTTTTATATCTGCAGAAAGGGATTTTCTGGTGTCTTCTATGATTTTTTTCAAGTCAAATTTGTATCCTTATAATTGTTGTTTTAAATCTAATTCAGACATCTTATAGCTAGCTGCATTGACTAAATCCTTGGCTCTCATTTCTTCCTGTTCTTACTTTTGAGGTGAATTCTATTAATAGAATTAAATAGAAATTTTAAAAGTTTTAAGAAGTCAATTAAAGGGAGCTAGATTCTAGGTGTGTTTTGGTCTTCTTGTTAAGAGAAGCTTTATAGAAAAAAGAGAAAGGAGAAAAAAAGAGAGAAAAAAATAAAAAATAAAAATAAATTTTTAAAAAATAGGGACACTTGGGTGGCTCAGTTTATTAAGCCTCCAACTCTTGTTTTTGACTCAGGTCATGATCTCACGGTTTGTGAGTTTGAGCCCCACATCGGGCTTTGCGCTGACAGTGCGGAGTCTGGTTGAAATTCTCTGTCTCTCTCTTTCTCCCCCTCCCCTGTTCTCTCTCTCTCTCTCTCTCTCTCAAAATAAGCAAACATAAAATAAAATAAAATAAAATAAAATAAAATAAAATACTAAAATAAAAAATAAAATAAAATAAAAAATTGCACGTTCTGTATCTTAGAACAAAAGAAAATAAAAACAACAATAAAAACAAAAACAGAAGCAACAACAACAGCAATGAACAAATGAACAAACAAACAAAAAACCCAGATGAAGCTAGATCCAGTTTCCTCTAGAGCTAAAACTTTGAAGCAGTCTGTAGTTAGTAGACTAAGGTTGTAGAAAGGATTTGTGCTGGTCTTTTGAGGGAGAAGCCTGCTGTTCTGATTCTCAGACCATCTTGCCTTGATGGAGATGTGCTTGGAGGACACAGGGGTTTGTGATTGGTGTAACAGCTCCATTCTCTACCTGGTGACTCACTGGGGTCGGTTAGTGATGGTGGGCTAATGGTGAAAAGGGCTTCACCCTCCTGCTCTCCAGTCTCCAGAGTGAGAAGTTTGAGTCCTTACAGATACATGGCCAGTCACCCCTCCTGTGTCCTTCCTTCCATCACTCCCCACCTTTCTCCTGTCTGTGTCCAAGCTGTCTTACCAGGTGACGCCTCTCTCCAGGGTTTTATCTCAGGTGCAGCTGTGTTTCAAAACCCCACACTTCAGAGACCCCCTGGTTTGGGCCCACAGTGATCTTCTGGAGGAGCGTCGCGCCATGCTGTGTCCCACGCTGCCTTGTCCCAGGAAACAGTTGAACCACTGTTCTGCAGCAGCACTGGCTCAGAGTTTATGGTAAATTGCAACATACAGCCTACTTCAAGGTTTGCTGTCCTCAGCCAGCATCTTTGTTCTTACATGGGTGAACTTGGTAGTTGACAGTGCCAGCCAGGTCTTTGCCCCTGTGAGAGGCCATATAATCTTTACCAAATGTACTCCAAGCAGGGGAACTGTTTCTCTCCCTGTGTCCCATGGGATCCCAGACCACCTTGCCTGCTGCTGGGGATCCATACTTCTTCCTCACCAGAGCATCGCCAGGGGCTGACCTCTGACACTTCAGACTCTGTGTTCCACTGTTTATAAAAAACTGGCAGTATTGAAACCCTCTCCTTTTTCTCCCACTAGTGGTTTGGGGGAGCAGTTTTCTTGTGCAGTCTCCTGTGCATGTTTTCACTCTTTCTCTCTAACTGCTTTCAGGGGGAGGACTTTCTTGTGCAAACCCAATATGCTGCTCTTGATACTCTTCTGTCTTTCTCCTCTCCATGAAAATGGCTCTCTCCCCTCTGTGGCACCATGGCTCTTCTCTCCCCCAATTCACCTCTTCTGTACCAGGTACCCACCACATTCTTTCCCTCACATTATGCAGATTTTTCTCTTAATCCTCAGATCAATTTCCTAAGCATTCAAAATGGTTTGATGTTGCTCTGCTTGAGGGATGAGACAATCTCAGGATCCCCTTACTACTCCTCCATCTCAACTCCTCCTCTGAATTCATACTTTTACTTAGTATTTAAATATCTAGTAGTTTTGCTTCCAAGCATTTTTTTCATTTCCATGTTGTGTAAGCTCATGAAGAAGGAACATGATCTTATCTAACTTTATTCCTCATGATAGCTAAAAAATTTTCACAGACATTAGCATGTGCAAATATACAAACACATATACACATGTATTGATTATAATAAGGAAGTTTTTTTGCAGCATGTTTATTTTTTTAACTACTAATGTCCACTATTTTTGAAGAGACACAAACCTTCTACACTTGTGTACTAATGTTGTTTGATCCGCATGGTACATAAAGGATTGCCTCTGTGGTCTCAAACAGACCAAATCAATCACATTACTATATCTTCAAGATCATAACAGATAAGTTCAATGCAATATATGTCCATCCAAGCATAAATAAGTTTTTTGGGGGGGTGCCTGGGTGGCTCAGTCAGTTAATTGTCCAACTTCGTCTCAGGTCATGATCTCACAGTTTTTGGGTTCAAGCCCCACATCGGGCTCTGTGCTGACAGCCCAGAGCCTGGAGACTGCTTCAGATTCTTTGTTTCCCTCTCTCTCAGCTCCTCCCCAGCTCATTCTCTGTCTCTCTCTCTCTCTTTCTCTCTAAACATTATTTTTTTTAAAAAAAATAAGTTTTCTAATATAGCATTTTAGTCTAATTAATTTATGTGAATATTAATTTAATTACTAGTAAAAACATTTCCTAAATTGAGCCCTGTGGATATTTTAAAACAATAATATTTTCTTGCTGGAAGAAAATAGTTAACAAATATCGCACAGAATTTCCTCCAGTCTTAGGGACACCTTAATCAAATCACCTTCAAAACACCAATACAGCATATCTAGGCATGTATGATATTAGAGAGAGATGAACACCAGTTGAGGACGATGTACACACCAAACAGTGGTATATAATTGTTGAAATTATTTATCAAGTCCTGAATAACTTGTAGTGGTAAGACACAACTTGGAAAGTGGAAACTAGTTATTCATCCTTGATCTGAAGGGACTATGGAGCTGACATCCTGCCTAAATTGAGGTTGTTTGCTCATGCTCAAATTACCTTCAACTTCATCTTCATGGTCTTCTGGAGTCATCACATCCTAGGTGTACAGGGACTCAGGGATATTTGGTTTTGGTCATGCATATTGTTTTGATGCCCATCCTGTACCTCACTGAAAGGCTAAATAAATTTGATATTGAGAAAAGCCTATCATGTCTCTTGAAGTTTGATTATTAATCTGAATCTAAAATCACTACAACTATTTGAGCAGTGTAATCATGGCATTTCATCAGATGTGTGCAACAATTATTGGGTATTAAAGATTTATTATTATTATTATTATTATTATTATATTTTACTGTAGAAATTCTCAGACTTCAATTGAGGTATACAGTGGGGGAAATATAGTATGTCATATTACTCCATGTTATTTGACACAATACACTTCATATAACACATTGTAGGAACTACACATTCAGAAATCTTTCCCTAGGCCATATAAGACCTGAGTATCTTCACTTTGGTACTTTATTTAATGATTTGTAGATTAATATCTGACAGTTGCCTAAATTGTAGAAGAAAAAATATAATCTGCACATGTCCTAAAATAGTTCTCCAAAACAAACAGTTAAAAATTTAAGAAATAAATAGAGAACACATGCCTATAATACATCATCATAATTATAAAGGAAATTTTTTTAAGTGCAAAATAATTTTAATCATAGTGTGTTATATTGGAGAAACAAGACTCATGGGATATAATCAGATGTCAACCGAATGTTTACTACCTTGTTGAAACCATTCTAGCTCAGGTCCCTTGATTCTCCCTGTCGTTTATTTATTTATTTATTTATTTAAGCTTTTATTTAAGCTTTTATTTAAATTCCAATTAGTTAACATACATTTTCATTTCTAGACTTTTCATTTTTCCTTTTTCATAGTTTCCATGTCTATTAAAATATCTCATTTGCCAAAACATGTTGCATTAGGCATTTTACCATAGTTATATTAAGATCTTTGTCTGATAAATCTTAACCACTTCAGAGTCTTCTTCTATTGGTATTTTTTATCTCTTGACCACAGTTCTCATTTTTTTTGCTTTTTCACATGTCCCTTAACCTATAATGCCAGATATTTTATACAAAAGAACAATGAAAGATGAAGCAATGTTTTGCTTTGTTTTGTTTTGTTTTGTTTTGTTTGTTTTGTTTTGTTTTGTTACACAAGAGCAGCATGTTCCTTTTGTTTTTGGGCCATTAGAGTAGACCTGAACTTGTCAATATGAACTTTGGCTCATGTGGGTTAGATCTTCGTTACAACTTTATTTTGATTCAGTTGACCACTAGCTGTAAATGTTTTCAGGGAAAAATCAGGATTTTTTTCCCATGGGTAAAAAGGGTAGCTCATCTGCTTTGCCGATTGCTTGAATCTTTGGGAAGTTCCCTTTGCTTTTCAGTCCTACATTAGTTCTCTGTGTAGTAATATACACTATGCATTAGTTTTCTGTGTAGTAATATACACTATAATTTCTAGATTGTCTTGGAAGATTGTTTCTTAGCTTTCTTGCCTACCAAGGCATTTCGTTGGTGAGCTACTAATCCAATATTTGAAGGGATTTTGCCTCCCGACTCTTTCTCAATCTCTCTCTCTCTCTTTCCTTCTTCCTCTCCCTCTCCTTTTCCCTCTCCTATTAGTTCATTTAAATAACACTGTGTCCTAAACTTATGGTGAGTTTACAAAAATTACTATGCTTTGAAGTTTACATGGCCTTTTGATGGATTTTCCCCTTTATGTAATGTGTCTTTTATTCTCTGGCAGCTTCAGAATTTACTATTAATTTTCCTTTTCAGCAATTTGACTATGTTATGTGTAAGGGGTACTTTTTTTATTTAGCCATGCTCTGAAATTAATGAGTTATCTGAATCATTGAATTTATGTCCTTTGGAAAAAATCTTGGAACTTGTCTTTCAAATATTTTCTCTGTCTCACTCTTGTTCTTCTTCTCAGAATAAAATTATATCCATGCTAGAATATTTGACACTGTTTCTCAAGATATAAGTAGTTTTCTAAGTTCTTTTTCTCTTTGTATTATGACTTGGATCACTTAGATTGACCTCCCTTCAAATACACTATTTTGTTCTTTTGCTGTTTTCAAGTTTTGGCTAAGCCCATAGATGAATTCATTTTGGTTATTATATTTTTTCAGTTTTCCTGCTTAAATTTAGTACTTTTTATATCTTTTATTTCTCTGCTGAAATTCCCTTATGTTCTTACATTTCATCCATATTTTCTTCTAGAATTCATAACACTCATCAAAGCTATTTTTAAAAACTTATATGCTATTTCTAAACCCTCTGTAAAGGCTGATCCCTTTGCAGATTTATTTCTATTGACTGGCATATTCTTTTGATTCGTGGTCACAGTTTTAGTTGTTTGTTTTGCTTGTTTGTGTGCCTGTTAATTTTTTAAAAATTATATTTCTAAAATTGTGTGGAGTTGGAGAAAATAATGGACTAAAGATAGTAATATTTGCTACCAGAGAAATGTGTATGCATTCCCTTCATCTATCTGTATGCTGGAATAGAATACTGAATTAGTCTAATTATAGTTGAACTGGATGGAGGCTTGTAGAATCAGGTATGGGAATGTTCCTTACAATCATTTCACCACTAGCTCCAAATACATTGTGGAGAATTAAGACTTTGTGTTCAATAGGCTAGTCTCCCAAGAACACTTAAAGCATTTATAGCCCCTCTGCTAATATTTTTAACTACTCTATACTTCAGAGCTCAGTAGTCAGGTTTTTGTGTCGCTTGGAAGTGTTTTGGCTCTACAGCCCACCATCACTCCCAGGTTTTTCATACCACACTGCTGACCTCACCCAGATGTATTCAGTGTTGGCCCCATGCAGCTTTGGGAGATAAAAATTAAAACTATGGGGACACCTGGTTGGCTCAATCAAGCAACGAACTCTTGATTTCGATTCAGGTCATGATCTCAGGGTCATGAGATTGAGCCCTGTGTCAGGCTCTGCACTGAGCAAGGAGTCTGCTTGGGATCCTCTCTCCCTCTCTCTCTCTCTCTGCTCCTCCCTCACATTGCATCTTGTACACTTTTTCCTTCTCTCTCTCAAAAATATATTTAATAAATAAATAAATAAATAAAACTTCTAGAATGAAACACAAAAAAAATGTAGAACATTTTGAGATCTTGAATAGGCAAAATTCTTAGGTATGACATAAACATTGAAAAATAGGTGTTATAAATTAAACGTAATTGAAATACAATGCATCTGTTCTTTGAACAACATATTTAAGACAACAAAAATTAGGGGCGCCTGGGTGGCGCAGTCGGTTAAGCGTCCGACTTCAGCCAGGTCACGATCTCGCGGTCCGTGAGTTCGAGCCCCGCGTCAGGCTCTGGGCTGATGGCTCGGAGCCTGGAGCCTGTTTCTGATTCTGTGTCTCCCTCTCTCTCTGCCCCTCCCCCGTTCATGCTCTGTCTCTCTCTGTCCCAAAAATAAATAAAAAATGTTGAAAAAAAAAAAAAAAAGACAACAAAAATTAAACTTCAAACTGTAGAAAGATTTTGTGCTGTGTGAGTGTTTGATTTGATATATATTTATCAATGTGTAATATTGTATTAGTTATATCAATATATAATCATTTTGATATATATGTTTATCAAAGATGTTGTATCAAAAATATAAACTGAAACACTCAATGATACGAAAAAAATTCAATCAAAACTGGCAAAATATATGAAGTGATATTTCACAAAAGAGGAGAGTGAATGACCAATTACTGTGTAAAAAGATACTCAGCCTAATTAGCGGTCAGAAAACACAAATTAAAATCCCATAAAATACCATTCCACACTTGACTGGCTGAGGAAAAAAAAAGACAATGCTAAGTTTTGGCTAAGCTGTGGCATGACTAGGACACTCAGACATAACTGTTAGAAATGTAAAATGGTACTACCACTTTGGAAAAATTTTTGAATTTCTTATACAACACAAACATGTGGAAAGGACCTAAATATTCAAGTAATAGTTATTTACCCAAGTAAACTATATCTATACATAGAAAAAATTCCTGTGCTCTAAATACATCTTAAACTTTCTTATTCTTGTACACATCGCATTCTACTTTGAAAACATTGCTCCAGTGAACTGTTTCTGAAATGTTAATTCTTCATGGGCACTACAAATATCTCTTCCTTCTTAAGTAATCCCAGTTTTAATAAGCTGAAATGTCATCATACTTCCTGTACTCCCATAACACTTGAGATATATCCAATAATATTCCTGTTATTTTACTAATAAGAATCTCTGAAACCATGGATGGGACTTATCAAGTGGGAGGATATATGGTTTTGTGGTTAGATGGAGATTCGTGCATTTGAGGTGAGCTGTTCAAATGCCAGTATTTCAAAGCCTTCTTTAGGTACTCGAAGGACATTCCTTCAAAGTACTTCATTTTTTGGTTGTCAATTTGAGTTCATCTCTCAGAATGAGAAGTATAAAGTCTACCAGATACTTTCATCCCTACTTTTTTTTGTTATTGTTAACTATAAATGTAAAAAGCCCCAGTTACAGCTGTTGCATAAAATTAAACTCCTTTTATCTAACAGAGTGGAAGAGGGGTTAGTTCACTGAAAAATTTAAACCGATTCATGTTATTTTCAGATTCATACATGTTCTTATTTCTCACTCTTAAGTATGAAACTATGGTCAAATCATCATAGCCTTGACTATAACATGCATAGAAAGAAACAAAAACAATAAATTAGCCAATAAAGAAAAAAGTAGGGTGAAAAGATTTTTTTTAAAAAAACAGATTATCAACTATTTTTGATAATAGAATAAAAATATTTTCAGACATGAAAAGGCAAGAGAAGGGGTGCCTGGTGGCTGAGTCAGCTGGGCATCTGACTTCAGCTCAAGTCACAATCCCATGGACCACGAGTTGAGCCCTGCATCGGGCTTGCTACTATCAGTGCAGAGCCCGATTCGGATCCTCTGTCCCTCTCTCTCTCTGTCCTTACCTCTCTCTCTCTCTCTCAAAAATAAATAAGCATTTCAACTTACAAAAAAAAGGGGGCAATAGAAAATATGTTTCCCTTGCTTTCTTTGGGAAACCCACACAAATGTACTTTTGCATCAAGATCATCAACATCCCCATAACCACCACCACCACCACCAACAACAACAACAAGAAAAGGGCAGGGGAAGACAACAGAAACCTGGACATTTTAGAGCCATCCTGAGTAAAAATTGGTTATCATCTCTGTAGCATTCTCAAAAAGTGACTAGACTTGGAGGAACAGAAATGTCTAAAAAGAAAAATAGTTATAAAACAGGAAGAGGGTTTAGAAAAATATAAAGCTTTGTGGTTACCAACACATGTCAGTGTGAAAATTAATAATGATGAATGGATAAAGAAATTTTGGTTTATATACACAATGGAATATTACATGGCATTGAGAAAGAATGAAATATGGCCTTTTGTAGCAACATGGATGGAACTGGAAAGTGCTATGCTAAGTGAAATAAGTCATACAGCGAAAGACAGATACCATATGTTTTCACTCTTATGTGGATCCTGAGAAACTTAACAGAAGAACATGGGGGAGGAGAAGGAAAAAAAAAAGAGAGGGAGGGAGCCAAACCATAGGAGACTCTTAAAAACTGAGAACAAACAGAGGATTGATGGGGGGTGAGAGGGAAGGGAGGGTGGGTGATGGGTATTGAGGAGCGCACCTCTTGGGATGAGCACTGGGTGTTGTATGGAAACCAATTTGACAATAAATTTCATATTAAAAAAATAAATTAATTTAAAAATTTTCATATTAAAAAAAGAAAATTAATAATGAGAAATCTGTCCAACATTGTGCCTATATATAATACTGTTTCACACACTTAAATCTGTTAAGAGGATAGATCTTGTGCTAAGTGTTCTTACCAACAACAAAATAAAATTTAAAAAAATGAACAGGAAACAAAGCAATGTGGAATTTTTACCACTGGGAAATGCTTGGCATGACATTGACTAATACATTCAAAGTCAAAGTGGTATAAATTCTGATTATTAACTGAAAATTTGTGGTAAAACTATTGATACAGGATTTCGTGATAGACTTTACTTCTTGTCCTTGACTTGGTAATTGAGACTCAAACTGAGACTAAAACTAAGAACAGAGTGGTTTCAAGTAACAAATGTTTTAGGTCCAGGTGCCACTCTAGGATTTAGTAGGAACAAATTAATCCAAACAAGTTTTAATACCAAGAAACATCAACACAGCTGTTCATCTTTGAAAACATAAGGCTCAAGAAAAAGTAGATTCTTAGTCTGGAATTATTCATCAAGGAAAAAGTGCAGCTGTGTTTTGTATCCTCCTCTCCAAGAAGAGGGAGTGGGTTTCTTCTTCCCAAAGCTAAGGAATATGTTGTCAAGATGTTCAATCCTAATTTTCACTAAAGGAAGTTAATAGATGACATCTAAATTGAGAAAATATTATGAAGCATAGAATTTAAAAATGGTGAGAGAACCAGTTGCAGAAAGAAATGAAAAGATGTGTTTGCCTGATGTTGGGAGTATAGCACTGAAGGTTAGGACTGGCAGGAGGCAGCTGGTTAGAATTCTTGTTTTTCATTTACATCATCAATATTATCTACCTATATGTATGCACTAATTCAACAAAAATATGTATGTGTGTGTGTGCGTGTGTGTGTTTAAAAGGTGTGTATTTATGGAAAATATTAAAGAAAGCAAATTAGCCACTGACTAATGAAGCAGTATAATACTTGAGAACAATAATCCTTGAGAACAATTTTCTAAAATAGACTTACATAGAGGAGCTTTAAAAGTACAACTTCTATTCCCAAGCTTTGTAATTACAGAAAATAGACTTTCTTAATATACCCACATTTTATCTGACTATAGAGGAATGTTTCTGGACACTAAGTTCATAAAACACAGCAATATATAAAATACCACATTCTCTTATTTAAAAAAATTAATAATAAGGTGCCTAGGTGGCTCAATCAGTTGAACATCTGACTCTTGATTTTGGCTTAGGTCATGATCCCAGGGTCATGAGATTGAGCCCCACATCGTACTCCACACTGAATGTGGAAACTGCTTTACATTTTCTCTCTCCCTTCCTCCCTTTGCCTATCTCTCTCCCTCTCAAAAATAAAAACCTATTAAAACATAAAATAAAATAAAAATTAAGAATATGATCATGTACTGTATTTGCAAAAAATAAAAATACATACCCAAATTCAGTATTTATTTTTGAAATAATTTTATGTCTACAAAATTTAAAAACACAGTCAAATGGTTTATTTGAGGAAAAGACCACAGGCAATGTTTTGTGGATATAAGAGACCTACACATTCAATTGTCAACATTAGTCAACCGAGAAAGAGAAAGATGAACATAACATTCCTAAATTGTTGTCTCACCTTCCATCAGCCCAATAATACATGGATGAATCTTTTCCACTACATAAAATTCAGTTTCTGATTGGTACTTTGTCATTTTTTCATCATTCTAAACAATGCCAATTTAAATTATGTGATAGTGGCAGTGTAAGTACCTGATGTGTCTAAATGATGAAACATTGCCAAAAATGATAAAGCAGTAGAGACTCAGTATCAGTTATGGAAGCCTCTGCAGTTCCTAGGTTACAACAACCTTTTCTTAGCTGAAAAACAGTACCAATTAAGTACGAGACCATTTACAGATCTGAAACCTTTTCATAATAATTTTAAAAATTATTATGTACGGCATAAAAATATAAAAGATGCAATTCTCATTACCAGTTTAAAATATTAGCAGTTTTCTTTTATGTTAGGATTTTTATACTCTTGCAAAATGGCATTTATGAATACTTTGAATCTCTAAAAGAAGTGACAATTGCACTGTCTGCAAAAATACCATAAATTACATTAATAGACAAACAAATGTGTTTTATCACTGACTATCTGATGGATACCAAGCAGTAAGCCATCATCTGATGAAGTATATATATATCAAGATCGAATACTTCGGTTTCACGTGTGGCACTGGTAGATACTAGATTTCTATGCTTTGTGCCTACAATGAACAGGATTTGGTTTCAATTAGTCCTTAAAGTCACATTTTTAGTTCAGTTTCAATATTTCAAGCTAATACAGAAATACTGAATTTGTCTATTTTATCATGGTAAAATTAGAAATTAACATTTGAAAAAGGAATTGGAGAAATAATTGCTATTTACCTCACGCGGTACTGGGCAAAATAACGTGGCCTGAAAGTAGAACAAAGTATTATTTACATAAATGTATATGGATCTTTTCTTTTAGATACTTGTTATTTAGAGGAATTTGTAATTTATGTAAGCTATTTTCTATATGTATAAGCCTTGAAAATCTCGATCTTAAAGACACATAAAAGTATCTCTTACTATCTTTATATTACACAAATGTCAGTGAAAATACAATAAAAATGCTTTAATGTCGATAGTATTAACATATGGAGAAAATCAATGCTGCATTTTCTGCCAAGATTTAATGTAAAAGAACAAAATCCTGTAAAGTAACCTAAGACACTTGCCAATTTCACGTCTATTCAGAGCCCCTAGCATTCCACTATAGTACATAGATTACCTGTTTTTAAAAACTAAAGCTTTTTGTGCCCAAGTTTCCAGTTATAAAAATGATGCATTTGTTATTTGAAAAGCAATATATGAAAAAATATGTAACTGAGGAGTTTCCAGTTTTGGGTAAGATGAGTAAGTGCACCCCTTTCTCTCCCACAGAACACACCTATAAAACCTTGACAGCATGCATGGCCCAGCAGCTTGAGAACTCCAAAATGTAAACAGCAACAGGCAGATTGAAATAAAACACTGAAAATCAGAGTGCCTCCAAACTGGTGATGAGTTTGCCCCTTGCACATCCTTTCGTGTCTCCTGGCCTGAGTTTAACTTAGTTGGGAACTTTAGACCCAGTGCTGGGGGGCAACAACAGCAACGGCAAACAAACAAAAAGCAGTCCAGGAAAAGCTGTTCAGTTCTAGCTTGAGAAGTGGGCAAGGGAAGTAGAAAGTTCAGGGAAACAGAGGAAAAAACATTTTTATTTCTCTTTTCTCTCTTTTGCTCATACCATGGAATCTAGGTAGCCCTGCAGAGGTGCTGCGAGTGGTGACAGCATCAGCTGCAGTGCTGGGAGCCTGCAGGAGCCAACAGTCTAAGCAATGGGAACTTTTCTCTCTCTTCTCTCCGGGGCTATTGATTGAAAGCGTGCGGCCAAAGCCCAGCTGTCTACTCTCTCTATTTCTACATCCTCTCACCTTTTGCTCCTGGATGGCTCAATAGCAAAAGTAGTTGCTTTCTGTCTTTAATAACACAGTGGGAAAGAGGAGCACAAAGGAACAGACAAATGCTGGGGAGATTTTGGAGAGGAAGATTGGAAAATCAACTCCATAAAGTAGTGTAGGATTTATGGGTCCACTTGTGGCTTGTGCATATAAGGATCTAACCCTAATTAACATGTAGAAGGCTCTAAGAACTGAGATAACAGGTGACTCAGCCAGTTAAGCCTCTGACTTCACTCAGGTCATGATCTCCCAGCTCCCTAGTTCCAGTTCTGCATCAGGTTCCCTGATGACAGCCCAGAGCCTGGAGCCTACTTTGGGTTCTGTGTCTCCCTCTGGCTCTACCCTTCCCCTGTTCACACTCTGTCTCTCTCTATCTCTCAAAAATCAATAAACATTAAAAAAAAATAAATAAAAACTAAAGAACTGGGATAACAGATCTCTGCTCACATTTTTCACTAAACCCTGTGTGGCATACATGGAACAGAACTGTCTGTATACCACAGTAGACTTGGAAAGTGGACTAATGTTGGAACCACAGCATGGAGAATGCAGGTTAGTCCTTGCAGCTTGAATGTAATCAGGTGAATTTCATACTAAAACATAAATTTTAACATTTCTCTTTGAATTTAAACAAGACCCAATGTCTCAAGATATGAAACTCAAAATCTCCAAATTTAGTCAAAATTATTCAAAAATTAGTCAAAAATTGCTCTAAAGTTAAAATTCCTCAAAATGATCCAAAATTTCTCAGTGTACAATGAACCATGATAATATCAACCAGCTTGGAAAATCATTCAAAAGATGACAGGGAGATGCTGGAAGCAGTTGTAATAAAAATTGTAGTCAAACACTTGAAACAAATGTTAAAATATAGAGAGAATATATATAAAATAGAGAAGAAACAAATGGTAACTTCAGAACTGAAAAACCCACTGAACAAACTCAGTACCAGAATTTTACTTACCAAAAATACATTTACTTACCAAAAAATACATTTACTTACCAAAAATACATTAGCATTTTTAATCAGCCATTTGTTGTGTAATTTCAAAATAAAAATCAATCACATATTGATCAAAATAAAAATCCATTACTTTTTTGATAAAAAAAGACTTTTCCTTTTAGCTACCAGAATAATTAAATATATAATTTCAGCTCTTTATTTGTTGATCACATGCATTTTTCCTTTTTTACATTATCCCAAAAATAACTAGAACTATGAATAAAATAAAAATGTGATTTCTAATATCTCTTATTCTACGCTAAATGAGTCTATGCCCATTGACCAAATTTGCTTATGTGCATGTACAAAATATTGCAATTCAATCCATTTGTCTCTAAATAAATGGATCATGTTAATGTATAATCTGATGTTATTACAGGAAACTTGAATTTTAATGAACCCTATTTGATTTGGATGAGTCAAGACAGGCATAACACAATTGAGTCAATTAGCAAGAATTTTGCAATCAATGTTGATTAAGAAAATGGGATGATGGTATGTGCATAATTTGGAGGCTTTCCCTGGCTTGAACATTAATATAATGAGATAAACATTGGCATTTTAAAGATATTGCACTGATCTGAAATGAAATGATGCATGTTTTTGATACATGTAAATATTAATCTATATACTTTTTATTATACATGACTGAGAATCCATGCAAGGTAGATCTAAGAAAGGACAATACATTGTTCTGCTTTCATGTTCCAGTAAACATAACCATTAAATCTCTTATGGCTAAACATGTAATGAAATAAATCTAGGATATGGCACAAAATTATTGTGATTAGATTTTTGTATGATACAACACTGATGAAAATATATTTTTGTTTTAGAGTTTGGTTGGGGTTTTTTAATGTAATTTACACATTATATATGGATGCTGATCTGTCCCTACAGACATATTTTTCTTGTGGAGAAAACAGTGCACTTGATTGCCTTAGGTTTGCAAATAAAATGTGTATACATGTTTTCTATTAGTTCTTTACAGCATCAGTAGCTTTTCTCTTTAATATATTTAACTTCACAGGTTGTATTGGGATAATTATATTTGTCTTCATTAGTGTTCTTTTAAATTATAATTTAGTTAGTCCATTTTCCTGTCATTTATATTTTTTGTTAATGATTTTGAGATATTATATGATTTCATATGGCATATATTTGAATGTCGTATGTAAATTTTCTTTGATAACAAAGCCTTCAAAGTTCAATCATGGTGTTAAAATAGAACTCATGCCTTATAAGACAGCTATGGTTTATATTAAATCATATAAAACAAATATTTAATAAATTGAAATATGTCAGGATTATGATACTGAGAAAATTATTTAAAAATTAAGTATGTAAAACAAAATAATAGATCAGAATAATAAGCTATTTTGAGAGGATAATGAAGTTCTATTCCATAAATTTGTATCTGCCAAATATCAAATCGGTTCTTGAATAACTGTTCTTGATCTGATTCCATTTTTATATGTAATTTAGAGTCATCAACCAAAGTAACTGAAAATCCATTAGCATATTCTTTCTACTTATTATTTGAAATCATATTTTCTTTCACAAATATTATGAAATATCATGAACACAATTTTGAATATCATTATGCACATTCTCCATGTTAACTTCCAGAGATATACCAGTATTATGTTTCTTTTGATAAAACTGAAATATTAATATATTTTCTCAGATTTTTACATAGTGATAATTTTTCTTTTCATTTATTTGTCACCATGTGAAAAGTTATAATTCATCCTGTTACATTTAAATGATTATTTTTGTAAAAAAGTTAATCAAGGAATAAGTGTATCTTTAAAAAAAACTGGGACTTATTCTTAAAAATTCTCGCTATATTATTGATTTTTTTGTATGAATTTTGTGAAAAACTATGATTTGTTTAAAGACACTGAGAATTTATACTAAGACATTTGTTCATCTCTGTGAGAGGCAGTGGGATTATTTTAGGAAAGAGGCAAATATCATTTCTGATGTAGAGCAGAACATAGTATCTATTTGCAACATGCTGAATATTACAAAAAGTGAAGCACAGTGCTATTATGGAAATTTACAACAAGGAAATTTGATATAAGGATGCACTGAAGACCTCCCCCCAAAGTATCTTTTATAGATAGAATGTAGCTAGGTCTTGTTTTCTCATCCTGATAATAAATCTGACAATTTTTATATTTTAACTCATTTAGAGCTTTTTTTGAGAGAGAGAGAAAGAGAGAGAGAGAGTGTGCTAGTGGAGAAAGGGCAGAGGGAGAGGGAGGGAGAGAGAGATTGTCAAGCAGACTCCACATGCAGCACAGAGCCTGACCTGGGGCTTGATCTCACAACCCTGAGATCATGACCTGAGCTGAAATCAAGTTGGACACTTAAGCGACTGAACCACCCAGTGCCGTAGAGCATTTTTATTTATGGTGATTACTGATATGGTTGAATTAAAATTTGTCATTATCTATTTTCAGTTTGTTTCCTTCGTTCTTTCTTTCTTTTGTCATTTTTCCTACCTTCCTTGGATTTAACAGAACATGTTTTGTTGTTCTCCTTTATCTCCACAATTATTCATATGTTTTAAACAAAATTTAGGGGTTTCTCTAGTTTTAATATTACATATATATATATATATATACACACACACACACACATATATATATGCTTAAATATAAATATGTATATATATATACATGTATATATAATGCTTAAATAATCTGTGTTTGGCTTCAAGGACTATTATACCACTTCCCATGTAGTGTGAAGGCCCTATAACAGTAATTTTCAGTTCTTCCCTCCCATACCTTGTCATTTTTTACTTATACATATACTATAAAGGCAAAATAATTGTTAATGTTTTTGCTCTAATCATTCAATTATCTTTTGGAGAAACTAAGCACCATGATGATCTCATCTTCATTTCAAATGTTATTTAGCTCTTTGTTTAAATCTAGTTTCCTGTTGCTTGTATCTTTTTCCTTCTACCTGAAGAACTTCTTTCAACATTTCTTACAAGGTATGTCTGCTGACAATTTCCTCAGTTTATGTTCATCTGAGTAACTTTATATTTCTGTTTGACTTTTAAAGGATATTGTTATAGAATATTCTTCAAGATTCTGGTTGACTTTTTTCTTTTTCAACATTTTAATAATTTTTTCCTTCCTGTTTACTTGCATATGTGGTTTCTGAGGAGAAGTTTGCTGAATCTCTATCGTTGTTATCTTGTGTTTAAGGAGTCTTTTTCTCTGCTTACTTTCAATATTTTCTCCACTTCTCTGTTTTTCAGCTATTTAAATATGATAGATTTGGGTTTTTTTTTTTATATTTATCTGGCCTTTTATTCTTTCTCCAAGTTTTTTAGATATGTGGTTTCATACCTGGTATCAATTTTGGAATTTTTTTGGCTATTATTTCTCCAAATATTTCTTGTGTCCCATTCTCTCTTCTGTGATACTGGTTGTATGTATATCACACGATTTGACATTGTACTGTATTTCCCGTATACTGTCTTCTATTTTTCTTTTTCACTTTTTTTCTTTGAATTTCAGTTTGGGCAATGCCCATTAACCTACCTTCAAGTATATTGATTTGTTTTCTTCAACTCTGTCAAGTCTACTGAGGGCCTGATGAAGGCTTCTTCATTTCCATCATTGTGCTTTAATTTCTAGCATTTCTGTTTTCTTATTTATCATTTCCATTTCACTGTTGAATGTCTATTTGGTTGTCTAAATTTTGCATTACAGCTTTTAACATATTTGTCATAGTTATTTAACATTCCCTGTCTGATTGTTTCAATATCTCTGTCAATATCTCTGCTTCTGTCCATGATGATTATTTTGTGTCTTCAATATGATTAGTCTTACTTTTTTACATACCCTCATAAATTTTTGATTCCAAATGGACATGTTGTAAAATATAGATGATACTGAGGTGAATAAGTTTATGCTTGAAAATGAGCACACCTTTCCTTCTGTTAGGTATTTAGTATTAGATTTTACATTCATTTAGTCAGAAAGTTGACTTGGTATGTTTTTTTTTTATATATATTATAATGGTCACTCTCAATGCATCACAAGATTTAAATTCCTCCAGTGATTCTTGTGTTAGAGTATGGGCTATTTGCAATTTCTGTCCCATTGTTTGTTTAGTTATTTTCACTCTTGACTTTAGATGTTCCTTTTGCTTTGTTCCCCGGGGAGAATTTATCTCTTGCAGCTCTAACAATTGTATTCCACTATTACTTTTACTCACTGCTTATTTGCCAGACGGTATGGGGGTGCAAGGTGTTCTCTGGTGAGAACTCCAATTTTGATTAGGGACTCTAAAACCAAGTATCAGTGTCATGGCTCACAAGTTTCTGCCTCTCATCTGGAGGTAATGCTGAGTCTATCATGTATTACTATTCTTGATAAAAAAGCAGCGATGTTTATTCTGGTGTGTGTGTGTGTGTGTGTGTGTGTGTGTGTGTGTGTTATTGTTGTTTATTTTATTTACCTGTTTCCCACCCTCAGCTATACTGCTTTTCTAGATTTTTCATAAGCCTGCAAATATTGTTGCCCTTTCCTGGGTTGATTAAGAATTGTATTAATTTGTGGAGGGAAGTGACATGGGTCTAGGCGGTTCTGGCAGTGGCTGCTGTTCCCCTCATGCAGCCAACCCCATGATGGAAGCTATTCCTTGATTCTTCCTGAGAGTGAATAGTTACTGAACTATCTGCCAGAAAAGCCTGTGAAATATTACAGGCTCCCTATCCTATGTCTGTGGTTCCCAGCAAACTTCATACTGTCGCCCCAGTTTATTCTGACCTTTGGTAATTTGGTAACAATGCCAAATTACTAAATAATATGGCATCAGTGGCCTCTATTTCAGGTAAGCATATGTATGGGCAGTGTTTCTACCTGCAAGTACCTGTCACTCTCCAGATTTCAAATTAGCTGTTTGAATTATGAGTGATGCATTAAGATATGGATTTTAATTTTGTAGAATTGAATCATTGGAGACTTTATTTTAAAATAGAGAAAAGTACAGCCAGAAAAAAAAATATTATTAAACTCTAATACATGAACAAATGATCATTGTAAATATTTAATCTTATTTTCTTCTTCAGCATTTAAAAACTTTTTTTTAGTGTTTATTTATTTTTGAAACAGAGAGAGACAGAGCATGAGTGGGGGCGGGGCAGAAAGAGAGGGAGATACAGAATCCCAAGCAGGCTCTAGGCTCGGAGCCGTCAGCACAGAGCCCTACGCGGGGCTCGAACTCATCAACCTTGAGATCATGACCTAAGCCGACATTGGACGCTCAACCGACTGAGCCACCCAGACACCCCTACCTTTTTAAAATATAACAAATTAATTACTAATACATTAGAAGTTTCCTAGACCCAAAAAATAGTTCTATATTTCTGTATTATTTTCAATACTTAAAATTTTATATGTAACTTATCAACTAAAGTTTTTTTTGTTTTGATTTATTTTGCCTTTATACTTTTGACATCTATCTTGATCGATGTCTAGCATTTGTTGATACTGTGAGCTTTGATATCTAAACCAATTTCTAAAGCTTCTATCCTGGCTCCTTGAGATTTTATACTCAGCATCCACCTGCCGTTTCTCCAACTTGGGCCCATTCTCTGTGTTAAGGATTTTATTTGTTCATTAATTCATCTCAGCTATGGCTTTTAAACTTAAACATAGCATATTTATTAGTTCAATATATTTGGAATGATATGCATGTGGAAGAGAGATTCTATAATCATTCTATCTTACTGCTTGGAATTGGGCACCATTTCAAAATATTTACTGTGGCACTATCTGGGATATTGAGTATAAAATGCATGGTTTTTTAACACTAGAGGTGAAAATGTTATCTATGATGATATAAATTGTCTACATATATTATCTTTTGCAAAGAAATCAATTTTGTGCATCTGAAAAATATTCTATTAGGAAAATCTCTAGGGAAAATCAGAGGTGTTCTTAGGAGAAAGTGATGACTCAAACTCTGGAAATGAAAGAAACACAGTTTTCTTATATGTGTACATATGACACATCAAAATGAATGCTACCTCCTTACTTTGTAATTTAAAAATAGTAGAAAGCATTAACCTCTAAATATGGCATATTCAAAAATAAAGAATGAGGACTTCAACTAGTATGCTTAAAGATTCAATAATAAAAGTTTTAGTATTTTTATCAAAATATATTAAAAATAAACTGTAAAACATTGACAACATGATATTCACATATTTTAGAAATTGCTGACTATGTAAGACAAAACCATGTTAGTTTTGTAATTCTAGAAATATTTTCTACATTGTCTGATTGATTCATAGTGTAGTAAGGTGATGTAGCTTTCATTTTGCACTTGAAGTGAGGTAAACTGATGCCTGGGCTTCCATATTTTTAATCTGAGCTATATATAAACATATTAAATAATTATACTATACATGTACACTTTAATTTTAAATTCAAGGTGTGCATTCCCCATAAAATAACTGTTCATAAGTATAAGAAAGGGAAAGTGTACTGTATATTAACAACTTATACTTTTACTAGCACAAAAAAGAGGACAAATTTTGTTGCAACTCACCTAAGTGTAATTTAATTCACATTTTTTTGACTAATAGGAAGATTGAATAAACCTTCTCTTTCCTTTCTTGCTACCTTTCTAAGAAACTTTACATACTTCCAATTCATGGAAGTTATTTACTCTTTTGACTATATTCTACAAATACAAATGTTACCTGTGAGTTTGGTAACCTAGCTGTATAATAAATTGTATAGTTATAAAAGTTAAATATCTGTCAGATGTACTAAATAAATATACAATTCTTAATTCTGTTTCTTGCTTTGAAACAGTTCTCAAATATGTCAAGAATGTATTTTAGTAGATATTAATCAGAAATCCTACACTACAGCATTGGGAAGATGCCAAAATATTATGCAATTTGAATAAATATAAACACATAGCTGAAATGAGAGCTAATTTTACAGCTAGTTACCTTTCCTTTATGGTACCTTTTAGTATCTCTATATCTTTATATCATTGTATCCTTGTTTATTTATATATTTTAAAATAAAATTTGTGTATATTTAAGGTGTACAAAATGATGATTTGATATACATATAGTGAAATGATAGTCAATTAACGTACCTACTGAGTTACCATTTGTGTGTGTGTGATGAATGTACCTGAAATCTATTTTTTAGCATGTTTCTCATGTTCAATACAGTATTAGTAGTAGTAGTTCCTTTCATAGATTCATATTATCAATTATCCTTAAAACAATAACCAGATAACTGTAATTTTTATAAAGAGAAAGGTAAAAATAAAACAAAAACATGGGTCTGTATTTCAGCACAAATTGTATTATTTCACCATTCTATACACTCTATGGCAATATATTTTCTAAGAATTGCTACTAGATGTTTACTAATTATTAGCATAGAAAATGGCTATAATTTTTCAAGTTGTAATTAGTTATGGTGACTGAATCAGATCAAGCACTGGGCCGTCAGCTGTCTTAGATTATGAATGCAAGACATTACTTGCTCTCTTCCAGTCAAGGCAATTCATTAGTTTTGCTGTTTGAGAGCAGCTGTACCCTTTGAGATGTGATTTATTCAGATTCCCTCACTATTACTGCAGAAGCATGGGGAGATAAGTGATTTGATGAGGCTATGTATTTACTGTCAAATGCCATTATGTTTTAAATGTGCAGTGGCAGTGATAGGAAGTTTGTATTTTAAAAGCAAAGGATTAAGTCAAATGAAGAAAAGCACATAAAATCTAAATGTAAAAAATTATATCTCCTATACTTCGGCATGCATTTTTCTTATTTTTTTTCAGTTTTTATTTAAATTCCAAGTATTTAACATATAATATAATATTAGGAGGCATGCATTTCCCAAGAGATGTTATAGAAACCATTAAATTTTCACTTTGCCATTTCTACTTATTAATTGTGAAAAATAGTTACACTATTTAAAATATGAGCATAGAAAACACAATTGTTGAAAATATGAATTGTCAAATCTTCGTCCACTGAAAATAATTATAATTGTCCTATGTTCATTGCCACAACTTAATTTATGCATACATATTTCTCAAAAATAATAAATTAAAGAGGAATTTGACTTGAAATGAATTATGTATCCAGACAACTTGATTTTAAAACACTTTCCTGCAGGTGTGTGCTGTAGAATAAATAAATCAAATATTTGCTTAAAGTGTTTCTTCAACATCCATTTATAAGATCATTAAACAAAATATTATTGGAAAATTTATACATATGATAGTGGCTAGAAAACTTGAAATAAAGTGCTTTAGTAATTTTTAAAATGTTTCGTCATTGGGGCACCTGGGTGGCTCAGTCAGTTAAGTGTGGACTCTTGATTTTGGCTGAGGTTATGATCTCACAGTTAATGGGATGGAGCCCTGAATTGGGCTCTGCACTGACAGTGCGGGGCCTGCTTGGAATTGCCTCTCCCTTGCGCTCTGTCCCTCCCCCATTCATGCTCTGTCTTACATAAGCATGTAAATTTTATTTATTTATTTATTTATTTATTTATTTATTTATTTATTTACAGTGTGGAGAAGGGGCAGAGAGAGGGAGAGATAGAGAATCCCAAACAGGCTCTGCACTATCAGCGTGGAGCCCAATGAAGGGCTCAAACCCACCATCCGTGAGATCATGACCTGAGCTGAAACTAAGAATCAGATTTTTAACAGACTGAGCCACCCAGATGCCCCAATACACATTTAAAAAAAAAAACTTTCATCTTTGTAACTTTTTCTTATCAATCTAGATTTCTAAGAATGTGCATATATACACTAGTAAATACAAATAGAATTTACCCAGTTTGAAGGACCTTCTGATGCCACATTCTGCTTTCCCTTCTCCCACCCAAGAGGCCCTGCCTAGTCTATTGATTAAGTCTCTATAAACCTTGTGTTTTAAAGCACTGATCTCATGCTGTATATTTCACAGAAGTGGAAAGCTACTTTCAGATTGCAAAGTCATGAGGTATGTGGCACAGCTAGGGCTTGAACCCAAGTCTTCTGACTGTGTGCCTAGTCCTAATGGAATTCTACCAGGGTCCTTCATGGAGGAAATGTTCCAAAAACCGTATTTCCCAAATCTCTTATTAAGGCATGCAGCCTGAGGGTTTAGTTATGGCTATAACCATACATTATAGCAGAACTATATAGAATATTTACAAAATTATATTTGCCCTATAGTTATTAAGTTTATGAATAAATGGTTTCCCTAGCATAGTTTAGATTCTTTTTTGTTTTTCTAGTAAAATAACCATCTGTCAGTTTCAAATGATCTGGAAATAAGTTATGTATTTCTTCTGAAGTGCAGAAGAAACAGGAAGGAAGAGAGAGAGGGGAAAAAAAGAATTGCTTAGGCTAAGATTAGAGTTTGGTAAACCACAACTATAATCACTGAAATCTAAAAATCTAAAGCAGGGGCACCTGGGTGGCTCAGTGTATTGAGCTTCTGATTCTTGATTTAGGCTCAGATCATAATCCCAGGGTCATGGGATTAGGCCCTGTCGAATGTGGAGCCTGTTTAAGATTTTCTCTTTCACCCCACCCCACCCTCTAAAATAAAAACCTAAAGCAAACTTCTACAAACACTAATTATAGATTCTTCTAAGTTCAAGATGCTGAGTTAAGAAATCTGAATGCAGCATAGTCCTCAAGGTACAGTTTCTAGAGGAGAAAACATACATAAATATTCACAATCAGTAAATTAAAAACATACAAGTTGATAAGAGATACAGAAAATAATTCAGCCTCAGGTTAGAAAATTAGAGTATTTGAACTAGCCCTTAAGAAGGAATAAACACTCAATAAAGAAAATTAGGATGAGGGAACAATGTAATGGTCCAGACAAAAAGATATTTTTGCCATTAAAAACCTGTCTTTTTAGGGGCACCTGGGTGGCCTAATCGGTTAAACGTCCGACTTCGACTCAGGTCATGATCTCACAGTTCATGGGTTTGAGCCCTGCATCAGTCTCTGTGCTAAAAGCTCAGAGCCTGGAAGCCTGCCTTGAATTCTGTGTCTCCCTCTCTCTCTGCTCCTTCCCTACTCACACTTTCTCTCTCTCTCAAAAATAAATAAACATCTTAAAAAAGCTTATCTTTTTAAAAGTAGCAATATAATACTAGCTAACATATTATATATGTGGCCTGTGCCAGGTACATACATAACTTAACATTTATAGTTATTTTCGAAACTCTGTTAACATATTATGTATTGACTAATTCATTACAATTATATTAACTCATTTAACCTCTAAAGAACCTATGAATTTGGTGTGATTGTTACACCATATTATATGGGAGGAGACTGACCCAAAGTGTAATTAGGTAATTTTTCCAGGATCCACACAGCTAAGCAAATGGTACAGCCTGTATTCACATCTTGTTAATCTTACTTCAGAGCTAGCATTTTTTTTTCAGCTTATTTATTTTGAGAGAGACAAAGAAAGCACAACTGAGGAAGAGCAGAGAGAGAGAGGGAGAGAGAGAATCCCAAGCGGGCTCCATGCACAATCAGCATGCAGAGCCTGATGCAGGGCTTGAACTCATGAAACGAAATCAAGTCAGTCGTTTAACTGAGCCACCCAGGTGCCTCTCAGAGCTAACATTTTTAAGAGCAGATTGCTGTGCTTCCTTTAGGGGAATACATAAAACCATTACTGTTACTGAAAATAAATATCTATACTTCTCATTATTCAATAGAGTAAAATTTATAACTTAGGTTGAAGATTTTTGAGCCATCATCAACATGCAGCTATTTACAATTAAAAGGCAAGAATTTCAAACAAACCTTGTGAAAATAATGGAGTAAAGTATGTTATAATTAAGTTGCTTCCAGTAGTTATTAACTTATAATAGACATAAATATAAGGCATATTATGAAAATTTCAGGGTAATCACAAAGCAAAAAACCTAGAATACACACACAAATGATAAAGAGAATTAAAGCATACCACTATAAAAATCAAGAATTCACAAAATAAAACACCCAGCAGGAAAGAAAGGAACAAGAGAAGTATAAAACAATAAAAAACAATAAAATGGCGATACTATGTTCTTACCTATCAGAGAATTCAATGGTGGTTGCCAAGGCCTGGGGAGAAGGGTGAACAGAGAAATGTAGGTCAGAGTATGAACTGAGCTATAAGATGAATAAATTCTGAGGATCTAATGTACAGCATGATGACTGTAGCTAATAACATGGTATTGTATACTTGAAGGTTGTTGAGAGTAAATCTTAAGGGTTTTCACCATGCAAAAAAATAAATACATAAAGAGTTAACTATGTGAGGTGAAGGATGTGTTACTTATCTTGATCTTAATAATCATTTCACAATGTTTATGCATATCAAATCATTACACTGTATGCTTTAAATTTATACAATTATATTTCTCAATTATTCCTCAATAAAACTGTTCTTTTATTCAAAATGCAGTGTTTTACAACTTCTTATAAAATTAGAGGGTCTTTAACCATCATTTAGATTAAATTAGTCAATTTATTTAAAGTTTTCAGGGACACTAGTAGAGAATAAACCTCCTTATAAAAAAAAATTTTTTTTTTTGAACAGATAGCTTAGGGAAAAGTGAACATCCTCTCTATTGAAAGATCTTACAACTATACATAAAGAAAGTAAGCTTGAAAATTAGCAGTAACAACTCATAGAAAGAAACTCAATATCTTTAGCGACAGGCAATCAAATTTCTCCCATCTGTAGACTAGATATTAACACTATGCAAGAATATTAATTATATTTTAATCAATTTAGGAATCTTGGTAAATGACAGTTAAGTTGGTGATTCTGTTTCTTTCATAATGTCTGTACATTCTAGAAGAAAAAAGATGATAAAATAAAATTTGTCTACTTAACTATGAAAAGAGCATAGGGATGATTCTTAGATTAGCACAAAAATCATAAAAGAAGCTTTGTTAAATTATATATAGAAGATATTTTCTCCTAACTGTACCCAGCATCCTTACCCCTCTTTTCCTGATATATTTTAACAAATGGAGATCTTAATTTCAGTTAAATTCAAGTTCATGTATATTATATATATAATATAACCAGGCACTATATGGTTGTGTATTCATTCATACTTAGATTTATGATTGATCTGGTATAAATTTTTGAGTATAGAGTAAGTTAAAGAGGAGAATACTTATACTTTTCCCAAAATGGATATCCAATCAATGCCGTACATTTTTTTGGAAAACAAATTCTTTATCCCACAATACTGAAGTGGGATTCTGTGATAAATCAAGTGACCAAATATGTATATGTGGTCTCTTATTGGCCATTATTTTGTTTCTTAAATCTATTTTTCTATTCTTGTGACAATACCACCCTTTAAAAATTTCTAAAAGTATATAATAAATTTTGATTACTCCTAGTATGTTCTTCTCCAAAGTTTGTAATTGTCTGCATTGAAGTGTTTTGTAGCTTTTTTAATTTATTTTTTAAGTTTTAAGATTTTTCATGTTATTTTAAGCTAATTAAAAATGTACTATATTTATTGCTGCTCTATATAAGTACAATTAAATTTATTTAATAATGATATTGCATCTGGGGCATCTGGGTGCCTTCAGATTCTCTGTCTCCCTTTTTTTAAAAAATAATTTCTAGTATTTAAGACAAATGTCAAATGGAAAACTCATATTTCACTTGAAAATATGATAAAAATCATAAATATATTTAAAAGTTAAAAATGGAAACTTTAACCTTTGACTCAGGAAGATTTATTGGTTAAAAGCACTTGAGTTTGGAGTCAGAGAATGGAGATCACTGGCTCTATGTGACTTTAGACAAGTTACCAAACCTTTCTGATCCTTAATTTTCTCATCTATAAAATAGGAATAGTGGCACCTGGGTGGCTCAGTCTGTTAAGCATCTAACTTCAGCTCAGGTCATGATCTCACGGTTCAAGAGTTCAAGCCCTCCATTGGGCTCTGTGCTGACAGCTCACAGCCGGGAGCCTGCTTCAGATTCTGTGTCTCCCTTTCTCTCTGCCCCTCCCCGGCTTGCGCTCTGTCTCTCTCTCTCAAAAATAAATAAACATTAAAAAAACTTTTTTAAAGGAATAAAAATGGTAGCCACTTCAGATAATCAAACATAATACATTTTATAAATGATTTAAATCACTTAGCATAGTTTAGGGCAACTATTACTTAGTTGATAAGCCTTCACTATTACTAGGATGAATTTTTATTAATGAAAAAAGTTTAAAAGTGAAATCAACTAACAAATGTATATTATGTTACTACTTAAAATATATGGCTCAATTTGATTTAACATACAAAAACTATATAAATGGATCTTTTAGTATAGTAAAATATGAAGCATATTTTTAAGAGATTATATTTCTATATTATGTTCCATCTAAATCAGAACTTCTAGCTTCTCTTTTCTGGGTCTAAAAAATAACAGTTACATGCATTTTCTACAATATATAGATTAGACCAGTTGCCAAAAAGTTGTACATAAATCTAATTTTCTTATCAAAACCATTGAGCCTATTCATTTTCATATTATTTTGTTTATAAATATGTTTTCAGAAATGAGATTTAACTTTATTTTTAAATTATTTTATTTTTAAATGTTTTGTTTATTAAACTTTACACCATTTATGTATAAAATTTTAGGATTATGAGGTTAGTTGTCAGCATTTCTGTAAGAAAGCTCTTAGAAATCATTCATGTAAAGCAAAGTCTTTAGATATAAAATTCTTATATATTAAATCTATACCTATATATATCAAAACCATCAAATATTTTATGCTACAATTATTATGTACATGCATTAAATCTCAAAGTGGAGGACACACTGTAAATTAGTTACAATGAGTGATGTATGTCATTGTTATATGCCATTTTTACATCACTGTAATAAGACCATTCTATGACAATCATTCTACTTTCTTAAAACATACATTATTTTCTTTCTAATTAAATTTGAGAGACAAGATAGAGGTATTGAGGGAAACTAAGAGAAAAATCCTCTTGTTCCTCATAAATTGATAGCATATTTTGAGTGTTTTCTGTGTCCTGTTCTGGGTACTATTTTTAGAGCTCCAAGTGGATTGATGCATTTAATACTTACAACAAGCCTATGAGGTGAGTGATGCAATTATTACAATTATATGGATTAGATGGTACAATATAGGCACAAAGAGTTTAAAGTTATGTACCCTGACCAAGGCCCATGGGTAGCAAGTTAAAAAGTCAGAATTTAACTGTGGCTTTTCATGAAATAATCACATAACTGTCCTTTAGTATTACCTTTATCAAAGAGATAAAGAAGACACATGAGGGCTCCACATGAGAGGAGTGATAATGATCAGGTAAGATATCAGTGTTGAGGAAGTAAGGAGCAGAGATTTACCAATGCTAAAGTCATAAGTTACAAATTGTATTCAACTGAGAATAAGCAGGGAATCCTACAGTGAGAATAGTCAATGAATGTGAATGTTGTATCATTTATGAGCAAATTTTTTAACTTGTACTTGAATCTCTTTTAAATTGCTTTTGTTATATCATGTTCTAGTTTGTATAATTAAGATAATTATTATTATTATGGTTAATTCAATATGGAAATAAAATGTGTCAAAAGCTTTTATGAATACCTGGTACATAGTAAGCCTTCAATAATGTTAGCTAGAAAGATTATTATAATTTCCTAGGTTATCTTAACAGTACGCAACAATATAGTAACAACACTAACCAAAAATGGCATTTCTGTGGTACTAGGAATTGGGAAGCCTTGTTCCTCCCAAGTATCTTCTCCTACTGGCTGCTCCATGTAAGCTCAGCCATGGTCAGTGTTGAGACTTTAGATGCTGTAGCAAGATTTTCTACAGACTAAGGGCCAATGACTTGCATAGCTTACCACCACCGCCATGATTATTTTCTCTCTATGAAATTCCATTGTGTTACTCTATCAAAAATGGTGTAGATGTTGCACTGAATCCTTTTGTTTTAAGCTGTGAGCCTAACCATTCCCCCAGAAGTTCTCTCTTCTAAGGTAGTCATCATTATCACAATATTTGTCAAGTGTAGGTTAGTTGAGATATCCATAAAAATAACAAAAATATTAGTTGGCTTACTTAAAAAAAAAAACAGAATAACAAAACTGAATTTAGCGGAAGTATATTAGAAAAAGTATAGAATCGAAAGAAGCCTGGAGAAACAGCCTTTGTAAAAGAGGCAACAGAATATACAACCATTGTTGGGTGCCTGGGTGGCTCAGTCCATTAAGCGTCCAACTCTTGGTTTCAGCTCAGGTCATGACCTCATGGTTCATGGGTTTGAGCCCCACATCAGGCTCTGCACTGACAGTGAAGAGCCTGCTTCGGATTATGTCTCTTTTTCTCTCTCTGCCCCTCCCCTGCTCACTTGCTCGCTCTTCCTCTCAAAATGAATAAATAAAAATTTTTTAAAAAGAGAAAATACAACCATTATCAACCACAGGAATAATTTGTTAGGATGGCCTGCTACCACCTCTGCATGTTCATTGTGCTATTGTGGGGTAATAAACTTCACCTTTGCTCTGAGTTATAGCTGGCATTCCTGCTTTGTTTTTGTTTTTTGCTTTTGTTTTTGTTTTTGTTTTTTAAGTCACTTGTTCTAAATTCAAAGACCAAAGTCCAAACTGGCCAAGACTATTAAAAAATGTCCATGCCTTAACTTGTAAAAAGAAAGGGGAAGGAATGTTATAGTTCACTTCACTTTCAAAGTTGGAAAACAGTCCCTATCTTTCACAAACTTCACATGTATTAAATAAAGTCTCAAAAAAATTTCAATTGCTATTATTATCTTTACTTACAGGTTGGGAAACTGAACCACAGAGAACTTACATAGTTTGGCCAAGATTACCAATTTGGTAAGAAGTAGAGCTAGATTTGATTCCAGAAACCAGGAATCATCAATCACCACACAAACATATGCGTGTAGATGTATAGATGGAGAGAGAAAGTGAGAGAGAAAGAGATTGAAAGAGCCAAACACAATTATGTTTGTGATATTGTCAGGCTATAAAGTGCTTTTGAAATGAAGTGACAGTTCAGTATTGTCAAAGCCAAAATTGCTTTACAAAATGCCAAAACTAACTCTCTGAAGTAACCACTATGGAAAAGTTGACAGGACATTTCTGCTTGCCCCAGAACCTCAATGTTCAATTGTCGCACCTGAAAAATTTTTAATCAATAACACCAAACCAAAAAAAATGGCAGCCTGACATCTTTTCAGTTTTACAACACTGAAGTACTTCACAAAATGAATTAGATTAGGGGAAACTGTTGTTGTAGGAAATCATTGATGAACAGATTTTATACAAAGATGATTGGTTTGTCTGGCTTTTCTCTCAAGATGATTCATTGGTTGGCTGCATACATCAGGTATTTTAGAGTGGGGTGAAGTGTCATTAAGGATTTTGTTTTGTTTAGTTTTTTATTTTTTGTTTTTTGTGAAAGCAGAAATGATGGACACTTGGCAAACAGTTTGAATTTGCTTTTGATCTTGCCACTAAAATTGTCTTTGGTACCTAGTTTTAAAAAATGGATGCAGTTGTTTCTTTGGGTATTGTCAATGTGTCTAGAGGTGTCTGGATAGGGTGACTGACCAACATTCAGGTTACATGACAATAGCAAACCCATATCTAATTTGTAATGCCTGTCATTCAAAAAAACTAAAAGAATAAGTTTGCTTAAATCAGGTTGTCTTACTGTTTTAAAGAACAAGGAATCAACTTGCTAAATAGAATTTTGAAATATGAAACCACACAGACAAGTAGTTAGATGACATAAATCTAAACTATCATGATATATATTTTATAAAATATTTATTTGGTAGAAATATATAAATGTTGATTTTTTTTAAATTTTAAATTATAACTGATTTCCACTAGAGATAATGAGACTTAATATTATACATTTGTGTAAAAGAGGCTATGAATTT
Source organism: Panthera pardus (assembly GCF_024362965.1). Lineage (NCBI taxonomy): Eukaryota > Metazoa > Chordata > Mammalia > Carnivora > Felidae > Panthera > Panthera pardus. Next base: position 48,898,110 of record NW_026526655.1, on the reverse strand, counting down.
CTTCATAAAGAAATCTTTGGGGCATCTGGGTGGCTCAGTCAGTTAAGCATTGACTTGCACCTCAGCTCATGATCTCATGGTGTGTGAGTTCGAGCCCACCATTGGGCTCTGTGCTGACAGCTCGGAGCCTGGTGCCTGATTCAGGTTTTGTGTCTCTCTCTTTCTCTGCCCCTTCCCTGCTCGTGCTCTGTCTCTCTCTCTCTCTCTCTCAAAAAATAAATAAACATTAAAAGAATTTAAAAATTTTATTTTAAGTCAGCAGATGATATTTTTATTGCATAATTAGGGACATAGCGCTATGTGATATTAACTTTTAATCTAATGAGCTGTCCATGACACTTACATGATGTTGCTTAATATTGGATGTAAACTAACACTTTTAAGAAGATAGAAACCAAAAATTTACTTATATTATCCTTAAATAAATAATTTACTTCATCCTAGATATTTAAATTCTGAATATACCACCGAGGCATTTGTTGTCTTTCTCACAGGGTTGGTTATAGCAGTATTAGACTTTATGTATGTCAAAAGTTGTTATGTGAACTAATTCAATATTTTATTTAAGTACTAACTGAGTGGTGGTACCCATTAATGTATCAAAATCTAACAAGCTTGTTTACTCCAGATCTATATATTTTATATATAATGGCAAAATAAATAACAAGTAAATTCTATAACCCGGATATTTATACTTTATACTTTTTCTAAAGGCTATCAGACTTTAAATAAAAATGAAAATGTTTAAACAAAAGTTTGTCAGCAATTACACAACATTATGATTGAAGGAATAAATAAATGTACAAAAAATTATCTTCACTAGCTGATTTCTAGCTTGAAATCAGGCCATATAATTTCTTTATTAATATTTTATAAATGTAATATAAAAAGTACCTATTTACCTGTCATAATTTTGAATAGATATGGAAATATTTCAAAAAATATTAACAATTGGCTCTACTGGAATAAAAATAATAAGTCGCTGTGATTAAGCAGAGATATTCTAGTGTGAAATGTTTTTCACTGATGAAAAAGCTGTTAATATAATTCAGCACAACCATAGTTTAAATAATACAAAAAAAATACAATACGATCTACCAAACTGACTCCCCTAAAATATTCTGCATCAATTCTTCATTAATTCTTTTTCAGAAACCTAAGTGTATTTATTCAGGGTGTAAAACCTATTTGAATATTCCCCAAATATCAGTTTGCTTAAGACAAAAAGAATTATTTCTTCTTTGATATGTTCAATTATTTCTTCTTTAATATGTTCAATGGACCAAGTAGTGCCTCAGCTCCACAAAGACATTGGAAGAATCAGGGAGCTCTTTCCAACCTCAACTGGATTGTCTGCATTCAGATGACATTCAGGAAAGGGGAGAGAGAATGTTAAAGACACATCTGGTTTTAATCACCTTAGCTCTAGGCCAACTGCACTTATGTAACAGGTAGTTACATAGCCCCATCTAAAGCAAAAGGTCTGGGAAATGTAGTCTAGCAGTTCACCAAAGCAAAAAGAATGTGGATATTGAAAAACAGTTTAGCTAATTTCCACTGCACCAGAATTACGGGACATTATTTTAAAATAGTTAGGGGTATGTAAATCATTAGCATATATCTCATATTAGGGACATTCCCAGTAAATAAAAAAAAGTTTGTTATCACAGTTGCTATTCAACTTTAAAAAAAAATTAGGAAACTTTTAAGCAATTGAGATAAAAAATAGCAATAAATATATTTATAAAGTTATCATTTATTCATGATACAATTATCTGGAAATATTCAGGAAAACACCAAGAAACTAACAAAAGTAATTTTAAAACAAAGTAAATTAGTCATTTAAAAATACATATTTACAAAGCAATAGTTCTCCTGTATACATAGTCCTTCAAAAATCCAGCTCAAAAGAATTTTAAAAAAGAAAATTTACTCTTTCAATTTAATAAAAATACATAAAATAAGTGGAAAACCTATCTTATTTATGGATTGGAAGTTTCATTTGTGTGATAAGGTCAAACAATATTTTGTAAATTTTTACATATAAAAAGCAAAACTTAAGCACAATGAAAACATTTGGTGGGGTGGTAGGGATTTCATATAAATTATAAAATAATCTGGAAAAAAGACTAAGTAAATGTGAGACGTGAGACAGAATGGTCATGATGAAATATTTACTCTACAAATATAAAACTTGTGGAAAAAATGTAATTATACCAAAATATTTATGTCATCTTATGGAATAGAATTTCTCGAAGTGCTAAAAAAGTAAGAAAATACAAACAAAACAAGGAATAGTTGTGACTATTTTTATTTTGCTATTATATATAAAATATACACAAATGTAATGTTGTTATTTAAATAAAACCGGAATAGCTAAACATTTGACATTTTACCAAAATATATTCATATCTATAAGTATATTTGTACATATATGTTTTACAAATCAAAAAGAAAATATGAAGACAATTAAAATTAGATGACAGGTAATTGTGACTTTAACCTGTTCGTACATTTGTCATGGAAGGAAATAATTTTCATTTTTGAGCAATCTTAATGCCATCTATTTCTATTGATGACTAAAGTTCTTGTTTTCTTTCTATTCTTACATCAATGATAGTTTATAATATCTGAGAGTGACATTTTAATAGCAAGTATCAAATTTTATTGATTGTGTAATGCTATCATTCTAACTTAGTTTTAGAGGTTTAGAACATAAGAATTTTTGCTGTTCAATATTTTTAAATGTTTTCAAAAGATACCCTCTACATGTCAAATAATTTTCAGAACCTTTCATGTTGGTCATGAATGTGGCAGGGTTATTTTAAGTTGCTCAAGCTCAGCATTTTCATACTCTCTCTCTCTTTTAGACAACACACGTAATTTGGATTTTAAATACCACAGGGGGAAAAAAATTATGAAAACTAGAACGAACTAATATATACAGAAATGCATTGTTAATTTTATCTACAAACAGGCCACTCCATCTGTTCAAACATAATGCTCAAAACCAAGGAATATGTTCCAAACCAAAGAGCATGATATTTGACAGATGGAGAGGTCTGTAAGCCTGTCTGGAGCATGGAATACTATAGAGTTTTTAGCAGGGCCCAATTTTCCACACTAAATGAAATCTAATAGAAATTTCTCCCCAATAAACATCAAAATCAGTAACAATTTTACCAATTGCTATGCACCATAGATCAACTCATCTTATCTATTTTCTTTCTCAAACACAAGAAACCCATATCTACATTCTGAGTTAATTTTTAATTTTCATGGTTGTCCTCCTACATAAATAAGTACAAATGCCAAACATATTTCATATAAAATAAAAGTCACTAATGAGTCAAACACAAGATGACTTATTCTTTAGCATAAAAATATCATGAGTCCTATTTTTAGAAAAATTAATCATTTAAGGATTCTATTATAGTATACAAAATTTGGAAAAAGCTACTGTAGGACTTTAATCAGTTTCTTCAATTTACAGAAACAAACAACAAAACAAGAAGCACAGAATACTTGCCTTGCCTAAGAGTATGCAGCTGGTGAGAAGCTAAATAAGATTTCTCTGCTCTTGTCCAGAGTTTTGTTCTAAAATCCAGCATTCTAGTGTGTACTGAAGAGCACAGGAGATTGCCTTATCACTACTAAAATTTCAGTTTAATTAAACCAGAAAAGAACTTTGCTAAAAATGTCAAAGTCATAGGTATTGCTAGGAACTGGGAACACCATTTCTACTTATATAAATTAAACATAGGCTTATCAAATAGAGCATGAGGGCATACAGTGAGAAATGTGTAGATTGATACATTTGACCCTTGAACAACATGGAGGTTAGGGGCACTAACCCACCACACAGTCGAAGATCCACATATAGCTTTTGACTCCCCCAAAACTTAAACACTAATAGTCCACTGTTAACTGGAAGCCTTACCGATCACATAAAGTGTCAATTAACACATATTTTATATATTAAAAGACTCCTTTTTAAATTTTTTATTTATTTTTGAGAGAGAGAAAGAGAGACAGAGTGTGAGTGAGGGAGGGGAAGAGAGAGGGAGGGAGACACAGAATCTGAAACAGGCTCCAGGCACTGAGCTGTCAGCACAGAACCTGATGCAGGGCTCCAACTCATGAGAGCCATGAGATCATAACCTGAGCCAAAGTCAGATGCTTAACTGACTGAGCCATCCAGGTGCCCCTTACATATTAAATGTATTGTATATTGTATTTTTAAAATAAAGTAAGCTAGGTAAAAGGACATGTTATTAAGAAAATCATAAGGAAGAGAAATCATATTTATGGTACTGTACTGTAAAAAATCCATGTATAAATGGATTCAAACCCATGTTGTTCAAATGTGTGTTGTTTAAGGGTCAGCTGTACATTGATAAGTGTTACATAAGATCTTAAATCCTGAAACTGGAACATATTTCAATATCTGATTTCAACATTTTAAAACTCAGAGCTATTTAAGACTTTGCATCTCAGGAAACTTGGCATCATTTAAGCCAAACTTCTAGCTGTGCTCAGTTCCATACCTGGGTAGGTATGACTTTGCCTGCCCTATCACCTGTGGTGGTACTTGGAACAGTCAAGACTAATTTATAACAGTCTCAGAAGACATTCAGGTTTCACAGGAATTTTCACAGGGAAACTCTAAAGGGAGTTCACTTTTATCTTCTTCAGAGGTACTATAATTACATATGAACTTGAAAGAGGGCAGAATTTGTCACCCCAAAATATGCCTCTTTGGCATTAGGATTATCTCTAGCTGGTTCTTTTTGTTTAAACTGCAGACACAGGAAAAACTCTGAAAACTAGTAGAAGTTACCCTTCTGTCAGAGAAAACTACATTTGTAATGGAAATTCCCAGTGGCAGGGTATCTCTGTCTTTGTACCAGGAAGATGAAGATAGCTAAATCTCTAGGAAGTTATTAATGGAGAAGACATGGACTTCAATCTGCACAATCTTACCTTTGTTTACTCTACTTTGCTTGATAATCTCCCATAATTGGCTCTCCCAGGCCCAACATCTTCTTTTGTCTTTAATCTAGAGATGGTATTTAAGGTAGTGATCATTTGGGGGAGTTAGTTTTCCTGGGTATTTTCCACGTATATAGGAGGTATAGAAGTTATTAAACTTCTGTTCATTTTTCTCCTGTTAACCTGCTTTTATTACAGAGGGGTTTCAGCCAAGAACCTAGAAGGGTAGAAAGAAAATTATTTTTTCTCTCCCGCAAAACTGCTTGTTCTGAAGATATTTCCTTTTCCTCCATCTGAAAGAAATTGAATATTCAAGCAACTTGACCATAAATTTAAAGACTGAAGTACTTATTCTTCATTTGTTGGATATAAAAACCTTTATAATATTACGCAAAATTCAGGTAAAATCAATATTTCATAGACATGCTTGAACTATCCCATCTACTTTTTCTCCAGTCATGAAATAAATTATTCTAGATTCTCACATCAGATATTCCACCACTGAGTGGTTATATTATTATTTTGATAGGCATTTATTTGGCCATGTCATTCCCACATGAAATACTTTGAATATTCTCTCTCTCAAATTTACTTGGTTCTATTAAATGCTACTTTGTGTTAACATGAACTGCCTAATGACATACTCTCAAATTTTGATTCTGAGCTTAATTCCCAATTATATGAATTTTTACTGGAGCTATATCTGTCCATACCAATAAAAATTAATTGAGAGGGTGTTGTTAGTGCCCAAGTAGCTCTTCAGATACATCTTTGAACATCAGAATAAATTCTTCTTATCTTTTTAACTCCTGAATGTTAATATGTCACCACATCCTTTATTCCCACATTCTTCTATTTTCCTTATAATTTCTAACCTAGTATACATCTGGTAATTGCTGTTGCCAGGTTGTGTATGTTTATGTTGAATTTCAATTTTACCCATGTGTTAGAGAAAATAAAGCAGACTTAGGAAGAGAGAATAAATTTCCCTGGCCAGGAAAAAAGTTTTATTTTCATCCACACCCCCAGATTGCCCCTTTGCAGATATCTCCTCAATATTTCAGACTTATATATGCAGGTTCCTAGTCAATTCATCCACTTGCAAATCTACCAGTCACCTCAGTCTTAAGGCTAGGTTTAGGGGGAGCAATATATTAGAGTATTTGAGAAATATGAGAAAACAGTAACTTCAAGAACAATGGAATGATGTGGCTATTGCTAAGATCAACAGATGCTCTAATAGAAGGAAAGGAAAGGTTAAGGACAATTAACAGGCCATTGAAAGTCAAGCGTGAAAAGCCAACACAGTGTCACTGGCAATGGAAAAAAAAAGAGATTCTCATCTCTTAATTTGGGACATGCTGAGAAGACTAAATTGAGAAAACTCAGCTAAATAATAACACCAATTACAACTGCCATGCCGAATGTCTTAGTCTTACTACAATAGGTCTGTTTCATATGAAAGATCTAGAAATATGCTTTTAAAAGGAATGGACATGTATTATAGGTATGGGTTTTATTTTCCTGTCTGCAAGGAAGTACTAGCATTACCACATGGCTTATAAAATGTCACAGGATCCAACATAACATTAAGTGAGATCATGGGACCCCTTTTAGAGGACAGGAAGTACAAAAGTGTGCTCATGAGTATTAGATCCACTGACTGTATGGCATGTTCCACCAACTAGGAGCTGCTAGCCAGACAGAAACATTTTACAGTCTGCAGAAGGCACAGCTGGAGCACCAGCGTGGAGAAGATAAGTTTAAAAGGATGCTACAGATGAGCCATTAAACTCTATGCTGTGTATGAAGTATATATCTTAAATCAAAGATTTTCAACACGAAACTACATCCCCATGAATCCTGACTATACTTACCATCACTCCCAGTGAGCTTCCTGGGGGATTTGTGTCTCCCATAACTACATCACTGCATTCCATAGCATTAGAGGCCTGAGTCATCAAAGGTAGAGCACTTCATCCAGCAGACACAGTAAGAACCCTAGTGAGCTACAACCTAAGTATGTTGTTGGAGCATGTTGTATTTCTTGCATCTGGGGACCAAAAGGTTAAAAATAAGAATAATAATCACTATCTTGATAGGAATAATTAAACCTATCAGAAGGAACAAGGGTTGCTTTCACAATGGAGGCTAAGAGCAATATGTTTTGAACCCAGGTGATTTGCTCCATTGGCTCTTGGAACTTAACTCCCTTGAGCAATCGTGAGTATAAATGAATAGCTATAGCATCCCTGGCCTTTGCAGAACATGTTGACAGGAGACTCAGATCACTCAGGAATAAGGTTCTAGATAAGGCTAGTAGAGGTGATAGCTGAGGGTGAAGGGAACCCTCAACTATCAAACCCTCAACTAGAACAAATAGTTGACAAGAGAGGTAACAAGTGTCAGGTTATGTCCCCAAGACCAATTGCAGTGGTGGCAGCTACAGTACTTTGCAGTTATCTTCCTTTTCTTAGTGTCCCCCAGAAATAGAGATCCATCCAAATCCTGGAAAGTGCCAAAAGAGCTTCTCTACAAATGTATATAAAGAAGTTGAAATGAAAGAGGCACAGGGCTGGCAGTGAGGGACACAGAGCTCTGACACCCAGACCTGGCTCTAGTAAGGAATTGTCTCTCAAGCTGGGCATACCTTCAGAAGACTGGCAGCCAAACACTGGGATTGCCTCAGCTGCAGAGTAACCTCCCCCAAGAACACATTTATCTTAGGGCAGCTCAAATCCAATGACTAAAGAAGGTGGGGGGTGGGGGTATAAAAGTCTTGCCATTTTAGCCAAACAGTGAAACTCTGGACCACATTTAGCGCCAGACCTCTTTGTCCAGTCAGCATCTTTTCCCATTGTGCCATCTTGCTTTTTTACCTTCCTTTTTATATTTGTTGATCTCAAGAGCACTCCCGGCAAAACAACCCACACACTAACTCTGTTTCAGAATCTACTTCTGAGATGATGCAATCAGAAACTCTGTATTAGTCCTAGCAATGAGGTAGATTTGCTGTTATCTATATAACAGGGAGTCAGTAATTATATTCTACTCTGTCAGAAAAACAAGGTAGCTCTCGGGTTTCCTGGTTTCTTGATACACTCTTTTTGCATACCTATCATTACAACTGATTCATCACATTTTTGCAAGCTATGTCTGTTTTGAGGTCTTAACCTACCCTGTTTTCAATATTTAATTTGGCTTAGAATTCTGACTGCTTAATTTAGCTCTTTCTAGCCTAACACAGTGCTTGTTTGTTGCTGTTGTTGTCAATACTAAGCCTAAGAAGAGACCAATAGAAATAGGATAATAATATCTACAGGGAATGCTCAACTCCAACTGATAGGGAAAAATCTGTTATAAGATGGCCAATAGGACTGATAGGGGAATTCCAGTCCCCTTCCAGATTCTTCTTCCCACCCTGTTTGCTGATTGCACCAAATTACTGCTAATGAATGGGGAATGCTGAAGTAACAGACTATAAATTGTCCCCTCTGTTGATGCTTTGGGCACAGACCTCTGGAGAATGATCTCCTCTGAGCCCACTGGTGTAAAATAAACCTGCCTTCCAAGATCTCCGAGTGCCGCTTGGTTCTTCTGCCCAGTGATCCAGGCCAGTTTCCATAACACAACAACAGTTTGGAACCTCTGTAACCTGATTGGGTGCACCCCAAAATAGTTTTGACAGTAATTCAAATAAAGAAAAAAAAACATTCTACAGTAAACATTGAATTTCTACTACAACTGATTTTATGTATCGAAAACTCGGTGTGGATACTTCTTGGTGAGGAGGGAAATATATTGAGATATTTTTAACATTGTAATTTCTGATTCATATGGGAATGGGTAATATTCAGGCCTCTGTCTACCCTCAGTTTATAATTAAGAAATCTGTTTAGAATTGCTCAAAATGTAGAGGTATCGTACAACTGTTTTATTAAGAATTCAATTTAATGTGTCCTGAATGTGCCAGTGTTGCTATAGTTACTTTATTTTTTTTTTTTTTTAATTTTTGAACAGTATGTGCTTAGTTAGTAATCCAGTATCAGCCTGTTCTATTCTGTTTTAAGTACCTGTTTCAGGATTTGCTTAACTGGATTACTCTGCATAGTGGATTGATTCTAGCCTAAAAGTTTTTGTCTCAAAATTTTATTTTATATTCATTTCCAATTTATGCTTGAAATCCTTATCAATAATGCCTTCTGTATCTATTTTAAAATATCTTATAAAAGTTAAAAAGGAAAATATTTTTGAAAATGCTTTGAAACTATACATTATTTTAAATAAGGTATTAATAATATTTGAATGCTACTAAATAATTATTAGTCAATATTGAAAGTTATATCTTAAATAACTTATCTGTTTTGCACTAAGTTGACTGAGGCTTTTGAAATATAATTGATTCTGTGCAAACACATATGTATTTATTAGGGTTCCCGGAGAAACAGAACCAATAGGATGTATATATTAGTAAATATATATATACATATATATTTATATATGATGTATATATTACTACATATATAAAGACACACACAACCTGTTGGTTGTATCTATTTATCTATCTATGGACAAATAGGTTTATTTTAAGGAATTGGCTCACATGACCATAGAGGCTGGCAAGTCCAAAATCTGCAGAGTAGGCAAGCAGGCTGGAGATGTAGAAAAGATGATATTGAAGCATGAGTCTAAAGGCAGTCTTCTGGTAGAATGTCCTTTTCCTCAGGGAAGGTCAGTCTTTTCTCAAGGCCTTCAACTGATTGAAGAGGCCCACCCACATATGGAGATTAATCTTTGCTTTACTAACACTGCTCAAAGAATGTTAATCTCATCTAAAAAATAATCTTCATGGCTACGTCTAGGCAAGTTTGATCAGATATCTGGTTCATATGATTTGAACTATTTGACACATAAAATTAATCAATAATTCATACACATGCATACACAGTATAGGGGGAAAATGTGTCTAGGCTTACATTTTAAATCAGATAGGAAGTAGAATTTATTTATAAAATGTCACTTTCAGTAGCAAAAGGCATATTATTCATATTAATTTTACAAAATAAAGGAAACTGATTTGACATTTTTCATATGTTGCACATATGTCAGCCTAGATGTAAATATATATCTAGTAGTAATCTGATCTGCTTTTTTGTAGTCTCTTTGATATAATCAGCTAGAACTAAAAGAATCTAAATTCCAGGCTTAGTAATAATACAATAAATATTAATATAAGTTATATTGTTTGGAACAAAACTGGTCACTCAAAAACTGCAAATAGAAATAAATATTAAAATTACTTACAGATACTAAAATACATACTTTCCTGAGATCCTACTCATAGATTCTGATTTTGTAAGTTTGAAGTAGAACCCTGAATATGCATTAATAAGATTATATTACTTTGCATTACCAAATAAGGATCACTGAAACAGAGCATGCGATAGAAGAGAAATAAAAATAACTTGCCTTTAGAATTAATAATAATCTGGAAATAAAAACACTCAGCTCATTTGGCAAGTGGATAAATTAGAATTTAAAAGGACATGGATCCTAAACACTACTACTGACTTAGGATAGATAGATAGGGCCTCAGGGCATGTGAAAAGTTATCCAGCCAAACAGGAAGTATACCTGGAAAGTATGGTCAGTGAGGCATTAAGTTGGTAGACAAAACAGAAAATCTGTGTTCAACCAAATTAGCAGTTGGTATTTATGAACATATTTGACAAACATAAATTCTATCCATATCATAGGTTATCAAGATGATTTTAAAAGAAAGCATGAGTCTTGAGAGAAGTGCTTCTGAACTTTATAGATCAGGTAGAGCTAGAGTGAAATTCGGGACTGATGAGGGACAATGAGTAGTTTACTTAGCCTAGCATTTACATGAGAAAAGGGCCCGTATAATGATTTTTTTCCCTCCGGAATGTCCTATGTGATATTTCTTTGTTGATATTGTTGTTTGGTTGTTGGTTTGTGGAGGTATAATTTACATAAAGTAAATTCACCTTCTCAGGAGTACTGTTCTATGAATTTTGACAAATTGAAAATGAGTTTCACCATCATTATGATTAAGACATAGACTATTTCTACTACTCCTAAAAGTTCCCTCATAACTTTATAGCCAATTCCCTTACACCAACCAACAGTTTTTGGCGACTGTGGATCTGATTTCTGTCTCTATATTTTCTACAATTATAGTTTCAGTGTCATTTAAATGGAATCCTCCAGTCCATGGTCCTTTCAGGTGATGACTTACTTCACTCGACATAATGTCTCTGTGATTTATTTTTATTGTTGCATATGCATTTGTAGTTCATCTCACTGTCACACACCATTTTGTGTATGAATGACAATTTTTAAACCATTCATCAGTTGATGGGCATTTTGGTTGTTTCTAACTTATGGTGATTATGAATAAATCTCGCTATAAATGTTCACATACAGGTGTTGTTTGAACATGTCTTCATTTTCTTTAGTAAATATCTACGAGTGGGAGTGTTAGGCCACATGGTAAGTCTGTCACTTTAATAGGAAATTGCCTTACCTTTTTCTGAAATGGATGTATCATTTTGTATGCACACCAGGAATATATGAAATTCCCAGTTCCACATTCCTGCTTTTAGTATTATCAAGTCTTTTATTTTAAATAATCCAATAGGTGTAAAGTAGTATCTTATTATGATTTTAATTTACATTTCCTGGTTTGTGGCGTTTCTTTTCATTGCCTTCACACTATGTTTGAAAGAACAGAAAATTTTAAATTCAATGAAGCGCAATTTATCGATTTTTTTTACTTTTGTGTCATACATAATAAATTTCTGCCCAACCCAAAGTCATAAAGATTTATTTTCCTAGAAATTTTGTAATTTTATGTCTGTGATCTATTTGGAGCTCTTTTTTGTATGTGATGCAGTTAAGGGTCGAGATGCACTATTTTTGCATGTTGTTGCTCTGTTTGCCCAGCTTCATTTACCTAAAAGACTATCTGTTTCTTTTGTTTGGGTTTGGTCTGGTTTGGTTTTGAGTATAGTTACACACAATTCTAATTAGTTTCAGGTGTACACTATAGTGATTCAACATCTCTATACATTATTCTATGCTCATCACAAATGTAGCTACCATCTGTCATCATACAATGTTATTACAATATCATTGACTATAGTTTCTATGGTGTATCTTGTATACCCATGACTTATTCATTTCATAACTGAAAGCCTGTATCCCCCACTCCGTTTCATCCACTTTGCCCATCCCTCCTTCCCTCTTACAACCATCATTTTGTTCTCTGTATGCATAAGTCCAATTCTGCTTTTTATTTGTTTAGTCATTTGTTCTGTTTTATAGATTCCACATATGAGTAAAATCATATGGTACGTGTCTTTCTCAAGACCATCTATTTTTAGTATAATTTCCTTGACAATTTTATTAAGTATCAAATGATCATATCTGCATGGGTCTATTTCTGCATTTGTATTCTGTTCGATTAATCTCTTTGTTTATATTTTTGGCAGCATTACATTATCATGATCATTAGAGATTTGTAGTCATTCTTACAATCGGATAATGCAAATTTGCTCTTTCTTTTCAAAATTATTTTTTATATTCTATATCTCTTGTTCTCCATATATATTTTAGAATTAGCTTTTTAATTTCTACATTAAAATGTCTGCTGAAGTTTGGTTGAGATTACCTTGTGTTTATAGATAATTTGGGAGAATTGATATTTTGCCTATTTTTATCATTCAATCTATAAGTACATATCTCTCCATAAACTTTGGTCTTACTTGACTTCTCTCGCCAAAGGTCTTATGATTTTTAATTTAAAAATATTCCACATATTTTGGGAGAATAATCAATAAATATTTCAAGCCATTTGGTATTATTTTAAGTAGTTCTATTTAAAATTCCAATTTCCAATTGTTGATTGCCACTACATAGAAAAACAATTCATTTTTATTTATTGGCCTTGCATCCTGTGACCTCACTCAACACACTTGTTAGGGCTGATGGCTCATTTTGGATTCTGAAATTTTCTACATAGACAAGTAAGCCATCTGCAAATAGAGACATTTTATTTCTTCTTTTCCAAATGAATCCTTTTCAATTGAATTTTTCTCTGATTTTACTGGCAAGAATCTCCAGTACAATTTTAAATAGGAGTGATAAAAATAGACATCCTTGACTTGTTTCTGGTCTTGGGGGGGCACATTCAATCTTTGAGCATTTAATATAATATTAAATGTAGTTTTATATGAGACACTCTTTATCAATTTGAGGAAGTTATCCTTTTATTAGCTTGTACAGATATTTTTTATAATATACGGATCCTGAACTTTATCAATTGCATCGCTGCATGTGTCAAAATGAATCTATATTGTTTTTATTATTATTATTGGTTTTAGGTTACATTAATTCAGTTATATTATATTACATTAATTATTGGGAGTTGAACAAATCTCTAATGTCAATTCTACTTTGATAGGATTTATTTGATAGAAAGAGTAAGAGAGAGAGATAGAGGGATGATAATGATGATGACAATACTTTTTTCTATATCCATGAGGGCTTGGAAAGTTTGTTTCTGGTTTTAGTATCTGCATAATGCAGACCCCTTGAAATGAATTAGAAAATACTTCCTCCTCTTCTATTTTCTGGAAATATGTGTGTGGAATTAGTGTTATTTATTCTGTTTGGTAGATTTCTCTAGTGAGGCCATTTGGGCCTGGGGCTTAGATTTGTTGCAAAGTTTTTAACTATGAATTCACTGTCTTTAATAGCTACAGGACTATTTAGAGTATCTATTTCTTCTTCTTTTTAAATTTTTAAATGCTTATTTTTGAGAGACAGAGAGAGAGAGAGAGAGAGAGACAGAGTGTGAGTGGGTGAAGGGCAGAGAGAGAGGGAGACACAGAATCTGAAGCAGGCTCCAGGCTCTGAGTTGTCAGCACAGAGCCCAATGCAGGGCTCAAACTCTCAAACTGTGAGATCATGACCTGAGCCAAAGTCAGACACTTAACTGACTGAGATACCCAGGCACCCTGAGAGTACCTATATCCTCTTAAGATAGCTTCTCAGTTTTTATCTTTCAAGAAATGTATCAATTTCACATAACATATTAAACTGATTGGCATACAGTTGTTCATAACGTCCCTTTATTATTCTGTTAATGTCTATAAAATCTGTTGTGATTCCCACTGTTCCATTCCTGTGTTGGTAAATTGTACATTCTTTTTTTTTCCTGATCCATATCTGTAGAAGTTTATAAATTTTAATTTTTTTTCCAAAATCAAGCTTTTGATTTCATAGATTTTTCTCTGTTGTTTTCTACTTACAATTTTATTTATCCTGCTTATAATTGTTCCTGTCTATGTTATTCTCTTTCTTTGTCTTAAACTTAGCTTAGTTGGCACTCATATTATAGAGCGTGATTGTGTGTGTGTGTGTGTGTGTGTGTGTGTGCGGCAAATGTTTCATATGATTTCTTTTTTGCTTGTTTGGTTTTTTTGTTTGTTTGTTTGGTTTTGTTTCTCTAAGTGTTTGTTTAAATTCCAGTTGGTTAACATACTGTGTAATAATAGTTTCAGATGTAGAATTTGGTGATTCAAGACTTATATACAACATCCAGTGCTCATTACAAGTTCCCTCCTTAATCCCCATTAGCCATTTAACCTGTCACGCACCCACCTCCCCTCTGATAACCATCAGTTTGTTCTCTATTATTAAGAGTCTGTTTCTTGGTTTTTCTCTCTTCACCCCACCCAATGTTAGTTTTCTTTGTTTCTTAAATTCCACATATGAATGAAATCATAGGGTATTTGTCTTTCTCTGACTGACTTATTTCACTTAGCATGATACTCTTTAGCTCCACCCATGTTGTTGCAAATGGCAAGATTTTATTATTTTTATGGGTGAGTAATATTACACTACACACACACACATACACACGCACACACACACACCACATCTTCTTTATCCATTCATCAGTCAATGGACATTTGGGCTCTTTCCATAATTAGGTTATTGTAGATAACGCTCCTATAAATATCAGGTTGCATGTAACTATAAGTTGTGATTTTTTTCTTAATTTTAGAAATTAAGCAGAATTTCAGGTTTCAAAGCCTGGATATAGCTTCCAATAGGAATATATGAATTATATTTATGCTAATTATGGGAGCTAGTTTGTTTTTTTCCTAAATATTCTCAGACCAATTACTGCAAATTCACAGAAGGCATGCCAGGGAAGATGAAGTATTTCCACCTATGTATAGGGAACAGGGTGACATGCAATGCATTTTATACAAATAAACAAACACTGATTTATTAGCCTAATAATTTTTCTCAAAGTAACTTGGGTAATGGTATTTTATGTTGTCAAACTGTGTTATCCCCCATATAAAAAGCTAGAATATTTCATTTCCAGGAGTAGAGGTAATTATGTCTTACTCGAGGAAGGTAAAACAGTTAGGACTAAAGAAACTTAGTCAATAAAAATCTTAGCAAACTCAAATGGTTTGAGAACCCAAGCCTTCATAAATGTGGTTTTGCACCCCACTTAATTCATAGGTGTGTGCCTTCACTGCATGATGAATCATTGGACTGAACCTAATAAACAGCACACTGTCAGGTACTCAGAGATGGCATTTGAGCCATTTACACTTTGAACCTAATGGCATATGATATTTCCAATAAGTCTATGGAAACATAGTTTTACTCTAGGGCAAAAAAAAAAAAAATAGGTGTTTTTCTATGTGAAATTAATTGGCTCACATGGGACAGAACTGATGATTTTGCCTTGACTTATATCAAGGAAGCCAGGAGCCAATCTGCCTGTGTCATATTTCCAATAAGTGAAATGTAGACTAAAAGATAGTGTCTCACTTTGCAATTGCTAATTGAGAAGAACATGCAAAAGACTGCCTATAAATTCTTTCTCAAGAAGGAAATTTTACATGCAGTGGATTTTAAACTTACAATTGCTATCCATTCAGAAACAAGATTCAAGTATATAAAATAATATATTTAAAAAGAGATCAAATTTGAAATTTCATGTAGGAAATATTGATATACATGAAATAGATACTTTGAGATAGTTAAAAGAAGAAAAGAAAGACATTTTATTCATTTTTATTGAGATTAAAGACAAGTTATAATAACATATAGCTTGATTTCTAAAATAATATATCAGTTACTCTTTCTGAAAGTCAGTGCAACCAGTGCATTAAGATTTTGCCCTTAAATGTAAAATAAAAATTATATCTTTATTCTGGAGACATTAAGTAATGACAGCTTGGAAATTGAAACAGATAATTGTTCTGTCCTGAAAATACATATTATATTAATTCCAACCATTACATTTCTCTAAGACAGTAAATATGTATCTCTACTAATTTAGAAAAACTGAACCTTATAATCAGATATTATACTTTTAATGACAGGACTTAGGCTGATTATTGCATTACAGTAGAAAGTGTGAAATAATGTTTGAAGAATTATGTTTAATTTTTAATAGTTAAAAATTAAGAATATAAAAAATGGAAGGTTCAAATAAGTCTACAGCCTTACACTTGATCTTCACTGAATATTATTCTATTTATATTTAGATATGTCTAGACCTAAAACTACCCTTTGTATTTTCTTAATTGTCCACTAATATTAGAATATCATCTTTTTGCATTGCTTGTTATGAATTGTTTTGCTTTTCCTTTAAGAAAAAAAGTAATTATATAAAATTGTATGTTTTCAATTAAATTTGAATATACATGTGTATACATACACATATATATGCACAAACATAAATAATTATTTCTGAAAAGTTCTTTCTTAAAAACAGGCATACATTAAAAAGATTGGTATTAGTACAAATGCTTCCCTGAACATTTCCGATCTGAGTTCAGTATTTCTCCATCACTATCAAACATGTTTTGTAAATTCCTAATTTTAACATATAATTGAATGTGTATTTACCAGCTATAGTAGTTAAATTTTTCTTTATTTGATCTATGCTTAATTTACTTCATTAGAGCAATAGAATATTTGGCAAATATATAAAAAATAAATAAGAAAATATGAATTAACAAATCCCATATCAAAATAATAACCAATATTATCTCTCAGTTTGTTTTTTATTAACATATATAACTATTATATAAAACAACTCTATCTAAATTTAGCTAAAATAAAGTATATAATCACAAAGCAGGGTCTAGAATGCATCTTGGTGTCAGGTAGGTGCAGTAATGAGATTGGAAATAGATCAGGACTCATTTTCTTATTCCTGCTGCTCTCTTCTTTCATCTTATTGCTATTACTTTCCTCTTTTGCTCTTTTTATTGTCCCTATTGCTATCTAGCAGGATATGGCCACTCAGCTATCGTATAATCGATTAACATATAGAAATTAACTAGCTCCGTTACTAAGTTCAGAATTCCAAAGAAAGCAAATCAGATTGGCACAGTCTAGACAAAGTTTCCATGGAGTTTGAATTAATTGTGTCACAGAGTCAGGGGCTAAGTTATGAAATTTGAATCAGTTATGTCACAGAGTCAGGGACAGAGGTATGAAATTACGCAGATTATTTATACCTGACAGTCTTCTTTCTGATTGATAAAATGGGAGTCGTAATCATTCCTCATACAATTGTTCAAAGACTATAAATCTCATAAATAAGATTATGCTTGTAAAGAATCTAAAATGATCCAAAATAGGCATTTTTCAAAGAAGCCATACAAATTGTCAACAGGTACATGAAAAAGATGCTCAACATCACTAATCATCAGGGAAATGCAAATCAAAAGCTACCCTTTGTATTTTACAATGAGATATCACCTCACACCTGTTAGAATAGCTATCATCAAATAAATAAATAAATAAATAAATAAATAAATAAATAAATAAAAACAAGAAATAAATTGTGTTGGTAAGAATTCACAGAAAAGTAAATATTTGTATATTATTGGTGGCGATATAAACTGGTTCAGCCACTAAGGAAAATACTAAAGTGTTCCTCCAACAATTAAAAATAGAAGTACCACATCATCCAGCAACTATACTTCTGAGTATACATCCAAAGGAAATAAAACAGAATACAAAAAAGATATTTGAAATCCTATGTGTGTTGCAGCATTATTCACATAGCCAAGATATGGACACAAACTACATGTCTTTCAACAGACGAGTGGATAAAGAAGATGTGATATATGTAATATATACATAGTATTATTCCATCATGAGACAGGAAACCCTGTTATTTACAACAACATGGATGGATCCAGATGGCATTATGCTGAGTGAAATAAACCGGGAACATAGAGAAAAACCAAAACAAAACATGATGTCACTTATATGTGGAATCTTTTTTAAAACGACAAATACGTAGGGGCATCTGGGTGGCTCAGTCTGTTGAGTGTCAAATTTTTTATTTCATATCAGGTCATGATCTTATGGTCATCAGATTGAGCCCCACGATGGGCTCAGCTCGAAACCCAGAGTCTGCTTGGAATTCTCTCTCGCTCCCTCTCTCTTGGCCCCTTCCCCACCCATGTTCTCTCTCAAATAAATAAACTTTAAGACAAAGCCAAATACATAAAAGTGGAGAGTAGAACAATGGTTGTTAAAAGCAGGGAGTTCAAGGAAATTAGATGTTAGTCAAAAGGCAAAAAGTTGCAGATATGTAAGATGAATAAATCTAGAGATTTAATGTACAACATGTTAACTAGGATTAGCAACACTGTATTGAATACTTGAAATCTGTTTAAAAAGTATCAGGTGTTCTCATCACATATAAAAAAATTATAACTATGTGAGGAGATGCTATGTTAATTAGTTTGACTATAGTAACAATTTTAGTATGTATATGAAATCATCATATGGTACACCTTAAACATATACATTTTTTATTAAAAAGAATTTAATAGAAAGTAGATTAGTGGTAGCCTAAGCCTGGAAGAAATAATGGGGTTTGGGAATAATTGCTAAAAGGTACAGTGTTTCTTTCTGAAGTAATGTGTTGGTTCTAAAATTATGCTGATGTGTGCACAACTCTATGAATATAAACCATTAAATTATACATTTTAATGCAATTTTTAAAAAAAATTTAATGTTTATTTATTTTTGAGAGAGAGAGAGAGAGAGAGAGAGAGAGAGAGCATGAGCGGGGGAAGGGCAGAGAGAGAGGGAGACTCAGAATCTGAAGCAGGCCCCAGGCTCTGAGCTGTCAGCACAGACCCAAATGTGGGGCTTAAACATATGAACTGTGAGATCATGACCTGAGCCGAAGTCAGACGCTTAACCGACTGAGCCACCCAGTTGTCCCAAATTGTGCATTTTAAATGGATGAATTGTATGACACATAAGTTAGATGTAAATAAAACTGTTACAAGAAAAAACATCTAGCACAATAATAGTATTAATTAATAATAGTATTTCATGGAATAACTTTTATTGTTTCTTAATTATGGATTCTTCCTTTCTTCTTATGAAATAAACTGTTTTTGCACCCCATCTCCTTATCCTTAAATTCAGAGGACCATGTGCCTTTATAACTTGCCAGAATGTTCTAGTAGGTTCAATCTGACCGGATTCATAAGGCAGATGGTGACACAACTCAGTACTGCCACCTGTGGAACAAAGCACTGAGTGGCAGGTGCAGTAGGATAGGTGCTCAGTGTCTGTGGCCAGTCCTAATCCCTTGAGTCAGAGGGCACAAAGGAATGAACTATCTTTTTTCAGGCTTTCTTTTTTCATGATGTGAAACTATAATTTGTTAACTCTGGTTAAGCCTTTCCAAATCCAGCTTTGATTGCTTTAAAAGTACTATCAATTCCAGCATAAGACTTTCTGCCAGTCTTGATTTTTAGCGTTCTGAGTCTTTTGTTTGTGTTTCATTATATTTTCCTCTGTTTTCATTTAGTAAGAAGTCGCAGGAGGAAACATCAGGGATTGCTATCCAAATTCCTTTTCAAAACAAAACATTTGAATGATTTTCAAAGTCACTATTTCTTCATTAGTGAGTTTAAAATAAGCCAATATTAATGATTATTAAAATTTAAAACCCTACCTAAAGATAAAACTCTACCTAAAAATGAATCAGTCAGCATATTTTGAATATATTTTCAATTTAACTGGGTTTGTATATCTGTCATCGACTACATAGCCCAAATGCCTTACAGAAAGAGATTTTTATTTAATGATAAATTTAAAGAAAAAATGATCATCAATCTTAATGAAAAAAATTAAGTAATGTTTATTTGGGAAAATGTGTTTTTATTCATATTTAATATAGGGATCCAAAAAAAAAAAAAAAAAAAAAACCACAATGATGCATGGCCTAGGCTTATTCTTATTCACACACAAAAAAATCCACAAATACTTGAGAATTTTTTTGTTGTGAGGATGTATTGGATGAAATGGGTCAAAGATGTGGAAAAGGACTAAGTGAGCCCCCCACGAAAGAAGGTATTATCTGATCTATACACATGTCACATCCAGCAACATTCTGTGTGGTTGCTACTGAGCTTGCATCTGTCAGATCTCAACAGAAAGAACAAAGACTAGATTCTGGTAATTCAAGAAACATCCTTTTACTAGCTAGCAAGAGAAATAAAATTAGGAGGACCTGCTTTCTTCCTGTTATGTGTTACTGATACATATTCTACCTGGCCATATTACATTTTATACAAAATGCTTTCAACATTTCACTCTTATTTTCTTAAATGATCTTATTCTTCTAAACTTCTTCATATTAACTAATATATATTTCAAATATGTGTAGAAATGTGCACTTTTATTTAATAACTATGAATCTTCAGTAAAATTGTTTTCAGTCATTAGAACAAACTTATTATTTGGTAGAGATACAGGGAAGTGCAGTATTGTTCCTCAATAGTGCTTCATGTAAAAGAAGAATAGGCTTTTAAGATATGAATTAAATTTAATATTTGCATATCCATCATACATGAAAAATAAAGCTATTCACTCTGAAAGTGCTATTAGAAGGAATTCAGAAAAATAGGTATCTGGGAAATTAAGCTGAAAGAATTTCCTTCAATTCCAAGAAAATAAATGATAATGTGCCACAGGTATTCAAATTCTACATTTTATCTTCTAGTGTCACCTCATCCAACAAGTGAGCCAATAAGTAGTGTAGAAATCTTCTTCCTTTAATACTTTTTTTCTCTGACAGCTAAAGTAGCATTGATTTATTCCTATATCTTAGATGAACACTTGAAATGTTTATACAATGCATACTTTATTCTAAGATTGAATATAGAAGAGATGTTTTGACATAAATGGAACTAAACCATAAAAAATTTTCACACAAAAAATTAATATACCTTTGAGTTATGGCCCATTGTGCTCTAAAAAGTGACTTGCTCCGATTGAATTACTCCTCTAAATATGAGACACCAAGAAGTTAATGTTTTATTCAGTAAGTATGAACAATTTGCTATGTCAGACACTGAGCCATATACTAGGACTGCAAAAAAAGTTAATAAATAAGAGAGAGACTTTTTTTCCTCGAAGAGCTCAAAGTTAAGTAGAGATAAGATAAAAAAAAAAACAAGCACAGATAAATTAAGTATAATGGACATGTTGTGGGGGAAAACATGTTACATGACTGTGGGAATAGTATTGGAGGAAGAAAAGAAGTACTATCTAAGGATGAGAGTTTCTAGTTTGGTATCCTGGAAGAGGCAAATCTTTACCTACATCATGAACAATGATTATTAGCCAGGTAAAAGTTGAAAATGAGTTTGGGACAATACAAAAGTAAGTGTTTAATATCTACAAGCAACAGAGACATGTGTTTAATATCTACAAGCAAATTGATTGTGCTAGAGTAAAAACAAAAACAAAAAAAATGAAGTGGGGAGTGGTAAAAACTGATCTGCTGCATCTTAGAGAAATCTGTGGAAGTCCTTGTATAACCTTGCATGAGGTTCAGAATTCACATTGTATGTAATAGTAAGATGCAAGAGGGTTTGAAATAAAAAAAGTAATGTGGGAATGGTAGCAGAGTCTGCCAATGCCTCATTGCCATGCCCTTAGCCCAAACTGGAGGTCACCTACGGTTTGAGTTAAGTTCCCATTCCTAGTAATGGCTTCCTATATCAAGCACCTGCTTCTCTTTGTTGGACACTTGCCCTGGATATAAAACTTAGCCTTCCCAAGGGGCAGATGGAAGTGCCAGGAAGTTAACTCACCATAGAAGTGATCCTCAACGGTGAGTTATGGAAATTTGTGAATGAACTTCCAACTTTCTTAACCCTCAGTAGAGTAATTCTGAGGCATGATACACAATTCTTTTACAGGGCCCTCAAGGGGATTGAACCCCAGTTTCCCAACATGATAACTTGCTTTTTAATTTTTTTGACCTTCCTCCTTTTTTGACCTTTATTGACCTTCCTCCATCTCCTGTCTCACTTCACTTCATAATGGTACTTCCAAGGATCACTTCTCATGTAAACTACTTGTACTCAAAACCTTGTTCCTGGTCTGCATCTGGTGAAAGTCAAAGACAGTTAGGTTTATGTTTAAGATAAATCTTTCAAGCAGAGACATAGAAAAAACACATTAGCATCATGGAGCTAGAAACTTAGGAAAGAGTTATTGGGTGTTGTAGTAATTTAAGTAAGAAACGGTGAAAGTTTGAATGAGAGTAGTTGCAGTTGGAATGGATAAGTTAGGATAAGTGTGAGAAATGCATAAGAAAGAAACTCAGCAGGACTTGACAATTAATTGAACGTAGCTACAGAAACTGAATGTGTGTAGTGGAATTAAAAAAAGGAGTCAAGGATGACGTCTTCATTACTAGGTCATAACTAAATGATAACTAAAAAGAGAAATTATGATTTCAGTTTTGAATAATTAAGCTATAAGTATAAATTAACTGTTTACAAGAGGAAGTTGTATATGTGAGCCTGAAACCCACCAGTCTAAAATACAGATATTAATGGAGTTCAATACCTTTATAGTAAATGGGTTTGTCAGGGGGCAATTTGTGTTATCCCTTAGGGAGGGAATGAGAAGTCATGTAAAATACATTGTCTAAGTAGTCATAGGAAAGAATCAAAGAAAATGCAGTGTCATATTTGAAGAAGTTGTAATGCCTGAAGTTCCAAAACCTCCCACAAAAGACCACCAGAGTCGTAAGTCAAAGCCAAGCGGCAAGGGTCGTTTATTGCAGGTTCGAACCTGGTCCTCTGCGCACTCGTCGCCGGTGACACAAGAGGCCACGATTAGGGTTGGTATAGCGTTTTTATAGACAGAGACAAATAGCACAGGGGAGGTTTTTTTTACTTGTGGCGGGAGGAAGAAAGGGGGAAGGGGGTAGGTGAGGAATGTGCTAAGCAAGCAGGTTTACAGAAGCGAGAAATGCCGGTTAGTTTGTATACAATCACTCATTCCATTACATATCAGACTACATTTAGGAAGTTTTACAGCCCATTCTACAGTGGGTTACAAATCAGGAAAGGTCTCACAATGCTCGTAGCAAACAGCAAGCAAAACAAACTTCTCAGCAATTGTATTTCTTATCAAAGATCCATAATAAGCAGAAAAGAGAACCTAGCTTTAAACTAAGGCGGGGCTGTCATTTGGATTCAAAGCTGTTCCTTTCATTCCCCCCTTTTCCTTGTGCCTAAAGAGCCAATCTTGGATCTTCAGTTTTTTATTTGTAATGTCTCGAGTGGTTGGTACTGAGTTCGTAAGACCATTAATTGTACAGCATTGAACCTGTCTTGGATAAAATTAATAATTTTGTTTATGATGCAGAGGCCTAACGTGAGAGCGAGAAGTAGAATGGCCAGAGGCCCGAGTAAAGCGGAGAGCAGGATAGTATTATAGACTTTCTGGGTTTTTAAATTAGAAACCTCCCAAGTTAAAGTATAGGGTATGTGGGGGTTGCCTGCAATACTTATGAGTCCGTAGGAGGTGAACAGGAGCACGCTAATGAGTGTTCCTCCGATTATTGTGGGTCCAGAGCTGCTGCAACAGTCTTGGTATGGGACACCCAGGCCTTTGGTCTCAGCTGGTTTTCGGGGTCAGGTTTTCGACGCAGAGTCAATTTTAAAGGATGGGTCTTACTCTGGTCAACCGTCCAGGCGGTGTTGGCTTCCGGCACGAAGTCTTCTTAAACCGCAAAGGGATCAGCTGGTCGGGCGTGGGTGTAATGGATCCAGGTAGCAATCTTATCGACTTTGAGAGCAGTGGGTGTGGTTAGGATCACAATATAGGGTCCCTTCCACCGTGGTTGGAGGGTCTCTTGCTTGTGTTCCCTGCACGTATACCCAATCTCCGGGTCGGTAGTGATGCGGCTCAGGAGGGGGCCCGTTTTCATAAATGGCTCTCAATCTGGGCCAAACTTCCTGGTGGGTGTGCTGGAGTTCCCTCAGGGAAATAAGAAGTTTATGATCATCAAATTCAGTTAACACATTAGACTGTAGGTTGGGAATTATGGGGGGGGGGGGCACTCCATACATGATTTTAAAGGGGGTTAATCCCAGTTTGTAAGGGGAGTTCCGCACCCTGAACAGAACATAGGGGAGTAAGACTACCCAATTAGCGCCAGTCTCTATGGTTAATTTAGTTAAGGTCTCTTTTAGAGTTCTATTTATTCTTTCTACCTGTCCTGAGCTTTGGGGTCTATATGCACAATATAGTTTCCAATCAGCCCCAATAAACTGTGCTATCCCTTGTATTACCTTTGAAATGAATGCTGGTCCGTTGTCTGATCCTATTAGGGTAGGGAATCCATACCTGGGCATGATGTCTTTTAACATTTTTTTTGCTACTACCTGCGCAGTCTCATGCTTGGTGGGGAAGGCCTCTGTCCATCCTGAAAAGGTATCTATAAACACTAACAAATATTTATATTTATATTTTTTAGGCTTTACCTCGGTGAAGTCTACTTCCCAATAGGCTTCCGGCCTGGTTTCGCAGGTTCTGGAGCCAGGGTTTTTCCCGTGGTTGGTGGCGTTAGTTAATTGACAAGCTTTACAGCTAGTAACTATCTGCTCAATTTTTGTCCTGGAATCTTTAATGGTGATCCTAGCATGTCTTATTAAGTCTTGCATTTTTCTTGTGCCCATATGAGTGGCTCGGTGCATCTTGGATAAGACTTTATTTCCCATTTCTTCTGGGTTGATTATGCTACAGTCTGCTGCTCTCCACCATCCGTTAAGGCACTGAGTTAAAGGTAATTTTTGGATCCAGTTTAGGTCTTCTTTAGTGTAGGCGGGATTTTCTGGTAAACTAGCTGAACCGGGGTCTGGTAGGGTGGTCATTAAAGCACAGTCCACCTGTAAGGCTGCCTCTCAGGCCACCTGGTCGGCCAAATTATTTCCTCTGGCCACCGGTGTGACCAGTTTTTGGTGGCCTGGGCAATGTATGATGGCTAGTCGTTTAGGCAGCCAGAGTGCCTTTAAAAGAGCCAATATTTCTTCTTTGTTTTTGATAGTTTTCCCCTCTACAGTTAACAGTCCCCTCTCTCTGTATATAGCTCCATGTGTGTGGGCCATAGCAAAAGCATATCTGCTATCGGTATACACGTTTAGTTTTTTGTCTTTTCCCAAAGTCATTGCCTTGGTTAAGGCCACAAGTTCAGCTCGTTGGGCAGAGGTGCCAGCTGGCAAAGGCTCTGCCCAAACAGTCTCAGTTTCAGTTGTGACTGCTGCCCCCACGTACCTTTGACTTTGATGTACAAAGCTGCTGCCGTCAGTGAACCAGGTAACCTCGGCGTCTGGCAGCGGGTGATCCTGTAAATCTTCCCGAACTCCATGAACCTGTGCCAATATCTCAGCGCAGTCATGGAGGGGGGTATCCAAGTCCGGGTCTGCCTTCGCGTTGTGGGTCGGGGGATGCGGAGGACGGTTTCCTTCTGTGCATCAGTGAGCCATCGTTGGCCTTCTCTTAACAGATACCCCAAGTAGGTTACCTCGGATCTGCAAATTTGGGCTTTCTTTGCTGAAGCCCGGTACCCCAGGGCACCAAGTGTCCGGAGGAGATTTTTGGTGCCTTGCAAGCAAGCTTCGGCAGTCTCAGCGGCAATTAAAAGATCGTCAACGTACTGCAAGAGAGTCACTTTGGGGTTTTGATTTCGGTACTCACCCAGATCCTCGTGAAGTGCCTCATCGAACAAGGTGGGTGAGTTTTTAAATCCTTGGGGGAGCCGGGTCCAGGTGAGTTGCCCATTTATGCCTCTCTCAGGATTGGACCACTCGAAGGCGAAGAGCTCTTGACTTTTGGGGGCCAGAGGCAGGCTGAAAAAAGCATCTTTTAAATCAAGGACAGTATACCATTGTCTTTCTGGGCTGAGGGCACTTAGGAGGGTATAGGGGTTGGGTACTGTTGGGTGTATGTCCATGACTCGGCGGTTAACTTTTCTCAGATCTTGTACCGGACGATAGTCCGCACTGTTAGGTTTTCGTACAGGCAGCAGGGGGGTGTTCCAGGCTGAATGGCAGGGACACAAGATGCCTAAGTCTAGGAGGCGACGGATATGTGGCGTGATGCCATTTCTGGCCTGCATTGACATCGGGTATTGTCGGACCCGAACTGGATCTGCCCCCGGTTTCAGCTCTATGAATAGAGCTGGGCGATGTTTAGCCAACCCCATACCCCCGGTTTCAGCCCATGCTCCTGGAAACTGTTGGAGCCAGGGCTCTATGTTTTGACTTTGTGAGGGTGGCCCCTGCTGGAGTCGATATTCATCTTCTAATCTTAGAGTAAGTGTGGTAATGGGCTGGTTGTGAGGGCCAGTCACTTGGGGGCCCCCTGGCGTAAAATGAATTTGGGCCTCCATTTTAGTGAGTAAGTCTCTTCCTAATAAGGGGCATGGGCTGTCGGGGATGACTAGGAAGGAATGGGTGACCTTTCCATTTCCTAGATCCATAGTCCTCTGGGTGGTCCAGGGATATTTTTTTATTCCGGTAGCCCCTTGGACCCAGGAAGATTTTTTAGAAATTTTTCCATGGGGCCTGATCAAGACCGAATGTTGTGCTCCTGTGTCAACTAGAAATTGAACTGGGTTCCCCTCCACTTGTAGCGTTACCCTAGGTTCGGGGAGGGGATCCGAACCCCGTCCCCCCTATTCTGCATCTTGAGTGAAGAGGGCGGGTTTGGTTTTTGGCTGCCACGGTTTTTGATCATGACGTGGCTTTAAGTTGCCTGTCCTCTGGAGTCTCTCTATTATTAAAGACACGCTGGGCAATGCGGACTAAGTCCTGAATCTGTTTTCCCTCCAGGTCCTCTAGTTTCTGGAGTTTCTTTTTAATATCAGTGGCTGCCTGATTTACAAAGGCCATTACAACAGCAGCTTGATTTTCGGGGGCCTCGGGGTTCATGGGGGTATACTGTCTGAAGGTTTCCATTAATCTTTCTAAATAAGCGGCAGGGCTCTCTGTCTTACCTTGTATCACTGAATACACTTTTGCCAAATTAGTGGGCTTGCGTGCAGCAGCCCGGAGACCCGCCACTAGAGTCTGGCGATAAATGCGTAGCCGTCCCCTACCTTCTGCCGTGTTGTAGTCCCAGCCATCCTGTGGGGGTCGGGTCAAGGGAAAAGCTGCATTAATGAGATCAAGGTTAGCAGTGGGTTGGCCGTCATCTCCAGGAACCAGCTTTCTTGCTTCCAATTGAATTCTTTCTCGCTCCTCAGTGGTGAACAGGATTCGGAGGAGCTGCTGACAATCATCCCAGGTGGGTTGGTGGGTAAACATAACGCTGTCTAAGAGACTTATTAAATCTTTAGGGTTGTCAGAAAATCGGGCATTCTGGGTTTTCCAGTTATATAGGTCACTGGTAGAGAAGGGCCAGTATTGAAGTCGGGGGTTCCCCGTCTCATCGGGAGGCCCTTTTTCCCGTAAGGGTAAAGCTACGGTGGAGTCAGGAAGGCGGAGTCCTGGCTCATGTGGGGCCCGCCTACGGGTATGTCCGGCGGCCCTTGGACTTTGCCCCCACTAGGCTTGGGCGCGGGTTGAGCCTCCCTATTCTCTAGTTCTCCTATGGGCTGGGCTACGGGAGGCTCTGCCGGCGCAGCAGGGATAGGGGCAGCTTGCGGAATAAGAGGAGGAACCTGGTAAGGGGGAGGGTCAAGGGAAAGTAAATCTTGGTTGTCGGGGAGAACAGGGGGTGCAGATGGAGTTGGCGGCTTGGGAGGGTTGATAGGTTTAGCCGCTAGGATTTGGCATGACTCTGCTATTAAGGAAGTGGCCATCCAAGGAGGTGGGTTTTCTACTAAATCTTGCCACACCAGAATATAGGGAATCTGATCCGAGTGACCTTCTTTCCCTGGTAGGAAAATTTTTTATTTTACTTTAAGGACCACAGGGAGGCAGAAGGTTCCCTCTGTAGGCCAATTGACCCCAAAGGTGGGCCATGCAGAGCGGCAATAGGTGATCAACTTCCTTTTGCAAATGTCTAGGCTTAAGTTGTGTCCTCTAGCTTTTACATCCCTGAAGTTGGCGAGAAGGAGGGAGAGAGGGGTGCTCTGCGTTTGGCCCATGTTATGATTCTGAGGAAGAGGAGAAGAGAAGGGGGCGGCACGGAGGGGGCCCTGAAGCGGCTGAAATCAGCGATGGAGTTCGCACAGGCGACCTCCGAGGGTGAGACCCCTGGCAGCCTGGCTGGGCCCCGGGGGGAGGGGTGGGAGGGAAAGCGGCAGGCAGCTGAGGAAGGAGGAAAGAGGAACAAAGGATGGAATAATTAATTCTGATCAGCCGAAAAAACACTTAATTCCAATAAAACATCCCACGCACGAAAGAAAAACAAGAGCCAACAAGAATCTCTGACAGTGGTTTCAACTTTCTGGGGCCGTCTCGGCCAGCCCAACAGAAAGGGTTATGGCTAGGACGGCGGTTATTACAAGGGCCCAGGGGTGACAATACATTTAGACTGACATAGAAGCACTCGCGTACTCGCCCGTCCGCGTCCCTCGCGGGAACTTAGGTGCCTCTTAGCATGGGCGGGCAGGTATAAACCCCCTGCTTGGATCAAAATAAATTTTGACCGCCTTAAGCCGTATGAGGATCACCGCGGAAATCGGGTTAGAGCCCACTCGAATCCCGTAGCTTATGCCGTGGGACTACACATAGGGTAAGTCAGGCGCGTGCCCCTGACTCCCAACAATCATTCCAGTCGATTTAACAGACAGACACACAGACACACATCACATCAAAATACGGGTAACAATTGGCATGCCTAGATGGTTTTTTTTTTTTTTTCTTTTAGACGCCTAGAGATATTTCTTAGCACTCTGGAAGTTCATAGAGAAAATGAAAGTATTTAGTTCGCAGGCGCGTTGGGCATAAGCAGCCCACAGAAAAGAATCCTGATGGGCCAAAAAGGCCCCCCGATGGACCAGGAAGGTCCCCTGATGGACCAAGAAGGTCCCCAGATGGGCCAAGAAGGCCCCCAGATGGGCCAAGAAGGCCCCCAGATGGACCAAGAAGGTCCCCAGATGGACCAAGAAGGCCCCCAGATGGACCAAGAAGGTCCCCAGATGGACCAAGAAGGCCCCCAGATGGGCCAAGAAGGTCCCCAGATGGGCCAAGAAGGCCCCCAGATGGGCCAAGAAGGCCCCCAGATGTCAGTGGACGTCTCCAACTGACCCCGGCTGGGTGCCCTATAGCGCGTCCGCCAGGGTCACACCAGCTTCCAGACAGAACCGGTTCTCCAGAGAAGAAACACAGATCAGAGAGAAAAGGAAGAACGTTAGAGCCGGCTTACTTACCGATCGGAATCAAATACGACCCGTTGACCAGAAGTCTGGTGGGCTCGGGGGAGATCTCGGTGGAACCTCCAAATGTAATGCCTGAAGTTCCAAAACCTCCCACAAAAGACCACCAGAGTCGTAAGTCAAAGCCAAGCGGCAAGGGTCGTTTATTGCAGGTTCGAACCTGGTCCTCTGCGCACTCGTCGCCGGTGACACAAGAGGCCACGATTAGGGTTGGTATAGCGTTTTTATAGACAGAGACAAATAGCACAGGGGAGGTTTTTTTTACTTGTGGCGGGAGGAAGAAAGGGGGAAGGGGGTAGGTGAGGAATGTGCTAAGCAAGCAGGTTTACAGAAGCGAGAAATGCCGGTTAGTTTGTATACAATCACTCATTCCATTACATATCAGACTACATTTAGGAAGTTTTACAGCCCATTCTACAGTGGGTTACAAATCAGGAAAGGTCTCACAATGCTCGTAGCAAACAGCAAGCAAAACAAACTTCTCAGCAATTGTATTTCTTATCAAAGATCCATAATAAGCAGAAAAGAGAACCTAGCTTTAAACTAAGGCGGGGCTGTCATTTGGATTCAAAGCTGTTCCTTTCAAAGTAATACTTATATCTAGGATGAGGTGTATAACTGTGATGATGATTGGGTGATATACAGGTAGGCAGTCACTGAAATATATTCTTTATTTTGGCTAATAAATAACTAGAATCTTAACCATGGCAGCTTTAGGACTTGAAAGAGCAATAACACAAGACTATAACAGATTGGGGACTGAAGTGTGTCAAAGTGGATAAAACGACTATTTGATGAGTTTTTAAAAGTAATTTTAACATAAACACAAACAGGAATATTAGACAATGACTAGCATGTTTGTAGGGCCAAAGAATTTTTTTCTTAATAAAAAGATATTTTCATAAGTTTAGGCTAAAAAAAAAGTAAGAGAAAAGAGGGAGATACTGTATAACTAAGGGGTAAAATATGGGGTTAATCCCAAGTAAGAATAACTCACTATCTGAAACCAGAGGAATGGTAGTAAGTAAATATTTGAACTTGGGCACAGCAAGTTGAGAAGAGCACCCATGATCACCTTAGTTTTTTAAGTTGTCTATTGAGAATGTTGGAGGCAGGACTTAAGGTAATGATTGTGGATTTGGAATGTTTATCATGTGACTGTTGACCAAGAACAGTTACAGTGAAGACCCAGGTGAGATACATAAAGTTGTAAAACATCTTTCTAGATAGTTCAGTCATTTTTCTCCAGCTTGCTGAGCTCCATGGAGTAGAGAACTTATTAAATTTCTGTGGATGATTGCTAAACAGACGTTAAGGAAGAACAGGGTTACAAAACGTGCAGACGCTTGTCAGCCCTCCCCTCTGATCCCTCTCAGATCCATTTTACCCTTTCTATGCATCCCTCCTCTGACTCCTATGTGCTTTTGCTTTCAACAGCAGGCACCCATGACTATTTTGGAGGGCTGCCATCAGACTACTAGAACCATATGCTCCATACATATGCAGAATCAGAACTGCCTGGAAGTTTAATTCTGCACCTCACCATGCCCCACCCCCAGGGTCTTGTCTCTGTTGTTCTAATGCTTCTCCCTCAGCTGACATCTATGATCTCTTATGTGGTATCTTACAGATAATCAACAGAGAAGTGGGGTGGGGTGGGGGGCTGGGTTTATTGGATTAATTGGTTAATTCAAAATATTTTTGAGCCAAAAATCTGTTGCTGTTTCATGACATTCCCTCTCAAGCTATTTTGGAAAAAACAGTAGTAAAAGACATACTCCTGGGACAAAGGTTATGTATCTAGCCACCCACCTATGTGAGAACACGTGGTTTGAAGGAAGAGCATACAGGTAGACCCTTGGGTAGTAAGGACAATTTTGGTCAGGACATGTATTGAGAGAGATTAGAAGTCCATAGACAAAGAGGTTTGAAAAATAGATATGGGAATGTACCAATAGGAGTAGGCAGAAAATGTGAGGATCTCTCCAGCACCCATTCATACACCCAAGACAGCCTCTACCACATGAGTAGCGCTCAGTAACCAGGTGGTAAGGATGATGTGCAGTAGATATCAACTTAACCTCTTCCACTCATCACTCCAGTGGTTGCACATAAATGGAAAAGCCATGGCAACAGATAGAAAGACTGTGCATAGACCAAACTACAGGTCTCTTTCTCAATAAAGCTGATCTAGCCACTAGAGGTGCTAAATATCCAATCTGGCAGCAGTGGACGCTAATGACTCTGAGGCCCCTGTATACCATGATCTGTCACAGAAGCCAACCAGCCATTTGATGTGGAGTTGATTCCTTAATACCCATCTCATCCTGGGAAGGACAATAATTCATCTTTATCATTAACATGTATTCTGAGTATGAATTTTCTTTCCTGCTAACAGAACTTGCATCAGCATCACTATTTGAGGGTTCACAGTATGTTTGATTTATTAACATAATATTCAACATGATATTGCCTCAAACTAATGAACTCATTTTATAATAAAGGAAATACAGCAGCAGGTATATAACCATGGGATTCACACCATTTGGGAATGGAAAATAAAAATGGCATACACCTTGCTCTCAAAACACATGCACATGTGCACATACATGTAATTAATTTCCCTTACTAAATATATATACATTTGATTTCAAATATGCCTTATATGCCATATATTGAGGTTACCATATAGAACGCAAAAACAGTTAAATTTGAATTTCAGATAAACAGCAAATAATTATTTTAGTGTATGTATATCCCTAATATTGCACAGGGGTACTTATACTTTAAAAAATGCTTTTTATCTGAAACCCAACTTTAATTGGGTATTATGTATTTTATTTTATAATTCTGGCAACCTATGTATTCTATATACTAGGGAGGCAATAGCATATAGTATTATTCCAGTGATTTATCTGGTCCATAGCAAATGGGGCAGTGAAAATTTAATCAAATATTAAAATCATTAGGGAATGTCTCTATGCTCAGGAAGGCAATATATAGCATGTGAATAGTGCAATGAAGTGAAATAGAATTTTTTTTAAATGGTATCAGGTGAAAAAATATGGGAGCATGTTTTTTGAAGAACTAAAAGGAAGCCAACTTTATCTCCCATCTCAAAGAATATGGTAGCTAGGGAATTTCTCAACGTCTATACTTCCTGTGAAGGAAGTTTGAAGTTCACTTATTCCTAGATTTTCTTTGAATGGTTTGATATCCTAGGTGACTATTAAGCTAAGGATTGCAGAGACCTCAGAGGAAAAATTTTGGAGGAGGCTAGTGGGGAACTTGAATTAGTTAGTCTCCAAGTAGCATGCACATAAGAATAGGAGTCGGGGGGGGGGGGGGCGGCGTTTATTGTGGATTGTAACCAATCATGACAGGAATATTAGGCAAGATGTGATAAACAGACTTCAAAACTCCAAACAGAATTCTGCTGGAGTGGCACTGTTAATAATAATGTAAAGTGAAGTCAGAGAGTTACTGTCAGAGATCTGGCAAAACTAGATTTGTTGTTGTTGTTCTGATCTCTTGATGTTATAAATTAGCTCAGGCAGAGAATCACATGACTGTAGGCTTTGTCTGAAAATGCTGAGATTGGTGCATGGATAATTCTCAAGTTTGCAGAGGCTCTATCTGTAAATGCTGCAATCCAGCACGGCATCAGAATCCAGCTTCATTAATTTGATGGTAAAATCAGTGTAACATGTACTAATGTGTTTACTGAATTATTTCCAGTACTCACATTGATTAATGAGCCATTAAAAAATATTGTTTTTCTGGCGTAACCTCTTTAACATTCTCCTTCCCTTGTCCTTTCAATATGCAAATGAGTATATTTTGGATACTCACTTATATAAACCATTCCCTGAGTCTACGGTGTCCTGATAATCTAGCATAATGAAAATGGAAAAAATGAGAGAAACTTAGAGAATATATCATAGCCTTTAAATTTCCAGATGAAGAAACGGAAACTCAAATAATGAATAAATTATCCGGAGTCCAACAAAGCCACTGGATATACTGATATCCTAAATGTTACTCACTGAATCCCCAAAATCTGCTTCCTTCTCCACCTTTCCAATTCTGTTCCTCATCCCCTACTTTGAACTAGATAGCAAAGAGATAGTTTACGAACTGACATTTGCTATTGTGACTTACACTCTCTGCTGCAAGGCTATTGGGTTCAAATTCCAGTCACACTTAATAGACATAGAACCTTAGAAAAGTTACTTCAATCTTCTAAAAGAAAAAGTCACACGAATGAAACATAATAAACCTACACAGATGCCATGAATTCTAAACAATGTGTAGAAGAAATACTAAATCTGATTAAGTCACAGAAAGTTTTATG
This sequence comes from Panthera pardus, assembly GCF_024362965.1. NCBI lineage: Eukaryota > Metazoa > Chordata > Mammalia > Carnivora > Felidae > Panthera > Panthera pardus. The sequence continues at coordinate 48,864,025 of NW_026526655.1, read as the reverse complement.
TTACAAGTAATAATTTAACTGATACTTAAAGCATGGCTTAAAGCAGGAATTAAACTACTTATCTTTCAATGGTTCACAAGCTAAGCCTGATTTTCACATGTTAAAATGGTTGAAAAAACATTATTTCATAATATTTTGTAACATGTAAAAAATTATGATATTCAAATGGCATTGTCCATTAAAAAGCTTTATTAGAACACAACCAACCATATTCCATATTCACTTCCATATTGTCTATGGTTACTGTTATGCTATATGACAGAGTTGAGTATTTGTAGCAGAACCTATGGTGCCCAGGTCTAAAATGTTTATTATCTGGGCCTTTACAGAAAAATTTGATGAACCCTAGTTTTAAGAAATACTATTCAAAGTGCCAGTCCGCAACAAGTTCAGAAGCTTGTGTCGGTATGTGAGTTAATGTACTACTTTCTATTTAGAAGTCTTCCTATTAAAAAAAAAAAAAAAAGAGGGCCACCTGAATCATGTGTTTAGTCATGTGGTAGATTAAATTTCTGGCTCAAACTCCTAACCTTCTCCTTGACGGAGAGCTAATGGTTTGAGGACCTCTTCATGGTCCACAGACATTTGGAGCACCACTGCTGGATGTAAGAGCAGTAGACACACCTTCCAGACAGTAGGCATCCAGCAACTTCACATTATTGGAGGAATGATTATAATTTACCATTTAAGTTTACATGTAAATGATTTGGTTGTGTTTCAAAGGTAAGAATAAACTGCAGAATATTGAAAACTTTAGCATATGTAAATGTTGGAAGTTTAGAAGAAGCAGGGCCAAATAGAGGAAAGTGTAGTAATTTAATAGGCAATATCATTAATTTGTCTGGATGTAGAGTCCTACAGGGTGCCAGTCAAAAAAAATAGTTAATTTTGTTTTTTTTTAATATGAAATTTATTGTCAAATTGGTTTCCATACAACATCCAGTGCTCATCCCAACAGATGCCCTCCTCACTAATCATCACCCACCCTCCCCCCTCCCATCCCCCATCAACCCTCAGTTTGTTCTCAATTTTTAAGAGTCTCTTATGGTTTGGCTCCCTCCCTAACTTTTTTTTTTCTCCTTCCGCTCCCCTGTGGGTTTCTGTTAAGTTTCTCAGGATCCACATAAGAGTGAAAACATACGGTATCTGTCTCTCTCTGTATGACTTATTTCACTTAGCATAACACTCTCCAGTTCCATCCATGTTGCTACAAAAGGCCAGATTTCATTCTTTCTCATTGCCACGTAGTATTCCATTGTGTATATAAACCAAAATTTCTTTATCCATTCATCATTTGATGCACATTTAGGCTCTTTCCATAATTTGGCTATTGTTGCCGCTATAAACATTGGGGTACAAATGCCCCTATGCATCAGCACTCCTGTATCCCTTGGGTAAATTCCTAGAAGTGCTATTGCTGGGTCATAGGGTAGGTCTATTTTTAATTTTTTGAGGAACCTCCACACTGTTTTCCAGAGTGGCTGCACCAGTTTGCATTCCCACCAACTGTGCAAGAGAGTTCCCATTTCTCCACATCCTCTCCAGCATCTATAGTATCCGATTTGTTCACTTTAGCCACTCTGACTGGCATGAGGTGGTATCTCAGTGTGGTTTTGATTTGTATTTCCCTGATGAGGAGTGATGTTGACCATCTTTTCATGTGCCTGTTGGCCACCTGGATGTCTTCTGTAGAGAAGGGTCTATTCATGTTTTTTGCCCATTTCTTCGCTGGATTATTTGTTTTTCAGGTGTGGAGTTTGGTGAGTTTTTTATAGATTTTGGATACTAGCCCTTTGTCCAATATGTCCAAAAGATATTTGCAAATATCTTTTCCCATTCTGTTGGTTGTCTTTTAGTTTTGTTGGTTGTTTCCTTTGCAGTGCAGAAACATTTTATCTTCATGAGGTCCCAATAGTTCATTTTTGCTTTTAATTCCCTTGCCTTTGGAGATGTGTCAATTAAGAAATTGCTGCGGCTGAGGTCAGAGAGGTTTTTTCCTGCTTTTTCCTCTAGTGTTTTGATGGTTTCTTGTCTCACATTCAGGTCCTTTATCCATTTTGAGTTTATTTTTGTGAATGGTGCAAGAAAGTGGTCTCGTTTCATTCTTCTGCATGTTGCTGTCCAGTTCTCCCAGCACCATTTGTTAAAGAGACTGTCTTTTTTCCATTGGATATTCTTTCCTGCTTTGTCAGAGATTAGTTGGCCATACTTTTGTGGGTCCAATTCTGGAGTCTCTATTCTATTCCATTGGTCTATGTGTCTGTTTTTGTGCCAATACCATGCTGTCTTAATGATTACACTTTGTAGTAGAAGTTAAAGTCTGGGAGTGTGATGCCTCGTGCTTTGGTCTTCTTCTTCAAAATTACTTTGGCTATTCGGGGCCTTTTATGGTTCCATAGAAATTTCAGGATTGCTTGTTCTAGCTTCGAGAAGTATGCTGGGCAATTTCAATTGGGATTGCATTGAATATGTAGATAGCTTTGGGTAGTATTGACATTTGAACAAAATTTATTCTTCCAATCCATGAGCACTGAATGTTTTTTCCATTTCTTTGTATCTTCTTCAATTTCCTGCATAAGATTTCTATAGTTTTCAGCATGCAGATCTTTTACATCTTTACCTAGGTATTTTATGCTTCTTGGTGCAATTGTGAATGGGATGTTTCTTTATTTGTCTTTCTGTTGCTTCATTATGAGTATTTAAGAATGCAACTGATTTCTGTACAGTGATTTTATACCCTGCGACTTTGCTGAATTCATGTATCAGTTCTAGCAGACTTGTGGTGGAGTCTATCAGGTTTTCCATGTATAATATCATGTCTTCTGCAAAAAGTGAAAGCTTAACTTCATCTTTGCCAATTTTGATGCCTTTGATTTCCTTTTGTTGTCTGATTGCTGATGCTAGAACTTCCAACACTATGTTAAACAACAGCGGTGAGAGTGGACATCCTTGTCGTGTTCCTGATCTCAGGGGGAAAGCTCTCAGTTTTTCCCCATTGAGGATGATATTAGGTGTGGGATTTTCATAAATGGCTTTTATGATGTTTAAGTATGTTCCTTCTGTCCCGAATTTCTCCAGAGTTTTTATTAAGAAACGTTGCTGAATTTTGTCAAATGCTTTTTCTGCATCAATTGACAGGATCATATGGTGTTTTTATTTTCTTTTATTAATGTGATGTATCACGTTGATTGATTTGCGATATTGAACCAGACTTACAGGCCAGGAATGAATCTCACTTGATCATGGTGAATAATTCTCTTTATAAGCTGTTGAATTCGATTTGCTAGTATCTTATTGAGAATTTTTGCATCCATAGTCATCAGGGATATTGGCCTGTAGTTCTCTTTTTTTGCTTGGTCTCTGTCTGGTTTAGGAATCAAAGTAATGCTGGCTTCATAGAATGAGTCTGGAAGTTTTCCTTCCCTTTCTATTTTTTGGAACAGCTTGAGAAGGATAGGTATTATCTCTGCTTTAAATGTCTGGTAGAACTCCCCAGGGAAGCTATCTGGTCCTGGACTCTTATTTGTTGGGAGATTTTTGATATCTGATTCAATTTCTTTGCTGGTTATGGGTCTGTCCAAGTTTTCTATTTCTTCCTGTTTGAGTTTGGAAGTGTATTGGGTGTTTAGGAATTTATCCATTTCTTCCAGGTTGTCCAGTTTGTTGGCATATAATTTTTCATAGTATTCCCTGATAATTGCTTGTATCTCTGAGGGATTGGTTGTAATAATTCCATTTTCATTCATGATTTCATCTATTTGGGTCATCTCCCTTTTCTTTTTGAGAAGCCTGGCTAGAGATTTATCAATTTTGTTTATTTTTTTCAAAAAACCAACTCTTGGTTTCATCGATCTGCTCTACAGTTTTTTTAGATTCTATATTGTTTATTTCTGCTCTGATCTTTATTATTTCTCTTCTTCTGCTGGGGTTAGGCGGTCTTTTCTGTTCTGCTTCTATTTCCTTCAGGTGTGCTGTTAGATTTTGTATTTGGGATTTTTCTTGTTTCTTGAGATAGGCCTGGATTGCAATGTATTTTCCTCTCAGGACTGCCTTCGCTGCATCCCAAAGCATTGGGATTGTTGTATTTTCATTTTCATTTGTTTCCATATATTTTTAAATTTCTTCTCTAATTGCCTGGTTGACCCATTCATTCTTTAGTAGGGTGTTCTTTAACCTCCATACCTTTGGAGGTTTTCCAGACTCTTTCCTGTGGTTGACTTCAAGTTTCATAGCAATGTGGTCTGAAAGTGTGCATGGTATGATCTCAATTCTTGTATACTTATGAAGGGCTGTTTTGTGACCCAGTATGTGATCTATCTTGGAGAATGTTCCATGTGCACTAGAGAAGAAAGTATATTCTGTTGCTTTGGGATGCAGAGTTCTAAATATATCTGTCAAGTCCATCTGATCCAATGTATCATTCAAGGCCCTTGTTTCTTTATTGATCTTGTGTCTAGATGATCTATCCATTGTTGTAAGTGGAGTATTAAAGTCCCCTGCAATTACCACATTCTTATCTATAAGGTTGCTTACACTTGTGATTAATTGTTTTATATATTTGGGGGCTCCTGTATTTGGCAAATAGACATTTATAATTGTTAGCTTTTCCTGATGGATAGTCCCTGTAATTATTATATAATGCCCTTCTTCATCTCTTGTTACAGCCTTTAGTTTAAAGTCCAGTTTGTGTGATATAAGTATGGCTACTCCAGCTTTCTTTTGACTTCCAGTGGCATGATAGATAGTTCCCCATCCTCTCACTTTCAATCTGAAGGTGTCTTCAGGTCTAAAATGAGTCTCTTGTAGACAGCAAATAGATGGGTCTTGTTTTTTTTATCCATTCTGATACCCTATGTCTTTTGGTTGGAGCATTTAGTCCATTTACATTCAGTGTTATTATAGAAAGATATGGGTTTCGAGTCATTGCGATGTCTGTAGGTTTCACGCTTGTAGTGGTGTCTCTGGTACTTTGTGGTCCTTGCAACATTTCACTCACAGAATCCCCCTTAGGATCTCTTGTAACCCTGATTTAGTGGTGATGAATTCCTTCAGTTTTTGTTTGTTTGGGAAGACTTTTATCTTTCCTCCTGTTCTGAATGACAGACTTACTGGATAAAGGATTCTCGGCTGCATATTTTTTTTTCTGTTCATCACATTGAAGATTTCCTGCCATTCCTTTCTGGCCTACCAAGTTTCAGTAGATAGGTCTGCCCCTAGTCTTATGGGTCTCCCTTTGTAGGTTAGAACCTGTTTATCCCTAGCTGTTTTCAGAATTCTCTCTTTATCCTTGTATTTTGCCAGTTTCACTATGGTATGTTGTGTAGAAGATCGTTTCAAGTTACATCTGAAGGGAGTTCTCTGTGCCTCTTGGATTTCAATGCCTTTTCCCTTCCCCAGATCAGGGAAATTCTCAGCTATGATTTGTTCAAGTACACCTTCAGCCCCTTTCTCTCTCTCTTCCTCTTCAGGAATTCCTATGATACGGATATTGTTCCATTTGATTGCATCACTTAGTTCTCTAATTCTCCCCTCATACTCCTGGATTTTTTTTTATCTTTTTCTCAGCTTCCTCTTTTTCCATAGTTTTATCTTTTAATTCACCTATTCTCTCCTCTGCTCTTCAATGCGAGCTGTGGTCGCCTCCATTTTATTCTGCACATCATTTATAGCATTTTTCAGCTCCTCATGACTATTTCTTCGTCTCTTGATCTCTGTAGCAATAGATTCTCTGCTGTCTTCTATACTTTTTTCAAGCCTAGCGATTAATTTTATGACTACTATTCTAAATGCTTGTTCCATTGTATTACTTAAATCATTTTTGATAAATTCATTAGCTGTTGCTACTTCCTGGAATTTGAGGAGAATTCTTCCGTTTTGTGTATTTGGGTATTCCCTGGGGGGGCTCCAAATTGCAGGGCACTTCCCCTCTATTGTCCAGAGTAGCTTGTGTTGGTGGCTGGGGCCACAGTCAGACCTGATGTCTGCCCCCAGCCCACTGCTGGGGCTACAGTCAGACTGGGTGTACCTTATCTTCCCCTCTCCCAGGGTCAAGACTCACTGTGGAGTGGTGTGTCCCCTGTCTGGCCTACTTGCACACTGCCAGGTTTGTGGTGCTGCTTTGATGGGAACTGGCATAATGGCCGGGGTGGATCGACAAGGTGCACAGGGGTGGAAGGGGCAGGTTAGCTCCCTTTGCCATAGGTGATCCCCTGTGGGAGGAGCCCTGCAGCACCGGGAGGGAGGCAGACCGGTCTGAGGGATGGATCCACAGAAGCACAGAGTTGCGTGTTTGCGTGGTGCAAGCAAGTTCAGTGATGGGAACTGGTTCCCTTTGGGATTTCGGCTGGGGATGGGAGAAGGAGATGGCGCTGGCCAGCGCCTTTGTTCCCTGCTGAGCTGAGCTCTGTCTTCCAGGGCTCAACACCTCTCCCTCCCAGTGTCCTCTCACCCTCCCCGCTCTCCCAGAGCAGAGCTGTTCACTTTTAACATTCTAGATGTTAAGTCCTGCTGGCTGTCAGAACTCACACAGTCCGGCGCCTCTGCTTTTGCAAGCCAGACTCGGGGCTCTGCCTTGCTGGGCAAGCTGGCTGCCCCTCCACCACCCTAGCTCCCTTCCGCCAGTCTGTGTAGCATGCACTGCCTCTCCGCCCTTCCTACCCTCTTCTGTGGGCCTCTTGTCTATGCTTGGCTCAGGAGAGTCTGTTCTGCTAATCTTCTGGCGGTTTTCTGGGTTATTTAGGCAGATATGGGTGGAATCTAAGTGATCAGCAGGACGGGGTGAGCCCAGCGTCCTCCTACGCCACCATCTTCATAAAGCAAAAAATAGTTAATTTTGAAGATAAATTGTTTGAAAGGTGAAAGAACAAACTCTACAGGTTTCAGAACTTGTGTATAGGGCTTTGTATAATCAATTTCTTCAGGGATTTATCTGTGTGACCAGCAGCTTCAGCTTCTTCTAACATGTCTTTTTAAATCATCATCATGAAATGTTGAAACTCAAAGATTGGCTCAGCTTCAATTAGGACACCCAATCGTTAATATTTTGAATCTCACAGCCTCAAAATTTACAGCAGCTCTAATATTATGAAAACAATAATCTCACTTTCATTTATTAATGGTACTTGTATTATCTTCTTATTTAGTGACAGAAGAAATAGATACAGAATCAGAAAACATTTGATCTTAACTGGACATATTGGTAAAAATGATTTAGTCAAATTAAAAAGTCATTGTTTCAAGAAATACCATTACTGTCTTTAGGGACCTCTGACTATGAACCCCAAACAGCTACTTAAAATGCCAATTTTTATACACTTCTTTCAGGTTCTCAAATAGTACTTTTTAAAAAACATCTCCATTAATTGTAATAAGCTCTCAAATTAAATTATAATTTTCCCCTTAAATATGTAAAAGCATTTTCAATGTTGTTATTTTCTTCTACTGTCTTCTCCTTTACATGAAAAATACAAAATTAATTCATTTTCCTAATTTTTGTCTTTTTTTTTTTTTTAGGATACGACTTATATCATTATATCCTTAAAAGCAAAACATTGCCTGAAATGTTTATTTGGCAACAGTAGGTACATTTCATTAGATGATATCCATGGACTTAAACTGCCAATCTGTGTGGAAAACTTGGTTCAAAAGGGACAGAGGGCATGTGAGCCAGAGGAAGCACTGTTGGCCTCAGGGGTACTTTCATCATGTAACTCCTCATAGACAGATACAAAACATGGCTTTGACTGATTTCTTTTTGCACACATCTTGTAAATCGTGCAACCTTTGAAATAATATGTTAAATGATATGTCTGTTGAACATAACACTGAATGACAGAATTCAGACCCAGAAGAGCTCATACCATGTGATTCCATTGATCTGTGGCTACAGAATAGAAAATAACTAAACATGAAAAATATTTTTTAAATAAATGATTGCCTCTTAAGTGAATTGATTAGGGAGCTTGAGGGACTTTCTGAGAATGTGAATATATACATTAATGGGGGTGTGGTTAAGTCAATATCTGTATTTGTCAAAACACATCAAATTGTATTCTTAAGATCTGTATATTTCCCTATATGTAGATTTTACCTTAAAAAACCATACTGTAAATCTATATTGAATTCTAGCTAAAAGCTTTGATTTTCACAATGATATAGGGTAACAATTATTAAACTAATATCTACAAATTCTAGATCTGAACAAATGAATAAGTGCATTGAGGATGATAAAAGTCCTATTTTGCACTGTTGTAGAAGGCAGTTAGAAATACAGAAAGCACAAAGTCTAGGCTGCAGCATATGATATTGGATCAAAATGGAGTAGAAGCAATGACAGACTATTGGCAGTGAGTTCATTGGAAGTATTATTCTCCATTAAATGAATCAGGGTGTTTTGGGGGAAAGACATTTCAGAGATGAGGGAGAGAGAAAAAATCTTAAATGGGGTATCAAAGTAGGCCTCAATTAAAGGCCAATTTTTAATCAGAAAGGTTAAAGAGGAAACTTCATGATCTAAGAATCTAATACAAATAACATTTGCCAAGGCCAAAGGCAATGGCATTCAGGCAACTCTGTTCCTGGGGACTTTCTCCATATAATATAAAGACCTCTATGGGATCCAGCTCTATTGAGCTAGGAGAGGAGTGTAGGAATTAATTCAGAATACAATTTGTATTTCAGTCAGAGCCCATTATGTTGTGAGTGGGATATTTTAGTATGTCTGTTCAAAGAAAAATGTTCTTTGTTTGGAGATGTATATTTTAATGGAATAAAAATAATACATCAAGGGGTACCTGAGTGGCTCAGTCAGTTAAGTGTCTGACTTCAGCTCAGGTCATGATCTCACAGTTTGTGAGTTCAATCCCTGTATTGGGCTCTGTGCTGACAGCTCAGAGCCTAGATGCCCTTTGGATGCTGTGCCTCCCTCACTTTCTGCCTCTCCCCTGCTCATGCTTGGTCTCTGTCTCACAAAGATAAATACACATTAATTTTTTTTTAAATAACACATCGATATCTATGTAATACTTACAACATGCCAATCACTTCCTTAGTACATTTTATATTAACCAATATTTGGTTTTTTACCACAGCCCCATGAATCAGGCACGAGTATTATCCTCAATTTTTTTTTATTAATCTCAATTTATAAAGGGGAATCTGAAGCACAGATAATTAGCTTGTTCATAGTCATTCAGTAAATGGTTGGTGTAGGATTACTCTAGTATAGAGTCTGTATTCCACACCAATTTACTCCACTGTTTCTCTACCTTATGAATTTACTTCACAGTTATTTTTGTTGCTGTTGATGGGCAATTACAAAAAGAGGTTGCTAGACCATGGTCCTCATTTCTACAATTATCTGCTTTTTCTCCACAGATTGTGTACCTTCCCGTTAACTGGAACACCCAACCAGCACTGGCACCAACCAGCTCTGCTGAAATGATGCCTGCTATGAGGGAAAGTGTTGTAAAAGTGTGAGATTACATGGCACAGTTTCTTTGCCTGGCACAAAGCTCTGTGTCTGTACGACTATGAACATCTAACTATTTTTTTGAAAATCAATAAATAGGAAACTCCAAAATGTAAACATATATGAAATATTTTTCTTGTAAAAATGAAACCACTTTCTAAATCATCTTTCTTGCCATCAGTACCTATCACGATGATAAGTAAGATGTCATACATTTACTTAGTTTATCTTTCTAGTGTTGCTGTTAGAATTTGTTTTTTAAAATGTGATCTTAAAAAAAAGTGATCTTAAAAATGTATGCTTATTCTAAATATATATTTTTTTATTTTTCCTTTAAAGTTTTAATATATTTTGAATACATATGGTTTATTTTGAGGAGAATGTTCTTTAGATCTTTCCATGAATATAATGTTGCAGCAACATGTCAATGTTAAGAAACTAATTTTTCAGTCTATTTCCCATATGCAGTTTTTTGGGGTGGTTAACTGATCACTTCTCAGCTGTAATTTTGAGCTCCACTGAACTGTTATGGATGTTCCATTTTAAAACAGAACATATGTGAACAGAACTCTTCCTGTTATGCTTGACTGATGCTCCTGATTGTGTTCTAAATTCACAACTATGCCTCTAGTAATGAACTAATAACTTTGATTATTTAGGTAAAGTCAGATCTTCAAGTTCAATCCTGTCTGTTTAATTGAAAAGCAACTAAAAATGCATCTGCCACTAAGAAATGTAGAGTTTTTTTTTCCTTTGATCTAGAGAGGTCTCATAATTTAGGCCATATGAAATCATTGGCATTAACCTAAATTGTATTATACCCAGTCTGCATTGAAGTCAACAATTATTTACTGACACAAGAAAACATGAGGGTGTTCTCATGACAGGTGATATAGTTTGAGTCAACTTGATGATGTTTGGGAGTGGTTTTAGTGCAACTGGAGGATATCTTAAAGACAAAATCTTAAGTCAGAAAAATCAGCCATTCAGTTTCTATTGTGCTTCCAAAAAAGCAAAAACTTCATATGGAAAAAATCTTATTATGAAAAATTATATAAAGGAAACAATTCTGTTTTTAGCTCAATAACCTATTTTGCCAGATATATTTGGCAATTAATTTCACTTTTTTATCTGGTTCCCACATTTATATATGTATATATATATACATATATATCAATAACCTATTTTGCCAGATATATTTGGCAATTAATTTCACTTTTTTATCTGGTTCCCACATTTATATATGTATATATATATACACACACACACACATATATATGCATATATATAACATAAATATAATATATAATATATATGAAATGTATAATATATAATAAATATATAAATATTTATAATGCATAATATATATATATGGATAACTTAAACCTAATACTTACATCACAGATTGTGTAAAGTTTAAATAAAACAACATTGTGAAAAATATTCCACAATGTGATGATATATATAAATGTTACTTTTTCCTACTTAATTCTGATAGAAGAATCTTGCTAAGATACATTTAGGGTATTAGCAGATATCAACCCTTAACAGTTCCTTAAGAATGTCTGATCATGAACGATCCCCAAAGTACCTGCATTTTGTTCATGATCCTAATCTCATGATTTTAACTTCCTCACAAGCAGCTTCTGCTTTTTGTAGTCACATGAGAATTTGTATTCTTGTTTTTGTTAACTGTTCATTGACTGACACTCAGAGAGTAAGCATTTGCCTGAAGTTATATATGCATCAGTTTTGCTTAAATTTCATTATCAGTCTAATTATTTATATATTTCTACCCAGAAATGAGAATTTGAAATAGTGACTATGAGCTTTTTGAATATGTTCCTAGCTTCTTTTATGGATATACATTGAAGCATGAATTTATTTAATTCTAACAATGCATATGTAGCCTCCTCATTTGTTTTTAACAATACATAAGAAATCATTTTCACCTAAGAATATGCCTTGCAGGTGAATCAACAGCTTATATAACTCTTATTTTACATATGTGTAATTTATTCCTCCCTCTCATTATTATAATTTGCCATGAGTACTACATTCACCCTGTCTCTTCCATATATAAGATATTCTCTTCATCAAAGTCCCTATGTAAATTCTCTGTCTCTATGTTTACTATAATTCTTCTTTTTCTTTCTTAGCAAATTTCCCTTGTTAGACTTTTCCCTGTTATTTCTACAGCATATCTCCAAAGTAATATTTTTGTTAGATATAATGGCCTTTAGGGATCCTTTTACAATAGTAGGTCTCTATAGCTTATTCAGATCATTGTCTCAGGGTGCCTGGGTGGCTCAGTTGGTTAAGCATCCAACTTTGGCTCAGGTCATGATCTCATGGTTCATGAGTTTGAGCCCCACGTCAGGCTCTGTGCTAATAGCTCAGAGCCTGGAGCCTGCTTTGAGTTCTGTGTCTCCCTCTCTCTCTATCCCTCCTCTGCTCATGCCCCCCCCCTCTCTCTCTCTCTCTCTATATATATATACATATATATATGTATATATATGTATATATATCATTGTATATATATATATCAAAAATGAATAAACATTAAACAAAAAATTTAAATCCTTGTCTCTAATTTCATAGATATAATTTTAAGACTAATTTATCAATGAAATAACTTAATACTGCATTTCAAAATAGGCCACCCTGTAAACCCCTAGTTCCCATCTAAAATGATATGGAACACTCAAATTAGAAACTGAGAGGAAGGTTTATTTACAAAGAGTCATTTGGAAAGATGTGAAGGGTAACCAGATGGTTTAATAGAGCAACCCATGGCAAAGAGAAGCAAAGCTCTTTTCATCCATGGCCTGAAGGTATAAGTGGAGAGAGTGATTATCAGAATAAGAGTGACTTTTATAGAATAAACCTCCTTGACAGAATCAGTGAACTTGTGTCAAAAGGCATGGTGAGTCCCTGCTGATCTCACAGGTAAAGAACCAGGGGAATAGATTCCTGATCTTATATTCCTCCCTTCCTTTTATTTCTTACCCTTATTTCCCAATGGCCCTACTTAACTGGAAACCAGAATACACAGGAGATATTTTTGTTACCTGTACAAGCCAGCCTCTTAAACTAGAAAGTAGGGGTAGGAAGGACAAATAAAAGATATCTGTCACAGTCCATTGGTATTCCCTTCACCCAGTTGTCCCAACACAATCACATTCCATCATCCATCATATAAATGGACATAGAAGGCATATGAGGACATACAAAGACAGTCACTTATATACCTACCTAAAATATTTGCCATCACTGATGTTCTTCATATAATTTATAGAGGGAAAGAAGAGGGAAAACCGATTTCAAAGAAAGTTAAAGTACTGGTCTTAAGGCTTCAGAGAATTATCATGGCCATCTTTTTATACTGCCCATTCATTGTTCTCTTCACCTCTGCCAGCGTCTCAGGTGCATGGGGCTTTTTGTCCAAGTCTTAAATACTTCAGAATCTGAGTCCTTCAACCAAGTCTGGCTATGACAATTTACTATCCACAAGTACATTTGAGAAAGATCTTAAAAATAAAAGTACTCCAATTAATCCTCTTAATTCCAAATAGAGTACATTTTATCATCATTGTAGGGCAGCAACCCAATTTACCACTTGTAATTGAGATTTATCTTTCAAAACAATTTGGTGACCACTTTCCTCTCAAGTCTATTGGTTCAATGCCCTGAGGGACACAAAATGGCCCAGTGATAGATTGTGTTGCCTAGTAGATTCAACTTTGTTTTCTGGACACAATGTATGTACAGCACTACAGAGCTGAATGAGGCATTCTATAAATTTATTAATAATGAAGCTGGCAGAGTATTCTAGCCAGGGAATGCAAATCCATATCTGAAATATATGGCCAACTCTAAGAGGACAGAGGTTTGTACAGTTCATTATAGGAGAAGTATAATAAAATTTATCTGCTACCAGGTAGTTTTCTGACTGACGAGGAAATAGTACCATGTTAGTATTTATTGGAAAGAATGGCCAGATTAGCCTTGATCTGGGGAAAAACAGGTAGTTGAATCCATGCTACGCAACATCACTTTCACATGCCTACTTCATATACGTTTTCTGAATAAATACTGGGGTAGCTGCGAAAAGGACTAATCAGTATTTCTATCTAAATATTAAGAATGTTTTTCTTCATGGATGCTGTTAAGCGGACATTTAAGGAAGACATAAAAATCTTCATACTCTGCACATTGTGAAAGGCTCAGCCACATAATTTTGTCACCATTTACTTCCAATTTTGTTCTTCCTAAGCCCTGAGTAGCAAGCTAATCCTTTAGACACTACCCACAAGTCATTTTAGAACCATACCCCAGTCCCCATGAAGTAGACAAGGAGATGCATTGCCTCCAAACCACGCATAGAAAGTATTTCATTATATCAGTGTTTTGAAGGTCACTCTTAAGTGAGGTTATAGTATAAAAGCCATTCATGTTGACAGTCTGTGGCATATCCTACCAATGCAAACATGACTGAACCTTCACTTTTTCCTTTATTAAACAATCACAGCAATTTCACCAAACAGCATTTGTTAGGGATTAAGAGAGAAGCACTAAAAGTGTAAGATCACATTTTATAAAGATTTTGAGCAACTTGACCTAGTCTGGAATAAACTATTTCCCTTTTATGATGGAATGATTTTGTGAATGTCCAATATTATGTGTTAATGGTCACATGGTCAAGGTTTCAGTCTCTACCAGGGTCTAGCAGCAATCCCAGAACAACTTTTCAAAGATTTTTCATCAGATACTGGCAAAGATTTATCCAAAATCTTAGTAGTCTCAGTTGAGATTTCCCAGCTCATGGGGCTTCCTTGAGGATCCGTGCATCATCTCTGTCTGCAAGAGCCACTTCTGATTCCATCGGTCTGCTGGGTCATAAAGTCAAAGTTATAGGGAGAACAGCAACAGAGCCAGTGATGCAAGGCCATCTTTTTGCTCTAGATACCACTTGAAACTGGCAGCTCCAGGAGTTACCAATAAAAAGGTTAAAGCATATATGATATATGTTACCTCTGAAATCCAAAGAGGCCGCAGTGTATTTTTTATTCTGCTTTCATGGTGAGTAGTGTAATGTGCAGTATTTTGTCTCTCATTACAAAGGGGATAACTCTGCATGCCCCAAACCAGGCCCTTCAATGTTCACAAGATTTATCTTGCATTCTCTGGCACATATATCTCGTATCAAGGAATATAGGGTGCTTCTACTCTCTGGTCAGTAGTAAGGTCAATAGTACAATAGATCAACATGATAGATCTGCACTATCTCAAGATGACAAATGTCTCTGGAGACAATATTAAGACAAAGTACAGAAGAGTTCACATAGCTCTGGACAAGAAAGTAAAAGTATCCTCTTCTTTTTGCCATATTAAAACAAACCGCTTCTGAATTTCCATACCAATTCCTAAGGACTCTTGGTCTCTCCAGGTAGAAACTTTTCCTATGTTGAACTGAATTATTCTTGAAAACAATCTGAAGGAAACAGACTGACAACTGCTGCAGGATTGCAACAGTATCCGCTTTAATTACTGATGAGCTTGGTTCCAATGACAATGGTGTAATGATTTCAGTGGAATTATTTTGTGGTCTCAGGATCTATTTGTTTTGTTTTTTGTGTGTTTTTGTGTTTTTCTTCAAGTGAGTGCATTTCAAATACACAATTTTGGTTCTATCTAAAGTTCTCCAAAGTGACTGCAGCCATTTTAAATTGTCCTTGGCACAGTCGTGCCCTTCAGAAAAATACATACAGGAAGGATAATACAGAAACAGGTGCCAAGAGGTAACAAATTTACCAGGAGACAACCCATTATAGGATGGCCGAGAGTCAAAAATAAAAGTATCTCTTGTGCATATCTTTGATCCTCAAACTTCAAGTCAAGCTGCTTCTGTCTGCTGACCTGAGAAATCCGCAGAATTCCCTGGCAGGTGGAATTTGTGGAGAGAAAATATCTTTAAAAGCCAGCTTTGCATACATAATAAACAAGACCCAGGAAAGTGTTGATATTGTGTTAATGACACAAGGCAAAGTTTGTCCTAAAGAGACAATGTCTAATGAGAGCTTTTACTCTTCAAATTCAGTTGGAAAGACATTTTTCATACCAATAGTGGTCTTGAACATCCTTTAATAAATACTGCAGTACCAAAAACCAACCAAACAAACAAACAAACAAACAGGATGGTTATTGGCTAATGATTTGTCAGTCTTTCATCAAGGAAAATGGGTATAAACAGATCAGATAAGCAAAAATTTCTGGGTCCTTCAATCTTGAGGAGGAAACAAAAAGAATCTTGAACAGGTCAGTGAAATACTTGGAGTACAGATTTCACATTAACTTTTCTTACTAGTATGGGCAAATTTGCCTCTAGTGGGTTTAGAGACAAGGCAAGTACACTACTTCCAAGTTGTAGGTATTAATCTGTGGCAAAAAGAGCCTTAACAAAATCTCAGTAGAAGCTCCAAGATTGTCAAAGCTCAACAACAAGGACCATCAAGAAGAAACTTTTACCGGGGTGCTTCACTGGCTCAGTTTTCAGGTTAAGCATCTGACTTTGGCTTAGGTCATGGCCTCGTGGTTTATGGGTTTGAGCCCCACATCTGGCTCTGGTGCCAACTGCTCAGAGCCTGGAGTCTGCTTCAGATTCTGGGATTCTGTGTCTCCCTCTCCTTCTGGTCCTCCTCCACTCGCTCTTTGTCTCTCTTGCTCTCTCAAAAATAAATAAACATTAAAATTTTTTTTAAAAAGAATAAACTTTTACCTAGATGAAAGAAAAAGTTAGATTTATTTATCATACTGAAGTAAAAGAGAAGGAACCTGAAGAGGTCTTTAAGAGCAATGTACTTAGAGGAACAAAAGGGATATTCTTAATTTGCAAATGATATACCGGATAAAGGGTTAGTATCCAAAATATATAAAGAAGTTATCAAAGTCAACACCCAAAAAACAAATCATCCAATTAAAAATGGGCAGAAGACATAAACAGACATTTCTCCAAAGAAGACATCCAGATGGCTAACAGACACATGAAAAGATGCTCAACATCACTCACCATCAGGGAAATTCAAATAAAACAATGCAATATCACCCCATACCTGTCAGAATGGCTAAAATCAATAACACAAGTAATATACATACACATCTCTCTCTCTCTCTCTCTCTCTCTCTCTCTCTATATATATATATATATATATATATATATATATATATATATATATCTTCTTTATCCATTCATCAATCGATTGACACTTGGGCTATTTCCATAATTTGGCTATTGTAAATAATGCTGCTATAAACATATATATATATATACATATATATATATGTATATATATATATATGTGAAGTGATATATATATCACTTTGTTATATATATAAAATGGATATTATTTAGTCATAAAAATAAGGAAATCTTGCCATTTGCAAGGACACTGATGGAGCTAAAGAGTATTATGCTAAGTGAAATAAGTCAGAGAAAGACAAATACCATGACTTCACTCATATGTAGAATTTAGGAAACAAAACAGAGGAACATATGGAAAGGAAAAAGATAAAAGAGAGGGAAGCAAACCATAAGAGACTCTTAATGATAGAGAACAAAGTGAAAGTTGATGGAGGGAGATGGATGGAGGAATGGGCTAAATGGGTAATGGGTATTAAGGTGGACATTTGTTATGATGAGCATTAGGTGTTATATGTAAGTGATAAATCATTAGATTCTACTCCTGAAACTAATATTAGACCACATGTTAACTAGCTAGAATTTACATAAAATTTTGGGAAAAGAAAACAAATAAAGGGAAAAAAATGGAGAGAGATTAACCAAGTAACAGATTCTTAACTATAGAGAACAAAGTGATGGTTACCAGAGGGGAGCTGGGCAGGAGGATGGGTGAAATAGGTGATGGGGATTAAGGAGTGCAGTTGTTGTGATGACCACTGGGTGCTGCATGGAAGTGTTGAATTGTATACCCGAAACCAATGTAACAATCTGTTAACTACTGGAATTAAAATAAAAACTTTAAAATAAAAAAGAGGAATCTTCTTAAAAGATTTTGTTTCTACAGAAGGTTTTTGAAGGGAATAAAAAAAAGGGAGTCAATTCTAGATTGGTTACTATCAGGAACTAGGGACAATTTGGCGATTGGCTCTCTCAGTAATATAATATGATTCCTTATGCCTCAGTTATATCCCCATGATTATCCCATTATGTCAGTGTATCCCCATTTTTGTTTACAGCAAACTCCCATAAGGAAACATCATGTTATGTTTCTTTATTCACAAAGTAAATGAGGCTATCACTGAAATGAAATCAATATAATTTTCTATTAGATCTTAAAATACATGGCTTAAAATATAAATAAAAGTTCATATTATTGTCACTTTCTTTGCAAGCTATATTTATGCTGCATCAACATTGGGGCAAACCTTGAGGTAGCAAACCAGCAATAGCCAGCAACTTTTGACGTACCCCCAGCACCTGGGTTGGCTGATGGAGATTGCTGCACTCCATTTTCCCCCTGAAGCCAAAGACCCACCTGAAGGAGACATAGAGGCATGAAATAAGGCCAAGGATATGATACAGTGGGGAAAATATTTATGGGAGAGTCATTCTAAGTTATAAGGAAAGACAAGAAGTGTGGTTTTTTTCTGCCAATATAAATGTGGGCTGCTCAGAAAATATGGATATAAATAATCACATATAAATGGCTTCTGTAACACTGTGGAAGAAAGTACATCTACATATTAACATAATATATTCCACTTAAAAGTCATATTATATATGATATAGCAATGTGTTTTGTTTTTAACACATGGGATTTATAGTGTTAGACCGTTATGACTTTTTTTAAAAACTCACTTAATATATCACTGTGTCCATATATTTAAATATTTTATTTGAAGTTATTTAGGAATAGTCAAAATGTAAAATTGAGAAAATAATCTGATTAATTATGCCATTACAAGATTCTAATATGCTGCCAATGGTGGTTTGAGAGAACAAATAAAATTACCCACTGCATATGCTCAGCAATAAATTTTGATATTTAAAAGTACGAACAGATTTTAGAGGCACTTTTACTTCAATATACCAACATTAAAACCCAAACACTCACAAAATTGTGTTTTTATCCCCTAAACAGGTCCTATCTAGAGAATACTAAAAATCAACCAAATCATGAGGTTTCATTTTACTGATCTCTAAATCAAAGTCAGACATACAAATTTAAATAATTTGTAAATAAAATATGCATAAAAACTTAGAGTCATGAGCCAAGTTTTAATCTGAAGCAACCTGAAATAGGCAAGATTACATTCTGAAAGTTTCCTGTAAATAAAATGTGGACAAATATATTACTCACAACCCAAGATAATATTTCACTGCAAGTTCTTAATAAGGATTTTCAAGTTATTGAGCATTAGAAGTTGAAGGAATACATGCACAATAAGAAATATTTACTAACAGAAATGTGATAGCATTGAAATGATTATTTTCCTTTTACTACCAAGGTCCAAACATTTTAAATAAATCTTATCTAGATCAAAATAGTTACTTTTTGGGCCGCCTGGGTGGCTAAGTCAGTTGAGCATCAGACTTTGGCTCAGATCATGATCTCGCTGTGGTTCCGGCCCCATATCAGGCTCTGTGCTGACAGCTCAGAGCCTGGAACCTGCTTCAGATTCTGTGTCTCCCTCTCTATCTGTCCCTCCCCTGCTTGTGCTCTCTCTGTTTCAAAAATAAATAAACATTAAAAACATTTTAATAAAATAAAATAAAACAATCACTTTTCATACCTTGTTATGTGATATTAAATATATTATGAAATATTAGATGCAGGTATATATAATGAACCATATGTAATCTCTCCTACATAGATCATGTCTGCTCCATGTTACTAGGGTGTTTATGGTCATCCAAAATATATAATGTGTCTGTTCTTAATGGAAAATAACACCTACCTTTAATGTAACATGTGCCTAAATTACAGTATTTGTAGTTACTGGATATTAAAAATATGTAAATCTTTTTTTTTATTATGGAACAATTTTGTCATGGAAAATATATAAGCACACATTTGTATAAAATATACATTTCCATATTTACTTGGAGACAAAAATATTTTCACATTCCAAAAATACATAGGAGAGTTTCCCAAATCACCTGTGATTAAGCAGAAACCACAGACAAGAAGTGAGAAGTAGCAGTCATAGAATATTGAAAGGGCCCATATCTAGCAGATCTCAACAAAGGCAACAGGAACTCAAAAGCAATACATTTGCCTTTTATTTACAACAATGGGATTGGGAACTGAGTTTAGAAGGGCTGACAGCTATAGCTCCCCTGCATCTTGCTTGGTTCAAAGAAGGGGACCTACATTTGCATGAACAAGTAAATCTTTATGTCAGCAGGGAAAAAGAGAATCTTTGAGTTGCAAAAATTAGATGGTCTGGAAAACTAAGATACTATTACCTTTACCAACTTGTATTGGAAATTTCCTGCAAATACCATGCCCTGAAAACTCTAGCTTTTTAAAAAATAAATAAATAGAAAAAACTGCAATGTATTGGTATAGATTTTATAAATAAGTGAAGAAATAAACAGCAGCACCCCACTGATGAAGAAGAAAGTTTTACAAGAAAATTATTGCCACCAAATAGAAAGGAAAGTGTTTAAACATTTTGTCAAGAATTAAACTATTTTTAAAAATGCCCATGTGTAGGAAAAAACACATGTATAAATCATGAGAATTCGGGAAAAATATGTGAAAACGAAATATGAGAAGCTATGACATAAACACAGGAATCAAGCAAAACACATAAAATTAAAAATAAAAATATGGGTTTCAATGGAGAACTGATTCTGTGGCAAACGTAGTGAGGACTATGGATGTACACAGCAATGAGAAAAGCTAAAACTAAAAATTAAACATAAATTAAAAATAGCCCCCCAAATTTTTTTCAGAAAGAGACTTGCAGATTTAGATTGGAGACTTAGAAAGTTGGAAAGAATGTTTGTACAATTAAATCAAGAAAAATCCTGAGCAAACTGTAAATTAATGATTGTCTTGACTCCGTTAGAGAGTAAGGTGTCAGGCCAAACAACTAACCTGAAATATGGAGAGAGAGGTGCTTAAAGGGAAAAATGTGGCGCAACATTTGATTAACATGGTGGGAGGTGGATGGGGAGATAGAAGGAGACAGAGGAGGCTGACTCATCCATAAAGCCAATAAGACCACTCACCAGCCAGTTTTAAGCAAGTCCTTCATCAGGACTGAGAATGTCAAGCCACTAGACTGCAGACATAAAGGGATTCACAGCCTTATGCAGGATTTTTCTCCAGGAACCTCACTGGACATCCAGAGAGAGAAAAATTACCCCCCTGGGGGTTGGTGGGGAAGAATGGCAGCCACTTGTCAATGCCATCAACTATTTCTCTCATTTCTTCTACTGAACAAAACTTTTGGTTTTGGGAAATGGTAACAGTGAATAGAATGAACTGGTGGAAAATGATTGCAGCTGAGAGGAGGGAATAGTGGTCATTGTAGGAAACCTACTCAAATCTGTCTCCCTTCTCTTTCCCACAAAACAGCCATCTCGATCTGCAGGTGGCAGAGCAATAAAGGCTATATCCTAAGAGAATTAGGGGAAAGCCACAATTAGAGACTTATTTCTTTGAAGGAGGAAGAAAAGAAAAAAGAAGAAAAGAAAAGAAAAGAAAAGAAAAGAAAAGAAAAGGCAAGGGGAGGGAAAGGGGAAGGAGAAGGAGAAGGGGAAGGGGAAGGGAAAGGGAAAGGGAAGAGAAGGGAAGGGAAGGGAAAGGAAAGAGAACTTCCTCATGGAGGAGGACCAGGAATACTGTTAGGCCCAGAGCTACATCTACAAGAGAGCAGAAGTACATGGGGAATCCAGACCCCAGGGATCCAGTCCTGGCCTAACACTGAGCCTTAATCAGGGTATCAGTGAATGCTGCTTTCCGCCACCCCACATCACAATGCTGACAAACATCAGGTAAAAATAAATGGGAAAGATGCACCAGAGAATGCTGTAAGGCATAGATTCCTTCTGGCAAACTGTGCAAAGAAAAGAGGCAAAGACAAGTGGGAAGACCTGAAGGCAAGTGGGGAGGAGACACTGAGAAACACTCTGGTTAACTAGCCCACACCATAAACACAAGCTGTCACTAGAGGAATTAGAAGCCTTGGTGTGAAGAAGGAAACCATAATAATAAGAAGCTTCAAACTTGGTCCAAACCTAACAAGATTAACATAAAACCCCACACTAAAGGCCCAGGAGAAGGAAAAGTGTGTTGTCCCCAAACATAAAAGTTCTGAAATTAGTTTTTGCTGCACCAAAGAATACATTTGGCTTTCAAATGCAACAACAAAAAATAAAGTATACAAAAAGGCAAGAGAAAACACACTTCAAACAAAATATATACCAGAATCAGACCTCCCCACCCCGATATATGAAAAAAGATGATGTAACTATCAGGCTTGGAATTTAAAATGACTCTAATTAATATGCTAAAGGCTCTCATAGTAAAGGTAAACAATATGAAGGATCACAAAAGTAATGCTGAGAGATGAAGATCGAAAGAACAAGCGAAATAAAAATTGTATAAATAAAAGATAAATATTATATGATTTCATTCATATGTGGAATTTAAGAAACAAAACAGATGAACATATGGGAAGGGAAGGAAAAATCAGATAAAAACAGAGAGGGAGGCAAACTATCAGAGACTGTTACATACAGGGAACAAACTGAGGGTTGCTGGAGGGGTGTTGGATGGGGAATGGATGAAATGGGTGATGGGCATCAAGGAGGGCACTTGTTGGGATGAGCACTGGGTGTTATGCGTAAGTGATGAATTATTAAATTCTACTCCTGAAACCATTATTACACTATATATTAACTAACTTGGATTTAAATGAAACTAAAAAAAAAAAATTAAAAAGAAAAATATGGTAACGGAGATCCAAGAATGTCTTTGAAGGGCTCATTTGCAGAATCTCAGGGAAGAATCAGTGGATTTGAATATAAGTCAAAAGAAATTACCCAAACTGCATCCCGGAAAGAAAAATAATAAAGAAAACAGAACAGATCATACATGAGCTGAGGTACAACATCAATGGGCTCAATATAGACCGAGATGTAATTGGAATCTCAGAAGGAGAAGAAAGATAAAGTAGAACAGAAGAAATAATTTAAGAAATATTTGTTGAGAATTTCCAAAAATTAGTGGTAGGCACCAGATCTCAGATACACGTCAAGCAGGATAAACGCTTCCATTACTCACTTCCCCTTCCACAAAAATATCTGGGCATAAAAGATTCAAACTTCTAAAAACAAAGGGAAAGAAAATATCTTGAAGGCAACCAGAGAATAGGGTTCACTTACAGAGGAACAAAGATAATAATCATAACACATGTCTTATCCAAAAACACGCAGGCAAAAAAATCTCGAAACCGATGAAAGAAGGAACGACAACAACAACTAAAAACTTTGCCAGCAAGAATTCTATACCAACTAAAAGTGCTTTTAAATGAAAAAGAAGTTAAGAGTTTCTCAAACAGAAAGTGAGGAGATACAATTCTAGCAATGCCAGGCTATACGAAAATGTAAAGGATGTTCTGCAAGCGGAGGAATATGATCTAGTCATGATCTACACAAAAGAATAAAGGTGTTAAGATGAAATAAATAAGATGATGATTTTTCTTGTTTTAATTGGTCTAAAAGAGACCTGAGTGTTTAAAGCAAATTTATAATGTGTTCATAGCATTATTGAAAATGAAATGCATGGCTCAAGGAGTGAGGAATTGGTAATTTGCTGCTGTGCACTAAGATATTTAAAAACATATTTGTAATCACTAGAGCAACCACTGTTTTTCAATTTTAAGTCAGTACAGGAGATAAAATAGAATTATATAAATGTCCAGTTAAACCCAGAGAAAGCAAAGAAAATAAAATAATAAAAGAAGAAGTAATCCATGGAAAATATAAAAAACAGCCAGCAAGGTGATAGATTTCAATCCAAATATATTAATAATCACCTTAAATATGAATGGTCTAAAAGTACAAGTTAAGAGAAAGAGTCAGATTCAATAAGAAAGCATAACCTCAAATTTTTCATCTACAAGAACCTATTCTAAACATAATGACATAGATCAGTTAAAAGTAAAAGGAGAGACAAAGGCGTAGTTTGCAAACTCTAACCAAAAGAGAGCTGGAGAAGCTATAACTTCTGACAAGATAGGTTTCCGAACAAAAAATACTATCATGGATAAAGAGAGGCCTCGCGTAGTGACTAAAGGGTCAATTTTCCAAGGAGACATAACCATAACAACGATAAATACTTACGTGCCTAAAAACAGAGCTGCAATATACATGAGACAAAAACTGACAAAGCTAAAAGTAGAAATGGGAAAATTTGCAATTTTACGTGGAAATGTAACATGCTTTCCTCAGTAACAGAATTAAAAAAAACAGAGAATCAGTAAGATATAAATAACATGATCTGCACTGTCAACCCGGTTGACCTAATTGATGTTAGAAAACAGTCCACTCAACGTCAAAATACAGATTATTCTTATGTGTGTCTAGAACAACCACCAAGATGAGCATGTACTGGTCTATAAAACAAATATTAACACATTTACAATAATTTAAAATAAAACTATATAAAATAAATAAACTAGAAATCAATAATAGGAAGATAGATTGAAACCAATGCCTAATAATTAAGAAATTCAACAGCATATTAGTATGTAAACCATGAGTCACAGGAAGTTTTAAAGGAAATTATATCCTTTGAGCTAACTGAAATATACATGTGTGTTTATGTGTGTATATAATATATACATATATAGTGAAGTACAGCTAAAGCAATGCTCAGAGGAAAATTTATAGCAAGAAATGTTTATATAAGAAAACAAAAAATATTGACAATAAGTAACCTGTGCTTTCCCTTAAGAAACTAGAGATGGAAGAGCCAATTAAATCCAAAGTAGAAGGAAGAAAATAATAAAGATCAGAATAGAAATCAGTAATATTGAGAACATAAAAAAACAATTCAGAAAACCGAAAGTAGGTTTCAGAGCAAAGGGTATTACCAGTGATATAGAATGACGTTTCGTAATAGCAAAGAAATAAATTCCTCAAGAGAATGCAATAATCCCAAATATGTTTCCATCTAATAACATAACTTCAAAATAAGTGGAGCAAAAGCTGATCTAGATCTAAACCAAACATGAAAGTAAACAAATCCACAATTACATTCAGAGAGTTTAAGGTGCCTCTCTCAATAATTGATAGGATAAGTAGAAAAAAATCAGTAATGGTATAGAATATCTGAAAGACACAACCAACTTGACCCAAGTGACATATTGGAAAAGGCAGCAAATAGTAGCGGAACACACACTCATTTCAAATGTACACAAAATATTTCCTAAAATAGACCATATTCTTGTTCATAAAAATAATCTCTACAAATTTGGTAGGAATCAAATCATACAAATTAATTTCTATTTCTTTAATACCCCTTCATGTGTTTATCATTTTCGTATCTTCTTTGGTAAAATATGTGTTCAAAACCTTTACTAGTTTAAAAAAATATTGGATTTGATTACTTTTTATATATTCTGGATAAAAGACCTTTCTCAGATATATACATTTCAAATATATTCTCTTCTCTATGGGTTGTCTTCTACTCTATTCTAGGTTTTCCTTATTCTGTAACAGAACTAACCACAGTGAACATAATTAAAGGAATGTAGCTGCAAATAAGCTACCAATTTGCTTACATGCACGTATTCCCCAAGATCAAGGTATGTACTTTATTTTACTATTGTACAAAGGCAAGTAGTGTGCACAGGCAAGGTAACACAATATTACATAAAAATATCACAGTCCCTATCACCTTCAGAACATCAGTCCCATTGGTCTCATTGAAAATCAAACAGACAATTGAACACTTGCTATTTAAGTGGTGTAAAAGGCTTGACATGACTGCCTAAATTGACTACATGAATGTTTTCACAAATGAGAGGCAGTATAGAAAGATTCCACTGGAAATGTTTTTAATATTTAGGAATGAGAGGGTAACAATGCTGCAGCCACACACCTTTATAACATTCCATCCTCAAATTTTTTTTTCATCTCACCTGTTTCATTACCGTTAGAGAAAGAGAGGTACCCATACTACTGAATTTGATTGTATGTATGTATTTCTAGTGGATTATCAGAGTGCATTATAACTTCTCCATGTCATTAAATTTGAATATGGCCATTTTAAAGGTGCCTGGATGGCTCAGTTGGTTGAGGGTCCTACTTTGGCTCAGGTCATGATCTCGCAGTCTGTGAGTTTGAGCCCCTCGTAGGACTCTGTGCTGATGGCTCAGAGCCTGAGGCCTGCTTCACATTCTGTGTCTCCCTCTCTCTATGCTCCTCCCCTGCTCACACCCTCTCTCTCAAGAATAAATAAAGATTAAAAAAAAATGAATATGGCCATGTTACTAAGTGGCAGGGTCAGATCTTTAATTATTTTCCTGTCACATCCCCCAGAATCTTCCTAAGATTAGGCTGAAGAGAAAGCCCTAATGAAATAGATGCACCTGTTTTGTAAACCAGCAAATGCTGCTGGGGGAGGAAGGGTGTGAGTTAAAACAGGGACAAGGGAAGAGATTACAGTGAGAGGAAAGAGGGCACAAAAAGTAGGTTATAACCAGCTGGGTAATGAAAGGAATTCAGTACCTTATTTCCAATGAGAGTGTCCCAGAGCAAGAAAATAATACTCTTAGCTATTTCTGTCAATCTCTTGCTGATAGACAGCTGGTGCTGATAGGAGGGAAAAAGGACTCCTGAAGATTTATGGACTGTCTAAAGACTGAATCTGGATAATTTGGAGAAAAGGTTTGACACAGAATCCCCTGATCATTCAACTGACAGGTACCAAGTTAGACCTACCATTTGGTTCAAAATTCTGGGCTATATTTACTAATTTATTTCTTTTTCTGATAACCTGAGAGATTACCTTTGATTGGCACAGGGTGGAAATTGCTGAACATTCAGTCACCTACAGTTTGGGTGACTATGAATCAAGATGACACATTGCTAAGACAGCTGTCTGTGAAGGGAGATGATTGGTACCACATACCTGAAATATCATTTGATTTGCTCTTTCATCTACACTGAGTATAAATTGGATGGAATACCTTTAAGGAAAGAGACAAGAGAACCTGGTTTGTTTGAGAGCCATGGACACAGGGATGATATGGTTGCCTCATCCCACCAATGCCTGTCCTTTAATACTTGTCAGAAGACTTATGGTACACCCGACTAAGGTCTTGTGTAGGATATCCCCAGTTAATGGTTTCAAGGAGCACACAATATTTTGGCTCCTATTGTATACCTAACTTGTACCTGTGCCGTGAATACCAAATGACATCAAAATATGAGGTAGTTTGAATAGCACTAGCTCTACCAGGCCAGATGTAACTTAGGAATTTTATGAATCAGTTTAAATTAGTTAAACAAATTATTATCAGTTTGAAAAATACTTGCTAACACTTACCGTGTTATTATCTTGGAGATAATACCCTGAAAACCTGTTGTGCTATTTTTACAAAGTACACCCTAAGCTTTGAAACAGTGAGTACTATATATGAGCCTCATTTTCCTGTAGCCAGAATACATAGGTCTAGGAATCAAGGTGTGAGAGTGGTCCTTATCACAAATAGACCTAAAGTCCCACTAAAATATATTTTTACCCCTCTGTCTGAAACTTTAGTCTGGCTGAAAAGCATGTTTCCACTGAAAGATGTAATATTCACATTGAATTGAAGAGGGAAATTTACTACTTAGCTATTGGTGGCATCTCATGCCAAAAAAATAGAACAGAAAAAGAGGTTGGTGTAATGGCTATGGTGACTGATTCCTAGCACCAAGTGGGAAATTGGCTTTCAGCCTGTCATATAGTGAGGGCAGGAAGTATTAGTCTAGAATAAGAAAATTTCTGGGATATCTTTAGATAGCTAGTCACCATTGTCCTCAGTTTTGTTAGAAACCAGGTAATTATAAAAACGAGGCTGGAAATCTTGCAAAACTGGATATAGAAAATGAAAAAGAAAGAAAGAAAGAAAGAAAGAAAGAAAGAAAGAAAGAAAGAAAGAAAGGGAGAAGGAATCAATTGGCTTGTATTTCCACCCCCAGGATAATGAAGGTTAAAGCAGAGGGGACAGATTGTCAATATTTAACTGTAAATTTTGAGGCACAATTTGTCCATAGAACAGGAGCAATAATTTCAGTATAGGATAGTGTTAAAGGGTTTGGTTTTGGCATTAAACACAGATCTCTCATATTTTCTACTATATATGATATTGGGCCTGTTTCTTAGATTTTTTTCCATGAACTATCTAATCTGTTTCATAGCTTATACGGTTGTTATCAAGATTAAATAGGATAATGCAAAGAGATTATCCCAGTATCTGACAGGTAAATATTTATAAAATAAAAGCTTTTATTCATATTACTACAACATATTATCAGATGAAAAATAATTTGGATATGGAATCTAGAATACTAGACATGGAAAGGGAATGTATAACAATTTTTTTAAAGCAAGGATCACAAATTTCAAAAATTTGATAAATTTATATTCTTTTCATCACAAACCAGTTTGGCATGCAAAAATTAAAAATGAAATTATCTCTTTAACTTGAATCCATGAATCTGGAAAATAGTAATTGACTTGCTAGTTGGCATTATTACTTCAAATTAGGGGGATTCTAGGGGCCCTGGGTGGCTTAGTCAGTCAAACGTTTGACTTTGGAGGAGGTCATGATCTCCTGGTTGATGGGTTTGAGCCCTGCATTGGTCTCGTGCTGTCAGTGCAGAGCCTAGAGCCTGCTTTGGATTTTCTGTTTCTGTCTCTCTCTTCCTCTCCCCTGCTCACACTCTGTCTCTGTCTCTCTCTCTCAAGAATAGATAAACATTAAAAATTTGTTTAATTCAAATTAAAGGAATTCTTAGGCAAATTTTATACATGCAGTAATCATAGATATAGTATCTATCAATGATTACTTTTAAATTATCTTTTTGTGGGGCGCCTGGGTGGCTCAGTTGGTTAAGCGCCCGACTTTGTCTCAGGTCGTGACGAATCTCACGGTTTGTGGGTTCGAGCCCAGTCAGGCTCTGTGCTGACAGCTCAGAGTCTGAAGCCTGCTTCAGATCCTGTCTCCCTCTCTCTCCCCGCCCCCCCCCCCCCCCAGTTCACGCTGTCTGTCTCTGTCTCTCAAAAATAAATAAATGTAAAAAAATACATTACCTTTTTGTAAACTTAAAAAATATTATAACTGTGTATGTTTGTGTGTGTGTGTGTTTGGATTCTTTATGAAAATGGGATGGAAAACTGCTTTAAAAAGTATTTTTAAAGAACATAATCATATAATCCCAAAATGTAAATTAAAAAAGGGGATCCTGTTTTCTTTCTTGAGACAGCTTGTGTCACTGACATTTATATTGAACCCCTATGTCCTTCCTCCGTAATCCTATGATTAATCCCTAGCTGACTGGAATGATTTATCATATTTGGAAATTAATGGAAGAATTTAGGGGAGAAATGTAATTGGAACTGAACAAGGGAAACAGTCCATGATTTAAAAAGGAATTCCAGACTCAGAAAAATGACAAAACCTAATCTCCTACTAGATTAACATTAAAATTAAACAATTAAAATTAATATAAATATAAGGTGGCCATTACAGGCACATGATACATTGCTTTTAGATAAAATAACCCTAAATATGGCACATACTTCACAAAACCTTGCTCAAGCTTAAAACATAAAACTTTAAAAGATCAAGACTCGTCAAAGCTCAAGACAGATTTTTGTTTGATTTTTCTTGCCTCGAGGACTGTTTTATCCAGGAAGATATTCAAGCTTTTTGGCATATGAGTATTTGCTAGTATAATTCCTTTAAAAGGAAAATTGACTGCCTCAGCCTCTTCCCCTGGACACACCTTCAAAATAAGCTGTGAGACCTAGATCTTAATTTAGTCTTTGTAACAGGAACTTTATTGGTGGTGGAGAAAGTCACAGGGTGATTTATTAAAGACCATTGAGTCTCTTTTGTTCTCTTATGAATTCTTTAGCCTTTCTGTTTGGGTTTGAAAGTTTAAGTATAATAGAACTCCTAATCCATGATTTTTGGTATTGGACTTCCTGAAATACACCTCTACTTCTCATTCAGTTGGGGTATTGATCCTTTGAAGGGCATGTCTACATGCCCTCTCCGCTTGATTTCAAAAGCCCAGAGCTGTTGCTCCTCTCTTGAAGTCAGACGAATCTTTGTCTAGGGAGGAATCAACAAGAAACCTTTACTTGCTATGTCTTGAATAAGATTTATCCTGCATTTTTGCTGACACTTCATTGCAGAACAATAGTATACAACGTGTGCTTTTGAAAAGTCCTTTTCTCTAGTTTCCAAATGTAGATTTGTGTTGCCCCTACTACACATTGATAAAGTCCAACCTCAGCTCTAAGTAGAAGCAATTTTCTGTGATAAAATAAGCAATATATTCCTGTGAAGGTTAATTTTTAAAATATTAATCTCAATATGAATTTTTCTATTGGCTTTTATTAAGAGGAGACCCTCTCACACCCAGCATTTCTTGAAAAAGGAGGCAGAAAGCAAACAGTTCTCAGTACTAAAGTCAGTCAAATCAAAGAATTCAAACAGTTAAATGTTTAGGATTTTTATTTTAAAGATTCCAAATTAGATTATATATTTCTGCAGTCTCCTACAATAAGGCAAGAAATAAATAAATCTTAATCAAACATCGGAGTGATGGGAAAGAAGATAGAGTTGAGCAATATTTAACAGACAGCCAAAACAGAAGGACTTGCTAAGTTTGGATGAATAATATTATGTATAAAAAAGGGAACGAATAAATGACGATGGTGAGGTTTCTAAGTCCTAACCATTAAAGTGATACCATGCATAGAGATCTCCATCATAGCACCAAGAAATGCAGGTTTAAAATAGAAACTATTGAGGAAAATTTACAACCAGGTAATAGTAGAGTACATGCAACCCTGCAAATATTCATTATTCTCCAGCTTAAGAAGGCACGCACCATGACATAAATTTTGTCTTTATTTCTGGAATTTCAAATACTTGGTTTTGGACACCTGAAGTGTTTCTCAAATTTCATTATCCTATCTCCATTACTTCTCACATAGTTTTCTCCTTTTTAATGGAATGTTTTCAATTTTATCTTCCAAAAATTTTATTACTTTAAAGCATTTTTCTGTTGTATATATTTAATTCAAACAACTTCTGTTTTATTCTCTGAGTACTTTTATTCACAGAATATATCCTTTTCATCTTTCTGAGGAAATTGTCTTTGGTCATCCAAGCTTATTTTTCCTGAAGATTTGTCTCAGAATCTGATTTTTATGAATTTTCCTCAAATATTTGGGGAGTCGTGGCTATACATTCATGTTTAAGAGGGAGGCACTAAATTGAGCAGAAGCTTGGTGTATTTAGGCAAGGCTTATCAAGTAAAGCCTTCAAATCAATAATCTAAAAGCATCTTCAGAGATATAATTCAGGCTGGTTATAATACTCAGATAAAAATCTTCCCATTCCCTGTGAAAAGGATACAAGCCTGGCTGCCAATAAAGGAGGTCCAAAGATGATTCACCGGGGTGCTATCCATGTGCCATAGTGCCGACTGTCCCTCTACTGTAACATAGAGTTTCCATTATCATTCCACCAAGCTCCACTGTGAGGGTGAAATGGATTTCTTCCTTCTAAAAGCCAAGTTCCCTCCCCAAATAATAAATCTCTCTGTTTCTTTCAGTGGTGATGAATCCAACTCTCTTTTTTCCTTTAGAAATGAATCCTGTCTCATAGTATATGATTGTTCTATATCTGTTATTACTAAATCAGAATGTGCAGCCTCTAAAAAACCTAAATATTGGGTTTTCAACATATCTTATTGTTTTCACTACTGCATTCCTGAAGTTAGATGTTCCTGGAGTGTTCCATACAGATACTCTGGATCACCCTCTTCAAAGACCAAATTTTCAGCTTTCTGCTATTGTAAAGGAAGACTCTGAAGATCTATTCATTTTTTGAGAAAAAACCAACAAGTCAACAAATCCTTTTGGTGGACAAGCTAACTCTGTCCCCATGTTTAGAGTTACCCATTTCTGAGGATTTTATGGCTTTCACAGTGAAAATAAGTTACTTTTGGGTTTCTTCTGCTATGACTCAAGTACTCTTTCTCAAATTTGCTAAATCAGTTTTCACTAATCCATGCATTTCTCAACATCCAAAATTGTGTTCCTAAAGATCCCTCTTTTATTACTTTTTCCTGAAGCATGTATTATTTATTTAGGTGAACATTTACTGTCAATTTAGTAAATTTTTAGGAGGAAACATGGGCGAATACATATATTTAATTTGACATATTTAATAAGAAGTCAATCTAATTGTTTATTGGATTTTAAACCTCAACTTTTAAAGTTATATATATATATATATATACATATATATATATATGTATATATATGTGTATATATATGTATATATATGTATATATATGTATATATATATGTATATATATATATGTATATATATATAGGTCAGCACTATGACAGTGTGACTTGTGCCTATTTTTTCTCCCCTTTGATTTATAATTAATCAGGCATCCATAGATAAAAGAAACAAAAGTGTTTCTGTACAGCATACCGAGACACCTGACAGATCTATCCATCCGTGTACCTCCTGCTAATGGAGGAGACAGAGTGAGGGAGGTGGCAGTAGAGGTTCAGTGCAGAGGTGGTGAGAGCAGAGAAGGCAGTGGCCAGCCAGGCAGTGAGTCAGAATGACTTTTCTGGTAAAGAAGGTGGAGGGTAAAAGCAATGAGGGTCTGCCAAGTCACATGTGCCGCAGGTGGAGGGACCAGTTGCTTTCTCTGAAAATAGGCTGCAGAGACTAGAGGGAGGGAAAGGAAAGGGAAGTAGGCAGACAAAGAGAACTGAAGGATGGCATCTCCTGCTGTCTACTTCAGGAGATGAGAGGACTGCCTAAAGACCTCTGGGATCGTCCCACTTGAGGACCCCCCTACCTGGATGTGGACACACTCAAATCTCCAAGTGCTATGTGTACACCTTCTCCTACTCAGCTGCCAATCTTTCCTTTTTATTTATTTATTTTTTTAGTGCCAACCTTAGTGAGTCTGCTATGTTGAGAGAAACCAAAAACTTGTATTATAACACCACATTCTGCACATGTCCACTTCCGGACTTCAAGCTATATTATAAAGCCGTGGTAATAAAAATAGTATGGTCCCAACACAAAAAAATAGACACATTGGTCAGTGGAACAGAATAGAGAGTCTAGAATTAAATCCAAGCATACATGGTCAAATAATATTTGGCAAGGGAGCCAAGAACACTCAGTTGGGAAATGTTAGTTTCTTCAATGAATGGTACTGAGAAAACTGAAGAAACATGCAGAAGAAATGAAATTGGAACACCTAGGTGGCTCAGTTGGCTTAGCCTCTGATTCTCGATTTTGTCTTAGTTCATGATCTCATGGGTTGTCAGATTGAGCCCTACTTCAGGCTCCACGCTAACAGCACAGAGACTGCTTGAGCTTCTCTATCTCACCCTCTCTCTCTGCCCCTCCCCCACTCACACTTGTTCTCTCTCTCAAAATAAATAAACTTAACAAAAAACCAACAATGAAACTGGACTCCTATCTCATGCCATTCATAAAAATTAACTCAAAATGAATTAAAGACTTAAAAATAAGACCTGACCCCATAAAATTCCTAGAAGAAAATATATGGAAGATGTTCCTTGGTATTGGTCTTGATAATACTTTTGGGGGCATGTTTCCAAAAGTACAAACATCAAAAACAAACAAACAAACAAAATAAACAAATGGGACTAAATCGAACTCAAAAGTTTCTGCACAGTAAAAGAAACAATTAACAAAATGAAAAAACAACCTACGGAAAAAATTACAAACCACATATCAAATAAGGAGTTAATATTTAAAATACATAAAGAACTCAGTCAACTCAGTAATAAAAAAAACAGTTTGATTTAAAAAATAGAAAAACTGAATGAAAATATGCTCAACATCACTAATGATCAGGTAAATGAAAATCAAAACCACAATGAGATATCACCTCATACCTGTTAGAATGGCTATTATCAAGAAGACAAGGGACAAGAGTTGCTAGCAAGAACATGGTAAAAGGGAAACCTTATACACTATTAGTGTGAATGTAAATCGGCCCAACTACCCTGAAAATTCAAAATAGATCTACCATACAATCTAACAACATCACTTCTGATTATATAATCAAAGGAAATGAAAACAAGCTTTGGATGAAATATATGTACTCCCATGTTTATTGCAGCATTATTCACAGTAGCCAAGATTGGAAACAACCCAAATGCCGGTCAAGAGATAAGTAAATAAAACAGATGTATACATATACACAATGGAATATTATTCAGCCATGAGAAAGATATTCTTTCATTTGCAACAACATGGATAAACCTTGAGTATGTTGTGCTAAATGGGATAAGTCAGACAGAGAAAGATAAGTACTATATGACATCACTTAAATGTGAAGTCTAAAAAAGTTAAACCTTTTTAAAGGAAAGAGTAAAATGGTGGTAACCAGGTGATAACGTGAAGGGGATAAGAGAGATGGTGTTTAAGGGTAGAAACTTGTACCAAGTAGTAAATAAGCCATAGAGATCTAATGCACATTATAATGAATATAGACAATAATATTATAGCATAATTATGTAATGTGATAAACACCAGGACTCATATTACAACATAGAAATATACCAAGGTAATACACACCTTAAATTTGTATATCACATGTCAGAATTTTTATTTAATAAAAAACATATAATGCTAAAAAATGTTTAGATGGCTATCTGTTCTTTACCTGGTGAAGCCAATAGATCATCTCCCTGGAGACATGATAAATTTCAAAAATTGCAAGTGTGCAGTTAAAAAATCATTAATAGTACATGATACTTGTATGGCATTAGAAGGATTGGTTTCATATTCGATAGCATTGTTTTCCATATCAGTAAAGTGGGTTTATTCCTAACAAACTTAAATATGTTGTTTTCCATATCAGTAAATTGGGTTTATTTCTAACAAACTTAAATATGTTTAGTGACTTTAAATAAGCTACATTTGAACCATCAAAACAATTTCTTGGCATGGGATCAGAAAAAACACAATTCATTTATGTAAATCAAATAGTTAAAGCCATCAGTCAATAATCGCATGATGTAATCATACATCTCACAATGACATTCTCTTGAATCAATCAATACCTTAAAGTATATTGAAAGCAATTCCCTGAATATATTTCTACAATTAAAGATATCTTCATCAGAGGGCTTAGAAATAATCGAAACACTTTAAGATTTTCCTTCTCCTTAAGATAATTTAAAGAAAATGATCAAAGTTAATTTTTAAATACATATCCATGACAGATTGAAAGTTGCACTAATATTTGATATAAGATTTAAAAACCAAAATTTATAAACCTATAACTGATATTTTTACCAAGATGGAATATTTTCTCTTTTTTTATGACCTTATTTTTTAAAATGTAGAATCACCCTTTTCTTTTTCTTATGGAAACAATCCATGAATATCATGTTGCCATGTAGTTTTGTTCTATGTAATTGAGATTAGATTTAAGTTATATATTCAGATAAACTCCATACACACTGCCGTCCTATCAAATAATTGTTGACCAAAGGCATACTAACTGGAATACATTTAGGTAATGTTTAGAAAAGAAAGCATTTCTCATATCTATCAATATACAGTTAAGTCGTTCACTTAGGGTGATCTTCAAATACCTAGTATATAAAAATGGGCTAAAAATAAATCATTACACTTAGGTAATTAATATTTATTTGCAAAGATCTTTTCACAAAGTTTTTATAATAGCAATCTAGTTTTATTATTTATTTATTTATTTTCTTAACATTTTTATTTATTTTTGAGAGCTAGAGAGAGACAGAGCATGAGTGGGGGACAGGCAGAGACAGAGGGAGGCACAGAATCCGAAGCAGGTGCCAGGCTCAGAGCTGTCAGCTCAGAGCCCAATGCTGGGGTCAAACTCACAAACCATGAGATCATGCCCACGCTGAAGTCGGACGCTTAACCCACTGACCACCCAGGCATCCCTAGCAATCTAATTTTAAATGTATTCAGTGTAGATTTCAGAGTGCTTACTAGAAAATGCAGGTACAGGAGAAAAATAAAACTAAAAAAGTTATACACAAAAATTTAAGAGCGGTTATTTGTATTATTATTGAAACCCCTGCTTAAATGGCTGCTATGTAACTAAACTCTCTTAATTCTTATCATATTACCCTTAAGTGTTTTGTCTTTTTTTCCTGATATCTTTTTATTCCATTTCTTAAATGTGGATAATTGGTCAAAGACAATTAAAAAAATATATTCATTAGGGACTCCTGGGTGGCTCAGTTGGTTAAGCATCCCACTTTGTCTCAAGTCATGATCTTGTGGTTTGTGAGTTCAAGCCTCACAGCATTGGGTTCTGTGCTAACAGCTTGGAGGCTGGAGCCTGCTTTGTATTCTATGTCTCCCTCTCTCTCTGTCCCTCCCCTGCTCATGCTCTGTCTCTCTCTCAAAAATAAATAAACATTTTTTAAAAATTTAAAAAAATATTCATTATTTCCCAAATTCCACAGGATAAATATTTTTTTCCATTTAACAGAACATAAAATGCTCCTTGTGATCTTTAATTTTTTTAACGTTTATTCATTTTTTTTAAGAACGAGAAACAAAGCGAGAGCAAGGGAGAAGCAGAGAGAGAGGGAGACACAGAATCTGAAGCAGGCTCCAGGCTCGGAGCTGTCAGCACAGAGCCTGACGCGGGGTGGGGGCTGGAACTCACAAACCTCAAGATCATGACCTGAACCAAAGTCCAAGGTCAGATGCTTAACCAACTGAGCCACCCAGGTGCTCCTGCCTCCTGTGATTTTACCTTTGCTTAGCATTCTAGGCTTATTTCTTTATTAACATTCATCTCCAGCAATTACAACGTTTATTGGGTTCCCTACCCAATTGTTGGGTTTATCAGAGTTGGGTTTTTCACCTTTCTGGCATTGCTCAAATGGTTTCCTTTCCCCAAAATTTTGTTTTCTAGTTTATCCAACTAACTGTACTATGAGGTAACTTTAACACAAAATTTTCTTCTTCTCAAAACCAAGCTTTAGTACCATCATCAGCAAATCCATATTACCATACCTTTACATGTTAAATCATTGCAAGTGTTTTATCTTCATCTGCTTTTATGTACTTTTGTCCTGTTAGACCAAGCTTGTTGCATCCATTAGCTTTGTCATTAACTGAAAACAACAGAATCCAACTAAACTTCCTGAATGAAGGAAGAGATTTAATTGTTTCTTGTGATATTTCAGGAAGTTGGACATTCAAAGTTGGTTTCAGGGAATTATTCAAATCACCACCACTGATATCATCCCAATCTACTGTTCTTGGCAGTTTGGTATTAAATGTGTTGCCCCATGTTTCAGGTATTTACTGCATAAATGTAGAACATACTAAATGAACAACAATTTAGTTTAGCTTTGTAGACGAGCTTCATTGGGCCACAAAATTATAGTGCATTTAATTGGCCATAATTTATAGTTAAATTAGTATATTGAAATATTGAATTTAATGTTTGAATTTAGGATAGTAAAGTCTGAAAATGAGAAAAAAAATCTTTTTTTTTATCACATTGTCTATGATGGACTAGTCACATCTAATTTAGGTCACTTTTGTCAATATTTCCTGCTCTATATATTAACTCTTGAAGCTAGAAAAGCTTTCACCAAACTGCACAGTTATATTATGAGTGAACTAAAAAAACAAAATGAAACAAAACAAACACACTGTTTATTTGATAGCTTATCAAAAATAAGAATTTATAATTTGATTTCTAGGGCTTAAATATCCTAAATACCCAACTTATTAATGGCTTATCATAAAAATGTATGCACAAACAAGTGTTGATAAACAGAAGTTGTTATCCACTAGAAACATTTTTTTCATGTCTACTAAGTTTTATGGTAAACAATGCAATATATAATAGTGCTTAATTTGTGTGTTGCTAACAATGCTTTGGAACATGACTAACATATTCAATAGTGAGATGGCCCTGGACTTACTTATTTACACTTGTAATTTACCCATACCACGATGACTAACTCTCTCAATAACTCCAGCCTTGTGAGACCCTACTCTTCCATTCTCCATATATCTGGATTGCCTTGTGCTCTGGCATTTCAGGCTCTCTTAAAGCTCCATATTGAGGCTGGCTACTATGTGGGACTCTCAGGAGATTAGGAAAAAAAAGAGAGAGAGAAAGGCCAGAATATTTATTCCCATGGTTTCTTTCTCTCTAAACCCTAGTTTTGCAATGGTGCTTTCTTAGTTTAACACTGTGGTTTCTGTGGGTAAACCATATTCCCATGGGTATAGCGTCCAACACATACTGCTTTATGGCTGTCTTCCCTGGCTACTTTAGTCCTGGATGTGGAAAAGCCTTTCTAGTATTGCTAGTCCCTAACATGATTCCATAACCATGTCCACTCTTTTGTAATAGCCCATTTATCAATTTCTCTTTAATCACATTTCTGAATGCATCATTTCTTTTTCCTGTGGGCATCCTGAGTAATATGTTCTGCTCTACTTTTTAACTTTTCTTGCATGTGTTACCTCCTTAAGTACTATACAGTTTACACATTTAACATGTATAGTATTTATTGCCTGTTTCTCCCTACCAACGTAAGTGGTACATGAGCAGGGGAGTATGCCGTATCCTAGAATAGATCTAGTATATCAATAGATATTTCAAAATATTTGCTGAATAAATCATTTGAAAATTGCATTCAGAATTCCAATCTGATATACTAAGAACGCATCTTCTTTTGTTGCTAACTTGATTGAGAAACCCTGTTAGTGTCAAACTGTTGGAGCAGATTTTTTCTTATATCTGAAGCAACATTATCCATTATTCAGCCTATAGAAGCAGCTCCAGCAGACCAGGGTGAGTTCACTAAGATTACGAAAGAATCTATTAAAGTTGTATTGAAAGGGACAGCAGAGCTTTGGGGCTTCCGGCTGGGGTACTTTCTCACGTTGGTCTCGGTGATACTTTGAAAAGGAAAAGAATTTCCTTCCCTTTTAACTACAACACCCTAGGTCCTTCATGTTTCACATTACAAATACACCTCTAATTTCTATCTCCACTACCAGGTACCCCAGTCACTTTAATAGAAGAACACTGAATTAAAGTACCAATTGAATCAGAATTTCACATGGAAAAAAAAAGTCAATACTTGGGGAAAATACTTTGATTAATTGCTTGACTTAGTAATAGTGCCACTACATAATGTATTGAAGGTGAAAGAGGGCACAATTGTAAACAGAACTCCACTCAGCAAAGTGAGACATATGATGGAGGTAGTTTGAAGAAACCAAGTTACCAAATGTTAATTGTGTCAAGAGTTCAAAAGAGTAGAGTAGTGGTTATGTAGAATTCAATATTTATGGTCATAATATGGCCAGAGAAGAAACACACATTTGAAAGGAAAGAGAGAGGGAAAGAAAAAATGTAGCCTAATAATGTGGATTTTTGTTTATAATCTTGATCTGGAATATTTTTTTATAAGTTGATTGCCAAAATCCATTAATAATGAAACTTTATCTTAGCTGACACAATGTTATTTATTTTTCTGACTTAGTTTGAATATTTATGAGTTTCCATGCCTGGACTCTGATTGCAATGTAATAAATAAAATATGTAGTATATGCAACTTATTATCTCTCTAAATCACGACCCCCCTCAGTGTGAATTCCTAAACACATATGACCCCAGGACTCAGATTTGAGATTGTAGACCTATATTATTACATTATAGCTCCTCCTCTCCATTACTGGTTGTGATGGTAATTAAAAAAAGTTTTTTTACATTTATTTATTTTTGATAGAGACAGAGCACAAGTGGGGGAGGGGCAGAGAGAGAAGACACAGAATCTGAAGCAGGCTCCACGCTCCGAGCTGTCAGCACAGAGCCCAAAGCGGGGCTCGAACTCACAAACCTTACAAGATCATGACTTGAGCCAAAGTCGACGCTTAACCGACTGAGCCACCCAGGCGCCCCTGTGTGGAGGTGTTTTTTAGAAGTGATTAATATTTAAATCAATAATCGACTGAGTAAAGAGATTACCTTACATGAAGCACCTGGCTGACTCTGCTGTTGGAGCATGTGACTGTTGATCTCAGGGTCCTGAGTTCAAGCCCTACATTGGGCATGCAGCTTACTGAAAAAAAAAAAAAAAAAAAAAAAAAAAAAAGACATTACCCTCCATATGCGGGTGAGCTTTATCCAATTGGTTGAAGGCCTTAGAAAAAAAAAGAATGAGATCCTCTAGAGATTCTGCCTCTAGATTGCTTTAGACTCAAGGCTGAAACATCAATTCTTTTCTGGATCCATGCTCCCAGCTTGACCTGCAGAATTCAAACTTGCCAGCCCCCACAATTGTGTTGAACCAATTCCTTAAAATCTTTATTTATATGTTTATCTATCAATACAGCTATATAATTGATTCTGTTTTCTCTACACTAGCTAATACACTAACTAAAAATGTCACTTACAAGTACACTTCAAACCTGGTTTCTTTGTACTTCTCTGTATTGTGCTTCTTGTGTTACATGCTGTGGCCAGGTTGTTGTTTCCTTTCCATCTGCTAAATGTACTGTGCTCAGTCCTACCAACAGGTTTTCCCACAAGCTCCTATCTCTCTGAAGATCATGCTGCATCTTCCTGAATGGTGTTCCTGCTTTATTCAGCATACATATTTTAGCCTAATGAAAACGTTCTCAGTGAGGTGTCCCAATCGTCTATGATTAAGAATGGTTACTCCGTAGGAGGCTTCCATGGATTTTCTTTTTAATAGAATTTATTTATTAGAGCTGTTTTAGGTTCACAGTAAAATTGAGCAGAAGGTGCCCAGGTTTCCCATATACCTTCTGGCCCCACACATGGATAGTTTGCCCTATTATTGACATCTCCTACCAGAGTGGTACAATTGTCACAATTGATGAAATTCCATTGACATCATTATCACCCAAGGTTCAGAGTTTACAAGAAGGTTCACTCTCGGCGTTATACATTCTGTGGGTTTGGACAAATTTATGACATATACCCACCATTATAGTGGTGCCCTAAAATAGTTTCACTGCCCTAAAAATCTTCTCCATTAATTCTTAATATTTCCCTTATCTTTATTTACCACAGTTTGTCATTTGAAGAGGTTCTTACCAATCATGGGAAATTATTACTTGAGTAAGGCTACTTAAAGTAAATTCTTTGGCATAGGTCAAAATTATATTGTAAATATAAAGCAAACAAACAATTAAATGAGATTAAAAACATTTCTGTAAATGTATATAAATAATACAATATTTCTTCAAATTGAGATTACGTACTGAGTAAATGAACAAATAAACAAATGAGTGAGTAAAAATGAGGTAAGTTGATTTTGTAGATAATTTTTCAGAAGAAATTATATAATTACAAAATAAATCATCTTTACAGGAGGCTCTCAAAACATGATCATAAAAGGGTCATTTACTTCAAACTAACTGAAACTTTATCACTTTTTCCAAAGATCACTCTTAACCTTTTCATAAGAAAATGATTTTCTTTAGAAGCGTATCTACTATCAACATCTTTGTCCATTTTCTCGTTTTCAGTTGATCACTAGTCTATCTCTGCCAGGGTTCTTTTAAATAGTTTTATGCAAAATATTTATAGCTGGAATGACATGGAGCTGTAGCATCTGAGCAGATACTGAACCAGTTCATTTCAGCTGATTTTCAGCCTTGGATTTGCTATGAGAATATTTTCAAAACCACTGTAGTTAACTTTATGAAATGTTTCTTCTGCTGAAAAATAAACTATATCAGTTTGTAATTGATTTGCATTTTTGTTAGTTAACAGGATACTGGTTTTTGAAACTTTCCCTAGAGAGACCAAAAAAGGGTACTGATATTAAAGAAGACCTGTGTTTGAATAGAAACTAGCTTATATTGTGGTCAGTTTATCAGTTAATACTTTTGTGTCATGGTGATTTTTGCTTCCCTCACTTGAACTTATTGGAAATAAATCTTAATAATGAAAATGGGGTTATGGTTGACTACCACTTAACATCCTCTTTGTCACATTAAAAAGTACTTCCACCCAAAATTAAGAAAGACAGAGAAGGCATATGAGCCATCCAGAATAAACATCAGGGATATGAATTTATAAAAACTGGAATGAAATAATTGGCAAACAATGAATAGCATGTTAGAAGACTAGTAACTTGGAAAAAATATATGAAAGTGTTCTGATTTTCAACATATGTATTTGGAAGCTAATTTTATACTCTGAATACTGGGAGGGCTTTTAATTCCGTTAATTTGATTGTGAACATGATTATGCCCAATAAAATATTTATTAACATTTAGATGGTATGTTTCAATTGCTGAATATGGTAATATTTGAAGAATAAAATGGTTTAAATAGAAGAACTAAAGGGAAGACATAAATTATGTTATTCTAAAGCTAGATGTGATTAGTAATTATAGTTTTATAAATGTGAAAATACATGAATTAGAAGCTAACACCATTCACCTGTTGATTTTTGCATGTAGCCCTCATTATACTTCTTCAAGTGAGAACACTTGTGAGTGCATTGTTCTTCATCATTCAGAGATCAGTAAGAAGAAAACAATAGTATTAAAAGAAGAGAGTGTGAAAAATACAATCTCGAATATCAAA
Source organism: Panthera pardus (assembly GCF_024362965.1). NCBI lineage: Eukaryota > Metazoa > Chordata > Mammalia > Carnivora > Felidae > Panthera > Panthera pardus. The sequence goes on along the minus strand of NW_026526655.1, from coordinate 48,821,609 downwards.
TTTAAGTAATATGTGTACACGTATGTTGAAAATTATTCTCAGAAAAATGTAAGTGTACTTTTTAACAAAATTTCATACAAAATATATTTTTAATATTAATTACCAATTATGTCTTTTCAGCCTATGTCCTTTCTTACATTCAAACATTTTGACATTCTCAAATTATTGCTTAGGAGGAGGTTGTGACACTCGAAAAAGAAAAATAGGAGCTACTTTCAACTTTTGAGTGTTAAATGGTTACTGTTGAAATCATGATTGGAGTTCATTCTGAGCATGAGCAGTAGATATAAGCAAACACCTGATGAGTAAAAACAATGCTTCCTTTGCCGTCTATCCTAACTCCCATATTAAATAATACTGGTTCTTTGGTATGTTGGAGTAGGGAAAAGTTTCACAAGAGCTAAAGTGAATAATTTTAAGGATAGTTTTAGAAAAGAACTAGTGCTGTGTATACTGCAGACTAAGCTCTAAGGTGGAATGAAATAGTAAAGATTTGGGAATTCTGAATGCACAGAGCTCTTATCCAGGAGGAGTCCAGCAAGTCGGTGTGACTATAGTGTAAAAAGAACAACACTGTATCTAGGAAAATAGTGCCTATGAGGAGAATAACAACTAGAATTGTAGTGTATTAGCTTGCTACTGCTGCTTTACAATTACCACAAACAATGGTCACAAACATAATGGTTTAACATAACACAAATTATTACCTTTTACTTCTGGAAATTAGAAGTCTGAAATGGGTCTCATGGGTCTAAAATCAAGGCCTTGCTCTGTGACAGGCTCTGATGGAGAACCCATTTTTTTTTTGCCTTTTCCAGCTTCCAGAGGGTACCCTCATTACTTGCCCTGTTGCCCCCTTCCATTGTCAATGCCAGCAATGGTCTGATGAGTCTTTCCCACATTGCATAATTCTGATTCCGAATCTCTTGCTTCTCTCTTTAACTTATAAGGATCTTTGAGACTACATTGGGCCCATCCCAATTTTAATATCAATGCCTTATTTCAGAACTTGTTACAAAAATTTACCTGCCAGTGGGTTTCCTGTATTCAGGCCATTTTATTAATGGGGAATTTATTTATTTTGTTCTAAAAGATTTTTTTTTGTTTTAGTTTTAGGTCTTTAACACATCTTGCATTAATTTTTCAGTACATTCTGTTAAAAATCAAGGTTAGTTTTTCTATACATTTAATCAGTTGTTCAGAAAAAAATATGGAGTTTTACATTACTGTATGAAATTGGTATGAGGGACCCTTGTCAAAAATCAATTCACTATTTATGCTTAGACCTATTACTGGACTCTCTATTCAGTGTCACTGATCAATCTGTCTTTCCTGCTACCAATTTTATAACGAATTTTGAAGCCAATTTGGTGCGAGTCTCCATTTTTCCCCCCTTTTTAAACAAGATTATATTGTTTCTTCTAGGTCCTTTGCATTGCTACATAAAATTTAGAATTTTTTTGTACTTCTACAAAAATCTATTACTATTTTGATTGAAATGCTTTTGAATCATATGTAGGGAAAATATTGAATCTCACTTTTGTGTAAAATGTCCTTCTAAAATAAGCCTTATAAATTAGTGTATTGCTTCATAGTTGTAGCCTATTGTTCACATGAACAAACTACTTGTATGTAATGGCTCATTTTTCTTTGATATAAGATTTTCTATTTAGGTTGGTTTTTGCAGTGTTTGATTATGAAAGTTCTTTGTATCCATCTTCCTTGGGATTTGCTAGACTTCTGCAGGGTTGTTTTTTTTTTTTTTATAGATTTAGAAAATTATCTGCCATTATTTTTTTACATACTTTTCTTCCCCATCACCTGTCTCTTCCTGTGGAGCTCTAATTGCATGATTCCTAGACTACTTGCTATTGTTGTCCTCCAGTCACTGAGGTTCTGTTTAAATCTCCCCACTCTCTGTTCTTCAGTTAGGATACAGTTTGTTGATCTGTCTTTAAGTCACTAAGCTTTTTTTTCTCACGTATCCTATTTTACTCTTAAGCCAGTCAATACGTTTTTTGTTTGTTTCTGCTTTACAGTTTGGTTAAGTTATAACTGATGTATAATGAATTTTTCATATTTTAAAACTATAACTTAATGAGATTTTACATAAGTATAAAATTGCATGATCATCACCACAATCAAGATAAACATATCCTTCTTCCATCCAAGTTTCTTCATGCCATTTTGTAATACATCTTTCTCTCCACTCTCATCCCCTGAAACCACTGATCTGCTTTACATCATTATAAATTAGTTTGCATTTTCTGGACTTTTGTACAAATAAAATGGTGCAGTAGGTATTCTTTACTGTCTGGTTTCTTTTGCTCAACATAATAATTCTGAGAATGATATAAGCTGTTGTATGTATCTTGATTCCTGTTTTATTACTGAGGATTATTGTATCCTCAGCAATAGATACTGAAATAGCAGGATTTGTTTATTCATTCACCTGTTAATGGACATTAAAATTGTTTCTAGTTTGGGGCTATTTCAAATAAAATATCTATGAATATTTGTGTGCAAGTCTCTGTGTATAAATGCATTTTCATTACTCCTGGGTAAATATCTAGAAGTAGAATTGCTGGAAAATCTGTAGGTATATGATTAACTTTTCTTTCTTTTTTAAATATTTTTGTAATGTTTATTTATTTTTGAGAGAGAGAGAGAGAGAGAGAGAGAGAGAGAGAAGAGAAAGACAGAGAGTGAGCACAAGTGGGCAGAGAGACAGAGAGACCCAGAATCTGAAGACACAGTCTCCAGGCTCCAAGCTGTCAGCATGGAGCCCAATGCGGGGCTCAAACTCATGAACTGAGATCATTACCTGAGTCGAAGCTGGACACTTAACTGACTGAGCCACTCAGGTGTCCCTGTGACTAATTACAAAAAAAAATTGGTTAAACCACTTTCCACAGTGGTGCACCAATGAAGTTGTCTATAATGCATATTTCAATTTTTTCAAAACCTAGCTGACACTAAAGCATTATATTTTAATTTTAATTTTAGCTATTATTCTTTCGTTCTTGCATTTCTATTTGATTTCTTTCTATAATTTCCATTTTTTGCAATGTTTTTCTTTACATTTGAGCATTCTTATAATACTTGTCCTAAGGCATTTATCTGGTATTGTAACATCTGGTTCTTTGTTACTGCTTTTATTGTGTGATTGATATTGTGAACAATTGCGAGGGGTTTGATGTTCTTATTTGATAAGTACTTACATTGCAGGGTTATCTTCTTGACTCCATTAGGCTTAGATTATCTGTCAATGTTAGAATATTTTTGTCCTCTGTGGTAGACCATGAAACAGCTTAGGAAATACCTCACAAAGTGTGACCTTGTGAGATGTACCAACTGAATGACTAAATTGTTCAATGAGGTCTCTCAAATCTGACTAGACCTCAACTCCAACACCTTCCAGCCATAACACCCTATGGCATCTCTGTTCAACTTGTAGCCCCAAAGAAGCCACTCTCTTCTGGACCCCTTGTCTGTTAATTTTCTTCCTAATCCTTGGTCCACACATGCAAGACCTGCTATACAGACTTATGGAGTCATGTTGCTTCACAGATGTCTCCTCTCCAGTGTCCTGATGAACCACTTCAACAACTGCAAGTTAGAGCTGAGACTCCACCTTCCTGTTCTGTTGTCCAGAAAGTGCCCACGTTTTGAATGAGGTGAATGTGGATTTTTTTTTTCTCAAGGATCACTTTTCTGAGATGCCTGCATATAAATGTCTGAAAAAAGTTGCTTCACATATTTTATCTTGTGCTAAACTTATTTGTGTTAGGAGAACATGTTCAATACCAATTACTTCATTATGACAGACAACAGAAATCCCTCTGCCATTATCTTTCAAAGATTTCTCTACCAAATTATTTCTATTTTCTCTCTGTGGAACTCTTATTACATATTTGTTAGCTGTTTATACTCTACTTCTATGTCCTAAATGGACATCTATATTATACATAATATATGTGTGTATTATATGTATGTATGTAACATATATTCTATATTAATATATTATATCACATATATACTGCAAATACGTATATGTTTACAAATACATGACATATACCCAAATACATTCACACATATGTATTCATATATATATTTAATATTTTATACACTTATATTGGATTGTGAGTGAATTCATCAAGTCTATTTTCAAATCTTTGATTCTATCTTCATCTGAGTGGAATCTACCACTTAACCCACTTATTAAAAGTAGGTTTCTGCTTTCTTTTTATATTTCAATAGCTATATCTTCCATTTCTATAATTTCCATTTGATACGTGTCCAAAGAGGTCATAATTCCTTTTTCTCGCCTTAAAATCCTAATTTTCCTCTCTTGTTTTGGAACTTTTAAAACAATTTCTTGCCCACACATTTCAAATATCTCAAATCTCTTGAGCCCCTGGTTTTAAAGAATGAAGTCTGTGTTTACATATTTTTTTGATGATATCATACAACATTTACTTAGAGAGTTTCAATAAAAGTAGAGATAAGATCATCACCCTTACCTTCAAAATTCCTGGTCTGTAGATGCATACTCAGTAATCATCTAACCATAAACAATAATTGTTATAAAAATAGATGAGATTGTCAAGGGATATATTTTATTTTTACTTTCAGGGTTTTTTTTTTTTTTTTAATATGAAGCAAAGATGGGGCTAAAATCAGACTCTAAAAATAGCATCATTTAAAGGATAGGCCAAGGACGAGCCAAGATGGCAGAACAGCATGGAAGCTTTTTGTGTGTCTCACGTCCATGAAATACAGCCAGACCAACACTAAACCATCCTACACACCTAGAAAACTGATTGGAAGATTAACACAACAATCTGCACAACCTGAACTACAGAATTCAGCAAGTACATGACACGAAGAGCTGAACATGGGGAGTGAGAAGACGCAGAAGGTAGGGAACTGCTTTGGGGGGCAGAGAGAGGACAGAGACTGGGGAGAGGGGAGAATACGGAAAAAGCACCCCTCCCCAAAAGCAGCTGGAGAGAAAGTGGAAAATTGGAAACAGCCACAGGGACTAAACTAAAAAGGGACAAAGGAGAGGGCTTAAATTCCATTAAGACTGTAAACAAGGGGAACACAAAGGCTGCAACTCCACAGCTCGATACCTGGTGGTGCTCTGGTGGGAAAGGTGAATCCCCAGGAACAGAGTGGGGTCCGGAAGGTTCTTGGGCCACGCGGGGAAAAGCGGTTCCACTGCTGGAAGGACATTTGGTAGAGACTGTTGAAGCCACCTGGTCCCAGCAGACCCTGGAAGGCAGCCACATTCGCTGGTACTGGGGCAAGGTTGTTGAGGGTGAAGCCTGGTGCCAGATGTGGCTTGTGATTTTCCATAATCCCTGAAACGCTGCTGCTACACTGTCTCGCGAACTTTTTCTGGGGCGGGCTGGCACCTGGCTGCAGTCTCAGGGCACCAGCAGCAGCAGGGTCCAGCAAGCGTTCCTGGGTGCTGCTGACATTCGGCCATTGCTCATTCGGCCACTGCTCAGTGAGACCCTCCCGCAGAGGAGCAGAACAGGTCAAAGCCGCAGCCCTTCAAAACAGCCGGGAAAACAGCCGCATCTGAGACAACACTCGGGAGAGAGGTACTGCCTGGGGCCTGGCCACGGAGAGTGGGAAAGCGGGGAGTGGACGAGAGCTGAAGACGGAGGACCAGTGCTCAATTGCCGATCTGGGAGAACAGACTGGATGGCTGGATGGTGCCATTTTTCAAGGCTCCCGCGGCGCATGCGCACCTACAAGCTCGGCAACAATCCACCCCAGTAGGCTGGCAGTGCCATCTAGTGGAGAGCAGAGCCATTACACTGAGCCCTGCGCAACTGGGCCGGCCAATTTCGCTCTTCAAGAACACAAACCTCACCGCCGGCTTAATTTATGGACTATAAAGAACTACATGGACTGACCTCTAGGGGTAAATGAAGCAATTTCAGTCCTACTTCAATCTGTTAGCAGGTTCATCTATTCAATTTTGTTTTCTCTTTTTCTTTTTTCTCTTTTACAATTCTTTTCTTTTTCTTGAATACAGAAAGAGAAAAAACTCATTTTTATTTTCAATTTTTATTAAAAATATGTCTTTAATGTTTATTACTATATTTTTTCCTTTTGTGTAATTTTTTTCAAATTCTACTTTACTTCCATCATTTTATTTTAGTCTACTTCCGTTTACTCACCTTTTCAAATTTTCAAACAATTTCCTTTTTTTTTCTTTTTTTCTTTTTCACTTCTTTTCTTTTCCTTGAATGCCAAAAGAGAAAAACTTCATTTTTACTTTCAATTTCTTTTAAAAATATTTTTATTTAATTTTTATTACCATATTTTTTGTTTTATGTAATTTTTTTTCAAATTATACCTTACTCCCATCATTTTATTTCAGTCTACTACATTGTATTCACTTTTTCAAATTCTCAATTTCTTTTTTTGTTTTTTCTTTTCTTTTTTCAATCTTTTTTCTTGTTTTTGTTTCTTTTCTTTTTCTTAAATACAGAAAATGAAAAAAAATCATATTTCCTTTTTAATTTTTATTAAAAATATTTTTCTTTAATTTTTTTCTACTATATTCTCTACTTTTGTGTATTTTAGTCTACTTTAGTGTATTCATTTCTTCAAATTCTCGATTTCCTTTTTTTCTCTCCCCCCCTTTTTTAAAAAAAATTTTCTGCTTTTTTCTTGTTTGTTTCTCTTATCTGTCAAACCACTTTCTACACCCAGACCAAAACACACCTAGGATCTAGCATCACCTAATCGATTTGTGTGTGTGTGTGTGTGTGTGTGTGTGTGTGTTTAATTTTTATTTTAGTATTTTTTTAATTTTAAGTTTTTTAATTTCAATTTCTCTACCTCATTAATTCCTTTTCTTCCTTCAAAATGACAAAACGAAGGAATGCACCCCAAAAGAAAGAGCACAAAGAAACGACAGCCAAGGATTTAACCAACCCAGACACAAGCAAGATGTCTGAACCAGAATTTAGAATCATGATAATAAGAATACAACTGGAATCTAAAATAGATTAGAATTCCTTTCTGCAGAGATAAAAGAAGTAAAAAATAGCCAGAATGAAATTAAAAATGCTATAACTGAGATGCAATCATGGATGGATGCAGCAGCAGCAAGGATGGACAAGGCAGAACAGAGAATCAGCGATATAGAGGACAAACTTATAGAGATAAACGAAGCAGAAAAAAAAAAGAGGGAGATTAAGGCAAAAGAGCACTATTTAAGAATTAGAGAAATCAGTGACTCATTAAAAAGGAACAACATCAGAATCATAGGGGTCCCAGAGGAGGAAGAGAGACAAATAGGGGTAGAAGGGTTATGTAAGCAAATCATAGCGGAAAACTTTCCTAACCTGGGGAAAGACACAGACATCAAAATCCAGGAAGCACAGAGGACTCCCATTAGATTCAACAAGGCATCAACAAGGCATATCATAGTCAAATTCACAAAATACTCAGGCAAGGAGAGAATCATGAAAGCAACAAGGGAAAAAAAGTCCCTAACCTACAAGGGAAGACAGATCAGGTTTGCAGCAGACCTATCCACAGAAACTTGGCAGGCCAGAAAGGAGTGGCAGGATATATTCAGTGTGCTGAATCAGAAAAATATGCAGCCAAGAATTCTTTATCCAACAAGGCTGTCATTCAAAATAGAAGGAGAGAGAAAAAGTTTCCCAGACAAACAAAAATGAAAGGAGTTTGTGACCACTAAACCAGCCCTGAAAGAAATTTGAAGGGGCACTCTCTGTAGGGAGAAAAGATGAAAAAATATATAAATACATACATACATACATACATACATACATACCAGAAGCAACAAAAGATTAGAAAGGACCAGAGAACACCACCAGAAACTCCAACTCACAAGCATCATAATGGCAATAAATTCATATCTTTCAGTACTCACTGTAAACGTCAACAGACTCAATGCTCCAATCAAAAGACACAGGGTAACAGAATGGATAAGAAAACAAGATCCATCTATATGCTGTTTACAAGAAACCCACTTTAGACCTAAAGGCACCTTCAGATTGAAAATCAAGGGATGGAGAACCATCCATCATGCTAATGGTCAACAAAAGAAAGCTGGAGTAGCCATACTTATATCAAACAATCTATACTTAAAACAAAGATTGTATTGGGGCACCCGGGTGGCTCAGTCAGTAAAGCATCTGACTTTAGCTCAGGTCATGATATCATGGTTCGTGGGTTCAAGCCCTGCATTAGGGTCTGTGCTGACAGCTCAGAGCCTGGAGCCTGTTTCAGATTCTGTATCTCCCTCTCTCTCTGCCCCTCCCCCACTCACGCTCTGTCTCCATCTCAAAAATAAATAAATATTAAACAATATTTTTTTAAATAAAGACTATCAAGAGATGTAGAAGGGCATTATATCATAATTGAGGGGTCTATCAACCAAGAAGACCTAACAATTATAAACATTTATGCGCCAAATGTGGAGCACCCAAATATATAAATCAATTAATCACAAACATGAAGAAATTCATTGATGGTAATACCATAATATTAGGAGACTTCAACATCCCACTCACATCAATGTACAGATCATCTAATCAAAAAATCAACAAGGAAACAATGGCTTTGAATGACACATTGGACCAGATGGACTTAACAGATATATTCAGAACATTTCATCTCAAAGCAGCAGTGCACCTGGAACTTCTCCAGTGCACCTGGAACATTCTCCAGAATAGACCATATACTGGGACACAAATCAGCCCTAAGTAAGTACAAAAAGATCAAGATCCTATCGTGCATATTTTCAGACCACAATGCTATGAAACTCAAAATCAACCACAATAAAAAATTTGGAAAGGTAACAAATACTTGGAGACTGAAGAACATCCTACTAAACAATGAATGGGCTAACCAAGCAGTTAGAGAGGAAATTAAAAAGTATATGGAAGTCAATGAAAATGATAACACCACAACCCAAAACCTTTGGGATGTAGCAAAGACGGTCATAAGAGGAAAGTATATAGCAATCCAGGCCTTCCTAAAGAAGGAAGAAAGATCTCAGATGCACAACCTAACCTTACTCCTTAAGGAGCTGGAAAAAGAACAGCAAATAAAACCCCAAGCCAGCAGAAGACAGGAAATAATAAAGATTAGAGCAGAAATTAATGCTATTGAAACCAAAAAATCTGTAGAACAGATCAATGAAACCAGATGCTGGTTCTTTGAAAGAATTAACAAAATTGATGAACCACTAGCCAGTTTGACCAAAAAGAAAGAGTAAAGGACCCAAATAAATAAAATCAAATATGAAAGAGGAGAGATCACAACCAACACAGCAGAAATAAAAACAATAGTAAGAGAATATTATGAGCAATTATATGCCAATAAAATGGGTAATCTGGAAGAAATGGACAAATTCCTAGAAACATATACACTACCAAAACCGAAACAGGAAGAAATAGAAAATTTGAACAGACCCATAACCAGTAAGGAAATTGAATTAGTATAAAAAATCTGCCAAAAAACAAGAGTTCAGGGCCAGATGGCTTTCCAGGGGAATTCTACCAAACATTTAAGGAAGAGTTAACACCTATTCTCTTGAAACTGTTCCAAAAATAGAAATGGAAGGAAAACTTCCAAACTCTTTCTATGAAGCCAGAATTACCCTGATTCCAAAACCAGACAGAGACCCCACAGAAAAGGAGAACTATAGACCCATTTCCCTGATTAACATGGATGCAAAAATCCCCAACCAGATATTAGCCAACTGGCTCCAACAATACATTAAAAAAAAATTATTCACCACAACCAAGTGGGATTTATCTGGGAAGCAGGGCTGGTTCAATATCTGCAAAACAATTAACGTGATTCATCACATCAATAAAAGAAAGAATAAGAACCATATGATCCTCTCAATAGACACAGAGAAAGCATTTGACAAAATACAGCATCCTTTCTTGATAAAAACCCTCAAGAAAGTAGGGACAGAAGGATCACACTTCGAGATGATAAAAGCCATATACAAGCGACCCAACGCTAATATCATCCTCAATGGGGAAAAACTGAGAGCTTTCCCCCTAAGGTCAGGAACAAGACAGGGATGTCCACTCTCCCCACTGTTATTCAACATAGTATTGGAAGTCTTAGCCTCTACAATCAGACAACACAAAGAAATAAAAGGCATCCAAATCGACCAGGAGGAGGTCAAACTTTCACTCTTCGCAGATGACATGATACTCTATATCGAAAACCCTAAAGATTCCACCAAAAAACTGCTAGAACTGATTCATGAATTCAAAAAGTTGCAGGATATAAAATCAATGCATAGAAATCGGTTGCATTCCTATAAATCAACAATGAAGCGATAGAAAGAGAAATCAAGGAATCGATCCCATTTAAAGTTGCACCAAAAACCATAAAATACCTAGGAATAAATCTAACCAAAGAGGTGAAAAATCTATACACTGAAAACTATAGAAATCTTATGAAAGAAATTGAAGAAGACACAAAGAAATGGAAAAACATTCCATGCTCTTGGATAGGAAGAACAAATATTGTTAAAATGTTGATACTAACCAAAGCAATCTACATATTCAATGCAATCCCTATGAAAGTAACACCAGCATTCTTCACAGAGCTAGAACAAATAATCCTAAAATTTGTATGGAACCAGAAAAGACCCCAAATAGCCAAAGCAATCTTGAAAAAGAAAACCAAAGCAGGAGACATATGCATCCCTATGTTTTTAGCAGCACTATCAACAATGGCCAAAGTATGGAAAGAGCTCAAATGTCCATCAATGGATGAATGGATCAAGAAAATGTGGCATATATACACAATGGAGTATTACTCGGCAATAAAAAAGAATGAAATCTTGCCATTTGCAACTACGTGGATGGAACTGGAGGGTATTATGCTAAGTGAAATGAGTCAGTAAGAGAAAGAAAAATCATATGACTTCACTCATATGAGGACTTTAAGAGACAAAACAGATGAACATAAGGGAAGGGAAACAAAAACAATATAAAAACAGGGAAGGGGACAAAACAAAAGAGATTCATAAATATGGACAACAAACAGGGTTGCTGGAGGGGTTGTGGGAGGGGGGATGGGCTAAATGGGTAAGGGGCATTAAGGAATCTACTCCTGAAATCATTGCTTCACTATATACTAACTAATTTGGATGTAAATTTTAAAAAATAAAAAATAAAGTTATATTATAATAAATAAATAAAGGATAGGCTGATGATAAGCAGTTTACAAAGAAATTGAACCAAATAATTCAGAAACAAAAATAGATTTCAGTGGGTTGGGGTGTAAAGGATGATAAATTTAAACAATTCATTCAGGAAGTTTGGCTATGAAATATGAAAGATATAGAGTGGTAAAAACACAAAAGTCCTGAAAAATAATTTTTTGAACTTAAGCTTTTTCATATACTTATTTAGTTACAGCCTCCCCAAAATTATATGAAGTAGGTATTTTTATATTCCTTTTACAGCCAAGGAGCAGAGTCATTAAAATATTAGGTGACTTGCTTGAGTTGACAGAGTTGATTTTCTGGAAAAGCCGTTTGTAGATCTGTACTCAATTATTTTACAAATATGAATTACTGGTTTAGTAAGTTCCAGAGTGTATGTCTAAGTGCTTTTACAATTGAACATTCCAATACTTATAAAATTGGAACCAATCACTGAAAGGTTAAACAGTTTTGAACTGTGCTAAATTTATTTAAATAAACATGATGTAAATGACAGTGATAGAAAAGTAAAATTTATATAACAAAATCAGTGGGGAGTAAAATATTACACTGATTTTTTATTTATAAATATGTTAAATTCATTTGAAATGAGATATTTAGTCTTAAGCAGAGGCTCTGTGACTATCTTTTAAATATCTGTTGGTTATATCTTTAATACAAGAAACAGGAAACACTACATTATTTGAAAAACTTCTTCCAACTCACTTATTTGAATGTTGTTTCTTTCTTCCTCTCTACTTTCATCTGAAAAAAAATTAGCAACTGTTATATATTAGAAATTATATTACATGCCATGAATATAAAAATAGTTATTAATGAATAATCCCAGAGGTTATTAAATCTTGAAACTAGCAAATATTACCTAATGTATATAGATAAATTTTCAAAATTAGAGACTAATAACCCATGTAATTTACCCCACCATATTCTAGAATATGGTTATTATTTCCATAGGTGCTTAGAAAAGGAAATAATGACAGGTTAGGACAAATTCACTATGAAGAAAACACAAATAATGCTGTATATTTAAAATATGTTTCTACTCAACTGATACACTAAGTCAAACCCATGGATTTTCAAAATTGTTTTTAACAGTATCTTCAGATAAATTAATGGGAAAATACTTCAGAAAATAGTACAATCCAAACTGGTGAATTTTTGTTGCATGAGAAACATACATGGTGTGACAACCTAGGAGAAGTTTCTTCTACTACTTTCAGAAATGTTAAAATTAATGGGGCACTCGGCTGTCTCAGCCGGTAGAGCATATGACTCTTGATATCAGGGTCATGAGTTCAAGCCCCACATTGGGTGTGGAGTCTAGTTAAAATTAACATTTTTAAAAATATTAAAATTAATAACTAAATGTCAATGAATTTAACAGAGGTAGATGGAAAGTTTTATGCTTAAATTTAAATACACACAACATTATACACAGATTATTGAATATAGATCTCAGCATTTGTTAACATGAAAAGAGATCTGGTTTGAAGTGATGATAAACTTAAGATAAAATTATGTGTCATTATGATAGAAAAGGCAAATACTAAAGTGTCATCTAGCCTTCTGTAATGTTCACCTGTTATATCTTATCAGGAGGGTTATGTTCAGGGAGACAGCCTTGTTTAAAATTGGATATTGATCCATGGGAATGTATCACAATATAAACCAGGAAACAGGAGGACAGAGAATTCATCTGCTGATACATCTGAGGTGGTAAAATAAGAAGACTGTGGAGAAGGTATGAGTTATAATCTCCATGTGAAGGAACAGATAATATGTAGTACCTAGATTATTGATGTAGTTGATACTAATTTGGGATTTTTATTTCTGTTTTTTGTTTTTATTCCTCCATGACTCTTCTCTCACATTTGTACAAATTCAATGTTTCTCATTACTTTAAAAAAAAAGTATGTAGCAGGGCAGAAAGCACAGGTAGATCTCGCTGTTTCTAGCTTTTTTTTGAAAGTCCTGAATCCATGGGTTACATTAGAGGGTCTATAAAAAAGATAAAAGAGAAGAGCAAAACAGTCTTGGAAAATCGCTTCCTTGTTCAGTGGTTTGGGGGAAATACAGGTGAGAGAGGGAAAAGTTTGTGAGTACTGGGGCAATGAAGACCTGTGCCCCATTGGTTGGCATCATTTCTGGGCAGTGGAGAGATTCCAGAGAAGATCATTTCATGTGCGAGACATTTGACATGGGATGACCCAACCAATGCTGCAGTTCCCATTTCACCAGCAGGCTAGAGAAGCAATTTCTGATTAATAATGGTGTCATTCTTTCACCCTCCCTTGTCCAAACATATACCTGGCCTGGCATAAGATTCCAGAATCCTGAGATGATGTCAGAGGAAAAGGGTCAACTTAAGAATCATTTAGCTTAAGTGTTTTCATACATTAGGCCAAATGGTGGTCAACGGTAAATATGAAACTACTCCAAGCAAAATTAAGGGTTACTTCTTGCACACCTAATTTCAGGGATTGGATCAATAAATGGAAATTAAGAGAAGCACATTTTGCTCACTAAAAGTGTTCTATGACATATAGATTCATTGGATACATTCTCTGTTTTATAGGAATAACCTTTCTTTTTTCTTCCTTCCTCCCTTTCTTCCTTCTTTCCTTTTTTCATTTCTTCTTTCTATATTCCTTTCTTCTTTCCTCTTTCTCTTTCTTTCTCTCTTTCTTTTTCTTTCTTTCTTTCTTTCTTTCTTTCTTTCTTTCTTTCTTTCATCTTTCTTTCTTTCTTTCTTTCTTCCTTTCTTTCTCTTTCTTTTCTATGGAAGGCTAAAAGAGAAATGAATTACCACTTGTTAGGAATGTTGTTTCATTCATGAAATTGAAATGGTGACATCTGGGGTTCCTTTTATTCCTACTTTCTATGATGTTAATTTTATTATAACTTAATTCTCATTGTATCATTCCCTTCTAATTGTCTCTGAAATTTACAAAAGCCAATCAATCAAACAAATAACAAAAAAGTATTGTTGCTGTTTTCTAATATGTGGGAAACCCAACTGGAAAAGCTTGTGACTTTTCCAAAACATGACTGGACAAACATCCTATAAGTAAATATTGTTGTGTTCTATGAAAGAATGAGAATTTAACAACTAGAGGCATTGAAGTATCAGGATAGCATACCTAATTTTATTTAAAAGGGCAACAAATAGTCCATTTCTCTTCCCTGTTTGGGTAAATATTTTAAATTTGAAAAATCAGTGGTGTATTGACCATTCTACATGATCTTTTTAGATTGGTTATAACATTTTCAAACATCTCAGATTGGATAAATATTGCAAATAAAGCATAATAAGTATTAATTTTATTTTATTTTTATTTTTCCCAGCCTTTATTAATTTATTTTATATTAATTTCAGTATAGTTAACATGAGATATTTTTTATAAAGTGGTTATATATGAGTACATTCTCTAAATAATCAAGAAGTCCATATTGTCATATTATTTCTGTATATATATATATTGCCATAGAATTAAATATTTTATGTATAGGGGCGCCTGGGTGGCGCAGTCGGTTAAGCGTCCGACTTCAGCCAGGTCACGATCTCGCGGTCCGTGAGTTCGAGCCCCGCGTCAGGCTCTGGGCTGATGGCTCGGAGCCTGGAGCCTGTTTCCGATTCTGTGTCTCCCTCTCTCTCTGCCCCTCCCCCGTTCATGCTCTGTCTCTCTCTGTCCCAAAAATAAATTAAAAACGTTGAAAAAAAAATTAAAAAAAAAAAAATAAATAAAATAAATAAATATTTTATGTATAGAGGGAAATGCAGTAAAACAAATGTGCATAATTTGCATTGTCTCACTTTTCAAAATTAATTTTTCCAGACTTCCTTTTCATCCATTCATAATCTGAGTTAAGATTCCTGCTTTTAAGGGGCACCTGGTGGCTCAGTCAATTAAGCATACAACTGCAGCTCAGGTCATGAGTTGAGGTTCATGAGGTTCATGATGTTGAGGTTCATGAGTTGAGGTTCATGATGGTTCATGAGTTCGAGCCCCTCATTGGGCTCTACACTGACAGCTCAGAACCTGAAGCCCACTTTGGATTCTACACCTTTCTCTCTCTCTCTCTCTGCCCCTCCCCTGACACACTCTCTCTCAAAAATAAAAACACTAAAATTTTTGTTATAAAAAGATTCCTGCTTTTATTACTTTGATAAATTACCTTAAATAGACTATCTTTTCAAAGTTGTATAGCACATTACTTGACAGAAAGTACTGAATGGTCTTTTAAAAATTACATTTGCTATTTTGTTAACTACATTATAAAAACATAAATGAAACCATAATGATAAAAATGTCTTCATATACCATTTAGAAGTAACAAATAAAATTTTGTCAGAATTGTATCCCATGTCTTTATTTATAACAAATGAAAGATAGAATTAAATCCTAATCCTCAATCATATTTTCCCCCTGTCTTACACAGAGGCAATCATTTTATGAATGATATATATTATGTTTTGAGTAATTTTTCTTTGAATTTAATATTGTCTGTGTTTTTAAATATAAATAATATTCTGCAATATTTTTTGTTTGTTTTTCCTGACCTGGGTGTGTACCAAAACGAAACAAAACCACAAAGCCTTCCAAGAACTATGTTTTTTAAATGAATAACAACCAAGTTTATTGTCTTTGGAAACTGTAATAACATAAAAGTGAGACTTTTGAAGCAAACTTACTCTTTCATATCTATTTTCCAGAGTTTAAAAAGAGTATATCATATAACAGGTATGATTGAGTGTAGACCTAGATCAAATTAACACATTTGATTAAAAATCTAATAAAGAGTGCTTCTGTGTAGACTGGTCCTGCTGTTCCCAACAAGATATTGATTTCTTATTTCTTGCTTTTATTTATAGTCCACTTGGGGCTGACTACTAAAGCAGTTTATAAAGAAAAAAAAAACTGAGAAAGGATTTTAAAAGTCTTTTGTAAGAAGGGTAATTGACAGCTAGCCTGGTCCCAGGAAGAGGGTGGTACATTATGGAATAGACACAATGTTAAGAAAATAATAGAAAATCAGATAATCATGACACTAACCTGGAATGATTGGAGCAGCCAGACACTGAAAAATGAATCAAGAAAGAAAAGGAAAGGAAAGGAGCAGAAAGGAAATTAAAAGAAAAGAGTGAATAGCAAGTTGTGCCTAGGCCATAACATTAGTCATCTCTTGAATATTGAATGCAATCTCTCTTTTCAGCCATTGTACCATGTTTTTCTAACCCTTTCTATTTTTAATTTGCCATATATTGTAAGGGGGTAAAACTGAATTTAATTCTGACAAGTTTCTCTGCAATTCAGTATCTATGTCAAGTTTCTCTGCAATTCAGTATCTATGGAAATCACAGTAAGTGTTCACCAAATATTCCAGTATCTGTTCTTGATTTCCCACACTGCATTTCAGTGAGGCTGAGCGTGTGGTTAGTTCTGATTACTGACCTGAAATCTAAAACCTTCCAAAGTGATTCAGGAGAAGTCCACTTGTAGTTCCTCAGCTCCCTTCTCCTGCTACAAATATTAAGGAAGCCATATTTCCAATATGAAAATGTAAGGTGTATTGACAGCTTCAAAATGGGTGAGCCTATGTCAGCTGGATCCCTAAGTGACTATATGTAACAAAACCCCTGTCAACCATAAAAAGGAATTCAACCTTTGATGTTAAGAAGTCAAAATGAGGGTTTATTATTATTATTTTTTGTATTATCTAGCCTACCCTGAATAGTATCACACCTATCCTAATCATACCTTCTCTTTAGCATAATTTCATAAATATTTATCTTTTCATTTATCCTACTCTAATTCCATATCCCACCATTTAAGTTATCCTTCTTTATCAAAGGCCATTGATTACTTCCTAGTTGTCTTCTCTATTCTTTGAACCACTGATTACCCTTCTAGAAATTGTTTCTTTTTTATATCCGTAATGTTGTAATTCCTAGTTCTTCCTGACACATCAGAAATTTATTGAGTGCTGCAAACACTTTAAAGCCTCTTTGGGACTTCACAGTAAAGTGGGAGAAATAGACATGTATGAAGATATAATTGGTTTTCAACCTGAAATATTACTTTTGGGTTGCCTGGGTGGCTCAGTCAGTTGAATGTCTGAATCTTGATTTTTGCTCAGATCATGATCTCATGGTTTGTGGGTTCAAGCCTCTGTCAGCCTCCATGACGACAGTGAAGAGCCTGCTTGGTATTCTTTCTCCCCCACCCCCACCCCGCTCTCTGCCCCTCTCCTGATCATGCTCACTCTGTCTCTGTCTCTGTCTCTCTCTCAAAATAAATAAACTTCAAAAAAAGAAAAGGAAATATTATTTCCTTTGGGTTATATTACTGTGAAAGAAAAATTGTCAACATTGACTTGAATATGATGGTAACAAACCTGACAGATTTACATGTGTGTTCCTCCCCTCAAACTCACACAAGCTCATGAAAAAGACTACATTCTAAATTTAGATTTGTTCTACATTTTGTGTACTTTACAAATTATTGTTTTATGTCAAGGTGTTAATGACTTGGTTTGGAAAATGATACTGACTTTCATATGTGAGCCTTATTTACAAATTAATAAGGAGTTTATTTTGTAAGCATGGAAATTCTAAGCGCTTCACAATGCAAAAGGGCAGGTAATTACACATAGCATATATGTCTACACAAAGAGATCAGCATTTCACAAAGAGAACAGACTGAGGGAAGGGGCTTAGTGCTTACATCAGTTTTAAGCATATTTAGTTTATAGTACCAAGTGACTTGCCTGTGAAGTTCAATATGGGTATACTTCCATCTTTGCTCAATGCAATTCCTAGGGATTTTGTATATTAGAAAACATGATTTTGGTCAAGCCCAAAATAACTGAAAAAAATAGAGGTATAACCTATGACTAATTAGCACACAAGTGGTAATAATGTTTTTTTTTTTTTTCCTGTACAGCACTTACTCTGTATTACTTCTAAATACCTTATGGATGGGTTGTCTGGGGGACTCGGTTAAGCATCCGACTTCGGCTCAGGTCATGATCTTGCAGTTTGTGAGTTTGACCCCCTGGCTTTGTGCTGACAGCTCAGAGCCTGGAGCCTGCTTTGGATTCTGTGTCTCCCTCTCTCCCTGTCCCTTCCCTGCTCACACTCTGTCTCTCTCTCTCTCAAAAGTGCATAAACATTGAAAAAAAATTAAATGACTTATGGGTGTTAATTCATTTAAACGAAAGGTTGTGAGAAAATTATCCAGATGTGGTTATTAGGTAAGAAATGAGGTACAACTCTTGCATAATTCAGGGAACACTAACACTTAGGGAAAAGGAAAAAGACTCAATAAAATTGTGACTAAAAAAGAGAAGCCAAAGAGGTTTGGCATAGCACTTAGGAAAGAGAATATTGTGGGAGAATGTGGTTAACATAATCACTTCATTCCAGGAAGTCAAACAGAATAAGCACTGAAGTTTGTACCTTGTAGTTACTATAAGGAGCTATTGATTGGTGATTTTATAAAGCTGAGTAGGGCAGTAGGAGCTAAAGCCATAGTGTATGAGTTTCAAAAAAAAAAAAAAAATAGAAAGGAAGGAAGACAGTGAGTTCATAATCTTTCAAGAAAGGTGGCTAAGAAACACCAGGTAGAGATAGGCTTATGCATGTGTTTGGGGAAGAGAAATGGGATGTTGTTTCTTTTTGTACTGAAGATGACTGGTTCTTAGTGATCTTTATAATAGTGTTGGATGAAGCAGAAGAGATAGGGCAGAGGAATACATAAGCAAGAGTGAGGCAAATGAGAGAAAGTCTCCTGAAGTCACTTTATATTTTCCTATTTTTTTACCCCCTTATATATGCTTATTGAAATTTTTAGTCTTCAGTCTTAACCCTCCCCAGAGAATTCACTGAGCCCAGTGCTTAACAATCACCACTCTGAGGCTGATCCTAAAACCCACATCTCCAACTCTAATCTCTCTACTTTAAGTTGCAAGCCTGGATCTCTTAATTGCCTGCTGGGCATTTCTATTTCAAATGCAACACATCTAAAAGCTTGCTCTTCACTCTTCTGAAAAATCATTTCTGCCTCCTGATTTCTTTCTGTAACTCGTAGCCTGACACCTCTACTTCAAATATTCCCTCTTACTCATTCTCTTGTATTCAAACACTCTGTCTATCTTTAAATAACTGTGCAGTCTTCGATTAATCACTAAACCTCACAGATCTGTTTTCTTATCTGTTTGGATTACGTGACCTTTAAGTTCTCTCCCCAAACTAATTTTGCCTCATTCCAGAAGCTGACATAAATATAAAACTCACTTGAAACATTGCAATAAATAGTGTCTAATTTCACGGGTCTACTTTATAAATGTAAAAAAAAAAAAGGTAATTAAACTGACAACTGCTCTCTCCCCATGGGAACTTAGAAGGGAATTTTCATTTCCTTTTTCGTTTAGTTCTTATGAATTAGTCATGTATAGTACATATGGATTATTTTTGATATTTGATATTACTAACATACAAATGTAAAGATTTTTGACCAAAAAAAAAAATCACTGATAATTTAACTGTGTTAAGTCAGAGAATACTCAGCAAATCATGCACAGAGAGTTCCCTCAAGGATGCATTTCCTTCTGAATTAATTCATTTGATAATGTATCCTAAAGCAATTAAATAGTGATATGTTGAAAATATGAAGTTAGTGGAGAGTATGACTAAAAATGCCTCAAGGCAATTTTCATGTAATTAAGGAAAGACAATATGTCTCAGTATGTTGATAATGGGGTAAAGGTGTGACCTAGAGTTTCCAATTCATTGTAAAGACCTACTGGTCAACTTATGGTAGACCTAGGACACAAGGCTGAATACTCAGTTGCCCTCTGTTCTCATTAAATTATATAAACAAAGTAGTTAACGTGTTTTATGTTATAAGTGGGCATGTTTAACCCATACATATGAGTGTACGAACATACACTAACCTAAAATCACCAAACTGGAGGAAAGGCATCGATAATCTTAAATAATAAAAATATGACTCACAGGTCCTCCATTATGGCATTTAGCTAATGTTTACTATAAGCCAGCTTTAACAGCAATAAGTGATTCTAAATAGGGCTTGAGTCAACTATATGATTTACTTTACCGCTTAGGTCATTTAATATAAAAACTCACTTGTTCGCCTAATCCTTCAATGAACACGAACAGCAGTGTGGTAGGGTCCCTTCCCTAAGGAAAAACAAAGCAAAACAAACAAAGAAGCAAGCCTCGAAACAACCTGGCTATACATGCACGTGACATCCCTCACGACCTTGTACCATGAGACCACTGAATCAGACTACATGTTTGTGTGTGCTACCATATATGGGAGACAAATGAATAGAAAATGTGTAAAAAACTAAGCCACATACAAACCCAACTGATCAGTGCCGGCACCAATAAAGTTGCTTCCTGAAAGGAACACCCTCGGTGTCACACCTCTCTGTGTGAGAATCCTGATACGGCAGGGCAGAATCGTATCAATTTCTAGAATCTCAAAATATATTTTATTAAATTAGATTGAACTGTGAATTACCAATATCCAACCATTTTTTTAAATTCATAAAAACAGCTAATTTATATACTTCGATCTAATAGCAGATACCTTAAATCCCCATTGGTTAGGGGCATCTGGGTGACTCAGTCAGTGGAGCTTCGGACTTCACCTGAGGTCATAATCTCATGGTTCATGAGTTCGAGCCCCTGCATTGGGCTCTGTGCTGTCAGGGCAGAGCCTGCTTCAGATGCTCTGTCTTCCTTTCTCTCTGCCCCTCCCACACGCTTTCTCTCTCTCAAAAATAAAATGAAAAGTATTAAAAACCACATCCATTGCTTGTGTACTGCATGAAGAGTATGCATAGCTACTGTTGATGACAATGCAGCTTTAAAGGTCACACTTACCCCTATTTTAGAAGAGACTTAAAATACCTCCAAAGTTATGTAGCTAATAAATAGCAAACTAAGATTCCCTGATTTGGGTCCAGGGTGCTTTGGATTATATGCCACACTACCTCTCCCCTGGTGCTTGTTATCCCCATCAATTATTGCAAGTTAAAAAAAAAGAAGAGGAAGAAGAAGAAGAAGAAGAAGAAGAAGAAGAAGAAGAAGAAGAAGAAAGAAAACTTGCACTTTGAAATAAAATATAACATACATGCTTTTCATGAACTCAGAAGGAATCCTTTATAGAAACTGCAGTCAAAATTATTAGCCTGTGTTCATTCTTGCATTCATCCACTCACATATGTACTTATCTAAATGTATACCAGATAGTCTGCTGCCCATAAAAATATTTAGGCAGCATCAGCATATTAGATCCAATAATCAATAATATGTTTTCTGAGTTTCCTTTGAGGGGCAAAACATATACAATGTTACCTTGACAGCTTCAAAAGTAGAATATTATTTACATGGCTTTATGCATATATTGTATTTTTCAACTGATTTAATTAATTAAGAAAGTTTTATTAAATTTTTATGTGCATTAGACATCTTTTAAGCATTAAAGACACAGTGATAAAATCTATTTCCTTGCCCTCACCCAGTTTTTATTCTGGTGAGAAAAGAAATAAATTATACATGTATGATATCAATAAATAATATATCATAATAAGTGAAGGGTACCTGGGTGCCTCAGTTGGTTAAGCATCTAACTCTTGATCTCAGCTCAGGTCATGATCCCATGATAGTGGGATTGAGCCCCACATCAGGCTCCTGCTTGGGATTCTCTTTCTCCCTCTCTCTCTGACCCTCTCCCACTTGCACTCACTCTCATTCACTCTCTATCTCTCTTAAAAGTAAATAAATAAACTAAAGAAAAATAAGTGAAGTACTTTTTTACTTATCAACATGCAATATATAATAATTGCACATAATAGTCTTTGTAGACATGCATAATATTTTTATGCTACAGATAGCAATAAAAAGAAATAAAGAGGTAGAAAATATGGTGACTTTCTTCCAAAAGCAAAATCTATTCAGAAATATTCAAATTTCTAGCTAAAACAAGAAAAATGCAAGTTTGTCTCTCATTATAAAAACCATAGACAGATTGCTGTTTCCTTTATTTCAGAGGCTCAGTAAAGTCAAACCCAGAATTCTGAAAGCCTTAGGTTAGTTGAGCTATAAGGAAGGTAGGGAAATTGAATTTTTAGCTTTTAAAAACTGTTAGTAAAATCAAGAAAAGGAGAAGGAACTTGGAATTGGGTATTGTCCTAAATTGTGTTCCACAGAATCAGACCTGGAAGTTTTGTTTGCAAGTGACTTATTGGGACTTTATAAAGATAAAAAATCTTCTGCACAGTGAAGGAAACAATCAACAAAACTAAAAGGCAACTGACAGAATAGGAAAAGATTTTTGCAAATGACATATCTGATAAAAGGTTAGTCCAAAATCTATAAAGAACTTATCAAAATCACCACCCAAAAAACAAATAATCCAGTTAAGAAATGGGCAGAAGGGGCCCCTGGGTGGCTCAGTCAGTTAAATGCCAGACTTCAGCTCAGGTCATGATCTCACTGTTTGTGGGTTCGAGCCCATGTCAGGCTCTGTGCTGACAGCTCAGAGACTGGAGCCTGCTTGGGTTTCTGTGTCTCCCTCTTTCTCTGCCCTTCCCTGCTCATGCTCTGTCTCTTTCTCTCAAAAATAAACAAACATTAAAACAAAAGAAAAATAGGCAGAAGACATGACTAGACATTTTTCTAAAGAGAACATAAAGACAGCTAACAGACACATGAAAAGATACTGAACATCAGTCATCATCAGGGAAATACAAATGAAAACTACAATAAGATATCACCTCACACCTGTCAGAAGGGCTAAAACAACACAGGAAACAACAGATGTTGGCAAAGATGCAGAGGAAAGGGTAACCCTCTTACACTGTTGGTGGGAATGCAAACTAGTACAGCTGCTCTGGAAAATAGTATGGAGGCTCCTCAAAAAATTAAAACTAGAAATACCCTATGATTGCACTGAAATTGCACTGCTAGGTATTTACCCAAAGGATACAAAAATACTGATCTGAAAGGGTACATGCATCCCAATGTTTATATCAGCAATATCAATGATAGTGAAATTCTGGAAAGAGCCCAAATGTCCATCAATCAATGAATCAATTTATATATTAAATATAATTATATATATATATATATATATATATATATATATATATATAACATATATTTACATACATACTGGAATATTACTCAGCCATCAAAAAGAATGAAATCTTGCCATTTGCAACAATGTGGATGGAGCTAGATAGAGTGTATTATGCTAAGTGAAACAAGTCAGTCAGAGAAAGAAAAATACCATATGATTTCACTCATATGTGGAATTTGAGAAACAAAACAGATGAACATAGGGGAAGTAGGAAAAAAGAAAGGGAAGCAAACCATAGGAGACTCTTAACTATAGAGAACAAACTGAAGGTTTCTGGAGTGGAGGTGGGTGGGGGATGGGCTAAATAGGTGATGGCATTAAGGAGGGCACTTGTTGGGATGAGCACTGGGCGTTATATGTAAGTGATAAATCACTAAATTCTACTCCTGAAACTAATATTACACTATATGCTAATTAACTAGATTTAATAAATAACCTAAATCAGCAACAACAGAAAAGTGATTTATTTACAGGACAATCTAATAGAGATAGCAGAGTGAAACGAAGAAGGGAAGAAAGCCAAGCAAAAGTACAACATCAAGTCTGGCTCCCCAGTGCATGATTTTAACTCATTCCCACAAGGAAACTTTAGGATCAGTGGCAAGGTCACATTATTCTTCTGTTTGGGGCAGGACAGCAGAAATATTTATATTTCCATACCCATAGGTCATTGGTTCAGGGCAGCTTCCTAGATAGAGTAATTGCACAAGTAATCCCCTTGCTCTATATCTAAGTTCTGACAGTGTAGGGGAAACCATCTGAAAAATAGACACAAGTGCTGGCCACTGGAAACGTAAGTACCTGAAAATGGTACAGACATCCAAGGGGATACTGGCAGAGCACTGACATCATTTGCTACAGGTGCTGACTGAGCTAACCGACATTTCACTACAGGGAGTCAAAATTTGCAAACACAAAAGTTAAGTAGTAGTAAAAGTAACAATACTAGTGATAACAATGTAGTTAAGAGTCAATACATTAATAAGTCATCTACATGGTAAAAAATTTCTGAGGATCACATTTGTTAGGTCGATTCTGATTTTATTCATTTATATTTGTACCCTGTCAGTTGTTAAATACATGATGTGGAATGTGGAAAAAAATAAGTATAATCATTCTGAGAAACAGTATTTTACCCAGGGCTCTGATAGGATTATATGAGCAGATTAAAAGGAGATCTTGTTCTGGTTAACAAGTAGGATTGCTGTTTGGTCTTAAGAATGTGAATTGATTATTTTTAAATATGCCCAAATCTTTACATGTCTTTGATTTTATTCATGTTTTAGTGACTTTGGAAAATCCACTTAAGGAATTGGAAAACATATTTTGACTAAAAATCATTACCCTAAATTACATATCCTACCATTTGTTAAACTATAAGGAAAGTAAACTTGAAAATAAATCAGTAAGGAGATTGTAAATAACATATTTTCCCCATAAAAAGCTTAAGTTTTATAAAGTATTTTTTCTACTCTACCTTTAAAGATAATCACCAAAGATGTGTCTGATAAGTGAATGGATTCCATGTAAGAGGAGTGATTCTTATGATGGTAGAAATTAGCTACTTTATATAATCAGTTAATCTGTTCTCACTATTGACTTTTAAAGCCCTTTGAACAATTTTTAGTGTTGTCTTTCATCTTGTTAATCACGTTCACTTCAGATGAGAGAAGCAATCTAAAATAATCTATCCAAGCGGAAAATTGCTGTAGCACTCCTCTGAGCTGTGCTATATAACTCTGTAGACACTGGCTACCATTTTACTCTAAAGGAATATTTGCCAATGAAGATCTATGTCTAAAGCAAAATCCTTTACCTTTTGCATAGTTGCCTTTCATTGTGGACCTAATGTCAAATCACAAAATAAGTGACTGTTAACTCTGTTTTTTAAGTGAAAAGATGTATTATGTTTTTGCATCATTAGAAAATTAATATTGATTTTTGAATGAGACAAATATCCATCAGTCTAAACCCTCGTATAGAAATACTAGTGCTTAGTAGATCCTTTGCTTCACTTTTTAAAAACACTGCTCCCATTACCTTCCAAGAAGCATTAAGCAACTTTACAAATAAGAGTGATATTTATATGTGTTTAAGTAAAATTTTATTTAGGAAGTTTTACTAGGTATTAGAGCTGCTTTCCTTTTTTTCTGCTCACCACTCACTAAATATGACACTTTCTCACTAACTTTACATAAATAACTAAACTAAATCCATTTTTTCAGTTATTTCTTTAATAATTATAATTATGGCAGTGTTTATGGAATAGGATCACTTAAAAAGAATATCTCACATAACAAGGTTTGAAGTATTTTATAAACAAATGTGAAAATGCAATTACATTTCCATGATGATTGTCTCCCAACCTTATTTATGTGTGTGCACGAGCAATATTTCACCTTGTGCCTTCCATCAATTGTTGGATATATTCAGAAATTATGACATAATGATTGGTGATTATGAGTTCTAATTTGAGCTCTGTTTGTTTGAAATAATTTAAACTTGGCAATCTAGCAATAACTCAAAACGACTGAATGTTTTATTTTGGTCATTGAAAAATATAATCAAATGTCATTTAAATAATTTTTGAGTATTTTTTTTCTTTTACTTACCAGTTATCATTGAGATAAATGGTAAAGAGTCTGCTTAATTCCACTTTGAAAACTGTGTTAGAAAGTGGAGACACCTAGTGTTTCTGGAACGTTGCAATAACACTTACCATAAGCTTATTATGCTCCTACTGTTTTAGGTCCTTTATATTCATTAGGTCATATAATCTTAATAACAACTCAAGTAGTCATGAGAGTTGGCTTCAAATAAGCTGAGATATAGAGAGTTAAGAAGATCACGGCTAAGCGAAATTAGTCAGAGAAATACAAATATCATATGACTTCACCGATATGTGGAATTTAAGATACAAAACAGATGAACATAAGGGAAAGGAAGCAAAAATAATATAAAAACAGGGAGGGGGACAAAACATAAAAGACTCTTAAATACAGAGAAAAAACAAGTTTCTGGAGGGGTTGTGGGTAGGGGGATGGGTTAATGGGTAAGAGCATTAAGGAGGACACTTGTCGGGAGGAGCACTGGGTGTTATATGTAGGGGATGAATCACTGGATTTTACTCCTAAAATCATTATTGCACTATACGCTAACTAACTTGGACATAAATTTTTTTAAAAAAGGCCATGGCTAGTACTGAATACCTACACAGACCCCTGCATTTAAATTATTTTACATAGGTACTTTTCTGCAGATCCTTCAAGTCTTATGTCTCTAAAGAGAAATAGAATTATATTTTAAAAAGCATGAACATGTTTGCTGGCAAAAAGTAAGGACCGGTCAACTCTGCTTCGGAAACCAGAACACTCCATAGAGGGTGTGATACTTGAATTAACTTTGAACTGTCCATTGGTATTCAGTAGTAGCAAGTGGGTTGGGTCATTCCATGCAGGTGTAATAATAAGAGAAATTTCACAGAATTGATAGAATTAGACATTTTCAGTGAATTGTGAATAGTTCAGTAGAAAAGGAGCATGCTGTACGATTGGAAATACAAATAAAATAATACAAACAAGGCTGTAATATTCTGAGGAAACTCACACAACCAGAACCATCAATTATTTAGCTCAAATAAATTGCCAATGAGATTTCTCCTGAAAGTAAACAATATCTAAAATATTAATACTGTAGTCAATGCTGCTCTGATCTCTGGAGGGTTTTTTTCAGAGTGTACAAGAACTGATAATTTTCAACTCCAACATAAAATTTCCATGCATCTTACTCAGTATAACAGTCAGCAAATGTTCTATGGACCAACAAAACTCAACATAGTTTTCAATGTTCAAAGAAGCATATTAACTTAGTTGAACTCATGATCATAATTTTCAGAACATTAACAATTATAAGGTATTTATTAATTTTTATTATTTTCAAAATCATCAAGAACCAGGTACCACAAGTTTAAGTCAAACAGTTGCTAGGCCTCCTGGAAACAATATATATTGTACTGATAGTGTAATAATATACTATTGCATGATAATGACGCCCAAAAGTGCTCACTTTAGAAAGAGTTAAATCACCTAGGCATACTATTTCTGTTACTTATCGAGCTTTCCAGAAAGGCCACATTTTGGCATAATTCTATTGGTAATAACAATTGAACAATACTTAAAAATGTAAGTATTCTATAGTAGCCAAAAATTATCAAAGATTATGATTGTCTAATATTGAACATTATAGAACAAAACACAATTATATTGTTGACATAAGCAATGGAGATACTTTTGACAACATTGTTCCAATATTATTACTAAGCCAAGCATAGTTCTATATGTACTAGAATTTTCATTCATTGAATACAAATATGAATCCAGTGAAATGAAATATAATATTTGCTGTCAGTAAGGCCATATTTAGGCATTTAACTACAACAGTGTGTCTCTTATCAGCCTAACCTCTTCTGTAAGACTATAAAACTATACAAATTATAGAAAGAAACCTTTTTAACACATTGGAAAGCAAGTAGGACATGATTTTGATGCCTGAGAGAATAACACAATGGAACAGCATCTTTAAAGTGTTGAAAGAAAAGTCTGTCAAATTATAATTCATTATCAGGTGAAAATATTTGTTAATATTAAGACAAAACAAAGGTGTTAGAAGATAAAGAAGAACTCAGAGAATTTGTTAGTTCTGGACTACACGAAATACGAAAAGATATCCTTCAAACAGAGATAAGATAACACCAAATAGAAACTAAAAACCACTAAAAAGAACAAAAAGTATTCTGGAAATGGTATATATGTAGATAGATAGAAAAAGACAATATTCTATTATTTTTTTTCACTTCTTTAAAAGATCATTGAAAGCTTAAAGCAAGGATAATCACAATGTATTCAGAGTTTTGTAAATTAAGCAGAGGTATCAGCAGCAAAAGCACAAAAATTTGCTTTCCCAGTCCTGATGCCCTCATTCTAGGTCTCTTTATCTGAGGTCTTGGACAGAGGTCTTTCTCAGGCACATTCACTGAGACTAACTTATTGGGTATGAGAGGAAGAGGAGAAATCATGAAGATACTTTTCCCCACTCTGACTCAGTACCCAGTATTTTCCATGCCTAGCCTTTCCACGACACCTCCATCCCAAAAATCCATCTAGTAGCTTCCAGAGTACCAGAGTTTGTTCAGGCTCCCTCAACAGTGAGAAAATCCACAGGTCTGTGCTGAGCCACGTAGTTCCAGGGGAAGTTCTATAGGGGGAAATGTAACAGGGAGAATCAGAGCACTTTTTAGTCTTTTGCTTACAGCATCACAGTAAGTGATTAAAGGCTTAACTCTTTCATTTTTGACTTGCTTTAATTGGCTACTCCAACACCTGGGAGCTCAGCAATTTCTCCCTCAACCATGGTGAGCTCCTGATACTAGGTGCATAGCAGAAAGGCATAGATGAAATTTATTAACAGCATCAATACCTGGTGAGGATTTGTAGCAATGTGAATTCTTATATGTTGCTGGTAGATTGCAAGATTGTATCACCAGTTTAGAAAATGGTTTACAAGTTTTTATAATGGTAAACATTTACTTGTGTTACCAGAGAACCAACAGGTTCAGAATTCACATCTGGCTGCTTGAGGCTCAAAAGTCAATACTCCGGGGGCGCCTGGGTGGTTCAGTGGGTACAGCATCCAATTTCAGCCCAGGCCATGATCTGGTGGTTCACAAGTTTGAGCCCCCACGTTGGGCTCTGTGCTGACAGCTCGGAGACTGGAGCCTGCTTCAGATTCTGTGCCTCCCTCTCTCTCTCTGCCTCTCCCCTGCTCACTCTCTGTCTGTCTCTGTCTCTCTCAAAAATAAATGAAAATATTAAAAAAATTGAATACTCCATAAATAAAGGATGGTGGGAAAGGAAAGTACTTTATTTAGGAAGCTGGCAACCTGGGGAGATAGTGGACTAATGTCTCAAAGACTATCTTCCCTGTCCAAGGGAGGCCAAAGACTGCTTCCTGTCCAAAGGTAAAGGCGTGGCAAAAGGAAGGGGCTACATGTGGAAGAACCTGGGGCCCAGGCAGTTGGTCATATGCCAGCACGACCCTGAACAGATTTGCTGGTGTCTGCTAGCATCTTCGGCAATAGTTTTCAAATGCAGTCAGGCCTTATCTTGTGGAAAAGTTTGGTTCTTCACTCCTCAAGGCCAGTGGTCTGCAAATCTCAAAGAAAGTGAGTTAGTTCTGCTACAGATCAAGGGACTTGAGTCAGCAAGCAAGATGTGCATAAGCTTGAAGCAAGTTAATCCTTCAGACCTGCTGGGGTGTTGTTACAGCTATACTCTGATCTAAAGATTACGTACCTAGGTATTTGCACAAAAGAACTGAAAACACAATAATAAAAACGCTTGTACAAAAAGGTTTGTAGAAGCCTGAAACCAGGCAAAAAAAAAAAAAAAAAAAAACCTTCAGATTTTTTATTGCTTGTATAAATAAATTGCGGTATACATGTAATGGAATACTGTTCAGCAATAAAAAGAATAGACTATTAATAATATGCAACTTGAAAAATCTTTTTAAAAATTGTGCTGAGAAAAATTCAGACACCAAAGAATACATGATGTGATATTTAATTGATGTGCAGTTGTGGATCTGGCAAACATCATCTTTGGTGAATGAAATTAGAACATTATTTGCCTATGGTAAGTGATGTCCAGATTGACAGGAAAGGCACAGAAAAAGTTCTTTGGGATGATAAAAATATGCTTCTTGTTCAGTTCCTGTGAATATATAAGGTCTGTGCAATTTATGTAAATTGAACTTTAATAACAAATAAATAATTCCAGCTGTCAGTCACATCCCTTCACCTATGAAACTTTATAGACCCTGTTTCTAAAAGATTCAAAGTAATATCTAAATATTTTATTTTCATTATAAAGAGGAATAACAATCTCCAAAAATTACATTCTTCCCTATAAACTTCACAACTATTTGGCAATCTATTTAAACTTTTACATATGAGATAAATTCTTAAGATAAATTTGTCTTAAAGATAAATTCCTCTGTGGAAATAATTTAGAAAATGAATTGTTCATGTAACTGTCAATTATAAAGGGAAACTACAGTATAAGGACTTTTCATGACCTTGACTGTTTTTAGATTTTTAATTTGCAACTGCTATTTTATAATATTTGGCATATGTGAACCAAATTTTGTATTTTTTTATTGGTAAAATCCTTAGTATTGGCTTTTACGAGTCAGATCCCATTAGACATAACCTGTATGTATCCTAAGCCTGAAGCATCAATGTTAGAAATATAGTCAATTAAGAAGTAACTAAGAAGATTCAGTGATGCAAATTTCCTGATGACTGATTTATATTCCATTCAACAAAAACAAAGTAAAAATTTAAAGACAGGAAGAAGGTATTTGCTAGCTATTAGGTAACACCAGCATTTTTATTATTCAGGGGGAATTTGTACTGGACTGCAAATTGGTCTTCTTTACTTCTGAAGTATAAACAATCATTCTCACATATAGTATCTACATGTTTAACCCTTGACATCTGCATCTGAGATACGTGTGTGTGCATGTGTGTGTGTGCGTGTGTGTGTGTGTGTCTTTTTTGTGTATGGGATTTGGCACATAAGTTTAGCTAACTAAAACCTGTATTTAATTCTATTTCTATTGCACTAACAGATTGGCTACAGCTGGCAGCAATTGCTTTTGAAAAGGACTCGAGAACATAGTATTTCAAATATAAATGTACACAAGGGAACAAGGAGTAAATAACTACCTGACCCCACCCATACAGAAAGACTTTATTGTGAATATCAAAGAGAAATATGCTTTTTCTAAAATTCTCAGCGTTACCTCTACTGTTTATTAGTTAATTTTTATAGCATCTGTAAATTAATTAATGTTAATACTTGTTTAAAGCTTCATGCCATGGGGCGCCTGGGTGGCTCGGTCGGTTAAGCGTCCGACTTCGGCTCAGGTCATGATCTCACGGTCCGTGGGTTCGAGCCCTGCGTCGGGCTCTGTGCTGACAGCTCAGAGCCTGGAGCCTGTTTCAGATTCTGTGTCTCCTTCTCTCTGTGACCCTCCCCCGTTCATGCTCTGTCTCTCTCTGTCTCAAAAATAAATAAACGTTAAAAAAAAAAAAAGAAAAAAAAAATTTAAATAAAGCTTCATGCCAATAGATAATGTGTATATAACTTCAGTAAAAAAGAAACATAATTTTTTTCATTAAAACTAAAAGTGCCAACTCCCTTCCCTGGCTTATTGTGCAGAAATTGACAAGCCAAATCCACAATTTTTCTCCAAATATGAAGAAGCTGGAATAGACAGAATAAGTTTGAAAAAGAAGATAAAAGTTTAAGAATTCACACTAATTTATTTCAAGATTATTCTAAAGCCACTAATCGAGAAAAGGTAATATTAGTAAAAGATAAATAGGTAAATCAGTGGAATAAAATATAAATTTCAGGAATACTCCCAA
Source organism: Panthera pardus (assembly GCF_024362965.1). Lineage (NCBI taxonomy): Eukaryota > Metazoa > Chordata > Mammalia > Carnivora > Felidae > Panthera > Panthera pardus. The sequence continues at coordinate 48,789,691 of NW_026526655.1, read as the reverse complement.
AAATGGTCAATTGATTTTTTCTAATTAATAAAATTTTTCAAGATTGGCTCAACCTAAGAAAACCAATCAATGTAATACACCACATTAATAGAATGAGAGAAAAAAACAACAAATTGATTGTCTCAGTTGATGCAAAAAAGTACTTGACAAAATCCAACACCTTTTCAGGATAAAAACACTAAAACTACACAAACTAGGAGTTATAGGGAACTTTTTAACCTGATAAAAGCATCTTTAAAAACTCATAGATACACTATCAATAGTCTTAAATATAGCATAACTGTTGACATTCTAATTTTGTTTCTAGTCATTGCTCTTAGGGAAAAGGATTATAAATACACAATTTTGATATAAAAATATTCACTATAGAATAAATTATAATAGCCAATAACTAGAAATACCTTTAATACATACGAATTGGAATTTCAGGAAAAAATACATTAAAATGGATTATAATAATCAATACAAATAATTTTCTCCAAAAATATACATTATGTTTATAATTCTGAGGTTAAAAAATCAGTTTATAAAACATTAGGAAAAGAATGATACTATTTAGTCAAAAGTATATATATATATATATATATATATACATATATATGTGTATATATAGCCATATATATGGATATCTTATCTACTTATAGGATTATTATCTACGTAAGTAGATATAGCAACCCTCTTCTTTTTGTTTAAGGATGAAATAATTGTTTGAAACATAGATGTACATATTATATAAGTAGGATACTGCATGTTGCTTGCAGCCAGTGTTGGTAGGGAAGTGACAGTCTAAGGGGATGAAAAGAGAGGCCAGCATTAAATTATAAATCTCAACAGTTAATCTATGCTACTAAGCATGGGTTTTTGTAAGGCAGCATATTTTAGGTTGTGATTGACAAGCTATTAGTTGGTTGTAAAGTCAATTTAGTAGATCATGGCCAATTTTACAAATATGTGATTACATAGAATAGGATAGAGTAGAGTAGAACAAAATAGACCGAATATCAGAGCGTTTACACTCAATAAGTTTATAAATTGATATAGATATATAAATGTGCACTAAATCTTGAGGTAAAATATCTTAGCCATTGTGGAGGCAAAATAAAAAAACATGGGAAAGTCATTGTTATATACTGGTTGCTACAAAAAAAAAGTGCAAAAAGAGAATAACATTTCATGGCATGTGAAAATAATAAGAAATTTTAAATTTGGGGTGCCTGCGTGACTCAGTCGAGCATCCAATGCTTGATTTCAGCTCAGGTCATTATCCCAGGGTCATGGGATTGAGTCCCATATTGGGCTCTGTGTTGGGCTCCACACTGGGCATGGAGCCTGCTTGGGATTCTCTATCACTGTCTCTGTCTCTGTCTCTCTCTTTTGCTTGCACGCGCTCTCTCTCTAAAATAAAAAATAAAAAAGAACAAAAAAGAAATTCAAGCTTTAGTTTCCATAAATAAAGTTTTGTTGAAACACAGTGAGGCTCCTGTATTTACATATCGTCTATGACTGCTTTTGCATGACAATGGCCGAGTTGTATTATTGCAAAACGAATGCAAAACCTGTAAAGCCTGAATATTTACTATGTTCTTTTGAAGAAAACCTTTCTTAAACCAGGGATTAGACAGTGAGTATGTAGCAGGAAAATGAAGGAAAAAGTAGAATAATAGTTTAGGAAGTCTCTATAAATATGTGTGGATTTACAAAATAATTAGACATCTGTATTTGTGAGCCTTGTAACAACAGAAGGCAGCAATTTTTAAAAGAAGAATTCATTTATTACATTATAATACAAGTTTTTGGAATGTTAATGACTAATTTAAAATTTATAAACACAAAAGGATAAATTTCACAGTATATGTAAATGTATAGACAGCATTTATTTTTTGAACTAGTGCTATATTACAGAAATTGTGCTTAGAGAAGAAAATAGGACCTGCATCCCAATACATATTTAATATGTTGAAGCAATCAGTACTTTCCATTAATATTTACTCATAATTTGTAAATTTTGAAGGTCTCCCAGGGACTCAATTACATATATGTGTATTTAAATATGAGGTTACTTCCCCTTAAAACCAATTTCATCGAATTTCATCGATTTATTTTATTATCTTGTTTTATACAAATGACTAATTTCTTCTTACATGAAATAAAAATTACACACAGAAGTCTATGAGGAGGAGTTATACACCTATATTCACAGTAAGACTTATTCCCTGAGAATTCCTTAGTAGCTGAAGAAAGTTATGTATTTTGAATAATCTGGATCGTGGCTTCCAACTTCTCAGTGACACCTTCCTTCTATTGCTGTTAACTGCTAGTTCTTTTGAAAGTCAAGATCGGTGTGGTCTTAAGTAGGAAACACATTTATTTTAAATCTGCTCTGGCTCTGCCTTTCCAGATTGTTGAGAAAGTCCAGGAATCCAGGCTCTGAGCAAAGATCACCTGTTTTCTGTGCACACACACAGGAAGCACGGCAGTGTCATGAGTTCTGGGTTGGGGGGCAGGAAGCTTTGTGTTCTACCCGCTGATCACCATACAGCTACTTGTAGCAATGTCTACACATTGTCTAATTTCTCAGGATCTTGTTTTCCTGATGTAAAATCAGATAACAGCAAATGATCCATCTCTTTCAAACTTATTTTTGAGTTGACCACAAGAATATGTCTAACATACTTCATAAACAGATCAGAGAATGCTGTTTATTGACACCATAGTATATGGCACATGTGATAATGTCACATAAAGAAGTTTATGCACATTGTTATCTTATAATTTCCAAAACAGTATTAAATGAGTTGTGAAGCTCTGGTGGAAAGTTTTATAAGTATGAATGAAACAATTTTTAAAAGCAAATGAATGCACTGTGACAGGATTGAAAGATAGGTTAACGTATGTCAAAACAATGAACCTGAAAAATATAAATTTATTATTTTTAGATAAGAATAAAATTAGATGGACTTAATTAGGATTTTTTTCTATATTCATCCATGAGAATATAAACTTCACTGTAATTTCTTGGGTCTAATTAAAATGGAATATAACCATCCAGAATCCAAAGTAACAGTAATCTGAGCCAATTTTTTAAAGACATTTTTTCACACTATTTGTGACATTTAGAAGTCATGTCTTAAAATTTAAATTGAATATTAGCCATACAGGAGAAATAATAGATTAGTAATAGACTTCCAAATCATAAAATGGTGTTTAAAAAATACTGGGTTTTTTATTCAGATTTTTACCTTTCAGTAATAAACTTAGGATTAAAAGGGCAAACATTAGCTTTTACATTTTAGAAAATTTGCTGCTTATTAGTCAAGTGGGGAAATACTGGCATATGTATATTTTCTGTGCATTAAACTGTAACTTTGGGTCTTAATTGTATGTTTTATACTTAAGAACTCTACCATGGAACCTAAGATTTATCCACATAGTCGACATAGTGTTATATTTTCCTTTTCTTGTGTACCTTGATTTTAATTCCTTCTAGTGCCTGCTACATATCTGACCTGGAATAAAGACTTAACTAAGTACCAACAGTTTGAACTATGGACATATGTATTGTTTTTATTTGAAAATTTGAAAATGGATAAGAAAGTTCTCTTTCCAAAACAACATTTTCACTCAAATTTAAAGCCATGAAAAATGTTAAACTTAGACCAGCCCACTAGAGATGCAATGTTGTAAGTCCTATGAAAAATATGAATCTGATATTGCAATGTCACTAAGGAAATAATCTCATAAAAATAGCATCAGATGTGCTCACAAGGTCATTACTCTAAAAAGATGATGTGCCAGAGAACATTTTTAGTAGTTTCACTGTCTAAAGAAAAAAAGAAACAACACAGTCATATTGTGCCAGTAATTATTCAATTACTCAACTAGAAATATCTGTATATATGTATATATATATATATATACACACATTATACCGTGCATTTTTTTGTACTCATTATAACTCAGTAAAACTATAAAAAATCATTACATGGTATTACTGGAGAACTAACTGACAAAATTAAAAATAACGATGTATTAAATTAAAAAAAAATTGCTATATAGTATAAACTTTGGAAGACTATTATCAGGTAAAGATAATTTAAAAAGGAGTTTCAAAGACAGGAATCTTGAGCAAGACCTTAAAGCAAATAAAAGATAGGATATATCTATGTGTGGGTGGGAAGTACCAAGAAAAATAAAAATATTTACTTGTGTTTTTACTTTACTTAAAAAGGGGAAGTGAATCCACATGCTTGCTAGGTGCCATTAGCAGTTTCTAACAGAATGGAGTAGAAGTAGTGTCATAATCTCTGAAGAACCTTGCTGGACTTGGTGTAATGTAATGATTAAGAGCAAGATGTCTGAGGTCTGATGCTTGGTTTTAAATATTTTCCCCAAATTCCACTGCTTTGTGATTTTGGACAAATTATTTAATCTCACTAAGCATCAGGGTTTTTATCTGTAATATGGGAAAAACAGTAATGTCGTTTTGAGATTTTCAGTAAATATTTAATGACATAAAATACATAAACTACACTGACAGCTCAGAGCCTGGTTCAGATTCTGCATCTCCCTCTCTCTCTCTTTCTCTCTCTCTCTCTCTGACCCTCTCCCACTCACACTCTGTCTCTCTCTCAAAAAGAAATAAACATTAAAAATTTTTTTTTAATACATAAACTACTTAGCACTGGATTTGTTGAGAGTAAGGGCTCACATATTCTTTTTTTTTTTTTTAATTTATTTATTTTGAGAGAAAGAAAGAGAGAGCAAGTGGGAGAGGGGCAGACAGAGAGAGAAAGAGAAAGAGAATCCTGAGCAGGCTGCACACTGTGAGCACAGAGGGCTCACATATTCTTAATGGAAATTAGACACAGTGTTAGATTGGGAAAATGTTTACTAGTGGTCCGTGTAGTAACATGAGGAAACTGTATTTTTAAACAGTGGTTCACAACACTTTGTTATGTTAGTAAGTGATAAATGTAGCAGTGGGGAAAAGAAGGTAATTTCTCCATTTAGTAAAGTTCACATTAATAAAGAAGTAAATTTCAGTAGAAACTATAACATCTCTTGTGACATTTTGGTTAAATTTTTTTCAACGTTTTTTATTTATTTTTGGGACAGAGAGAGACAGAGCATGAACGGGGGAGGGGCAGAGAGAGAGGGAGACACAGAATCGGAAGCAGGCTCCAGGCTCTGAGCCATCAGCCCGGAGCCTGACGCGGGCTCGAACTCACAGACCGTGAGATCGTGACCTGGCTGAAGTCGGACGCTTAACCGACTGCGCCACCCAGGCGCCCGTGACATCTTGGAACTGCACGTGTGTTCAGTGTGTTCAGTGATATGATAGCCACTTTCTTATCATGAATTATATCTAGGTCATGTTCATTGAACTCCCTCCATGTATTAACCCAGTGTGATAGAGTGAAAAAGGAATTTCAAACTGTCATGAAAAATAAAAATAATGGAGAAAATCTGAGCATTAAATACATTAGGTTTTGCTTAATGGGTGCCTAAAAAATAAGTTGATATCAACATTGCCATGCAAGAAACATTGATATGTGAGAAAGACATTACATCACACACAGGACTGCTATCTTTAAACAATATTTTGCTTAGAAAAATAAATAAAAGTTAAAATCCTTAAGAGGGAAATATCCAAAGCTTAAACTGATCATTCTTAGAAAAGGTCTACAAATAGTGCAAACAAAACCTATAGCAGATTGAGGTTTTTTATACAGGAAAGCTTTTCAGATGTGCAGAAGTATCATCTTTAAAGTTAAGTAAGAAGGATAATCATTGCCTTAACTAAATGCATCTTCAAGTGAAATCTAGGCCAAAACAGAGCTATCCTTTTTATCAATTAAAGGGATATAGTTGTTATCATAGTGCTTGTGTTTCTTGTGAGTGTTTTCATGATTCTTCTCAAAAACAGATTGTTGAATATATTTGCTCATTAACAGAAGTCTCAATAAGTCAACTCCACAAAATAAATCCACAGAGAAAAAATAGAATAGTAAATTTGAGTTTGAATTTTTAATGACATGCATATCAAATTTAGGAGATAGCCATATGCCAAACAATCTGCGGTTTCTTGATATCATTAATAAAGCCACACTCAAATAGCATTATCTCATTGAAATTATGACTTAAGCTGTCTTTTCTTTGCATCATATGCTTCAGTGGCCACCAGGAACCACCTGGATCTATATTCTATATTCATGGTGAACAGGTTATATGGCATTGGAAGCCCACATACTACATACCACCCTCCCTCTGCCCACCTTACAAATAGACCAGAGACTAAGCTGGTTCTGGCACATGAGCAGCTTCACAGAATATATCTAGGTTACTATGCACGTGAACATGAGATCTAGAGACTATTCTGACAATGCAAAGCTTGTCTTTAAAGGCTTCCTCATCCAAGTCCTCTCATAATATATTAATGAGACTTAAAAGAGGCTTTGATCAAAATATAGTGGTTGGATCACATCTTTAACAGTATGAAAGTAACTTTTCTTTTTTACATCTGCTAAACTGTCATATACACCTCCCCATGACTTTTACAAGCTTCACTACTATGCATGTATCAGACACTTCATGCTGCAAACATTGCTTCTTTTGCATGAGGCAGAGGTGTTCTGCTAGAAGCCCTATTCAATCATTTCATAAATGTGTCAGCCATGAGGAGGCCTAAGGCCTATGCCACTAAGTTCCAGTTATTCGTAAGGCACTATAGGCTCCAAATTATTTCTTGAGGATGTACACCTTTTATTTGTTTATTTATTTATTTATTTATTTATTTAGAGACAGAGTATGAGCAGGGGAGGGGCAGAGAGAGAGGGAGACACAGAATCTGAAGCAGGCTCCAGGCTCCGAGCTATCAGCCCAGAGCCCGAGGTGGGATTTGAACTCACAGACCATGAGATCATGACCTGAACCCAAGTTGGACGCTTAACAGACTGAGCCACCCAGGTGCCAGGAAGATGTACATCTTTTCAATAGTATGGGTATATGTATCTCACCTGAATTAAATGAGTACCATTTATACTCATTGATCTTAGACATTTAGAGACAGGCGTATCAATAGAAGACCTCTTCTTAAATGTCTGAGTAACAACTTCCCAGTATCTCTGTGGTGCACCACTATCCCATAGTTCTCTGAAATATCCTCATGCCCTGTATTTTCTTCCTGTAAGTTACTTTCTTCTATTTCAGTTGACAGAGTTGACATAACCTATTTCTGTACTTGTTCTTGCTTTGCTGTCAGATATTAAGTGGCCTAAACCACATGACATCTTACTTGTGACTATTACTACACCCACCTTGTGACTATCTTATTTACTTGGACTAACAGTCTTGACACTAACAATTCCATCTGCTTTTATTTATCATCAAGGTCCACCTTTCGAATGTGGTTGATTTTATTCATATTTTATGAGAATTATAATAGGTTATAATTCATGGGGAATATATACGTATGAAAAACAATGATCTAGCTAGCCTACTCTGGGGCATGATGGAGAGTAGGAAAGGTTACTTAAACACCATATGACATACCCAAAAGAGATCAATGATTTTTAGGTTCACACTGCCTCTGAAGGAATGCTCTGTGAGCCACCAACATTGAGCATATCCGCGGTCTTAATTACCAATGAATCAAGAGTTCCATTAAGAATGTCATTGGCTGGGGCGCCTGGGTGGTTCAGTGGGTTAAGCATCCGACTTCGGCTCAGGTCATGATCTTGTGGGTTCGTGAGTTCAAGCCCCGCGTGGGGCTCTGTGCTGACAGCTCAGAGCCTGGAGCCTGTTTCCGATTCTGTGTCTCCCTCTCTCTCTCTGACCCTACCCCGTTTATGCTCTGTCTCTCTCTGTCTCAAAAATAAACGTTTAAAAAAAAAAAAAAAAGAATGTCATTGGCTGGGTGGCTCAATCGGTTAAGCATCTGACCCTTGATTTTGGCTCAGGCCATGATCTCATGGTTCATGGGTTTGAACCCCACACCAGGCTGTGCACTGACAGCGCGGAGCCTACTTGAGATCCTCTCTCTCCCTCTCTCTCTGCCCCTCCTCTGCTTGTGCTCTCTCTCTCTCAAAATAGATAAATAATTAAAAAAAAGAATAATGCCAATGACACTTTTCACCAAAAAAGGGGCAAAATAGGTAGCACAAGCTGTCAATTTTTCACTCTGTCCCTTTGGTCTACACCTGAGGTAGTTTGCAGAGACGTCTTACACATGGCAACAACTGTATTCATCTCTGCCCTGGATATTTTTTCTGGCTGTCACACGGGGCAAACTTGAAGTACCTGAAAGTCAATGTGCTGGAATCCGCATAGTCCCAGGACTTGTAGATAATTTCTCCAGCTTTTAGTTGTAGAGCCAGGAGTTGTAGATAAATTCTTCAATTCTCTGCTAGTCTGTGGTAATATTCTGTGGCATGTTTTGCACAGTCTTTCAGTGGCTTCTGATATTAAGCCCATTTCCAGTTGTGGAAACTTGCTCATTAACTTATCTTTACTGGATTTACTCGTTTCATTTTCTCACTTCCCTTCTCTCTCAAGTGGTCCCAGGGATCTACTCACAAAGAAATTTCTTGTATCCAAATTCTTGTGTTGGTATCTATTTATGGCAAAACCCAATTACAATCAAACATAAGGTGCTCCCAGGATTGATTGTATTTATAGATATGTACTCCAAATTTGTTACTTATGCCCTTTATTGATTGATCCCTGCCTTAAGAGGTTAGAAAAGTAGGGATAAATTATTGGTTAATTAAAGGAAGTTATGAGTAAGATAGTAACTGCTATATTCACATTATTTTTGATATTATGTTTTAAATGCTTTGTCTTTAGTCTTAGAGAAATATATATGTTGGGCAGATATGATTTTGCCACTCCTTGGTTGTATAATCTTGAACAAGTTACCTACTCCTTCTAAATTCAGTTTATATTTTGTAAACCTGAAATGAAAATAACTAGCTTATAATTAAATTTTAATTTTTGAGTCCTTTAAATCTCACTGTAGATGCTCCATATAGTTATAATAGTTCCTATTTTCTCTCCTTGGTGTCATCACCATAATTTCTAGTGTCTCCATTCTGTTGTTTCAACGTATGGTTGCTAGATTGTACACAGTTTTCTCAGTGTAGATACTTCATGTTTTGGTAAAAGTGTGTTCTTTTGTTTTTAGGAATAAAGTTTTATAGGCTTTACACTGAAATTGATGAATTCTTTGCACATTCTATTAAAAAAGTAGATTGTGAGGATTAGGTCAGCAAATTTAGATCTGAAGTGTGATTCACATTTAGGTACATATTAGAAAGATGCAAAGCAATATAAAACTTTCTTCATCTTAAGTGGAAACTAATACCCATATAGATATTTAATATTGGGAATAAAAAAGAAGTACTTTAATTATTGTGATAGATGGTATTAAATATAGACATGTTGACCCGTATTATGTACATTTAAAGTCTACAATGTCAGAAGAGAGATATCACTTTTTTTTAGGTTTATTTATTTATTTTGAGAAAGAGAGTGTGAGTGGGGGAGTGGCAGAGAGAGAGGAGAAAGAGAATCCCAAGCAGGCTCCGCGTTGTCAGCACAGAGCCCAACATGGGGCTCCAACGTTGAGGACATGACCTGAGCCAAAATCAAGAGTCAGATGCTTATCTGACTGAGCACCCAGGCGCCCCAGGACATCAGTTTTTAACAAAAGTTAACTCTTGGAAAAGTGTCTAAATGGGATAATACAACTATTTCATATGTTTAATAAAAATTTTAACTTAAATTAAATTTTAGTCTATATACCACAGCATGAGTATGAGTATATAGTGTTTATATGATATGATAACAGTGTGACACAGAATTTTCACAAACACAATATTCCTGGACAGGAAAATAAAAAAAAAACATTAACAGGTTCCCAGAAGCCTCCCTTGGATCCATACCAGTCTCTTCCCATCCCATATTCCCCAGGGTTAGTCATTGTTCTTAATTCTAACAGTATTAAGCTCTTCTTTGACATTATAAATGAAGAATTTTTCATAAATATTCATTTTTGCCTGTCTTCTTTAACACAAGATTAAGTTTGTGAGGCCTCTCCATATTTTTTGCACACAGTCACTATTCTCTTTATGTAGATTTCTTTTTCCATGATCTTTGCATGCTTCACTCATTCTTATTATTCAGGTCTATCATGAAAAAATACAATCTGTTCAAAAGAGATATTTTTAATGTTCTTTCTTCTCCTTCCATTTAAATACTTTACAGCAGTTATCATTGTTGGAAATCACTATATGCTTACTTTTTGTAAATAACTTATTGAGGTATAATTACCATAATGTAAAAGCCACATTTATGGAGTATAATTTTGACATAAGTATATACTTATGAAAATACCAAAACGCCTTCGTGAAAACATCATCTTTGAGAGTTAATAGTGAAGGAGAGGAAACGTGTGGGGCCTTTCCAAGATATGAGTAATATTCTGTTTCTTCATCTGAGTGTTGATTGTACAGTTGCCTTTGAGGATTTTCACCAAGGTCTAAACTGATGATTTGTACATTTTTTTATGAATGTATGTTATATTTCAATTAAAAAAAAAACAGTTCTGATTTGTATCAAATCCCTTGTGCTTTTCTCTACTTGAGTCTTAATGTCCTTTTGTGTAGTTTTTTCTGTACAAAAATATTTTTCATACATTTATGAATAAAGATTCAAATCTCCCAAGCATTATAACAGTCTCACATTAAATGTTCAACTAAATCGAGGACTAGCTTTTAATATAAACGGTGATCTGCTGTTAACCTAATTTAAAGCTATATAACCATATGTGAGAGTATCAAGAGTTAAAAGGTTTTTGCCTGATTTATAATCTGAAGATTTCATGTAGTTAAAATTCACATAAAAATAATCTGAATCTCAGGCAGTTTTTCTTTAAAAGACATACTAATTAGATCTCTAAAAAAGAACAAAAATACTGGTTATATTTTCCTTAGAAAATTCCTTATGTCTTGTGAAGAAATAGCTTATGTTTCAGCATCCACTGAGTTCATAAACACCCCTCAATATTTTCACACTCTGTAGTTGTGTTATGTGGGAAAAGCAGTCCCTTTTCACCCTTAACTGTCTTCTAATGTATGTTTACCATATGGCAAGCTGCTGAGTATAACAAAACAGTGATGCTAATGCTCTTTTATTTTATAGAAATCTCATAGCAAATAAATCAATACTAATCTTAAATTGTTTTTTAAGTAGTAGGATGTCTCCTGAAAGACTACCCTCTCCAGAAAGATGACCAAAATAACCTGTTGATTAAGTAAAGATGGGTTTATTGCTACTGCAGTAAAGGAGTGAACTATTGACAGTCTTAGGAGTTTCTTGGAACAGGAAGGTCAAGGACAGGATATTTATAAGATATGGGGGGTCCAATTACATGTGGGTGTTTCAGTACGAGTGACTGTATTTAAAATCAGGTCAGATTTGTGGAATAATAATATATCAGTGGGAGACTCAGTGAGAGAGAGTTGTTGAATTGAGCTTTGATGAGCGCATCTGAGCGGGTGGTTATGAGATGAGAGTAGTATTTTGGGAATGCTGATTAAATACTCTACTACTTGAGTGTCCGGATTTTCATGAAGTTTCTGGAACAAACTTATTTGTAATTCTTTCTTCCTGGATAAGGGTTTCTTGGAAGAGTAAAATAATGTTTATGCAGAGTGTTGAACAGTACGGTTATGTTAATGAAGACAGAAGGATTGTAAAGAAATTTATCCTGAGAAATGGCTTGATCAATTATTATAAACGCTTAAAGTTATCACTAGTAATACAGTTTAGTTCTTCCTAGAAATACCGCATGTTTGCAATGCTGCGAATATATAAAATAGTAACTTAGTCAATAACGTGGAAAACTTGAATAATTTAATAGTTAAAAGCATAAAAGCAGTACAAAGTAAATGTAATGGAAAAGCACAAAACTACTTTACTGAAATGTTTCTTGTAATGATTTTCATCATTTTCTCTTTCCACATTTAAAAAATTTTGTGGCATTTATTTTTCTAAATATAGATTTTGTCTTCAGAAAGTCTTTTCCCAAGTTTACTTTTGTCTTTGTATTACTCTAGTTTATCACTTTTACAGATAACACTTTTTTTCACATTTATTTTACTTACAATAGCAATGCATCTTACAAGTGATGATATTTTAAAACTACTGTCAATTTGATAACATATAAAAACCTTCTATTTTGAGGGTGCCTGGGTGGCTCAACCAGTTAAATGTCCGACTCCTGATTTTGACTCATCATGATCTTACGGTTTGTGGGATCGAACCCCATGTTGGGCTCCAAGCTGACAACACAGAGCATGCTTGGGATTGTCCCTCTCCCTCTCTCTCGTCCCCTCCCCCACTCATCCTTTCTCTCTCTCTCTTTCTGTCTCAATAAATAAATAAATAAACTTAAGAAAACAAATACAAATAAAACAAAAATAAAACTTCTAATTTCAGCATCAGAATTAATAGAGTTAAATGTGTTGAAATTTTGGTATGTAGGTACATTTTAATATTAAATATTCAGTGTTTCAATATACAATATTGTAGACAAATTAGGTTATCAATCAATGTTTATGAGATGAATAATTTCAAATGCAAGTTGCTAATTATAGGTCAAATAGCACAAACATATTCACTAAAGTAAAAATTATTTTAAGAAGTTATTTCTTAAAGTATTTTATTTATTTGTTTATTTATTTATTTAATTATTCATTTAAGTAATCTATACCCAACATGAGGCTTAAACTCATGACCCCGAGATTAGGAGTCATGTGTTCTTCCTACTGAGCCAGTAAGGTGTCCCATGTTTTAAGAAGTTATTAATACCAATATTTTTATTCTAAATATATGGTTTCTGAATTGTGAGTTTGAGTTTATTAAGTTGGTCTGTGAATATAGAAAAAAATCTATTATTGGGCCTTATTAGACCGATCATGACCTTAAATTACTTTTCAATTCCCAGATTTGCTGCTTTTCTTAAACACACAATAATTTACATAAAAACCTGCATTGATCCACTGAAATCAAGTTTGCCTTTACTTGCTATCTTATGTGGCTTCTTCCATGTGGCTTCTTCCAAGTATTAAATTTGGATGTTCAGAACCAGGCCTCATTGAAAATGAGACATTTGAATACAATACAAAAGAAAATGAGGATGTTAGCCACAGGGAGAGCTGGGACTCAGGTAGGGCAAAGGCCATGAGAAGGGAGCATGCCTGGAACATACAAGAAAAGACATGCAATACAAAAGAATGAAATCTTGCTATTTATGATGACATGGATGGAGCTAAAGAGTATTACGCTAAGCAAAATAAGCTAGAGAAAGGCAAATACCATATGATTTCACTCATAGGTGGAATGGAAGAAACAAAACAGATGAATTTATGGGGAAAAAAGAGAGGGAGGCAAACCATAAGAGACTCTACTATAGAGAACAAACTGAAGGTGGCTGGAGGGAGGTGGGCAGGGGGATGGGATAACTAGTCAATGGGAATTAAGAAAGGCATTTGCGATGAGCACAGAATGTTGTATGTAAGTTATGAATCACTAAATTCTATGCCTGAAATTAATATTCCACGGCATGCTAACTAGCTGGAATTTAAATAAAAACTTGGGGAAAGAAAAGAAGGAAAGAAATGACATGTAAGCCAGGGAGTCTGGAGTTGAGTTAGTTCACTAGGGCATTGTACAAAAGAGTGAAGTTACCTGAGTTATATACACAAACAATCATGAAGGCTGCTGAGTGATACTTTGGGGAAAGGGAAGCAGGAGAAACAGAAAGGGTATGAGAAGCTTGACATAATGAAGAAGTCCCCTCCCACTAAAAGAAGAAAGATACTTGGATAGAAGGTGGAAGACAAACAGTTGTGGTACTCTATATGTTTTGACAACAAAGCCAAATTTCTTCTATGAAACATCCCAAAATTCTATTGACACAGTTATTGTACTTGTTTAATATTACATTATAAAATATGACCCCTGTCTTATTTTTCCATATGTTTTTGTCGCAATGTTTAACTGTGTCTTACAAGGAAGGACAAGAAATATCTGATGACTTGTTGAATGCCTCTGAATTAACTATTGGTTTTTGAAGAAAATATAACTATAGAATATCTTTAAAAGAAATAAGTACAATGAGAAATAAAATCATTGAGTAGTCCTTGGCACATAAGACTCTACTAAAAAAAATTACGTTTTTCCTATAATCTATCAAGGAATTCAAATTATATTAGATATTTCTACTCACTTTTTCCCCCCACATACAGGAGGACAATTATACTTTTCTTGAGCTTGACCTCTGTAATATTATGTCTGTAGCTGGTAGTCTCTGTTGGTTAGCAAACATTATATTGTTACCACTACAAATGTGTTTTTACTCTCTGGTCTTTTAAATTTAGTCTGAACGCTGTCAACAGTGCCATGAACATCAACCAATCGACTATCAACAGCAACCAAGTATGGACCAAAAGCTAAAAACTTTGAGATGAGCATGGGAGATCTGGATATGATCTTAACGTGACCTCAACCTATGGACATATCTATATAATATAAAAATGATGAAAATATGCAGTCCTTTTAGAATATTATGGAGTAGTCTAGAAAACTTCTGTCTATATACTGCCAATGGATTAAATGAAAGCATCAGGGGCTAAACCTTCCCCTCCACAGAAACAGCTGCATCATTGGTAAGTTGTTGAGAATAAACCTTAAAAAAATACTATAATTTGGAAAAATACTGTAAGCCTAACAATGTATAACATTGTCACCAATTTTGTAGGTTGAATTAACAGCATATTAAAGTAGTAAGCTCCTAATAGTTCCTTGTAACAAATATAATCTATGAATAGTTGAGGATTGTTCCTGAGGAATGGGATGATAGCCCAAGAAGGAATCTGGGAACCATGGATCTTGTGGCTACCCTGGATTTCGTGGAGGGGAAAAAAGGGAAGTAACTCAAATAAAGCATATCCCTCCTCTGTGGTTCTGTATATGCAATTGGCCCTGTGCTCCTCAGGCTCTTGAGTGGCTAAACTGTTAATGTCAATAATATGACCACCAGCACCACTCCCTGGTCCTCCATTTACAATATAAGAAGAGAATTCGAATAGAAATATGACTGACAATATGGGTCAAATCAAACCACAATTATCCAAACAATTTATTTTCTAACATAAGGGTTGTTTACTTTTGAATATCATATGAAGTTCTTCCCAAACCAGTTCCTTTTGGGAAACTGTTGTGATTGGAAAGCCATGCATTTATCTCCTTCCTACAATTTGTGTGATCTCAGTTCCAAATTTTCTGTGAATGGAAATTGAAAAACAATATACATGCATACCCACACATCTTACTCTTATACATAACATGTACTAATACACAAAAAGTTTGGCTTCCAGCCTGAAATATGTTCACATGTTTTACTTTACAATTTAGATTATGAATCTAAATAATTTTCACTTTTTCACTTTTTAAAATTTTTCTTTTCTTTTCTTTTTCTTTTCTTTCCTGAGGGAGAGCATGCACAGGGGAGGAGCAGAGTGAAAGGAGGCAGAAAATCACAAGCAGTCTCCATGCTGGGCATGTGGGGCTCTATATCAAGACCTAGAGATCATGACCTGAGTTAAAATCAAGAGTTGGATGCTCAACTGACTGAGCCACCCAAGCGCCCTGATAATTTACTTTTTGAATTAGTGATCACAATATGAGGTAAAATTAGGACACCCTACTACAAACATCACTTTTGATTGCTTACATCAAGAGTTCTTTTAGGAGAACTTGGACCCTTGTCACTCTATTTACAGCACACTTCATGCTGCAGGATGTACACAGTTGGAGTGAAAAATATTGACCAAAAATCCAATTATAGGGTTTTATTCTTATACAGCTCATCTTGATTCAAACTACTACTTTTCAAAATATCTGCCTTCCTCTTAAAGTTATCACAGTATTGTATTATAAAAGTAAATAAGAAAAAATCTGATTAACTTTCCTTCATGGTTGACAAAATATGTTTTACAACCATAGAACTTCTTTTTAAATGCAAGAAAAGTTATTCCTTTAAACCCCAGTGAACTCAGTGACTCAGCACACAGGAAGAGCTAAGCCAGAGAGAACTAAAATAACTAGAACAGAACAAATATTTAAAAATGCAATTTGACCAAAAAGGCCTAAATGTTTCCCTCAGTTTGACTAAACTTTAAATGGGCTTCTTCCTGACTCTAGACCCCTGACCTAAAGCATTTACTTAGAGTATTTACTTTAGAAAATGTGTAATTGTAAATTCTTTCTCTGCCCTTTTGAGATGCAAATCTTTTTAAAAGCTTCTTGATGGTTTTATAACCTAAGAATGCCTTTTTCAATGGCCCAGGAACCACAACCTTTGAAATGTAATAAAAAGCAAGATCCCTGTATCCTAATTTTATTGGGATTGTAGGAGCTTAATTTCCTCAAGCACCTGTTCCAAGTTGTAAAACTACCTATTATCAAAACAATAGGAAGGCGGGTGCCTGGGTAACTCAGTCTGTTAAGCATCAAACTCTTGATCTGGCTCATAAGATTGAGCCCCACATTGGGTTCTGTGCTGGCAGTGTGGACCTGCTTGAGATTCTCTGTCTGCTTCCCTCTCTCTCAAAATAAATAAATAAACTTAAAAAAAAAAAAGAAACATAGGAGGTTTACTTTTCCTTAGAGGAAGTCAACTAGCAAATACAGGCATTCTTCTATCCTCTCACACTATGCTAACTCTTAAAAATTCCCCAGTGCTTTCAGCTGAGTTGAGTTCCGATTCAGTTCTGTCTGGTCTTTTTTCTCTACCACAGTAGCCTTGACTGTTTAACTTTACCCAATGTAATTTTTACTTTGAAAAATTCAAGAATATTTTCCTGAAATCAAATGAGATAAATTACATATGAAAAGAAAGTAGTACTCCAGGAAAAGCTGACCTAGAGCATACATATTTTAGTATGATTTTGAATTTTAAAGATAAGAAATAGTATTTGGGGCAGCCAAGTATAAGGTCAAGCTGTTTCATTAGAAAAATAAAATCAAGCTATAGTAGAACTTATTGACTGCATTGAGGTAGACTTCAGTATTAGTCCAATTCTTCCTCTATCCTTGTATCCAAATTCTTTATCATATTATTTTGCAATTTCTAAAGATAAAACACTTCCTTCAGCACTGAAATTTGGATAAGTCACATTTCTTAATTTTGCCAAAGGAATGTTACTGGTGTGATGTGGCTAAAAGCTTCAAAAATGTATCTATGATTGCACTTGCTTGCTCATGCACTTGCACCATGAACATGAAAAGGACATGACTTGACTAGCAGCCTGGTCTCTCCTGGGACATGTAGAATGGAACTGCCCCATCTAAGCCAAACCTAGGTGACCTGAACCAGCCCTTATGTGTGAAAATTATCTCAAACAAAATCATCAGAGCTGCTTGCCTGAGCTCAGAATAAGTCAGTGGACCTCATCAACAAAAGTTTTAAAAAGGATAATTTTGGAGCACCTGTGTGTATCAGTTGGTTAAGCATCCAACTCTTGATTTTGGCTCAGGTCGTGATCTTGTGCTTCATGAGATCAAGCCCCGCATCACGTTCTGTGCTGATAGCATGGAGCCTGCTTGGGATTCTCTCTTTCCCTCTCTTTCCATCCCTCCCAGCTCATACTCTCTTTGTCTCTCTCAAAATAAATAAATAAACACTTAAAAACAAAAAAGACAATTAGTGTTTAATGCCACTGAGATTTTGAAGTGATTTTTTGTGAAGCAAAAGTTAATGGATTCAACAACATTTGATGACGAAGATTAGTGAAGGAACATTTTCCAACATTGTCATGGGAACAAAGATATTTATATCCAGGCAATAACTATAGATAAATCACTTGAACATGCAATAATATAGGAGATATTGTTAACATGAGCTATTCCAAGGGAAGGCAAGAGGAATATCTCCAACCATTCAAGTGAAACTGTGGAAATTTTAGTAAAAGAAATGGCACCGAATACTTAATATATTTAATTTAAAATTCTTGGTGGGGCACCAGAGTGGCTCAGTCAGTTAAGCGTCTGACTTTGGCTCAGGTCATGATCTCACAGTCTGTTAGTTCAAGCCCTGCAGCAGGCTCTGTGCTGACAACCCAGAGCCTGGAACCTGCTTCAGATTCTGTGTCTCCCTCTCTCTCTGTCCCTCTCCTGCTCACGCTATCTCTCTGTCTCTCAAAAATAAATAAATGTTAAAAAAATAAAAATAAAAAATCCTTGGCTCCAAAGCCAAGATAAGGAAGAATGCATACCTCGGACACAATGACAACATAAAAATAATACATTTTTAAAAAGTGGGGAGGAAAACAAGGAAATATGTAGGAAAAGATAAGAACGCTTAATGCATGGGGCTCAGTCGGTTAAATATCTGACTCTCGGTTTCAGCTCAGGTCATGATCTCATGGTTTGTGGGACTGAGCCCTGCATTGGGCTCTGCACTGGCAGCATGGAGCCTGCTTGGGACACTCTCTCTCCCTGTCTCTCTCTCTTAAAATAAATTTTTAAGAAAGGAAAAAAATAATGGTTAATGCATGTCTCATCTATAATAACTGTGACTCAAGACTGACAAAACAAGTAGAAGAAATCTAAGCGTTTCATATTTCAAAAATATGAAAGTAAATTTTAACAAAGGTAACAACAGTAACAAAAATTACGAGTCAAAGAAAATTCTATTGTGCATTTTTTAAAATGTTTACTTACTTATTTTAAGAGAGAGAGGGTGGGAGAGGCAGAGAGAAAGAATCCCAAGCAGGCTCCACACTGTCAGAGCAGAGCCTGATGCAGGGCTCAAACTCACAAATTGTGATCATGACATGAGCTGAAATCAAAAGTCAGACACTTAACCAGCTGAGCCACCCAGGTGCCCCAAACTTTATTGTTCTTATAACAACAATCTGATACTATAAATAAAGAAGGAAAATAGATATGTTATATAAAACCCTAAGTCTAAAGTCATGTAAGCCATTTCTTTTGCCCTGCCTCATAACTTCCAAGCCTACGTTTTACTCTAGCCATTGCTGGGACAATAGTAGTAGTAGTTTTGATGTGGAAATGTTGGGGTTCAGAGAAAATGGTCAAGAAAGAATTCTTGAGATGACTTCAGTGCCAAAGGTGGTTTTATTAAAGCACAGGGACAGGTCCTTGCTTTAATAAAACAAAGTCTCCAGGACCCTGAGGGGGCTAGCTATGGTTAGGAAAAGGTCATTTGTTACTGTTTAGTAAAACCTCAGTCATGAGACCCTTCAGATGTATATCAGGGGACCATATGCTTGGAGTATGTTTGCCAACATACATCTTGTGAGATAGAGATAAAGGGAAGTTTCCAAAGGAATTTTATATGTTTAAAGTAAACTCACAGGACCCTGGGGGACCTGGATAATATTAAGCTAAGATTGCCTTTTGCCCTTAGCAAAGTGTCAACATCGAGGCAGCTGAGCTCCCAGAGGAAGGTCACTCTGCCTGCTTCAAGGACTTGTCAGTGGGTTCTAAGTAGCAAGGAAATTTAATTTTTTCTTTTGCCTTTGTTTCCCACATCAGTTTCATGGAGCTATTACCAGATGGGGCATTTCCTCAGCTTCACAACTTTTTTTTTTCTTCCTGTTTCTCTGAGATCTATGGTTGTATTGTCATTTTTGTTAAACTAACATTTGTTATAGCCTTCGGGTGTTGGATAGTGCACCAGAAGAATGCAAGAGAGTGTAATAGAGAAGTTGATTACTCACAGGTCCTGAAGGAGGTACATGGTGTGCCTTGAGGAGCCACACAGAGAATTCAACGTGGGATGCCGGCAGACAGCTAGCAGCAGGACTTGGGGCACATGCCTTCAGTAGGTTTGAATGCTTTGAGGTTCCCAGGGTAAGAGCAGATTGGTAATTCAAACAAAAATGGGTGGTGTTTTGGTAAACTCAGTGGGGTCTTATCCAAGGGGCCCACAAGGGGAAGGAGTTGGAAAGCAAGGTATGTTGGGGAAGTCACATCAGATACTTACAACTACTTGTGATTTTGCTAGCTGTTTACGACATGTTATCTAGGGCATGTGGGAGAGGCTAGTGTCAGTTCAAAGTTCTTGAGGCCTCTTGACCACACAAAATGGATGCCAAGGCAGCAATATTATGGAGTAGGTTAGCTAAACTTTCAACAGATTGGGACTCCTGACATAGTCACAGGACCGTGTCTCAGAATACCTGGTGGAAGTGTTCAGGAGTTAATGGTTAACACACCATGAATCAGCTCCTTGACCAATAGGCTGAGTGCTACTAGTTCTATGCCAGAAACACCAGTGTAGTTGGTCATCACTTCCCACAGCTGCATGCACCCTTCCCTTCATTTCTTGTTTCTCTCTCTCCAGCCCCACACCTTGCTTACGGGATCATTTCCCAAAACAAAACTGTATAGCAAGCCCTGTCTTTGGTGTCATTTTCTGATGAAAATTAGGTTAAAAAAATCAAAAGATAAGCACTAAGGCAAATTACCAATCTTTCACAATTTTTAAAGATCTATAGTAAAAAATATGAAAATGTCAGTGACTGTACAGGAGAAAATTACAGTTACTGTTTATACTACTGTGGTTTGTTATCTACTTTCATCATAATTGAAGGAAATGCTAAATTTAAGTTCAAAGTTAATGAAAACCAAAGATATGTTATCCCCATTCCATTTTAAGGACCCTTCTGAATTGCATCAGTGGACCCATAAGTTAGAGACTGATATAATAACTAGTATAATAACTGATTTTCATAGCAAGCTCACTCATGAGTTGCTATAATCCTATTAAAGAACTAACATTATTCATTACAAAGCAGTTTGTTAAATGTAGGTACATTTTTAAAGGATTCTAGCCAATCTTTTTAATGTCATCGATCATATGTACCAAGTGCATATATGTATTATCTTAATTATGTGCAACTTTAAAACTTCTATATGGCAGGTTTTGTTGTTTGTTATTTGCAGCGGAGGAAGAAATAGAAAATAAATTCAACTCTTGTTTCAACTGGCTTGACTAATAAATTCAGGAAGCTGGCATGGACACAGGTCAGCAGAAGAATTCCTTGTCCTAATGGGGTATAGTAGGCCATTGAGGTGACATATCCAGTAAGGTATCTCAGGTAATTCATTTAACCATATACACTCTTGGAAACTTATTTGAAAATTGAAGAGGATATAACCCTTTAACAAAATGTTTATCAGAGTGGTTTTATTTATGAAAGATTTTCTATGCAAGTATACAAAAAGCACAGAGGTGGAAGAAAAAGCATGGACACTGTTTTATAGAAATTATTTCATTGGTGAGATGAGAAACCTCTACATGAAGCAAATGGAGGACTGAGATCTATATAACAACCGAACGGGAAAGATGTGAATATATCATCAAATAGCTAGTTAGTCAAATCTAGACAATGGAAACTCTCTCCACCTTTCCCAAAAGAATTACAGTAGCCTAAAGAATATCCTTGCTGGAGAAAGTTAGATAACATGCCTTCCAATTAAGAAACAGAACAGGAGGGGCGCCTGGGTGGCTCAGTTGGTTAAGCATCCTACTCTTGATTTCAACTTAGGTCATGATTTCACGGTTCATGAGTTCAAGCCCCACATAAAGCTCTGTGCTGACGGTGCGGGAGCCTGCTTGGGATTCTGTCTCCCTTTTTCTCTGTCCCTCTCTCTCTTGCTCTCTCACTCTCTCAAAATAAAAAAAAAAAATACACATTAATTAAAAAAAAAGAAACAGAAGAGGAAAAGGGGTCTGATTAATACATGATGAATTATCCCCAGAATCTCTAACCAGCAAAGTTATTCCTTCTCTGAAAAAGACGCCATGAATAGAACACTCTCCAAGCAGAAGTAAAATATAGGAGTGGGGAATACCTATGCCATGCATTAGAAGATGAGAATCTTTATGTCACTTTACACTTGTAAAGTGACATAATGTAAGCAAATGAAGCAAAGCATACTGATAACATATCAATTAGCAGATTGAAATAGTAAATAAGACTGAAGGAAAAGACTTGGTAGAATATGAGTATCATAAACCAAGATCAAACCAAAATCTCAGTTCATTATGGCAATCCAATCATGGGCAGAAGAGGAAGGCAGGAAGGAATGAAACTAAAGAAGCAAATTTACAAAAAAAAAAGAATGAAATCTTGCCATTTGTAAGGATGTGCATGGAGCTAGAGAGTATTATAATAGCTAAGCAAAATAAGTCAGTCAGAGAAAGACAACTACCATATGATTTCACTTATAAGTGAAGAAATAAAACAGATGAACATGGGGGAAGAAAAAGAGAGACAAACCATAAAACAAGACTCTCAACTAGAGAGAAGAAACAGTGTTGCTGGAGGAGGTGGGGGGATGGACTAGATGGGAGATGGGGGGATTAAGAAAGGCACTTGTGATGAGCACTGGGTATTGTATGTAGGTGATGAATCACTAAATTCTACTCCAGAAACTAACATTACACTATATGTTAACTAACTGGAATTTAAATAAAAATTTTAAACAGGAAAAAAAAAAGAAAAAGAGGTAAGTTTGATATGCAGAGGACTCACTGCTAGTGTGATGATGAATTCCTAAAACACAACAAAATAAATGTCCTAATGAAATAGTGATCTCATCATAGGCTGAGTTGGTGGGTGATGTTAGCATGCAAGAGAAATTAGAAAACATAGAATCTGAGCAGTGCAGTTGGTGGACTGGAAATTCAGACCCAAGACTACAAATGTCACGAACCCAGACTCTGAGAGTTTAAAACACAAGAGCCAGATGAGATGAACAGCAAAGCTGAGCTGATTCCGAGTCAGAGAAGTATAAAGGCTCCTCTCCAAGAGCTAGAATTTGAGCCAGATTTTTGCGGAGCTAGGTTTTGTGTAAGGATTAAATTGGTATCCTTTGTAAGATAGGGTGAGTAGAAGAAAACAAGTGACTCTGACACTAAATAACACTACAGTTATATTTTAAAATCAAAGAACCTCAGGTTTGGAGTGTCTTTAAAGGGCATATTCAATTTCTGCATTATGCAGGACTGACTCCAAGTTAAAAGAAGATCATTGTGAATTGAAGTCCAGAGGAAGGCAAGAAATGACTTTTTAAAAATAAAAACCTTCGACTACATTAAAATAGCTTTGGAGTTATTTTTAAATCCTGTCCTGGCCAAAGAGTTTCCAACATCAATAAATATAAAGGACTCGGGTTATCTTCTAACATTTTTATCAATTGAATATGTTAGATAAATTTCCTTTTGATAAAAAGTAAGATTTTTTTTTAGATTTGCTCCATTCTTCATAGAGTATAACTTACTAATCACTTAAATACCACAACATTCCCATCAACTCATGCCATTTTAAATTAATTACATCAGTTGCTTTCTGTAAGAGGGACATTTCAGTGAAATGTGTGTGTATATATATGTATATATATATATATATATATATACTTGATATGGAGGTAAATTCCATATATATATATATATATATATATATATGGAAAGTAAAATGAACAAGCTTCAACTATATTTCTATAATTCATATTCTTTAAAGTGGAGGATTATGAAAGAAATGAATACCTAATCATATAATATCGTTTATGTTCTGTATTCAGAACACTAGAACAAAGACATAATAGCATTACAATGGTTGATTATTGTAATTATTTGATATTTCATACAAGTACTATTCAAAAGCAGAGTATAAAGGAAAACTGGAATGGCTTGGGGCAATATATTATTCTTTATGATATAGTGAGGAATATATGTGTTCTTTGTCCCTGGTTCTTTATACAGAGAGTTTCAAAATCCCTTGGATTTTCCTAAGTAACAGGAGTGTCTTTAGTTATTCCTAATGAGCCCCTTTAGATTATACTTGAGTTTATGTTAAGAGATGGTTCAAGATGGGTCTTTAAATAGTGTCAAGGGAGAGACTAGCCATGCCAGAAAGACCAACCACTTGATTAGAGGGTTGGAACTTTCAGCCCCATCCCTCAAACTCAGAGGAGGGTAATGGGACTGGAGATTAAGTTCGATCATATGGTCAATGATTTCATCAATCATTCCTACTTAATGAAACCCAAATAAAATCTCTGTACACTGAAGCTCATTGGAGGTTCTGGGTTGCTGAACACACTGATGTCCTGGGAGGGTGGCATGCCTGGATTCTACAAGCAGAGAGGACAGAACCCCTGCCCCACTCTCCTCCCTTGAGACGTGGCCTTATCTGTCTCTTCCATTTGGCTGTTCCTGAGGTGCAACCATTATACTAAAATTGTAATAATTAAGTATAGCACTTTCAGTGAGTTCTGAGTTTTCCTAGCAAATTATATAACCTGAAAGGGTGTCATGAGAATTTATAGCCCAATTGGAGAAAAGTGGAAGTAGCCTGGGGAATCCAGTTATGGCTGGAGTCTGGCATAAGAGCAGTCTTGTTGGAGTCCTCATCCTTTAACTTGTGGGATCACAATCGAATTGAATTGTAGCACATCCACTCGCTGCCAAAGAATTGGTGTCAGGATACATTCATAAATGTTAAAAAGTAAGCTAATATCTTATTTTTTACAAACAGATATATCTTTGTAGGCATTCCAGCATTTGGTTTGTTATGAAACTAAAATTGCATATGAAAAAATTAACCCTATACTTGGCATATGGTAAGAATACAGCAAATGTTACAATGGAGAGGCATAAAATTCTCAGTTATTTGTTCAAGTGACTTTAATTTTGTTCTTTAAATTAAGAAAGAAAGAAAGAAAGCTGAATCATATCCATGTTTTTGTTTGCTGACTAGTATTCATAACCATCATATGAGAAAGATTGCTGTTTTATAAATGTGAAAACTAGCTTCAAAACAATCCCCAGTGATCCTTACCTGTTGATATTTACTTTCTTGAATAGTTTCCCTCCATACCAAATCAAGGATTTTTTTTTTCATGAAAATATTTTTCTTTAATGGCTTTTCATTTAGCAGCAGGGTCTTGAGAAACAAAATTAGGTAAGTGAAGACTGGGCAGATAATCCTGCCTGCTTGATCTACACATGTGGACATGATATGCCCAGAGCTCCCAGAGGTGCACATGCAGACAAGATACACAACTTTAATCACTATGTCCAGAGAGATGTGACCTCAACCGAATGTCAACCTTTTACTGATAACAAGCAGTGATGTTGAAATATGTTTCCGAGACACCAAATGTAGGCTTGTCTTCATGCTGGTGCCTGTGTGCCTGTGTGTGTATGGGTGTATAACTGGGGGAGTGACTTATGAAGCTGGGAAGGCCAACTCTATAGAGACAGGTGTGGGGAGACTCAGAGCTCCAGAAAGACTAGGTGCCAGAGAAGAGTGTTCAGAGGCCACATTGAGCTCAGCTCTTAGGACAGGAGGTGCTTTGGGCTGAGGCAGTGGCTGGGGGCTACTGCCCCTGTTGTAGTGGGTTTCCAGGATGGGTTGCTGAAGGCATGGGTCATCCTCAGCTGGGTCCAGGTACCCATCCAAGCCCTCGGAATGAGGTGAAGCTGCTCCTGTCCTGTCCTACAGAGACTTCCTTGACCTATTCACTGGCCAGGTATAGCAGAAGGTGACTCAGGAGCCCAGGGAAGTGGCCAAGGAAGGATGCCCAGCCCCAGGACACAGAAGAACAGCAGCAGCAGCAGCAGCACCAAAGACCTCTGCTGGTGGCATCCAGCTCCACCACAAAGGTGCACATCCCTAGACTAGCACACAGCAAACTGACCAAGTTCAGCACTGTGCTGACATTCACCTTGCTGTGATGACCCAGGTGGCTGTTCTTGCAAGAAAGAACAGAACTCCACTCACTAGTGGGTACCAGTAAGTGGTGGGAATGTGAGAGAAGTGATGAAGTATGGTTTATGCAACAGTATAGCTTCTGGCTTGGCCTCTTGGATTACTAATTCTGAGAAAAAGCAACTTCTATATCATGAGCACATTGAACACATTTAAGAATCTGTGGAGAGGACCAGGTGGGAAGAACTCAGTCCTCATGCCAGTAACCTGTAGCAACTCAACAACCATATGAGTGAGTCAGTCAACTTGAAGGCAGATTCTCCAGATTCTCATTCAATCTTCAGATGATGCAACCTTTGTCAATACCTTGACTGCAGTCATAAAAAGTCATGGGCCAGACCATCCATCTAAGCCAATTACTGTTTGAGGTAATTTATTATAGAACAAATGATAACTAACACAGAGTGTGGTATCAAAAGTAGTAGGCTTCCTCTTTCAAAAAAAGTAAAACTGAAACTAGACATGTGGAAGTGGCTTTAGGACCAGTCTGTAGCTAGAATAGAAGCTGGAAAGACATTGAGGGATGTGTTCATCAGAGTTAGAGATCTTTGAGCATAATGCTGGCAGAAGCCTGGTGAAATCGAAGTGTTGACAGAGAGACCTGAAGGAAAGCGAGGACAATTTAGTCAAAGGGATTCCTGTGATGTAGAGGCAGCAATACTTTCATTGAAATAACATGAAAAATAGAAAATATAATTAATGAACTGGGTGATCAAGTTAGGGAGATTTCCAGGCAGCATTAATAGATGTGGCCCAGCGTCTTCTTGCTGCATACATTAAAATGAAAGAAGAATGAAAATCTAAAAGAAAAAGACAGGAGTGCCTGGGTGGCTTAGTTGGTTAAGCCTCCAACTTCAACTCAAGGTCATGATCTCACCACTCTTGAGTTCAAGCCCCACATTAGGCTCTGTGCTGACAGCTCGGAGCCTAGAGCCTGCTTCCAACTCTGTGTCTCCCTCTCTCTCTGCCCCTTTCCTACTCACGCTCTGTTTCTTTCTCTCAAAAATAAATAAACATTAAAAAAATTAAAAGGAACAAAACAAAACAAAAATAAAGATAAAGGAGCTAGAACATGCTTAGTTTGAGAATTTCAGGTTCTCCAGATAGCAAGTAAATCTAATATTGAGAAGTAGTTCTCAAAGATCAAGAGGCAACCGAGTGTGACAGTTTCTAAGTATTGTTGAGTTTTAACCTAAAAAAAGAAATAAGAGTAAATGAAGGCAAAGTGGTATTTGCAGAAATTCTTCATAGGTCCGAGGAAAGTACGAAGACTTCACATGAAAGAGTATGAAATGGTCTCAACAGGATACATAAGAAAAAAGAAAAAAAACTAGTATAAGAGGCAGAAACAATGTTAATGGCTTCCAGGCATTGTTTTACACACATAGCTTTACATCAGGATCATCTAGGGAATTTTAGATACACTGCTTCAGAGGATGTGTTAAAAATCAGATGTATTAGACTCTTTATGGGTAAGGTTTAAACATATTTAAAAATGTCCTCTATAGTGATGATTCTAAAAACTCAAATTTGAAAATAACTGTTAAAAAGACAAAATATATATCCTATAAAAATCAAGAATTATACTTTTTCAATCATCTATCTAAAATACTGTATGAAAGAAGATAATTATTATATAAGTCAAATGTTGGAGAAAAACAACTTTGAACATAAGTTTCCATAATAAAT
This sequence comes from Panthera pardus, assembly GCF_024362965.1. NCBI lineage: Eukaryota > Metazoa > Chordata > Mammalia > Carnivora > Felidae > Panthera > Panthera pardus. Next base: position 48,762,131 of record NW_026526655.1, on the reverse strand, counting down.
TTTATTTTAAACTGAATATATGCATATTTTTTTGTGTGCATAAGACTCAAATACATTATCACTAGGAACATACTCTGAGAAAAAACTCTAAAAACTACTTTAACTGAAGTAAAATTAATCTCTGTATAATTTCCATTATACGGAAAACAAGACCAACAAAGGCTTTATTTAGGTTTTTGTAAATTGACAAAATGCATATTCAAATTTAAGACAAATTTCAGATTGGGTTCTAAAAAGTATTCAACAATGTGTTGTTTTGAACACATTGAGGAAAACAAGCTTAAAAGGAAATAAACACAGAATATGGCAAATATGGAGTAGATACCCCAACCGGGCAATTTCACTTCAGCTCAAATACAATTCAAGACTGAAAATAACCATAAAATATTAAGAGTGAATAGCTAAAAGAATAATTTACTAAGAATATATTGCACTTCTGATATAGTCTTGATACCTATATGTCAAAGTTTGTCAGAAATACAGAAAGAAATATATTATTCTAAAATTACAGTTTTGCATATATCTTGAGAACTGATAGATAAATGTGATTAGAATAATCAAAGTATTAAAGGTTTTATTAGAAAGTAAAGTAATAAAGAACAGTTTCCCTTACAGATAAATACTATATGCCATTGCTGTAGAATATTAACATTGACATTAAAAACAAAAACATTGTAAAAGAAACCAAATCTCAATAAGTGTCACAGAATCATTATAACCAATGATTACAAAGAAATTAAGCTCATAAACAGAAACATAATAGCTTATAAAATATGTTAATGTGCAAATATGTTAGTCATATTTTTAAATATCTCATGGCTTATACAGGAAAACATGACAAATTCTTAAACATTTATTCAAAATATATTAAAAGTAAATTCCAAATTTATGAACTAAATCCAAACTGGCCACTGAAGGATGTTGAGAAAAAGACAGTAAGAGAGAAACAGAAACTGGTTTTAATGTTTTCATCAGAAAAAAATGAAAATAAAGGCAGTAATAGTTCATATAAAAAATTAGAAAAGATTAAAATAGTAACTCCAAATAAATAAGGTAAATAAAATAATAAAAGAAAAAACAATAATTTAAAAAAATAAAATGTCTTAATGAATCATTTTTTTCTCTTTAAAATCAAATAAATCTTGGGGCACCTGGGTGATTCAGTTAGTTAAGTGTCTGACTTTGGCTCAGGTCATGATCTCATGGTCCATGAGTTCAAGCCCCACATTAGGCTCTGTGCTGACAGATCAGAGCCTGGAGCCTGCTTCGGGTTCTGTGTCTCCCTCTCTCTCTGCCCCTCCCCCACTCATGCTCTGTCTCTGTCTCTCTCAAAAATAAATAAACATCAAATATTTTAAAAAATATAAAAAAATAAAATAAATCTTTGGCAAGACTCATAATAAAAAAAGGAAATAATTATGTACCAGAGTTATTTTTTGTTTGTTGGTTTTTTTGTGGTTTGCAAGGATCAGAAATGAACCATGGATGAATTAAATGTAAAAAAAAATTTAAACAGTAATAGAAGAGTTGATAGAATTTACTTTGAACTCAAAAGAACAACGCTTGGAAATGGATGGTGTAAAGGAGTCTGAGCAGATATGTCCACAGACATAATAAGGATTCTGCTATCAATGTTTAATGTGGATAGCAAGGACTTGTACCATCGTGGCCACAGCTGCCAGTACTGGGCACAGCTGCTGAAGTCCTAATATTTTCAACCCTGCAATCTGGGGGATTAATCCTTTTCTGTCTCTACTTCTCTGCCTTTCTGTTTCCTCATTCAAAAACCTGAAGTTAGTGGTTTTGATTTGTGAGGCTTCATTTGATCATGTCCTCATGCATGAACGGCAAGCTGAACAGAAAAAAAAAGGACCTGGAATTTTCAGTTTCAATAGTAAATGCAGGAGGTTCTGCCTCCACCTTACCAACCTCTTTCCCTCCCTAAATCTATGTCTAATCTTCATTATCTAACAGAAAGTATGTTTCCCAAATAAATCAATACAAAAGCTCCTCAGTTACTGTATCTAGAGACAAATCCTGGATTTTTAGCTAAAATAAAATCCTTTTGCCATTCTGGGATGATTTCATCTGGATTATCTGTAAACTGTAGCCATGTGATATTGTGCTTTAGAATTTTCAAGAGGAAGAAAGGTGTCTTTTATTACATTAATGAGTTGACTTTTCAGATTGGAGACTAGTTGCCTGGAGAACAAAACGGGTGATCAGTTCCAAACCTCTAGAAGGGAAAGGGACATTGAACAAATCAATGGAAAATGGTCAATGATTTTTAATCAATCATATCTATGTAATGAAGTCTCACATACACAAATAAATAAACCCAAAAGAACAGGGTTCAGAGAGCTTCCTGTTGGTGAACATGTGCTAATTTGGACAGAGGTGTACTTGGACAGGGAATGGAAGCTCTGTCCCTTCCCCCCATAACTCCCCCCACGCATCTCTTTTATTTGGCTGTTCCTATGTTACACAATTTTATAATAAACTGGTAATCTAGTAAGTAAAATGTTTCCCCGAGTTCTGAAAACTACTCTAGCAAATTAAATGAACTCAAGGAAGAGGTCATTGAGCCTTCAATCTATAGCTGATTGGTCAGGACCCCAGGTGACAGATTGGGTAGGTGACTAGCATCTGACGGGCAGGGGACAGTTATGTGGTATTGAGCCCTTAACCTGTGGATTCTGATGCTATCTCTCTGTAGACAGTGTTAAAATTGTAGGACACCCAGCTGGCACTGAGGAATTACTTACTGGGGACTCCCCTCTTTCCACACACCCCCCCCCCACTGGAATTGGGTGCAGAATTGAATGCCAAAACTGGCAATTTATATACCATGGACATATTTATATCAAACTGTGTATAAAAGAAAAAGAAAGAAAAATAAAATTTATTTTGAATATATAAGTATATATTTATTTCACACTTTGGAAGGAAATACAGTAGATATTACTGTCGTTTTTATATATTTATTAAGAGGCTCTAATAGTTGGTTATACTAATAATTATCCTTTTATTGTCTTTCAGATATGAGTGTAGTCATAATGCTGCCACACAGCTATACTTATCCAGATCTGAAGTATGCCAGCATATTTACAGAATTCTCTGCAAATCAGGCTTGATTTTTTTTTCTCCTCTAACAGCTATCCATAGGGGAAATGCCCCATGCAACTATAGATAAAATGCTGAAGTGATAACAGTGTAGCAGATACAAACATGCCAGTAGCTCAGCTCCGTGTGTGTGCACCTTCCCTTGGCCTGATTCTTTGTGATGATGGAATCTGCTTGTGTGTCCCACCTGGGGCTTGATGATAAGAAAGCCCTACCTTAAAATGGAAACTTGGAATATTAGTCACTAGAGTTCACATAATCATATCTTTTCTGCTTAACTGGAACCAGAAGCAAGAACATTCCTCAAAAGTAGAGCCATAAATTGTCAATCACCCATGACCAATGATTTAGTCAATCATGTCTATGTAATGAACCTCCAAAGAAAACCAAAAGAATGGGGTTCTGATTGCTTCTACATTAGTCAACACAGGGCATTGGGGAGACTGATACAATCAGAGAGCATGGAAGCTCTGCACCCCTTCCCACATACCTTGCCCTATGCATCTGTTCTATCTGGCTGTTGATTTGTATTTTTTCATGTACTTTGTAATAAACTGGTAATATAATGAGTAAATGGTTTTCCTGAGCTCTGTCAGCTGTCCTAGTAAATTAGTATAACCCAAGGAGGGGGTCATGGGAACCTCTGATTTATAGTCAATCAGTCAGAAACACAGGAAATCAGAACTTGTGATTGGCAACTGAAGAGGTCTTGTCGGACTGAGTCCTTACTCTGTGGAATCTGATGCTACTTCCAGGTAAATAGTGTCTGAATTGACTTGAATTATAGGATACTTGGCTATTGTTAGAGAACTGTTTGGTGGTGTGGGGAAAAATCAGAATTGTTATATACTAACCTAAGGCATATCTTTCCACAGAAGCTAATAACCATGCATTCATTATAATTTCTCATATCCATTTTTTTCTTTCTCCATAAAAATAACAATAGAACGGTCATAATAATTGAAACCTTAAGTTAGGGTACAATGTCAATCAATTTTCACTGCGTGAATACATTTGAGGACTCTTTAACTCCTTGATTCATCTCTTCATTTATACATTTGTCCAAACTGGTTTAAGGTAACAGTATATGCACTGTATATAAGAAAATCAATGCTGTAAAGTTAAATATGTATATAGTTTGAAATGCCATCTTCTATATTGATATGATAGTACATATGGGTTGTGTGTGTGTGTACATAATTATATAGAAGTAGAATGTAAATCTGGAGGGATAAATGGCTTATTCTTGATTCCATTGTATCTTGTCTTAAAGAATCTCTGTTATCGGGTCTGACTCCCTCCCAGTGCTGCAGGGCCCCTCCCAAAGAGGATCATGGAAGGATAAGCGAGCTAAGCCTGCCCCTCCCACTCCTGCCAACCCACCCAAGCTAATACGCCAGATCCCCGGCACCACAAGCCTGGCAGTGTGCAAGTAGCCCAGGTGGGCCACACCACCCCACAGTGAATCCCACCCCTAGAAGAGGAGAAGAGAAGGTACACACCAGTCTGACCGTGGCCCCAGCAGTGGGCTGGGGGCAGACATCAGGTCTGACTGCGGCCCCACCCACCAACACAAGTTATTCAAGACAGCACAGGGGAAGTGCCCTACAGTTCTGCACCACTCCAGGGACTATCCAAAATAACTAAATGGAAGAATTCCCCTCAAAAGAATCTCCAGGAAATAACGACAGCTAACAAACTGATCAAAATGGATTTAAACAATATAACAGAAAGTGAATTTAGAATAATAGTCATAAAATTAATCGCTGGGCTTGAAAACAGTATAGAGGACAGCAGAGAATCTATTGCTACAGAGATCAAGGGACTAAGGAACCACAGGAAAAAGTCTCCAAAAGCATGGAGGTTAAAGGACACCCTACTAAAGAATGAGTGGGTCAACCAGGCAATTAGAGAAGAAATTAAAAAATATATGGAAACAAATGAAAATGAAAATACAACAATCCAAACGCTTTGGGATGCAGCAAAGGCAGTCCTGAGAGGAAAATACATTGCAATCCAGGCCTATCTCAAGAAACAAGAAAAATCCCAAATACAAACTCTAACAGCACACCTAAAGGAAATAGAAGCAGAACAGCAAAGCCAGCCTAAACCCAGCAGAAGAAGAGAAATCATAAAGATCAGAGCAGAAATAAACAATATAGAATCTAAAAAAACTGTAGAGCAGATCAATGAAACCAAGAGTTGGTTTTTTGAGAAAATAAACAAAATTGATAAACCTCTAGCCAGGCTTCTCAAAAAGAAAAGGGAGATGACCCAAATAGATACAATCATGAATGAAAATGGAATTATTACAACCAATCCCTCAGAGATACAGGCAATTATCAGGGAATACTATGAAAAATTATATGCCAACAAACTGGACAACCTGGAAGAAATGGACAAATTCCTAAACACCCACACACTTCCAAACTCAATCAGGAGGAAATAGAAAGCTTGAACAGACCCATAACCAGCGAGGAAATTGAATCAGTTATCAAAAATCTCCCAACAAATAAGAGTCCAGGACCAGATGGCTTCCCAGGGGAGTTCTACCAGATGTTTAAAGCAGAGATAATACCTCTGCTTCTCAAGCTATTCCAAAAAATAGAAAGGAAAGGAAAACTTCCAGACTCATTCTATGAAGCCAGCATTACTTTGATTCCTAAACCAGACAGAGACCCAGTAAAAAAAGAGAACTACAGGCCAATATCCCTGATGAATATGGATGCAAAAATTCTCAATAAGATACTAGCAAACCGAATTCAACAGCATATAAAAAGAATTATTCACCATGATCAAGTGGGATTCATTCCTGGGATGCAGGGCTGGTTCAACATTCGCAAATCAATCAACGTGATACATCACATTAATAAAAGAAAAGATAACCATATGATCCTGTCAATCGATGCAGAAAAGGCATTTGACAAAATTCGGCGTCCTTTCTTAATAAAAACCCTCGAGAAAGTTGGGATAGAAGGAACATACTTAAAGATCATAAAAGCCATTTATGAAAAGCCCACAGCTAACATCATCCTCAATGGGGAAAAACTGAGAGCTTTTTCGCTGAGATCAGGAACACGACAGGGATGTCCACTCTCACCGCTGTTGTTTAATGTAGTGTTGGAAGTTCTAGCATCAGCAATCAGACAACAAAAGGAAATCAAAGACATCAAAATTGGCAAAGATGAAGTCAAGCTTTCACTTTTTTCAGAAGACATGATATTATACATGGAAAATCTGATAGACTCCACCACAAGTCTGCTAGAACTGATACATGAATTCAGCAAAGTTGCAGGATACAAAATCAATGTACAGAAATCAGTTGCATTCTTATACACTAATAATGAAGCAACAGAAAGACAAATAAAGAAACTGATCCCATTCACAATTGCACCAAGAAGCATAAAATACCTAGGGATAAATCTAACCAAAGATGTAAAAGATCTGCATGCTGAAACCTATAGAAAGCATATGAAGGAAATTGAAGAAGATATAAAGAAATGGAAAAAACATTCTGTGCTCATGGATTGGAAGAATAAGTATTGTTAAAATGTCAATACTACCCAAAGCTATCTACACATTCAATGCAATGCAATCCCAATCAAAATTGCACCAGCATTCTTCTCGAAACTAGAACAAGCAATCCTAAAATTCATATGGAACCACAAAAGGCCTCGAATAGCCAAAGTAATTTTGAAGAAGAAGACCAAAGCAAGAGGCATCACAATCCCAGACTTTAGCCTCTACTACAAAGCTGTCATCATCAAGACAGCATGGTATTGGCACAAAAACAGACACATAGACCAATGGAATAGAATAGAAACCCCAGAGCTGGACCCACAAACGTATGGCCAACTAATCTTTGACAAAGCAGGAAAGAACATCCAATGGAAAAAAGACAGTCTCTTTAACAAATGGTGCTGGGAGAACTGGACAGCAACATGCAGAAGGTTGAAACTAGACCACTTTCTCACACCATTCACAAAAATAAACTCAAAATGGTTAAAGGACCTGAATATGAGACAGGAAACCATCAAAACCCTAGAGGAGAAAGCAGCAAAAGACCTCTCTGACCTCAGTTGTAGCAATTTCTTACTTGACACTTCCCCAAAGGCAAGGGAATTAAAAACAAAATTGAACTATTGGGACCTCATGAAGATAAAAAGCTTCTGCACAGCAAAGGAAACAACCAACAAAACTAAAAGCAACCAGCGGAATGGGAAAAGATATTTGCAAATGACATATCGGACAAAGGGCTAGTATCCAAAATCTATAAAAAACTCACCAAACTCCACACCTGAAAAACAAATTATCCAGTGAAGAAATGGGCATAAAACATGAATAGACCCTTCTCTACAGAAGACATCCAGATGGCCAACAGGCTCATGAAAAGATGTTCAACGTCGCTCCTCATCAGGGAAATACAAATCAAAACCACACTCAGATATCACCTCACGCCAGTCAGGGTGGCCAAAATGAACAAATCAGGAGACTATAGATGCTGGAGAGGATGTGGAGAAACGGGAACCCTCTTGCACTGTTGCTGGGGATACAAATTGGTGCAGCCACTCTGGAAATCAGTGTGGAGGTTCCTCAAAAAATTAAAAATAGACCTACCCTATGACCCAGCAATAGCACTGCTAGGAATTTACCCAAGGGATACAGGAGTACTGATGCATAGGGGCACTTGGACCCCAATGTTTATAGCAGCACTCTCAACAATAGCCAAATTATGGAAAGAGCCTAAATGTCCATCAACTGATGAATGGATAAAGAAACTGTGGTTTATATACACAATGGAGTACTACGTGCCAATGAGAAAGAATGAAATATGGCCCTTTGTAGCAACGTGGATGGAACTGGAGAGTGTGATGCTAAGTGAAATAAGCCATACAGAGAAAGACAGATACCATATGTTTTCACTCTTATGTGGATCCTGAGAAACTTAACAGAAACCCATGGGGGAGGGGAAGGAAAAAAAAAAAGAGGTTAGAGTGGGAGAGAGCCAAAGCATAAGAGACTGTTAAAAACTGAGAACAAACTGAGGGTTGATGGGGGGTGGGAGGGAGGGGAGGGTGGGTGATGGGTATTGAAGAGGGCACCTTTTGGGATGAGCACTGGGTGTTGCATGGAAACCAATTTGACAATAAATTTCATATATTGAAAAAAAAAGAATCTCTGTTATCAAAACTGATTGGAAATCCAATTAAGGTGAAAATCTGATATTCAATGAATTTAATCAATGGCAAAGTCCCATTCATACATGCACATAGATACACATACATATCTCTTGCACATCTCCCATACGAGAGTTGATTGTAATCGTTTTGTTGTGGTCAGTTGTGCTTTTAGTAGGACAAATCAATAAGATCTACAAAAACAAAACTTACAAACTGAAAAAGAAAAATGACAACTCTTAACAAACACTTACTAGTAGCCAGGCTCTATGCTAAATACAACATTAATGGTATTGTAAATATAATTGAGACAGTAAATGTGTCATTTATATTTAGGTTTTAAAGATGAGAAAATTGAAACTTTAAAAAGGTTAAGAAACCTTCCACAGATCATCCATTTAGGAGATGGTGGAACCAGGCTTACAATCCCCCAAAATACCTTCAGAGCCTCCACAACTGGTAGCAATATTATGTTGCCTCCCATAAAACAAGACAGCATAGTTGCAGATACTGGGAAAAAACCTAGAAAGCCTTTAAGAACAGTGAGCAGTGAGCGCTTAACAAAATGAAAAGGAGGCATTTTCAATGCTGTTTCCAATTGAATGAGTGACATACAACGATTTTCACAGTTCATTTGATAATACATCCTAGCTGATTTAATTATCTCCTCCTTGATCATTTTTTTTTTCATCATGTTTTCACTAGAAGAGAATATATTTTATCTTGGATGAATAAACCATTTGTCAATAGGATATACCAAAGACAAAAGGTTTAGTTGATCTAGAAGTAGTGTATTTATTAGGATGTTAACTTTTATCCAAGCTTGTCTTCAGTTAAATACATGAAAATTGGATCTGCAGACACTCTTTGTAATCATTTCATCTGTGAGTTAGTGAATCTATCAAAAACATTTACGCATTCAATATTGAGTGTTCACTGTTATGCATTCACTTAATTGTTTTATTTTACCCAATATGCCATGATCTAATAGAAGAGGCAAAATACATTAGCTTCTATTCTATACAGAAGAATTAGAAATGTTAATATATATTTATAATGTAGTGTGATGAGAGTTATAAAAGAATAAACAGAATGAAATGAATAACTAAATACACCTGCTGGAGAACAGAATATAGATCAGTTATCTTTTCTCAAATAAACTGGCATCAGTTTTCAGTAAAATGTTATACACCTATCACCTCTCCTACTACCTCTCACTTGGCCAGGAATTCAACTGACACAAATAAAATATCTGATAAATATGGGAAATGTTCAAGAACTATTGGACAAATATTAAAAGTTTATAAAGATTGTATTTGTTATTAATTCTGACTTATTTTCTCTAACTCATTTATGAAGTTTCAGCAAAATGAGATATACTTAATTCTTTGATCATGAAATCCAGGTAGAAAAGTGGATTGAAAAACAAAGTGTTCATTTTGAGTATTTGGGTGACTTTACTAATATAAGTGTCTTATCCTTTTTGGTGCACAACTTGGAAAAATATATGAATTTTTAAGTCGGACGGGAAGAGTATTTCAAGTGGTTGGTAATTTTGGTTTCTCTAGAATGAGATAATCAAGATATTGTTTTTTGTTGAAGCTAAACAATGATTTGGTAGATGCCAAGTAAGCAATTAGAGTAAATTCTCTTTAAACTAATGAAGTTATAGGATAATGGTCTTTTTGTGAAAGAAGTTCCTTGAGTGGTATCTGAAAGCATTTGATTGAAAATATGTACTATGTAATTTATCTATTTATGTTAATTTATTCAACCTATATCAAACATAGAGGTTGTTTCTGATTGATTATAATTATTTTTGATTTGTATAGACTCTAGAAGTTTTCATAAATAACTTTCTGATTAAACACTATGATATGTATGGAAATAAGCTGCAGTTCAAATTATTAATGCAATTTAAAATATAGTAACACTCATGAGTATTAATAAATAAAAGCTTATTTGAAGATACATATATATATATATTATACTCTTACTTTCCCCGATGTGTATCTTTTTTAAATACGATAATTTAAAGAATAAATCAGGGCACCTGCGTGACTCAGTTGGTTGAGCATCCAGCTTTGGCTCAGGTCATGATCTCACGGTTGACGAGTTCGAGCCCCACATGGGGCTCTGTGCTGACAGCTCAGAGCCTGGAGCCTGCTTTGTATTGTGTCTCTGTCTCTCTGCCCCTCCCTCACTCATGCTGTGTCTCTCTCTGTCTCAAAAATAAAATAAACATTAAAAAAACTAAAACTTTTAAAAAATAAAGAATAAATCAATATTGGTTTTACTTTATAATTCTGATTGTTAGCAATGATAAAATATTTTTTTTCCTTTTTATTGGCCATTTGTTGTTCTTTAAAGAATTGTCTTTATATATTTTATAAATTGTAAAATTTATTGGGGTAACGGGGGGTATTTAATTAATTTACATACCTCCTGTGACATTTTTAATGATACTTTTTTAGTATTTGTTATAGTATTTCAATATACTTTAGCATTTTACCACTTTTACCATTTTAACTATCTATATGATGCTTAATCTAGAGATGTTTGTACTTTATTTACATATTGAACCCATCAGATTATAGTTTGGAGTATATTTTAACCCTTAAAAAGGTAATTTCTTATTCTATAGTCTGTTAAATTCTCACTAATAGTCTCTCTACTTTCAAAACTTAATTTAATTTTTAATTTCATATTAAATACCTAATTGATTATAATACTTTCAGTGTCCAGCATAGTGAGGATACCAACATAAGTGTTTTCAAGCTCTATCTTAAATTTTATTACCTTAAAAATGTTTCCTTTATTTATTACTCTAATCCACTGTCTCTACATTAGCTCTTTTTCATATCATTTCTCATTGCTAATGTGCTAACTGCTCTTTGCTGCTCTGTTTACACACGTGTTCATTTTTTACACTGCCAAGAGTGTCAGCTACTAAGAAAAGAATACCACATCACTTAACTCCTCAGCAAAAATGCAACACCATCATTGGCTCTCCATCAGCTACAGAATCAATATCTGAAGTGCAAAGCCCTTAACGTGGTTTGTAAGGTCCTTCACAATATGACCACTAGATTACTTCCCTGGAGAAAATTATTTATTTTTTGTACTCTTCATAACAATCATGACATATATAATAATACTCTAAAATATGCAATGCCATCTCACGTTTTCTGACATGGTCTTCCCTCTGCCTAAAATGTCTATTTCCCTGATGTATAGCTTTGTCTTCTGCTTGAAAAAGGCTGTTTATCTTTCAAACCCAATAGCATATCACCCCTTTTGTTAAAACAAATAGCCATTTTTTTTCTAAATCCCTAAATAGTGCCTATTCCCATTTTAAGCTATTTAATATTTATTTGGCACACCATGTTACATATCCAGCAATTTGTTAAAAGATATGGAAACCTGAAGATAATTATAATATACTGGCAATGGCATATATGAAGAATGCAAATTTCCAAAATCAGTCAGCCTTTATTTTTCTTATAAGGTATTCTTTTCAAAGTATAAGTGAAACTAAAATATCTCTGGCCTCTATAAGCTGACATTTTTTTTCTCTTGAATGTAGATACTGGCTAAGTTAACTGATTATATAGGTGAAAAAATGGATTGGTATTAGCCTCTATTTAAAACCTAAGTTTCTCAGAAACAAGGATTGCAATTTCTTACGAAAATTCTGTGCCTCAAGAATGTACTTGGGCCCATGTTCCCATACAATTTCTCTGTATATATTGATAGTCAGGCAACATCCTCATATGCTTGTTTTCCTCATAATGTGTTATTTCCCTGCATATTCTGAAGACACTGCAAATTCAACATACCCAAAACTGCATTCAGTCATTTTAAATCTCCAACTACTTCTCTTCTCTTTTATACTTGACCTCATGGATGACAACATCATTTACTATTAGACACTCAATCTTGAAACCTTGAAAATTAGTTATATTTGACCCATTTTCCCTCCCTCTCACCTTAAACATCACAGTTAATCAACAAATCTTGACATTTTCTCCAGCAGTATCCTCCTAATTGGTTTTCCTGCTTTCAATCCTGCACTGTTACATAACTTTCCTCTGAGTAAACCAGAATTGCTTTTCTAAATGATTTACACTATCAATTCCTGTTAATTCCGCAGTGGTTCTCAGGACCAGGTCTTTCCCACGTGGGTGGTCTCTGTGCCCACCACAACACCTGTCATATCGGAGTAGTTTGCAAGGGGCACTGGAGGTATATTTAGTTATCAGAAAAGTGCAGTTCAGTAGTGTAATTGGATGAGACAAACATTTTACGAAGACAAGAACTAGCATAAACTGTGGGCACCTCTGAAAAATTTTGGCTGTTAAAAAAAACCAAAACTCATTTAGGTAAGCAATCATCTAAAAGTCTTCTCTCATTGTTATGTTTGGTAAGGATTTGGAATCACTTTCCCAATCAGTTGACAAAGCTACAGTAATTACATATTTTTGATCAAAGAAATGCTTTCTCTCTTTAAGTCTGGATCCACATTAATTTTTGTTTAGTGATGTTACCATCTCTTGCCAAATGTGGCATGACTGAAATACCTACTGTCCACTAAATTTTAGTGGTTTGCTAAAAGGATATAATAGTTTCTATGGAGGATTTTTTAAATATATAACTCAATAATTCTATACTACACAGCTTTTTATTGGAAAGAATATATTCTAAAATGTTGATGGTCTTTCATTTTCTTATATTGTATTTTATTTGTGCCAGTTAGCCATATTCATAGGCCAATCACAGATAATATTAAGTTAAATTTGAAGTCTCCATGGGAAAAGCATTTTAAAGTGCTATTTGAGGGAATTAATTCAAATAACCTTTGTTTCCCTCTCTAGTTCTTTTATGTTTAAAAATATGATAATAGCTAATGGATGAAAATTGTAGCTTAGCTTATGATCCCAGACACTCATTGTGACCTTCTTCATCTCTCTTTGATCCTTAAGAATGGCAAATCTAGTTAAATTAAGCTCATTTCATTCTTTGACTTGGCCTTTCTTCTTTGATAGTTAGACCTTGTTTATATAGTTAAATATCTTCTTCAATTTGGACTCTTGTATTGCATTTTGATTGTAATTATGAATTCATGCAATTTAAAAATCTGCATTATAAATAAACATTATTACTTGAAAACTTTTCTCTAGTCTTATGTAAAGATTTTTATTTGCTTTCCCTTCAGATTTAATGGATTATTGTCCAGGAAACCATAAGCTTAGGAAAAAAAAAAAAAAAAGACTAAGCCAAAGTTCAGGGTTTATGATGAACTGTTTTTTTTTTCTTTTTCTAAACTACACTATTTTGCTATGAAGATGTATCCACATGAAGCAAAGCCACCTTGTCAATGAGAAAATCCTTAATGGGCTGACCTTTGGCTTGCGGAGGGCCAAAACTGCAATTCAACAGGTTACTTTTAATTAGTTAAGATGTCATTTCAAAATAAAAATAGTGAAACAAAGTCATAATTCTGGTAGATGTTTTCTTCAATCAGGATTTGGAAAAGCTGGCAGGAGGCAATGCTGTCAAGCTTTAATGACTTCTTGAGCCTGAGTGACAACACATTTCATTATAAGTAGGTCAAGGTTAGTTTGTCACTCAGTGGCAGCACAAATACATGCCACAATCCCTAGAACATATATCAGAATGAAATCAGAAAAGCTAAGGAGAAAGGATTAATGTTATAAATTCATTTCTGTTTCCCGTCAACAATTTATAAAATTGGCAGTAGTGTTACAAACTGAAAACTTATAAAAGCAAAATAATAAGATATTCACAATTTATGTATTTCTATAAATGCTATTTAAATGAATCATTAAATTGACAAACTCAAATAATGTGCGCATTATTTTTGTTTCACAACTATGGAAAAGATCTTAATAAGTTCACAGGTTATCACTAAATTTGATTATTTTGTCAATGAATATATTTATTAACATTTTATGAAGGAAGAAAACTGTGGAATTTTTAACTGTTGATTAAAAAAAAAACAGCTAGTTTGTTTTTATGGGTATAGTAGTTTTCTTGCTATGGTAGTTTTCATGGCAATGTTGGATATGCTTTTCTCCCAGAACTCACTACCCACTTTTTTGTCCCTACTGTGTTTCTCTTTGACTGAAGAGCAAGAAGGAAATAATTAAATTTGTCTTTATCTTGTTGTTACTTGAAATTATCCCTCAAGTTCATCCTTAGTCAGTGTTGTTTTCTCCTAAGCAATTTTTTTTCAGCAACTACAGGAAAATAATATCAACCAACGAAAATAAACAGTTGTAGAGAAACATATGCATACATAAAAATACACACACACAAAACACACACACACACACACACATTATATACACCTATATGTAACAGTCCAAGAAAGCCAAAATAGAAATGAAAGTAAATCAACATGGATTCCATTCAGTTTTTGATTTTGGAACTGTAGTGACATTGCTTTATTTCCAGCTTCTTTTTTTTTAAATAAAAATAAATAAATAAATGTAATTTATAGTCTCTGAGGAAAACACAGAGCTATTGATAGAAAAGTAACCCTCCACAATCAAACCATTGTAAATATTTTGTTGTATTTCTTCCTAGTATTTCTCATACACTTTCATTGGAATCTTTGAAAATCCCTTTGGTGTCAGTTCTCCCAAAACTGTGTGGCAACTTTATGGGTAAATTCAGCTTTCAGTAATAATTTATAGAATTGAGTTTGTTTAGCCTTGAGGTGTACTACAGTCCAAACAGTATTAAAAAATGAAATATTCAAATTGCATTGGTTTTAGATGTGTACTAATAAATAGTGTATCCCCACTGATTTTATATACAACTTCAGGCCAACACCATCTGTGCTTAAGTTATAGGCACTCAGTGCATTATTTGGTATACTATCAAAGAGATGCTTACCCCAAATAAATTAGGTGTCTCCTAAGAGAATCCTAACTTCTGACCATTCCTTTGCCAGTAGGAGGTTTACTTTCAACCCTAACTTCAGGAGCTCAGTGATTCCTAAACTTCCCCATCATAGCTATATCTAATTTATGTTCATATTTAAAAAAATTGTTCCTTTATGCCAACACAGATGAGTGACCTACAGTTGAATGCAACATGCTCTTCTATTGCAAAAAATCTGGTATAATAACAATAATAAATAATCTGGTTGATACACAATGTTACATTAGTTTCAGGTGTACAACATAATGATTTTTGTGGTAAATGTGTTTCTTTAAAGACAAACTACCATTCATTCTTCTAAGGCACCAATGTACTGTGAGCAGTTGTTAAGTGTTTTATAAATATTGATTCATTTAATCTTCCTAAAAACACTGTGGTAATTATTATTATATTCATGAAATAAGAATATATACATGTACAATAAAAATGGAAACAATATTTTCTTGTGTTTATTGAACACTTTTCCATCCTTTCTCATTTTGGAATTGACTATCTAATCCCAGGACCACCCAAACATTAATATTGGCTATTAGAGAGAAAGAGAGGGAACCAGAGGAGTTTTTTCTTATGCTTAATAGTAAAAAAAATGCAAGGAAAAACACATGGAGACACTGGCTTTTGAGATTTTATCTGAAACCCTTCACCTGATTCTTTGTATAAATTCAAAATACAGTCTTATTTATCTGATATTCACTGAATAAATTTTTATTTCTTGTTTCATAAAACTGTTCATTTTTGTTTAGGGTATTTTAAAATTTCAAACCATATTTTATCCAGGTTATTAACTACAGAGGTACCAAATAGTGAATTTATATTAATTATCTAGAAAATAATGTAATTGTAACATGCCCCTATAATTTTTAAATATTGTTTCCCAATAATGATTAGTAAAAAGCACAAATAGACTTGATTTGAAGCCCATTCGAATTATTAATCTGTGATTTTCATTTCCTTTAGATAAGAAATGAAGATAGCTTCATTTTACATTTTATGAAAGTACATGATTATTAAATAGAAAAATCAATTTAAAAAACAGAATTTACACACAATTTAACTCAATATTTGTTTATTTCAATGTGAAAAATAAAACAATGAAATCTCCAAACTAAAAACTGATTTATTGCATAGTAGTTTTGCACTATGCATGTGTATGATCTTTTACTTTTAAAATAATTTAATGACTTTTAAAACTACTTAATATAGGATTTCTATTAAAGTTCTGGAATTGGGCCACCTAGCTGAAGGCAGTGCCAGAGATCAGAATTTTATAGTCACACAAAAGGCATTTAATAGATTTTTAAAACTATTGTTTAAATGTTTATTTTGGGAGAGAGAGAGAGAATCTCAAGCAGGCTCCTGCTGTCAGGAGAGAACCCAACGTGGGGCCTGATCTCATGAAATGTGAAATAATGACAGGAACTGTGAGATCATGACCATAGCTGAAATCAAGAGTCAGACACTTAACCGACTGAGCTAGCCAGATGCCCCTTAAAACTATTTTATACAAACTTCTTTTAGACAAGTGAGCATGACTATTCAGTCCTTCCTTTTCCTGCTGATGCTAAAAAGCTGCATCTCCAGACCAGAAGTTTTTAAAGACTTGAAAGTTCTACTATTTTTTTGTTGCTTTATTTTATAGTCTTCAAAAGTCTATTGACTATTAATTTATGTAGCCTTAATATAATTATATGTTTCCCTTTATCTTTTGGTTAATCCTTATTACATTATATCGGTAAATTTTATTTTAATAAAGTAATCTTTTCTAAGATAAATTTATAACAAATGAAGAAATATAATTATTAGCCAAGAATGTTTATTTTATGAAACCAATTTTATTTAAACATTAATTAATAAACATTTAATACGTTTGAAAAAACATCTTCCTAGAACTTCTTATCTTCTTAAATTTCCACTTAGAAATAATTCACACATGCAAGCTGGCCAGGACACATATGTACACCTACATACATGTATATGCAAACACAACATTTTTCAAACAAAAAATTTACCACAGACTTATTTTTTTATCAGGTCAATCTTTTTTTTCCCTCTCTAATTAGGAGTTTGTTATTCTCTTAGCAGAGTCTTTCTAACCAAATAGTTGCTTTCTAAACTTTGAAACTTTGAACGCAAAGCTTTACCCATCAGTTTATTAAATACTTTAAAAATTACAGGGGCACCTGGGTGGCCCAGTCAGTTAAGCGTCCAACTTCAGCTTAGGTCATGATCTCATGGCTCATGAATTTTTTGCCCCATGTCAGGTTCTGTGCTGACAGCCTGCTTCAGATTCTGTGTCTCCCTCTCTCTCTGCCCTTCACCCACTTGCACTCTATCTCTCTAAATAAATAAATAAATAAATAAATATTAAAAAAAATTAAAAATTACAGTTACTATTTACCAAAATAATCGAATAGGAAAAAAAAATCTCTTTGCCTGCAAGAGAACACACACACACACACACACACACACATTTTAAAAATACAATTATTCATGTCCAAAATATTAATTTGAGATCAGCACATTCACTCACCATTTAAACATGTTTATACTTTATATGATTTTTCTTTCCAAAATTGGATTTAAGAGTCTATGGATATTCAAAGTGACATGTGGAAGACTCTTGGTTCATTTGTCTCCTTCTTTGTCTTTTTTTTAAAAGTATAATTCAACAGGATTTATTTATAAAGAGATTATTTACAAAAACATGAGCAAGAGGCAAAGTAACTGGAAGGGATGGTACAGGGTGAGTAACATAGGAGGTGTCCAAACAGGAGAGTGATGAAGCCTGGCAAGGCTGACTTTTGCTCTCTCACCATGTAGGAGTCATGTGCTGGCCTGAAGCAAAGAAGCTAAACCTCACTGTTTTCCCACCATTTGATCTCCTATCGGAGCCCTTCATTGACCAAACAGAAGCCAAAGGGCACATCAGCTTCCCCAGCAGAAATAAGTGTGGAGAAGAACATGGACTACATCTGGACAATCGAATGGAAGTGATCTGACACAACATGGCTTCTTCAGATCAGCAATTAAAATGTCCAAGGGGCGTCTGAGTGGCTCAGTCAGTTGAGCATCTGACTTCGGCTCAGGTCATGATCTCAAGGTTCATGGGTTCTAGCCCCGCATCGGGCTCTGTGTTTACAGCTCGGAGCCTGGAGCCTACTTCAGATTCTATGTCTCTCTCTCTCTCTCTGTGTGTCTCTCTGCCCTCCACCACTCATGCTCTCTCTCAAAAATAAAATAAACATTAAAAAAAATTTTAAATGTCCAATAATGCAGGGCCAGGAATGATATTCTTTGGCACAACACCAAAAACCATTCCAACTACACACTGATCTATTAAGCATAAAGAGGTATTCAATATAAGGCATATTAGCCAGGGAAATTTCTCTATATTCTTAACACATTGATGCTTCCTTCTGGTACTGTTTTCAAAGATATTTTTACTTGATTTCCTGTACAATGCACTGAGTAAAAATGACATAGTTCTGGTTTCTCTTTCCTGAACCAAATTATGTAGGGTAATAGTAGCTATTATTACCTGAGCTTAGATAGTTTACACATTTCAAAGCTAGTAAGGAGCTGTCCAAGTTTGTCTGAGCCCATGCTCCTTAAACTACTACCTCATACTAGAGAATATGACTATGTTCTGAATATGATATATATAACATATGTGCTGAATATGTTCTCCTCAGCTTCATGTTTGTTCAATTTTTTGCAAGAGGATAGTGAAATCTTTACCTCATTTTCCTAAAGTGAAACATCCTGCCCCACCTTTTCTAGAACTACTTGCATCTATAACCTCTCCAGAATGCACACAATACACTCATCGAAAATGTGAAACAACAATCTCATTTGAGACAGAATATTTGCAAAACTGATGCCACAATTAACGCTTGTCTCTAACAAAGCAGCAACTCTCCATTAGTGATGAGAGTCTAGAATTTGACATCCATGGGCAAATTGACATTCTTTGGAAGTAAAACCCACTCTATATTTTGCCTTCAAATCAAGTTAACAGTCCTAATAGTTAAAATAACCCAACTGTCATTTCAACCAAGCATAATAAGGTGGAGCAGAATACAACAAAGATAAGCTAGAACAGCATCTTAGTTCTTCTGCTCAATTTGACAATATTGTTATTAGATTTTAATGATATTTTGTGGTCCTGGAATTGATAAGACTTTCTAAGTCATTTCAGGCCAAGCCAGAGAGAGTCTAATATCATTCTAACATTACAGTTAGATGATGTGGCTGTGTGTGTGTGTGTGTGTGTGTAGGAAGTGCGTTAGCCTCTGGTGCTATAGTCTCTGGGTGCGGTGATATACACAGACGAAAGGTATTCAAGAAACCTATGTTTTCATAACTTTCATATATTGAAAAAAATAAATCCTTGAATTTTGTAGCATATATAGATTCATTCACATAGTTTCAGAATTGATGGGCAACATCTCCAACACCTACACATGCGCGTGCGCACGCGCGCGCACACACACACACACACACACACACACACACACAGATATGCTGTGTTATCTCCAAGAAAAGGAATTTAAGTATATACTCTCATATTGGAAACATGCTAGATAGGTATTGAAGTCAGCAAATAAAATGTCTATGAATTGATATACAAAGTCCACCAGACTTTTACTAGAGTTCGGGACACATATGTTCAGTGCATAAATGTCATAAAACAACCACAATGGTTTAGAAGATTCATCAAAATAACTTTCACAGAAATTATTTCTTCTAGACTTGAGAATATAGGGCTATGAAGTTTAATAATGGTTTTATATTGTTAAAAAAAACCCCACATCTTTCTGAAGCATAATAGCAATAGATATTAACTGCCTTAGGCACTTCAAAATCTTCTTTTCCCACATGCTATTATTATTTTTTATTATCCCATATAGTTCAGTTTATTAAGTAACACTTTTTTAATTACACAAAAATCAAAATTCCTTCCATTCAGACAGCTCTCATCATAAAAACCTGACTATAACACTCAAAGTGGGTTAGTCTCTGACTACAAGGAATGACCTACTTATATTTAAACTTAAGGAACTGTCTTCTTTACTAGGTAACCAATCCAAAGACATGATACGCTGTAGCAGTAATCAGGGTCTCTTTTCCTCAGGGAAATGGATTTTGCCTTCTTTTTTTTTTTAATTTTTTTTTTAATGTTTATTTATTTTTGAGACAGAGAGAGACAGAGCATGAACGAGGGAGGGGCAGAGAGAGAGGGAGACACAGAATCGGAAACAGGCTCCAGGCTCTGAGCCCTCATCCCAGAGCCCGACGCAGGGCTCGAACTCACGGACCGCGAGATCGTGACCTGAGCTGAAGTCGGACGCCTAACCGACTGAGCCACCCAGGCACCCCCAAGGATTTTGCCTTCTGATGGCTAATTTTATGTGTCAACTTGGTTAGGCTATAGTGTCTCCCTCTTTTTTTTTTTTTTTTTTTTTTGGTCAAACACCAACCTAGGTATTTCTGTGAAGGTATTTTTTAGATGTGATTAACATTTATATCAGTAGACTTCAGGTAAAACAGATTACCTTCCAAAATGTGGGTGGGGTGAGGGTCTTAAGAGAAAAGACTAAGGTCCCTGGAAGAAGAAGGAATCCCCCAGAGCAGCATTAAATTTACCCTGGGTCTCCAGTCTATCAGCTTCTGTGGGGATTTGGGGCCCTACCAGCCCACACCATCGCATGAGCCAATTCCTTAAGATAAATATATATAAATATAAATATAATATATATTATTAGTTATGTATAAAAATAAATACAATTGGTTATTTACATATATACACATATATACATGTATGTATATACATATATAAGTATATATATATACATATATGTATATATATATATACACATATATATATACACACACACACATGATTGGTTCTGTTTCTCTGAAGAACCCTAATACAATTTCTATGTTACTACAAACATATTTGGGTGCTCAGATTCAGAACACAGGGTTGATACTTCTAATGGGACCTTCAAGAAATGTTTTCATGAGGTTGCCTTAAATGATAGTTGAGCACATTTTTTTTTGGTGCTACCAAGCTACATTTTGGCAAAAAGAAATTACGTAAAGCCCTTTAATTTCTCTGACCCCTAATTTTATCAAGCATAAAATAACTGAGTTGAAATTATAGAAAATGAAATAAAGGGCAATGATCAAAATTCCTGTTTTCCCACTAACTGATAAATCAATAAAAATTATTTTACATTGTTTTATATAGAAATTAGTAGACACATAAATAATTTACAAAGATTTACTTATATTAACATAAAAATATAAGATTTTTCTCTTTTTGTCTGGTCAATATGATATCAGAAAACTTTTTGTAGCAAGGATGTGACAGAATAGCAGGTATTAAGTAGGGCTTAGACATTGAAATATTAAAAGTAAAAACACAGTTAAGGTATATATATGTGTTTCACAAAAACCAGAAGGGATGGAAACAACTAAAATGGACACTACTGATTTTAATGACACATGCATATCTATTTGTTTTTTAGGCACTGTTTTGTATGCCATTTTAGCTAGTAATTAAGTCTTGCTAGAACTATAATACAGAGATTTGACAGTGTCATATTCTTCAATAAGATAAATGGATAAATAAGATCTTCATGATCCTTTAGTTCTCAAGTCAAATGTATTTCAGATTTTGAAAAAAAAATATGAAGGCTGGGGTTTGCATTCTCAAAAACTTTTATTCCTCTCTTCTACTTTGATCTTGCTGCTTAAAAGGTGCAGTTGTACAATCATGCAAGGATTCACTGAATCAATGACTGGATTTTTCTTTACAGAGTGGTAACAAACAAATTTTTATAAAACATTAAAACTAAATCCCCAAATGTTTCTCTGGAGCATTTAATTTCCTCAATTTAATGTTGTGCAGTCATTTATTGAAAGCTGTGAATGACAATGAGAGGTGGCTTGTCACAATCAGTTGTCTATTGCATCTGAAATATGAAATAAAATTAACTGAGAAGATTATATATAATGAAATTTTCAGGAAAAGGAAGATAGGTTTTATTAGTCATTTCTCAGTTGAGTTTTTTTGTATTAAGTTCATAGATTCTTGTGATTATGGGAATAAACAAAATTAAAATATAGCAACAAATGGACTTTCTAATTCTTTTCAGCATCATAGTAAGTTAGGCCTCTCTATTTGTACTTATGCTAGTTTTATATTATTTTTTAAACTTTTGATTAATTTTTATTTTGTTAGCTACATTAGGTTTTGAGCTCTTTTCCATGTTAGTTCAAATTCTCCATATAATAATAAACTTTATGTTCACATATTTTATATACAATTTTGATAGGCTCAACTCATCATTTTTTTGTCTGAATATCATATGAATTTTTGTGTTTGGATTCCATCTAAAATCTTATCTGAAAATATGATCATCATTACCTATAAGGCTTCTCTGAATTACTGATAATACAAATAATAGGCTCCATGGTATATTTTTAAAGACATGCTTTCAAACAGGTTGTCATCAACTACTACTCTAGAACTTGTGTGGCTCAATTTCATGTAGCCCATAAATTCCAAATTTTTCATGGATGGTCTTGATGAAAATTAAATACTATGTTTTTAACATTCCTTGCTCAGCAGGCATTTTGCCACAATAATTTCTTCTCAAAGAAACTATCATTATGCATTATTTTTTTCTTCATAATGTTTCCAAGGATTCCACATTATTATTTTTTATCAAGACCATGTGTCCAGGGTCATCTAAGTGGCTCAGTAAGTTGAACGTCTGACTCTTGATTTCTGCTCAGGTCATGATCCCAGGATTGTGGGATTAAGCCCTGTGTTGGGGTCTGTGCTGGGCATGGAGCCTGCAGGGGATTCTCTCTCTCTCTCTCTCTCTCTCTCTCTCACTCCTCTGCCACTCTCTCCCACTCACACACTCTTCCTCTAAAAAAAATTAACTTAAAAAAATACCATCTGTCTAGAGTTCATAACATCAATTTTTCATGTCTGTAAATTTTGGAAGTATTTGGCCACTGTCATCTTCAAGCCTTCTTCTTTTTTTGTTTTCAAAATTATACCATATTTTAAGTTTCACCCACAATTCTTACAAATTACAATCTTGCTCAAGAAATTAGAATTATTTAAAGAACTCAAGAGCTCGTGTTTCTATGCCCTTTCGTATTCTCAGTCCAGTGAGAAATTACAAGATCAAGTATGCCATTGGAATAAGAATTTAGAATGAATATTCCTTTTAGCTTGCTTGTGTCGTCCTTATAGCCAAGTTTCCTCATCTGTCCCTCACAGATCATCATTCAAAAATTGACAATATTAAAATATTGCATAGGTACAATAACAATACTTAACTTTGGAAACTTGATTTTCGTTAATTTTGCATGTAAACAAAGATCTCCTAATTTCTTCACACCCGTTAGAGTAATCGACTTTTCTATATTGTTTTACCTGTTTACTTCCAAGTCAAAAGTCTTTTGAGGGCAGAAACAATGACTCATTCACCTCATCGTAAACACAGTAGGGGAAAAAATAGTTGCTTTCAGTTTATTGTCTACTTATATTTTTGACTCTGTCATCCAAAGAAGCTGAATTATTTCTAAGTTAATAGCTTTCCTCTTTAAAAAGAAGTCTAAAATAAGATGTCATAAATTATAAAATTCAAACTCTTTAACATTAACATTAAATTACCTGCCAGAACCAGCAGCCTAATAGCTTTATTTTTCTTAAAGTAATTTTTATAGTTGACACCATTTTTGAAAGTCAATGATAGTCTTTTTATATATACTTTTTATGGTTACTTATTTCTCTTATCATTTTACACATGTATTTTTAAAATTCCAGAGCATTTGAGAATATACACATGGCTATATAAATTGTCCTAATATTTTCTTTCTTTTCTATATTATTGTAATTATTTGCAGTTCACAGAAAGTATGTACTATATTAGAGATTTTAACTGGCTCACTTAAAAGAAAGCAGCAAATTTTAAGTGGTTTAATAATGTTAGCATCTGTGGATATGGTATATTTAACTTTTGTAATTAAACTTCTTTGATATATTTATTCAGTTTATAATAAGAAATTTATTGGGTTAGTTGAATATATGTGATATTAAAATACTGTGAAGTATTAATCAGTGATATCTACCACCTTTTTATTGATCCTGATATTAAGTGCTTACCACTGTAAGGGCCTTCAGGATTATTAGTGAAGAAACGTATACACAAAAGAAATCAGTGCTTGGTTTTTATTTTATTATTCATTTTTGCGATATACTTTATTAAGAAGGTAGATTAAATTTATAAAGTATTTTGGAAACTATAATATATATATGGAGAATTTGTACTAACGCTTATTTATTGGCTATCATTACTACATACCTTTTAGCTTGCTTACATTGTAATATCTATTTTTGTTTAGTAAAAATGTTGTCAAAAATTAATAATACTTTTGTTACATTAAAAAAAACAAAATATATTTCAAAACAAAGAGTTTAGCACCAATATATTTAATGAACTTGCGAAGTGCCCACTATTACTTCACTAATTTTGTTCGACTGCATAGAGTCAGAGGCATTCATTGACAAAAGAATACTGAGGCTGTTATGAGGACATAATAGTTTTGGGGTTTTTTTTTTTGCATTCTATGGGATTCACAGTTTAAAACTTTTAATGTTATTTTTTAAGTGTATTTATTTATTTTGAAAAAGAAAGACAGCATGAGTGGGGAAGGAGCAGAGAATCCCAAGCAGGCTCTGTGCTGCCAGCGCAAAGCCTGATGCGGAGCTTGAATCCACGAGGTCATGAGATCATGACCTGAGCCAAAACCAAGAGTCAGATGTTCAACCAACTGAGCCACCCAGGTGCCCCTTTGGTTCAAAATGTTTTAATGATCTTGAAGCACACAGTTAACAGTTCATTGGGAGAAGGTCTTGTTGTAATTTATTTGTACTGTCCCTGTTTTTTGTAAGTGTTTTGATTGAGAAAATGGGCAGTAAAATAATTAAAACATATTAAAATATTTTTTTTCTAGATAAAATCAAAATTGGAACAACTCTATATTTCAGGTTAAAAGAGAAACATACAAAAAAGCTAACAATGAAGGAAAATCAATGAATCTGACTTACATTAAATTTTAAAGATGTATTTGGAAGCTTTAATACATAGGATAATTTAATTAATTGAAAAAAAATCTGTGAGCATTTGAAATACATTTTCTCCAGTAAAAAATGTAATATAATTTATTAAATCATTTTTTTAGTAATGTCAGTTATATCATTGGTTTATTTCATTCCATTTTATTTCTTTTAAAGAATAAATTTAATAACATGACTGATGTTTATTCTGATGTTTATTCTGTTTATTCTTATGCTTTATTCTGGCATACTATGCCTTACTCATTCACACATTTGCTTGCTCATTAAAATTTACACTGTGGTTGAAGAAGAAGAAGAAAACATTTTTCTATTCATCATAAGTTAGTAGAAGACAAGTAAATGTAAGTAAGAATTCAGTACACAAATTTGGAAGAACAGTATAATCACTTGCATAAGTTGATAATTGCTGATTCCTTACAGTAGGAGAAAGTAGGAGGAAAATTTGGAAAATTAGGCACCTGTTGGTAGTGAACAAATGTGAAAAAAAAAAGGAAAACCTATTGGAAATTATTTTCTCTTTGGGGAGCCTTAGAATACAGCTTATGTATACCATTTGTCTAAATCAAGTGCTCTAATAGAAACATTTTAGTATTAAGCTAATTAAATTAATTTGGATTAAATGATTCCATAGATCCAAAGATAATTTATGTTTACATGATAATAAACTATATATTATGGCAAGGGCAAGGGCAAGGTAAGTGTTTTAACTGAAATAACTATATCATTGAAGCATCAGTCAGTTTTACTTGTGTCAGCCAAATAAATGCAATGGTGCTGCCTTTCATTCTCTGTGTGTGTTGTCCATTCATGTAGCTTTTTAGGCATACATGTTTGTATATGTACATACTAACAGATTAAATAAACAATGAATCTCAAACCATCATGAACAAATATTAAATATAACTTAAGAATATTGATAAGAGGGGTGCCTGGGTGGCTCAGTCGGTTGAGCCTCCAACTTCGGCTCAGGTCACGATCTCACAGCTTGTGGGTTCGAGCCCCACATCAGGCTCTGTGCTGACCGCTTACTCAGAGCCTGGAGACTGCTTCGGATTCTGTGTCTCCTTCTCTCTCTGCCCCTCCCCCACTCACGCTTTGTCTCACTCTGTTTCTCAAAAATAAATAAATGTAAAAAAGAAAATTAAAGAATAAACAAAATTCTCGCAACAAAACAAAACAAAAAACACTTACATTTTCCATTCCCACTCAGCAAGTCTGTGATGGAACTCAGGGATCTGAACTGTAAAACTAATGATCAGTGTTTAGATGGTCATCAAAACACATTTTGAGAAACATTTTTAAACAGTGAAAATGTCCCTGCCTTAGTGTTCATTTTAGTTAAATGGTTGACTGAAAGTAGGGACATTTTTATTTTACCAAATGATTTTTATTTATTCTCTCTCTGTGTATTTTTTTTTGATCACCTTGAATACATTCATGCATTTTCTTCCATGCATTTGTTCAGCATATGGCTATTGAGTGTTTAACCATGTTGAAATAACTGTGCAAAATGTTGGGGATAAGATGGAAGATAACATAGATAATATACTTGAGTTATCTAATGTTTCTTTAAACATCCCTCCAAAACTCAGTGTCTTTAAAAAAACAACAGTTCTATTGTCTTTCACAATTGTGTGGGTTATCTGGATATAGCTGGATAACTCCTCTGATTTGTGCAGTGTCTGCTGGAGATGCAGCCATCTGCTCTGTGGCTTCAGTGGGCTGGGGTAATAGTCAGCTAAGGCTGCCATAACAAGATATCTTAGACTGGGTGGTTTAAACAATGGAAATTTATTTTCCATCAGTCTTTGAGGCAGGGAGTCTGTGGTCAGTGTTCCAGCATGGTCAGGATCTGGTAAGGACTCTCTTCCTGGATTACAGAGAGCTATTTCTTGCTCTGTCCTTGTAACAGCACTCCAACTGGTCTTAAGGGTTAATTTGTTTCAAGTTTATGCACTCCCTTGTTTGCTAACCTAAATTCTGCAGCAGAACTAACCTATTTTTCTTGAGATTTGCAGACCAGTGGTCTTGAGGAGTGAAGGACCAGACTTCCCCATAAGATAAGGCCTGACAACATTTGAAAATAGCTGCCTGTTTAGGGTCTGTTTAGGGTCGTGATGACATATGACTAACTGTCTGGGCACCAACTTCTCCTGCACATTGCACCCTCCAACTCCATTTCCCATGCCTTCCCCTTTAAAACCCTCCAGCTTTGCCTAGACAGGGAAAATAGTCTTTGGGATGTTAGTCCACCATCTTCCCAGGTTGCCAGCTTTCTGAATAAAGCAAACTTTCCTTTCCCACCATCACTTGTCTCTCGGGTATTGATTTTTGACTGGCCAGCAGCCAAACTGGAGTTCATATTAGGTTCTCTATCTGGCAACATCCTCATATGACAAAGAAATGGAAAGAGCCATCTCTCTTCCTTTCCTTACAAGGCCAAGTCTGATAAGATTAGGCCCCCATTCTTATGACCTAATTTAACCTCAATTACCTCTCAAAGACCCTATCATCAGATACAGCCATTTTGGGGGTTAAGTTTTCAAATACAAATTTGGTGGGGGACACAATTCAGTTCACAGCAGCAAGTATGTCTAAGACGGCTGATGTACATACCCGACATATTACTGAGTGAGAGTGACTGGGAAGCTGATTATCTGGAACACTGAGATGACTGAGCTTCTCTATTTCTCTGTGTAGTCTCAGGACTTTTCCTTAGCCTACAGCATTTCCATGTGGTCTATCCAGCAGAGTAGAAGTTCCTTTATATGTTAGGTCAGAGCTCCAAAAGTAGAAAATAAACCACTATTAGGTCTTCTTAAAGCTCAAGACTGCAAGTGACACAGCATCCTTTCCACTTCATTTTATATTTTAAATTGATTTACAGGGCCAGTCAAGTTCAATGTAGGAGAGAAATATACAAGGTCATAAACACCAAGAGGCAAGGTTAATTGGGGCCACAAAAATCACGTTTTTTAAATATATATTTTATACATTTTTAAATATACTGTACATAGTTAAATCAATTATGGGCTATCCTTACTGATTTGAAAGAAAAATGGCAGTGTGATGAATAATGTAGGAAGAGTCCTACTGAGGATAGTTGGGTAGGGACAACTCTTAGAGGAAATAGTGTTTAAACTAAGACACAAGGATAAAAAGGAACTAATCATATCAAGACCAGGCATGAGATTATTCCAGACAGAGGAATGAGTAAGCACAAGGTTCCTGTGGTGAGAAATAATTATTTGTCCAACACTGTAAGGCCCTGAACATCCAGTAGCAGACAAGAAAGACAAGCTTTTGAACTCATAGAGTTGAAGTCTAATGGTTGTAAGACATTAAACAATTAATTATACAATTAGTGTTTTACTAACATTTACAAGACAATTAAGTGCTATTAAAGCTCCTATTTAGTAGTACCTGACTTAGTCTGAGGAATATAATCAACAAGTGATGAGGCACAACAGCTGCAATTTCAAAAGCATAAGAGCGCTGGATGAGAGAGTGTTCATGAAGTCCAAAGATTTTAGGCAATTCATTTGGCAACAACATTTTATCTGAAATGATGTGAAGCTATTTATAGCCTTTATCCATCTCAGCTAGTGTGAATATTTACACATATTACTGGAAAATTATCGTTTTGAATATGTATATTGACTCAGACTCTGCTGGGAGTGTTACATAAATTAAAATCTAAAAGCTCCTAATTTCTAAAGAAACACATATAACCTTAAGGTTTTCAGATAATGAGATGTAAACTTATATTTCCAGGTTTTCCTAAGAGAACCATTTAATGATATGCAAGGGCTGAACCAGG
Source organism: Panthera pardus (assembly GCF_024362965.1). Lineage (NCBI taxonomy): Eukaryota > Metazoa > Chordata > Mammalia > Carnivora > Felidae > Panthera > Panthera pardus. The sequence continues at coordinate 48,732,874 of NW_026526655.1, read as the reverse complement.
AGGAAAAGTATTACATATAAGAAACAATGAAAGAATGGGTAAAACAATCATGAAGAAGAAGAATAAAGTTGAAGGATTCACTCTTCTCCATTTCAAAATTACAACAAATATACAAGCATCAAGACAATATGGGACTGGCATAAGGTAGAAATATTGATCAAGGGGAGGGAATTGAGAATCCAAAGATGCATCATTTATAGTCAATTGCTTTTTGACAATGATTCCAAGAGAATTTTTTTAAGTTTATTTATTTATGAGAGACAGAGAGAGACAGAGTTCGAGCAGGGGAGGGGCAGAGAGAGAGAGAGAGAGAGGGAGAATCCCAAGCAGGTCTACACTGTTAGTGCTGAGCTGACATGGGGCTTGAACTCACGAACTGTGAAATCATGACCTGAGCAGAAATCAAGAGTCAGATGCTCAACTGAATGAGGTACCCAGGTGCCCTGCAAGACAATTTAATGAGACTTTTCAACAAATGATGTTGGGACAAATGGAAATTAATATGAAAAGGAATGAAGTTGACCCTCCTTCCTACCATATATGGAAATTAATCTGGAACATAACATAACATGAAAATTAGGTGGAACATAAACCTAAATATAAGGACTAAAGCTATAAAACTCATAGAAGAAAATATAGGAGTAAATATCTGTGACATCAATTAGGCAAGCCTTCTTAGATATGACACCAATAGCAAAAATAACAAAAGAAAAAAGAAAAATTGAACTTAATCAAATTGAAAACTTTTGTGCTTCAAAGCACAAAATGGGAGAGACTATTTGCAAACAGATATGATGGGGGGCTTATATCTAGGATACATAAAGACCTCTTTCAACTCAATAAAAAAAAAAAATAAACTGCCTAATTAAAAAAATGGGCAAAGTATCTAAGTACACATTTCTCCATAGAAGATTTATGAATTGCCAATGAGCACATGAAAAGATGCTCAACATGATTATCCATTAGAGGAATGCAAATCATAACTACAATCAGGAAATAATTTATTCCCATTAGAATGGCCATAATCAAAAAGACTAAATAAAAACAAGATCTGGCAAGGATGTGGAAAAATGGGAAACTCCTTCACTGCTGGTAGGAAAGTAAAATGGTGCAGCCACTTTGGAAAACAGTTTGGCAGCTCTTCAAAAAGTTAAACATAGAATTATCACATGACCTGGAAATTTCACTAGTATATGTATAATGAAAAGAATTGAAAACAGAAACTCAAGCTAGTACACGTATATGCATATTCACAATAGCACTATTCTCAATAGTCAAAAAAAGGAAAAAACCTAAATGGCAATCAGCAAATGAATAAATTAATGACATTCAGTCAGAAAAAGGAATAAAGTATCGGTACATGCTACAACCTAAGTGAACCTTCAAAACATTATGCTAAGTGAAAGAAGTCATGTTGCAAAAGATTACATATTGAGTGATTCCATTTCTGTGAAATGTCCAGAATAGAAAGCCCATTGAGACACAAAGTGGATTAGTTGTTGCCAAAGGACTGGGGAGATGGGAATGGGAAATGACTGCTAATGAGTATGGGTATCTTTTTTGGGAGATAACATGTTCTAAAATTAGATACTCGTATGGTTGCATAATCCAGTAAAAATAGTAAAACTACTAAATTGCACACTTAAAAGGGTGAATTTTATATATAGTATATTAATTGTATCTAAGTAAAGCTTCTTGAAAAGAAAGAAAACAACACAGAGAATGAAATTCAAAACTGTATATGTTGGTAATTCTAAATAAACAAATATTATCTGTAAAAAATTTTATCAATGACTAAATGGGGATATATAAAAGTGGGGAGGAGATTTGTCCCTTTAGCCTATCTATGTAGAGTTTGGAAATGGTCATCCCCATTTTAAAAAAAGAAAAAGCCCAAACAAACTGAAAATTGAAGACTTTTCTCAGGTTAACCAGAGAACTGAGGTCCCAGGAAAAACCACTGCTCTAAAATCTGAAGAGACAAGCACATACAGAAACTTAAGCACACACAGAAACTTAAGATATGCTTACTTGGAGTCAAAACCACTGAACGCAAAAATTGGTAAGAATACTTAAATGGTAATTTTGACAAATTGCTAGAGATGGAGTGTGGACTAGTGAGAGAAAATAACTCCTGGAAATTTTGAGGAGACTTTTGAGGATTATTCTTCAAGGAATCTCACTAAGTGAGAACTTGAGAAATCATCCCCCAGTCCTGATGGATGGAAGGGAAGAGCAACTATTGTGAAGCAAACCCAGATCCTTCTCCATAACAAAAGCCAACTATCTAGGGAATGAAGTTCCCTAGAGTTCAATTCTGAAACCTATTCCAGCTAGAGAAGAGGAGTTCCTCCCCTCTGTAGGCCCTCAGTCTTTGGAAACAATATTGTCAACAAGGACCAAGACCTCAAGGAAATCAACTGAGAGCAGTGTAGCCAGTGTAAGAATTAGGAGACATGAAGGGAAAAGCTATACTACCAGGGAAGAGCACTGCCCTGGGACACAGGCCCATAAAAAGAGACTTAGAAGATTATAGAAGATCCTCCCTTGCCCACATTCTATCATCATCACATCAACAAGGCTCCAATCTAATAACGGGGTTACACCTGAAATTGCTGTAAGACAGGCTCTCTGTGAAGCAGTACATTAGAAAGCCCCAAAGCCAAGAAAGAGATAAAAACAAGGACACTAGAGGAATTTGGAGCCTCTGGTACATATCGCTATACCCATATTAACATAAATCATCACATTAAAGGGCTGTTTGCTTCAGTTTCTATTACCCATTACAAATGCTCAACTTTCAATAAAACATTACAGAGTGTGCCAAAAGGCAAGAAGAAACATAGTCTGAAGAGACAAAGCAATCATCAGAACCAGACTGTGATCTGACACAGATGTTGGAATTACTATATTGGGGAATTTAAAATAATTCTGATTAGATGTTTAGGACTTTAATGGAAAAAGTAGACAACATAGAGATGGTTGGTGTAAGCAGAGAGGTGGGAGCTTAAAGAATTAATTTATCTAAAAGTTAACTATTTTTTAAAAATAAATAATAGTTACAATGCATTGGGTTACTATATAGTATTGTAGATCAATGAAATAAATTTTAAAATGTCCATAAACAATATCATGAAGGGTAGGAGGGAGAAATTCAGAACAATGTTTTAAAATATCTGCAGAGGAGGCTGGGGGGCTCTGTCAGTTGAGTGTCTGACAGCACAGGTTACTGATCTCACGATTCATGAGTTCGAGCCTTGTGTCAGGCTCCAGGCCTGCTTGGGATTCTCTCTCTCTGCCCTTCACCTGTGCTGGCTCTCTCTCTCTCTCTCTCTCTTTCAAAATAAACAAATAAACTTTAAAAAAAGAATAAAATAAAATATCTGCACTATATGTGAAGTGGCATAATGATATCTGAAGGTGAATTTAGACTATTAAAAATGTATATTGTAAACTCTGGGACAATCTGAAAAAAAATTTAAAGAAGTATAAATGAAATATATGCTAGGAAAGAAAATCAAAACGAAACATAAAATGTTGAGTTAACCTAGAGAAAGAGAAAAAACAGGGGAGAAAGAAACAGAACAAATGCAGTAAACAGAAAACAGTAATAGATTTTATTCCAATTATATCAGTAATCATTTTTAATTTGAAATGAGTGAATATATAAGTTAATAGACAAAGGTTGCCAGAGTAGATAAAAAATCAAGACTCAGCTATATGTGTCCACAAAAACTCATTTTACTTTATTTTTTAACGTTTACTTATTGTTTGAGAGAAAAGACAGATAGAGTGCGAGCACGGGAAGGGCAGAGAGAGGGAGACATAGAATCTGAAGCAGGCTACATACGGGCTCTGAGCTGTCAGATGAAGAGATCATGACCTGAGCCAAAGTCAGACACTTAACTAAGACACCCAGGTACCCCAAGACACTCATTTTAAATATAAATATTCAACATAAGTTAAAAGTAAAAAGATGGGAACAGAAAAAACATACTAACACTAATCAAGATAAGGCTGGAGTGGCTATGCTTATTTTAGACAAAGCAGAAAAACTATCAGGACAATTAGCAGAGAGAAAGAGGGCTATTAAACAATCACAAAGAAGTCAATTTTCCAATAAGACATAACAATCCCGTGTATGCACCTAATAGCAGTGTGAAAATACAGGAGCCAAAAACTGCTAGACCAGAAAGGAGAAACTCACAAATCTAATAGTTGGAGACTTCAGTACTCTGGACAGTACTTATCAAAACTGTTAGGTCATCAAAAATAAGGACCATCTGAGAAAGTGTCACAATCAAAAGTTGACTAAGCAAATGTGATGACTAAATATAATGTGGAACACTGGATGGGATCATGGAATAGAAAAAAGACATTAGATAAAAACTAAAGAAGCTGAAATCGAGTGTGGGCTTTAATTAGTAACAATTTAGCAATATTAGTTCATTATTGGAGACAAATGTACCATACTAATGTAAGGTGTTAACAGTAGGAGAAACTCTATGGGAGATCTCTGTACAATTGTCTTAACTTTTCTGTAAATCTAAAACTATCCTTTTAAAAAAAAGTTTATTAAGAAATAAACTGTGGACATAAAAATTTAGCATTATCTAACAGGAAATGGGAAAGACCATCAGAGTTAAAGGTTCAAATATTCTTATATTATTAAGAAGGAAGCTAAAAGTAGAGATGATAATTAAATATATCCTTTGCCTAAGTAAATACACTATACTCATCTTCATATTGACCTGCTTTTCTACAAATGGAGGTGACATTGCTAAAAAAAAAAAAAAAAAAAAGCAATCTCAGCAGTTGTGTTCTGAAGCCACATGTTCCTATTTTCTCCCAGTTATCCCTAGTGATTTGACAGCACCGCCCTTTATTGTTAACTTAAACTTACTTTCTGTAGTCATTCCCATTGCTGCTTCTAGTAATAAAGGAGCTGTGGTGAATATTTAGAAATGATATTTGCCTAGAAGCTCCTATTGCAATACCAAAGCTCTCAAACTGCTGGTTTTCCCTAGATCCCTTCTACTCTGGTAACCATCATTTTGTGACACAGAACACACTCTGAAGTACTTTTACCTTCTGTGGTCGTTCTCTTCCATTCCATGCTGGTATGACTTTGTTTCTTCAATCATGTCTCATCTCCTTTCTGTTTCATGGATTCCATACAGTTTCTGTTCCCTTAAGAACCATGATTATTATTTTTAAGTGCTATTATCTGTCTCTCTCTCTCTCCCTCCCTCTCATGTCCCCACAACTATGTATCTACCTAGATAACTTCCATCTATCTGTTATACTGTTGACAATTTTCCTATGATTTTTGGCATTTGTTGTGGGAGGAAAAGGCTAGGGGTGGGCAGTGTTTGCATGCATCATTTAGAAACAGCAATACTTTCCACACAGTTTCATGTTTGAGTCATTCTCTCCGAGTAGCCCCTCTGGAGCTTCTGCCTATGGGACACTTAGCTTAAATCAATATTTTTTATAAGATGTTTTACAGCTTAAGTTGCATGAGCTTTAAAAGGAAGATGGGAATTGGCAATTGGGCAATGTTAACATAATAATGAGCATTACTAGTGCTCACTAAGTGACCCTGATCAGATTGCAATTTTGTTTCATGTCTTTTGATCTTGTAACAGTAAATGACCTAATAATGGATTGAAATTGGTCATAAGTGCAAAAGAACCTTATTAAACTATTTACAAAATAGGTAAACAATAGAAGTGATATACAAATAACATATAAAAATGAAATGTACCATTTAGAAAGGGTTTTAAATGGCATATTTATTTTTCTATATTAGTAATGATAAAAAGTGTATGTTTTCTTAATAAACTAGCAATAAAAATTGGTGTTAAAATACTTTCTCTTCTAAATTAAGTTATTTGACAAGCAAATTGCCCTTCTCTGGTAAATGTCTATATTTTTCAGAGCTACTAAAATGCTCTGAAATAATCAGTAGGATGATTTATTTCAATCTAGATACATATTTTTCCTTTGTTTTTATTAAACAGTGAATTCATATGGTCTATTCTTTATGAGATTACATTACTAGCTGGGAATGCAAATATTTATTTGTCAAATTCTCTGCTTACTAGGCAATCTCTTACTCTTTCCTTCTATATACTGGAAAACCTCACTATATATAAAAGAGTGTATATGATAGCATAATAAAATGTTGATAAAACTATTTCTTACTTGCCACGATACTTTTTTCCTTAAAATAATTCACAGCCTTTATATGTACCTGTTTTGTTTTTTTTTTTTTATATAAGATTCTCGCCCAAATCAATCTAAAGTGCCTGGTTACTATGTTTTTAATCTCTAAGAGATATACATTTCTCAATGATTAGCAATAGATAAAAACAATATCAATTTTTAATACTCACTCTTCCTTAGTTCGAATATCACTATCATTTCAGTTTTCATACTTGAAGATTATAAAGATAAATGATCAAATAAAAATATAAATATTTGTTATTACCTTAAAATACATAAAAATATATAAACTGAGGTGTGAAAATTCACATCAAATCTTATTTTTTTTATGTAAAATGACCCAGTAATAATAAGCAGATTACTTGAATCAATGAGATAATAAGGTCAAGGGCAAAATTTGATTAGTAGATTAAATTCAGGAGCTATGTTTCTATGTAAAGCCACAGGCAATCCTACCAACAAACAGCAATAAATAGTAAAGTCATTGATTATAGATGCACATTGATTTTAATAGCAATCCATTCTCAGAAAAAAAGGTCTGGCAACATGTCAGTGATGATAGAAAGTGTTGGATATCAATGCAGATGCCTCACCTCCACAACAAAACAAACCCTCGCACGGTGTCCTCTCAATATTGCAATGGCACACTTACATCTCCACATTTAAACTTTCATCCAATATTCTCTGTTCCTACAATCCTAATTCAAAAGATGAGTCTCTCTTACCTGGACCAACATAATTTACTTCCTAAACTACGATCTCTTACTTCTATAATGTTTCTTTAAACTTTTTTTCTGAAAAGTCAGTATCTGAAAAACATATTACAACCAAAAATACCTTTTGAATCATGTTGGACTCTTCTTCAGAAGCTTTTAATAATGGCTCATTGATGAAAGAAGTGGTTCCCCAATCTGGTTACACTTTAAAGCTGCCTGGGGGAAAAACAAAGCAAAACAAAACGGGGCACCTGGGTGGTTCACTAGGTTAAGCTTCCGACTTCGGCTCAGGTCATAATCTCACAGTTTGTTAGTTCGCAGTTTGTTAGTTCCAGTATCCTGTCGGGCTCTGTGCTGACAGCTCAGAGCCTGTAGCCTGCTTCAGATTTTGTGTCTCCCTCTCTCTCTGTTCATCCCCCACTTGCTCTCTGTCTTTCTCTCTCAAGGAAAATAAACATTAAAAAAAAAAAAAAAAGCTGCCTGGGAAACAAACAAACAAACAAAAACCAATAATGCCTTAGCCTAATCTCAGAACTTTGGTTTATTTCGTCTGTGGTAGGGTCCATGCAAAGTATTTTGTAAAATCCCCCATATATCACTTTGATGACGGAACAGGGTTGAAAATGCTGGATTAGAGGTTAAAATCCAAAATCCTTAGAAATATAACGTTCTTTCTAACTATCTTTGCTGTTTAATTGCATATTATATACTATGCACACTATCAACTACAATAAACTGCTGCCAATCCGTGAGTCTATTCTAATCTTTTCTTTAGACTACTTGTTCTCTCCAATTCCTTCTAACGACTTAAATCCATCTAAAGGACCAGTTTAAGACTCAACATGATGAAACATGATTGAATCACTTTTATCTGCTTCTTTTGAAAATCATTTATTATTAATTTTATATAGTTTTTTTTTGTGTTTATATATTTCCTAATTAATTGTAAAATCTATTGTTGCTATCATAACAGCTTGACTTATTAGGTGAAGTTCTATCAGTACTTTATTTTATGAAATTGAGTGGGCTTAGCACAAACCTATCAGTATTACAGAAATCTGATTAGCCTGGATTTTCTTAATTTCTCTCACACACACATATTGCCTTCTCAATGTATGCATTATATAAGCAACAAATGTAGTATGATTTATTTAATTTTTGCTTTATATTGATTCATCTTTTTACTTAAATATATTAATTTTAAAAGAAATGTAATCTACCCATAAATATAAAACTAATATTTCTGACTATAAAATAATCATAATGAGAAATCTTATTTAATTAGATACTGATATCATAGTTTTCTTTTTTTTTAAGGAAAACATCAAGTTTTATAAAGTTGCTTTTGACCCAATCATTTTTCCTTGACTTAAATCAGTAAAATTAAGGGATTAAACAGGAAGTCATTCTTTCTCTTTAAAATGTGGCTTATACTTAATGTTATTTTATTTCTTACCAGTGTATTATCTAAAATCATTTGATGTATCACACAAGGGTTGTTACATGTTTATAAATATAGCTTAAAAAATGTTCAACTGACATTGAGTGACTCAATCACACATGGAATACAAATTTTAGCATGAAGTAATTTCAGATTTGGCTGTATTTTGAATATACATCTTTATATAAAACAACTGCCTCTTAAAAAGGAAAACTCAAGACTCCCTTTAGTAGTGCTGGATTATATGCTCAGTTTCCCACCTATTTCAGTGACTTATGCTTCCAGCGAGGAAAAAAAAAAAAGACTAAAATTTTAGATATGTGTTAGACTGAAATATATTTTATATTTGTTAAGTGTTCTCTGGGCACCTATCAATTTAAAGAAAAGCTTTTCAAGGAAGGCATTTGTCTACAATTGTTGGGTAATAGCATTTTATAGGTCTCAGTAAAAATCAACCCAGTTTTTTTTAAATGTTTTATTTTTGAGAGAGCACAAGTTGGGGAGCAGCACAGAGAGACTGACAGAGGAGCTGAAGTGGGCTCTGGGCTGACAATGGTGAGCCCCACATGGGGTATGAACTCATGAACCATGAGATCATGACCTGAGCTAAAGTTGGACGCTCAACCCACTGAGCCACCCAGGTGCCCCAAAATCAACCTAGTTTTTACAGTCAGTTAAGCCTCTGACTTTTGATTGAGGCTCAGGTCATGATCTCACAGTTCATGAGTTCTAGCCCAGCATCAGGCTCCTGCTGATGTTGTGAAGTCTACTTGAGATTCTTTCTCTCTCCCTCTCTCTCTGTCCCTCCCTGCTTCTCTCTTTCTCAAAATAAATAAATAAACATAAAAAAATTTTAAATATGTATAACATGTTGGAAAAGGATTGTCAATGCAATAGCTATAGCCTCTCACATATAAATATTCTGGTTGTTGATTTGACATTTATTTTTATCAGTGGACTAATTGTGCAAAAAGCTTCTTACTTGGTCTCCTTCATTGGGATAGCTAGCATTTTCTATTGGCTTCTTAGGAAAATAATATCAATATAATCTAGGCATCTAGATATACTATGAAAGCCCAAACTAGCTGAGTCTTTCCACAGAGAAATTCATATCATTATTTTCTGCTTCAAAGAAGTGGAAATTAAAAATTAAGAATTCTTTTCTCAGTGCAAACCTATAAAATCAGTACTTAGTAGATCAAAATAATGCTATGCAAGACTAAAGAGAATGTAAAGAATATTTGGCCATGTGACTTGAATGCAAATTGTTTGAAGTCATTATTATGTGTAAACATTGACTTTGACACTAACACAAGGTGTTTGCAGTAGATAAAAAGGATTTTAAAAGATATCTAAGAACCATATGTTGGCAATATTTTCTAGCTCTCACTGGATAGTGGAAAGGCATCCAACTCAAGAACCGAAATATTAGTTGACTGAGGCAAGCATATTCCTAAGATAAAAATAACTGTTGCAGACTATTTTAGCTTCTGGAATTTAGCTCTTAAGATCATTCATTCAATTAAATTTCCTGATATATTTTTAGTGTGCAAACTAAACTGTAGTTAAAACATAGCTCTTAGTTTGTAGGTTATAATATGTCATTTAAAGAAAAATAATGTTTGAGTTCTTATTTTATATTCTGCCATACACTTGCAATTTTAAGGCAATGAGGTGCAATGAGTACTAAGTGGCTTCAAATTTAGCATAACATTTTTCTTTACTAAGTGCTACTTTTTGTCAGTTTAAAAATAATAGTCAAAGTCTTATCCAAGACCATGTTATTCTCTTTCTTTCTCTCTCTCCCTGTCTTTCTCTCTCTTTCTGAGTCCAGGACCCTTTAATATGGCACTATTCTAAAGGCCCTCTGAGTCAATGCTAATGATAATAGTGGGAATTGGATTAATAAATACTACTACTGAGAATAAAAATAAAACAAAAAATTAAATGATTAAAATTCAGCAAATGAAAACAAATTCTTCATGGGAATACTTATTGCAATATTACAGGACCAGATAATTAAAAGAACAAGACTGCACAGGATGTACTCATGCAAGGGTTGAGTAAAGATAAAGGGTATGAGACAACAGGAAAAAGAAAGCACAAGTAACAGTAGAAAATCCAAAATTTCCAAACACAGTCCCCCAGGGTCCTTCTTCCATCGCACAGGTTGTACTTTGGTTTTGGATTATGAATCACTTAGGAATGTATAATATTTCTCAGATCCAGAGGTGCCCATACTGGAGTTTACTGAGGGGTCTTTTATACTTCACTTGTCACTTGGCTAAAGCCAACCCCTGTATCTGTTAAGCCAGTGGTAAATTACCAATTTTAATTCCCTAAACAATGGAGACGAATTAGTACCATGTATTCCCAGGAAAGATCTGAATGTCAAACAGCTCAAATTATATATAACTATGTATGTATAATTGTATATGTATAGTATAATTAGATATATGTATATGTATAATATAGATATATTACATCTAATAAATTATTAGATACTACAGCCCATTCTTTTCTTGGCCAATGGTCAGTATCAGACTTCTAGGCTTTCCCAGAAATAGACATGAGGCTGCCTCTGTCCAGCTATAAGATAACTCTATTCTTTTGAACTCGGAAAACACTGGATGATCTGTACCTGGAACTTAACCTAAGCCTTAGCCTTAGTGTGCAAATTGCTTTGTAGGCCCTAGGATCCCTATCATGATCATGATAAGAGCACCTGAAGAAATCAAAGCTAGCCTTTATGCTGAGGTATAATATAACATAGCCAAGAAGTATTTATCTCAAAATTCGAGGGGCACATGGTATAACTAAACTTATTAAAATGTTGACAGTAAATTATTAATAAATAATACCTACAAACCACTCCAAAATTCCTCAGACCCATGGTTACAAAGCAACACTATTAAACAGTGTGTTCCATGCTTTAACTGAGGGTCAACATTATGGCACTATTTCAGCAAAACAGCCCAGGACAATTCCACATTTACAGAAATTAACCTTCCAAGTACATGATCCATGAGGTAAAGTGCTCAACAAATGCTTATCTTTCCTAGAATTTTATGCAAATATTTTCATAGAGAATGTAGCCTTTTATGTCCAGCTGTTTCCCTTTAGTATAATGTTTTTGAGATTCATCCATATAGTTGCATGTATCAGAAGTTCATTCAGTTGTACTGTTGAGTAGTATTCATTTTAAAGATGGAGAAAAAATTATCTATTAATCACTTGATGGACATTTAGCTCATTTCCAGCTTCAGGCTATTATGTATAAACTTTTTGGTAAAAGTGTTTGCCTGGAGAACTTTTCATTTCATTGGGGTAAATACTTAAGAGTGAAATTGTTGAGTTGTATGGTAGTTATAAGTATAAAAAATTAATTTTATAAGAAACTGCTAAATTGTTGTTAAAGTGAATGTACCACTTTGCATTCCTACTGGAAATGTATGAAATTTCCAGTTCTGTATCTGCACCAATACTTGGTATTGTCATTCTTTTTATTCTTAGCCATTTTGTTGAGTATGTAGTGCTCATCCTAGTTTAAATAAGAATAAATTTCCAATATAAGATCCTAGAAAGAGAATTTTAGACTTTATTTGATATTAATATGATTTTTAACATTATTTAATAGTAATATTTAATATTTATATAAATATAATACATGTTTAATATTTGATATATTTAATATTATGACCCTGAGCCTATTAATTATTCCTACAAATGTTCTAGAGTAAAATATACAAAACTACCTGTATTAATTAGGATTCTCGAATTAAGTAATGAAAGTGAAGTTTTAATTTAAATCTTGGGCTTTGAAAAGAAAAATACTAAATTTGAAATGTATGTGTTAAAGTTCCCCAGGACCTCCTTTGTGTGTGTCTGTGTGTTTGTGCTTGAGTGTGCATGTGTGTGATAGAGAATGTGAGAGAGAATAAACACCTGTATCATTGCTATTTTAGAAACACTATCAAGAGATACTATGAAAGTCTGAGTAACAACCAAATAAGAAGAAAATAAATTAAGCCTGAATTACTATTGGTTTGTCAAAAACAAAAGAAAGGATTAAACATAGAACATCAAAACAGTATTAATTTTCTATGATATTTTTGCTCTTTGAAAAAATATATTCCAATGTAAACAACTGACTGGATCCAAGAGCTGCCTATTAAAAATCGAAAACGCACCTAGCAAACTCTTAATTCAAGAAGATTAACTAGTTTTGAGGTTGGTTTAATATTTTTTTAATTAAATATGTTGATTTGTAAATAGAAAAAAAATGAACACTTTGTAAAATGCTGTACCAATATCTTTTATGCACACAAAAACTTTAGCATACAGTGTGTGAAAAGTCTTCATTCTCATGTTGAGGTCTTATTTTTAAATGCATTAACTTCACATGGATGTACAGTGAAAGATATTGTCAATCTCTCTCTGTCTCTATTTATTTATTTTTTGTGTGGGAAGGAATGGGTACAAAGGATACCATACGCCCTCTTACTCTTCTAGCTATGCTAATGAGCTATAGGCAGATTCAACTGGTACTAGATATAAACTTCAATCAATTACTCTAAAAATTCTCAATATGAAATTTATTGAACTTATAATTATTTCTAAATAATTTCAATCTTATATTATGATCAGTGGATCTCATCTCCTGTATTTAGTACATTGCAATTTACAAAATCAGTTAAAAATAATTTTGCATTTGATATCTAAAAAACCCTTTCTTTAAATGTTTGAGGTTTTAGGAATCAGTGTTATAAGAACTCATTTTAATTAAAAATATTTATTAAGGTATATTTTGGAAAAAGTCTTAATCACTTTGTGAAACAAAGCATGCACATTTCAAAATTAAAGAGTAAAAACAATTTTATTTAGCAATACATTAAAAACCTATTTAAAAAATAAAATTGGCAAGTTTTCCTCCAATAGTTATGTAACACATTCCTTGCTTACTGACCTAAGTCCCTTGCTCTCTAACAGAACTAATTTACTTTTTTTGAGATGTAGACCACTGGCCTTGGGGGATAAAGGACCAGAGCAGTCCCAGTCCACAGAGGTCAGCAATTCTCTTTGAAGCCACCTCAGCTTTCTGATTAGCCCAGCAATTTTTCAGCACAATGTTTTTTTTTCTTTTTTGAGGTCAATGACTTTCCTGACCTCCCTTTGTGCATCTTTGTCCTTTGCAGAAAGAACAGAGTAAACTTGCATAACCCCATGTTATCAAGGGACCTTCTTATACAACCACCTCCAGAAACCAAGGAACCAGGCCTTCTTGCACAACCCCACAACCCAGGCACCAAGGAACTAGAACTTCTAGCACAATCTCCGAGCTCCGAGAAAACCCTGGAGCTGGCATCATCAAGTCTGCTGGTAATCAAGACATATCACAGACCACTGAACTCCCTTAACTGATTAAACCCCTTTAAAAATCTTTGGGCCAGACAGAAATCTGGGACTTGGCTTTTGGACAAGAGTCTGCCTTCTCCCCTGAATAAGGCTCATATTCCTTTCTAGTTAAAACTAGTCTCTGGAGTATTTGCCTTCCTAATGACAGACAGTTGCAATTGGGTTTCAGTAACATTTATAAGTTTTATTTACTTGAGTGCTTGACCAAAATCATATGAGGCGACAAATTTTTATTCCATATTTATTAATCTGGAGATGTGGACTATTCAGCATCAGGTGACGACTTGGAAAGAAACTCAGGTTATTTTAAAAAGTTAAATTATATGTTTAAAAGCCATTGAGCAAAAGTTATACACTTGAAAAAAGTTTACCGGAATCTATATACTATAATATAATAAAACCAGTGATATTTATGAAAATACTACTTAGAGGTAGGTCTATTTACAGAAGCAAAAGTGACACCTAAGAAACTAAAAAATAACTTTTTGTTTACAACTAAGAAAATAGATGTTAGAACCTCATGTCTAGGATATTCTGTGTAGAGTATAACCAGTGTAAACATGGCTACTGTCAAGATAAATGTTGAAATATTACATTCAGTATCACTGTTAGGTAACATTTTTTTAAATAGTAATCATGCTTTTTTTGATAATACTTGGATAAAGTATACTTAGAGTATAAACATAAAGAAATTATTTATTTTTTTAAAAAAATGAAGGGCGCCTGGATGGCTCATTCGGTTAAGTGTCTGATTCTGGTTTCGGCTCAGGTCATGATCTCATGGTCCCTGCGACTGAGCTCTACACTAACAGTGTAGAGCTTGGTTAGGTTTCCCTCTCTCTTCCCCTCTCTCTGTACTCCTCCCCAACTTGCGCTATCTCTCTCTCAAAAATAAATAAATAAAACTTAAAAAAAAAGAAAGATTTCAGTCATTTTTTTATTCATCTAGGAATTAGCTAGTCATCCATCTGAATAGTCAGCTCTAATTTGCATAAATTTACACTGTGATTTTGGAAAAAGTTCAAAGAGATTTTGAAACATTAAGAATACTTATTATTGGGAAATACTCATGTGGAGAATGTTTTGTGAACATTGAAATCATGGACTGGTCTACTACGGTATGTGAGCCAGCATACCTAAATAATAGGTTTTAAATAAAAACAGATTTTTTCCACTATGCAACAACTATGTCAAGTAATGAATTGTTCTTTGCTTCATTTCATCTTATATTTATCATTTTCTTTACTTATGCTAGTCTTTTTGTGTGTATGTGACATTTAGGGTATATTTTATATAACTGATACATTTCATTTCATTTCATCTTCACAGGTCTACAAGGTAAATATCTTTATTATCTCCATTTCAAATATATGGGAGCTAAGGTACAAGAATAAGTAACTAGACCAAAGCAGTACAGTTAGAAAATGGTTGGGTCAGGGTTTAAACACAAGTAGTTGCCACTGGAGTTGATACACTGAAAATAACTATCCTTAAAATAGGTACAAACTATCTTCCAAATTACACCCTTATTGCCAAAGGAAACTACTCCTAAATGAACAAGGGGACAAAGAAAATAGCTTGAAAAAGAAAAAAATACACAAACTTAAAATTTTGGATTTCATTTTATAAATAGAACTTCTTTTAATCTCTCTGTCATAATCTTAATTTTACATTAGAGATTAATAGAAAAACAATGGTTTTCAATGCTCTTACAGTTTTTTTTTTATTTCTCTATTCTTTGGCTTGAATATGCCAGATGAGGGAAAAAATAAAACCATTTGATGTTAATATGGTTTAGGAATCAATGTATATGAGAACACTGCCCAAGACCATCATCTACTTTTTCTAATGGTTCTTAATGCGTTCCAGACCCACTTGAAAGAATGACAAGAAGAGTAAGATACTACATTGGTTGTTTAGCTTTGAGTCTACTGTGCCAATCAAGAAATCTGGTAAAATGGAATGAAGCATGACAATAATGGGATGTGTATCTTGCTTTGCACGCTTAAACTTGAATCATAGAATTTTACAACCATTCAGTGAACCACAGATGGAGGAAACATCATTTGAAAAGAGGAAGCAGAATAATGTCATGACCAGCTATTTTCTGGGAGTGCCTGTAAATATTTCATAGTGTCCTAGAATATGATCAGTTGGATTAAAATAAAATTTTAAATGCCTGGAGGAAAATAAAATGAACCTAACCTAAAAATAATTATCTCCCAGTCTTACAGCTTGGATGTGAGTTGGGAAGCCAGGCCACCTACAAGTCTGTGTTGGCTTTCATTACCTATGAGTTCAGAGCCTTAGAGGTATCTACAGGTGTAAGACAAGGGTCATCTCACATCTTTTCTGAGCATGCATCTGGTTCTGGGCATGCAGGTTGCACTCCATTTTCTCCTGTGTGTGTGGTAGTCCTTCTGAGTCCATTTACCCCAAGAAAATTATTCCTTAACTTCTCATTTCCTGGGCTTTTGGATCTGTCTGCTGCTTGTCCTATATGCTGTCCCTTGCCTTAGACACTGGCAGTGTATGTTTTAATCTTTCCACTGATTCCCACCAAGTCACTCCAACTTATAGAGGAGACAACAAAGTTTATCCTCTGAGTGAGATGATCAGACAAGGCAAAGAAAAACTGGTCATCCTCATCAACAACTGTCCAGTATTGAGGAAATCTGAAATAGATTACTATGGCATGTTGGCCAAAACTGGTGTCCAACACTACAGTGGCAATACTGTTGAAATGGGAACAGCAAGTGGAAAATACATACGCTACACTCTGGCTATCATTGATCTGGGTGATTCTGATACCATTAGAAGCATGTTAGAACAGACTTGTAAACAGCAAATCACGCACATTTTAAAAATATAAAACTGGCCAGGGATTGTTAAAAACAAAAACAAAACCACAAACCTTCAGGGAACCACCAGGCAAGTAAACTGCATGACCATAGTATTCTAAGAACAAGTCCATAGTAAGTCAATGGCACCAACATGCCACAACAGGAATGTGGACTTTGTCCCCTGGATGCTGTCACTAGACTAGGGAATGGAGATTGATAGACTGGCGGGTGAAAATGCTACAATGCTCTCTTACCAAAACTCACATGACCTCTTCTTCCTTAAGTAGTCCCTTGCTTTGTTGCTGTAAGTTTTTGGCTGATTCCAGAGTACTGAAAAAGTAATTTGGCCAGTCTGCCAGTTTATTCTTATTTCAGTGGAAGGACAGATTTTTGAGCCCTTTACTTGGCCATTTTTTTATGTTAGAGTCTATGGCCTATCTTTATTTCTTATAGCTACCTTATTGCCTTGGATATATAAGGTTTACTTTCACTCTTTTTTTTACTTTTTCCTTTTTTTTTTGGTACAAAATAGGATCCATTTATCCATTTATATATAGGCATACCTTATTTTATTGTGCTTCCCAGATATTGATTTTTTACAAATCGAAGGTTTGCGACAACTCTGTCTCAGGTAAGTAAGTCTATCAGTGACATATTTCCAACAGCATTTCTTCATTTCATGTCTCTGTGTCACATTTTGTCATAATATTTCAAACTTTTAAATTATTATTATATTTGTTATGATGATTGTGATCAATGATCTTTGATGTTATATCATAATTGTTTTAGGGCTCCGCTAATCATGCCCACGTTAGTAAACTTAACTGATAAATGTTGTGTGTGTTCTGACTGCTCCCCCATCTCTCTCCCTCTCCTTTGGCCTTCCTATTCTCTGAGGCACAACAATATTGAAATTAAGCCAATTAACAACCTTAAAATGGCCTGTTAGTGTTCAAGTAAAGGAAGAGTTACACACCTTTCACCATAAGTCAAAAGCTATAAATGATTACACTTAGTGAGAAAGATATGTCAAGATCCGAGATAGGCCAAACGCTAGCCCTCTTGTGTCAAACACTTAGCCAAGTTGTGAATGGAGAAGAAAAGTTCTCAAAACAAATTAAAAATGCTACTCCAGTGAACATATTATTGATAAGAAAGCAAAACAGCCTTATTGCTGATATTGAGAAAGTTTTAGTGGCCTGAATAGAAGATCAAAGCAGCCACAACATTCTTTTAAGCCAAAGCCTCATCCAGAGCAAGGCCCTAAGTCTTGTAAATTCTATGAAGGCTGAGAGAGGTGGGGAAGCTGCAGAAGAAATGTTTGAAGCTAGCAGAGGTGGGTTCATGAGCTTTAGGGAAAGAAGCCATCTCTGTAACATAAAACTGTAAGATAAAACAGCAAGTGCTGATGAAGAAGCTGCAGCAAACTCTCCAGAGGATTTAGTTAAAGTAGCTGATGAAGGTGGCTACACTACACAGCAGATTTTTAGTGTGGATAAAACAGCTTTCTGTTGGAAGAAGATGATATCTAGGACGTTCATAGCTCAAAAGGAGAGGTCAACACATGGCTTTAACTCTTCAAAGGACAGGCTGACTCTTTTGTCAGGGGCTAATGCAGCTGGTGACTTTAAATTGAAGCCAGTGCTCATTTACCATTCCAAAAATCCTAGGGTTTTAAAGAACTACGCTCAATCTACTCTGCCAGTGCTCTATCAATGGAACAACAAAGCCTGGATGATGGCACATTTGTTTACAGGATGGTTTATTGAATATTTTAAACTCACCAGTGAGAACTACTGCCCAGAAAAAAGATTACTTTCAAAACATTACTACTCATTGACAATTCACCTGGTCATCCAATAGCTCTAATAGAGATGTACAAGATTAATGTTGCCTGCATGCCTGCTAACAACACAACATCTAATCTACAGCCCATGGATCAAGAAGTAATTTTGACTTTCGAGTCTTCTTATTTAAGAAATACATTCATACAGTTATAACTGCCATATACAGTGACTCCTCGAAGGGATCCTGGCAAAGTAAATTGAAACCTTCTAAAAAGAATTCATCATTCTAGATGTCATCAAGAACATTTGTGATTTATGGGAAGAGGTCAAAATATCAATATTAATAGGAGTTTGGGAGAAGTTGATTCCTACCCTCATGGATGACTTTGAGGAGTTCAAGATTTCAGTGGAGGAAGTAACTATAGATGTGGTAGAAATAGCAAGAGAATTAGAATCAGAAGCAGAGCCTGAAGACGTGGCTGAACGGCTGCAATGTCAAAATCAGACTTGAATAGATGAGGAATTGTTTCTTATGGATGAGGAAAGAACATGGTTTCTTGAAATGGAATCTATTCCTGGTGAAGATGCTGTGAAGATTGTTGAAATGACAACAAAATATTTAGAATATTACAGAAACTTAGTTGATAAACTAGTGGCAGGGTTTAAGAGGATTGATTCCAGTTTGTCAAAAATTTTACTGTGAGTAAAATGCTATTAGACAGGATCTCATGTTACAGAGAAGTTGTTTGTGAAAGGAGAGTCAACCAATGAGGCAAATTTCATTGTTGTCTTATATTAAGAAATTCTCATAGCCACCCCAACCTTCAGCAATTATCACCCTAATCAGTCAGCATCTGTCAACATCAAGGAAAAACCCTCTACCAGCAAAAACATTATGACTCACTAAAAGCTCAGCTGATGATTAGCATTTGTGCAGCAAACTATTTTTAAATTAAGATATGTACATTATTGTTAGGTACATAAAGCTGTTGCACACTTAGACTACAGCATAGTGAAAACATTATTTTATATGCACTGGAAAACTAAAAAATTCACTTGATGCTTTATTATAATATTCAGTTTATTTCTGTGGTCAAGAACTAAACCTGTGATGTCTCTGAGGTGTGCCTATAGTTGAATGAGCAATCAAAATAGAATAATATTATGGGGCGCCTGGGTGGCTCAGTTGGTTGAGCGTCCAACTTTGGCTCAGGTCATGATCTCATGGCTTGTGAGTCTAAGCCCCGCATCTGGCTCCATGCTGACAGCGCAGAACCTGGAGCCTGCTTTGGATTCTGTGTCCCTCTCTCACTCTGCTCCTCTCCTGCTCATGCTGTCTTTCTCTCTCTCTCAAGAATAAATAAAGTATTGGGGCGCCTGGGTGGCGCAGTCGGTTGGGCGTCCGACTTCAGCCAGGTCACGATCTCGCAGTCCGTGAGTTCGAGCCCCGCGTCAGGCTCTGGGCTGATGGCTCAGAGCCTGGAGCCTGTTTCCGATTCTGTGTCTCCCTCTCTCTCTGCCCCTCCCCCGTTCATGCTCTGTCTCTCTCTGTCCCAAAAATAAATAAATGTTGAAAAAAAAAATTAAAAAAAAAAAAAAAAGAATAAATAAAGTACTAAAAAAGGAAATTTAAAAGAATAGAAGAATATTATACATGGACATAAACCTCTGAAATGGAAACATTATATATATACATATATATATATATATGTATATATATAATCAATATATAATATTGATTATTTTCATTAAGATTCAAAAAGATACTTTTCAAACTTTCATTGACAACACTGTTTGAACTAATCTGTTTAAACGAATTGTTTTTAATATAAACCTTGACATACAATTCAATGAATTACTTTCAATTTGTGTGTAATGTGCTTTTTTAAATTTTTGATTTAATTTCATTTTTGATAAATTATTTTATTTGTTCCTATCATTTAAATCAAAGCCTTGGGGAGAGGTTTGTTTCACTG
Source organism: Panthera pardus (assembly GCF_024362965.1). Classification (NCBI taxonomy): domain Eukaryota; kingdom Metazoa; phylum Chordata; class Mammalia; order Carnivora; family Felidae; genus Panthera; species Panthera pardus. Next base: position 48,712,468 of record NW_026526655.1, on the reverse strand, counting down.
TCTTTTCCAACATCTAGTGGTCCACTGGCTCTTAGCCCCTTGTTCAAATTGCTTCAGTTCTGGCTTTTGTTATTTAATCTCCTATGGTCTCTTTTTAAATTATTGACTCTCTCTTATAATGACTTTTTGGATTACATCATTTAGAGCACATCAAGATAATCTAGATAATTTGCCCAACTCAAAATCCTTAACATGGTCACATCTGCAAAGACCCGTTATCTTCTTGTAAACTAATATTCACAGACTCTGGGAATTAGGATAAGGATATCTTTGGTAGCCATTATCAAGCCTACAACAAAAATAATTTTAAAGAGGGGCATCTGGGTGGCTCAGTCGGTTAAGCATCCAGCTCTTGACTTCAGCTCAGGTTATGATCTCACATTCGTGAGTTTGAGATTCTCTCTCTCTCTCTTCTCCCCAGCTTGTGCTGTTTCTCTCTCAAAATAAATAATTAAACTTTAAAAACAAAATTTAAAGAAAACAAAACCAAGAAAAAAAGTATCAATAACAATAAAATATATATCTTACACAATTATAAACTATACTAGAAGTCATGGTGTTAAGATACAAATTAAGTACAAAATTTTTAAATTTAGATTCATTCAACTTCCTATACCAAAATATTTCATGATTACAATGTACATTGATAAACTCTCCAGATGAAAGCAAATGCCTGATGTTTTAATATCGTGTTTTAATATCATGTGACTACATAATGACAGAATTGTTAGCATGGAAAACCTGAATGGCTCTAATATAGCAAAGTCTGCCAGTTACTTATAGTAAAATAATTTATAAGTATTCCAGGCTAATTTATGTCAGGAAACCATGTGAAAAGGCCTCAGGCAGATCCATTTAGTAAAGGTGTTCTCTGACTAGAAGCCAAGTTCAATGTTGGTTCATCTGAGCCACTGATTTGTCTGCTGAGATGAAATTATAAAGTTATTATTGTATGTGGAATATTAAATAGGAATATGAATGTCCATGTATAGATGTCAAGGGAAACTAATACAGAGATGAGAAAGTTCCCCAATAACCTCACCATCTTAAATCACCTTTCTGATGTGTGCTGTTGAGGTTTTTCCTCTTCCTCTTTTCTTTATATCTCCCAGGTAGATTGTAGGCTGTATTACAGCAGGACACTCACCAGTGTTCTTCTGTACTTTATCAGTGCCTGGCTGACACTAGATATTCAATAATTAAGGCTTTTATTTTACTTTTGTTAAATTTTAGTTTGTTTGAGTTGCCACAAATCTGTTCAAGAAAAAACTTATAAAAGCACCTAACAACAGACCATTCAACATGAGGCAAAAAACTGGTAAAACTGCAAAATGAAATGGATAAATCTACTATCATAGTTGGAAATGCCAACACCCTTTTTCCCAAAATGGACAGACTCAGCAGGCAGAAAATCAGTAATGATGCAGTTGAACTCAACAACACCATCAATTAACTAGATATAATAGAGGTCTACAAACTATTTCATCCAACAACAACAGAATACACATTTTTCTCAATTTCACATGGAAGAATAACCAAGATAGACCACTTTCTTGGCCACAAAACATACCTTAAGAAACATGAAAGAGTACAAATTCTACAATGGCTGCTCTCAGACATAATGGAACTAAATGGAAAATCAATTACAAACAGATAACTGTAGAATCCCAAAATATGTGGAGTTTCAAAAACATACTTTTATTTATTTTTAAGTTTATTTATTTTGAGAGAGACAGAGTACACATGTGTGTGTGCAAGTGAGGGAGGGGCAGAAAGAGAGGGAGAGAATTCCAAGCAGACTCCTCACTGTCAGCGCAGAGCCTGATGTGGGGCTGGATCTCACAAACGACAACATCATGACCAGTGCTGAAGTCAAGAGTCAGACACTTAACCAACTGAGCCACCCAGGCACCTCTCAAAAACACGCTTTTAAATAAAACATGGGGCAAGAAAGAAACCTGAAAAGAACCTTAATAATATTTTGAACTAAGTGAAAATAAAAACACAATGTATCAAAATTTGTGAGATGCAATGAAACCAGTACTTAGCCGGATATTTATAGTATCGGATGCATATATTACAAAAGATTAAAAACTCTTAATAAATTAGGCATAGAAGGAATATATCTCAAAATAACAAAGGCAATAGATGACAAGCCCACAGCTAATAGCATACCTAGTGGTGAAAGATTGAACTCATTTCCAATAAGGTCAGGAACAAGACATAGGTGTCCACTCTCACCACTCCTATTCAACATAGTACTAGAAGTCTTAAATAAAGCAATCAGGCAAGAAAAAAAGTATCAGAATTAGAAAGGAAGAAATAAAATTGTCTCTATATACAAATGACATGATTTTATATAAAGAAAATCCTAATGATTCAATAAAAAAAAACTATTATAGCTAATAAATCTAGTTAAGTTACAGATACAATTTTTTCATCAAAAGTTTACAAAAATACTAACTCAAAAGGGTACCTGCACTCCAATGTTTATAGAAGGATAAAAAATTAACATGCAAAAGTCAGTAACATTTCTATAGACTAACAAATTTTCTGAAAAAAAAAAAAAGAAATTGTTCCGATTTACAATAGCATCAAAACAATAAAATGTAGGAATAAATTTAAATAAGAAGGCAAAATATCTCTATTCTGAAAAGTACAAGACATTAATGCAAGAAAGCAAACAAATAAATGAAATGTTACCCATGCTCATGGGCTGAAATAAATGCTAATACTCTCAAAATGGCTTTAATGCCATCTCTATCAAGATTCCAATAGCAATAATTTATATAGGAGCATAGTTTAAAGAAGTACAAAAACCTCTCCTAAAATTTATATGCAACCACAAAAGGTTCCAGATAGCCAAAGAAATCTGAGGGAGAACAAAGCAGGAGGTATCACACTTTCTGATTTCAAGCTATATTGTAAAAGCTATATTCTTCAACACAGTATGGTACTGGAATAAAAATAAATAACTGGCACAGAATTGAGAGCCCACAAATACACTCAAGCAACTTGATATGTAGATATACATACATGTATTTGACAAGGGAATCAATAACACTCAATAGAGAAAAGACAGTCTCTTACATAAATGGTACTGGAATAACTGGATATTCACATGTAAACAATATAACTGGATCCATATGTTATACTGTTCACAAAAATATTTTCTTTACTTTTTTTAAAATTTTTTTTTTCAATGTTTTTTATTTATTTTTGGGACAGAGAGAGACAGAGCATGAAAGGGGGAGGGTCAGAGAGAGAGGGAGACACAGAATCGGAAACAGGTTCCAGGCTCCGAGCCATCAGCCCAGAGCCCGACGCGGGGCTCGAACTCACGGACTGCGAGATCGTGACCTGGCTGAAGTCGGAGGCTTAACCGACTGCGCCACCCAGGCGCCCCTCTTTACTTTTATATTTTGGATCTTAACCCCTATTGGATATATGTTTTGCAAATATTTTCTCATTCTGTAGGTTTATTTTTCACTTTATTGGGTTTTTTTTTTGTTGTTTGTTGTTTGTTTTTTTGTTTTTTTCTGTGCAGAAGAGAAAAAAGGAGAGGGAGGCAAACCATAAAAGAGACTCTGAACTATAGAGAACAAACTAAAGATTACTGGAGAAGTGGGGGGGTGGGTGGGTTAAATGGATGATGAGCTTCTTTCAATTTCTTTTAATGTTTCTTTATTTTTGAGAGAGAAAGGGCTCACATGGGGGAGGGGCAGAGAGAGAGGGAGACATAGGATCCAAAGTAGCCTCCAGGTTCTGAGCTGTCAGCACAGAGCCTGATGTGGGGCTCAAACCCATGAAACATGAGATCATTACCTGAGCCAAAGTTGGACACTCAACCAACTGAGCCACCCTGGTGTCCCTAAATGGATGATGAGTATTAAGGAAGTCACTTGTGCTGAGCACTGGGTATTATACGTAAGTGATGAATCACTAAATTGTACTCTTGAAACTAATATTATACTATTGTTAACTAAAATTAAATAAAAACTTGAAACATGCAAACATAAATGCTAAAAAAAAACACAACCCAATTAAAAATGGGCAAAGAATCTGAATAGAATTTCTCCAAAGAAAATATACAAAAGAGCAATAGGTACATGAAAAGATGCTCAATACCACTAGTCAATAGAAAATTTCAAATTAAAACCACAATGAGTTATCACTTCATGCCTATTAGAATGGACATCTTCAAAAAGATAAGATATAACAATTGCTGGCATGGATGTTAGAAAAGGGAACCCTACTTGTATACCTTTGGTGGGATTGTAAATTGGGATAGCTACTATGGAAAACAATATAAAGGATTATCAAAAAATTAAAAATAGAACTACCATATGGTCCAGCAATTACGTGTCTGGAAATACAGCCAAAGTAAATGAAAACACTAATTTGAGAAGATACCTGCACCCCCATGTTCATAGTTGCATAGCCAAGACATGCAAACAACCTAAGTGTCCACTGATGAATTAATAGATGAAGAAGTTTACACAAACACACACACACACACACACACACACACACACACACACACACACACACACTGAAATGTCAATCAGCTACAAAAACGAAGAAATCCTCCCATTTGTGACAACATGGATGGAATTTGAAGCCATTATAGTAAGTGAAATAAGTCATACATAGATAAATCTTGCATGATCTCCCTTTACTTATAGAATAGAAAAAAAATCCATAGAAAAAGAGATTAGACTTGCAGTTACCAAAGGCAGAGGGTGAGAGAAAGGGGAATTACCGGAAGGTCATTAAACAGACACCCAGTTATAAGATAAAACAAACAAACAAACCAACAAACAACTATGGATATAATGTATGGCATGATAACTATAGCTAATACTGCTGAATTATATACCAAAAAATTAAGAGAGTAAATCCTAGGAGTTCTTATCACAAGGAGAGGCTTTTTTTTCCTTTCTTTTCTTTTTTATTGTATCTATATGAAAAGATGGATGTTAGCTAAACCTGTTATGGTAATCATTTCACAGAATTTGTAAACCAAACCATCATGCTGTATGCCTTAAACTTACATAGTTATGTGTGTCAATTATTTCTCAATAAAACTGCAAAAAAAAAGACTTCCAGATTGTGACATAGTCCTTGCTTATTGGTATGTGTATGTGTGTGCGTGCGTGTGTGTGTGTGTGTGTGTGTGTGTGTGTGACCAGCACTGGTATCAAAATATAGATATTTTATCAAATTATTACTAATAGATCTCTAAAAAAATTTTTTTTAGGACAGCAAAGTTCCCATTAAAATTTCTCACTCCTGCCTACTTTTCTTATACCTACATGCTGCCATTTGACATAATTCTGACCAATGTGGCATAACCAAAAATGTACTGATTGAGGATTCTGGGAAGTTATTTCCTTCAAGAAAAGGTCAGATACTAATGCCTTGCAAAGAAAGAAGAGTACTTACCAACACCTTCATTCCACATTAATTTAATTGCCTGATTTTGATCCATTTATTCATATCCATATGACATTTTATCTATTGACACTGAACCCAGAATTTCTACAAAGTTCTATTGGAACAAGTAGCTTCCAAATCATATGTTATTGGCTTTGGCTTCTTGCATGTTTCATCATATATTTTATTTCTCCAAGTAATGAATTCAAATCTATTTTGCTGCTTATAGCAACCTTCTCCATACCCTGCTCTCTTCTCAATATTAAATCTTCATTCCTCTTAGAACATCCATATTTATACTTTAGTGCAACCTCCAGAACAATGAATGAAAAGTATACGTGTGTCAATTCCAATTATTTGAGATTAGAGTTTACTCTAATAATTCTTATTAATTTTTAACTGTTACATTAGCATTTAGTTTAAACTCAATGAATAAAATGGAAAACTGCTTTTAAGTAATCTTTCATGTAAAAATACTACCTAACATTATAAAAGACAAGATTCCAGTTATATAACCATGAAATCAGAAGTATTAGAGTAAAGAAAACACAAGAAAAGAAAATGCTAGGCCACTTAGCATGCAGCTCATACTCTAATTCATTTTCAGTGCCATCCCTCATTTCAGTCACAAAGTTTTCAGCAGGCATCCAGAGTTAACAATTAGATGACATTTAAGTAGTTCCTCAAGTATATGCACACACACACACCCATACACACACACACATTTTCTTTTTAAAAGATAAAGTGAACTTTTAAACAGGGAATATTTAATTTTAACCACTCCACTTCTCATTGATCTCATGACATATCATCATTTGACAATTTTTGGCATTCTATCATAAAAACAAAACAAAACATTATATTCTATATATTCTAAAATAAAATATTTAGGGGAAATTTAACATTAAAATAAAACATATAATTATAGCATTAATGATATCCACATAAATATTCTGAACTACAATATATATTTACATATAAATATATATGTATAGAAATATATATATAATATATATACATTTTAATTTAGAGAGTGAATTCAAGAAATTGATTATTCACGAAAAACAGTACAGGTAGACTTGAATAAAATCTCATCTGCTTAAGGAGTCTATAAGGTCAGCAAGTTATGTAATTTCCTTTATCTCCTTTTTTCTCACCCATATTTAGGGAAATTATTCTATTGACTGAAAATGAGAGGAGAAAAATCTATGTATAAAGACAAGTATTTAGAAAAATTTGGGTATAATTTTAAAGATATTTTCCATCCCTTCTCCTCACCCTTCTATTCTTCCTTAACCTGTTCTGCATCCTGGGAGGTTGACCTGTATGGATGATATAAAATTTCCTTGTTGTTTGGCTTTTAGTAAAGGTTAAGCAATGAGAGGTACCAGATAAAAATTGGAACATCAGAGAAGAAAAGATACTGATGTACTTTTTACACCAGTAAAAGTGTTTCCTCCTTCCCTGTGAGGTTATAAAGGGTTAACTGTATTATTCTACTGAAAGGCTGCTTCTCTCCAATAGCCATTCTCTCTATGAGTATGAGTATGAGTATGAGCAGGAGTATGAGTATGCCATCTCTTTCCTGCCATCACCCTGACAAACATGGATAAGTATAAAAATATGAGTTATACTTACTTAGTAATTATTCAGTGAATTACACATAAACATGATTATTTTTGCTTTTAATAAACATTATTAACAAGATGTACATCCAGATGTCATTGAGAAATGAAATCCAAATAAAGTTTTGTATTTAATTTGGTATTAAAATGATGAGAGCTCAAACTTGATTTGTTATCTAGTTCAGACCTAATTGCAGAATAGGATATGTACAAATTGCTTCATTTAGCTCATAAAACAACCTTGTCACAGCAGAGGATGCCTGATTGGTGACAGTTTTAAAAATATTCTTATAGAGGCAGATATTCTAGTAGTATTTCTGATATTATTAAAATTTTCTATATGACTTATGTTTTCATCAAGAAGTATAGAATAGTCTAAATAACCCATGACAATGTACCTGGTTTTATGTTAAGAGATTCAAAGATATTTATTTAAATCCTTACAATTCAGAAAAGCAGAATCAATAGACCCATTGATGTTTCCACATTAGTAATCCAGTTGTGAAAGGATTTGCCTAGGAAGAGCTAATAATATACTCTGTTCTAGTGCTTAGCAGAATCTAAGTCTGACATCAGCTTATTTTTACCGATAGTTTTTGCTGCTTTATGGTGCTTACTGTGGATTGGTTCCCTGAAATTTAATCTTTCCACATATCAGAAATTCATAAGCTATTAATTTTGTAAATAGAACCATTTTAACTATATTAATGCATATATGTGTGTATTTTCTTCTATACTACACGTACTTTTGTAATTGGTTGAATTTTGCCCCCCCCCAAATTTTTGCTGGTTGCCTAACCCCCAGTACCTCAGAATGTTATCTTATTTGGACATATGGGTCTTTACAGAAATAATCAAGTTAAAATGAAGTCATTAGGGTAAGCCCTAGCCCAATATAACTGGTAAACTTGTTTAAAAAAAAAAACAAAAAACCAAGGGTGGCAGGATTTAGACACAGAGATAGACTCACATAGACAGGGGATGAGGTGAAGAGATACAAGGAAAAGACCGTCAACTGCAAGCCAAGGAGATAGGCCTGGAACGGACCCTTTTCCCACAGCCCTCAGAAGAAACCAGCCCTGCTGACACCTTGATCATGGACTTCTCCATAGCCTCCATAGCCTTCAGAATTGTGGGAATAAATTTCTATTATTTTAACAACTTAGTTTGTGGTACTTTGTTTCAGCAGTCCTAGGAAATTAATAAACTTCCAAAAGGGGGTCAAATATTTCCAAGGTCATTCTCTGAACTTTCAGGTAGTCAAGGCAAGGAAAAGAAGACAATGGATTTCATCTTTTGTTAAAATAAAGATAAAAATGCTACAGATTTTTTTCAGTCACTGTATTCTACCCTGTTCCTCATAGATCATATTAAAAATACATGAGTTAATAATATATTGACAAAATATTGGGTGAATTGTAAGAATGTTCTTATATAAACACTTTATTAATATCAAATGTTATTTTTCTGTATATGCTAACAGAAAAATAGTGTGTTGCTATTCCTGCTTGTTCTCATCAATATCATCTTAAAAATCCAGAACACATTCTAAATGAATTTTTTAAGACATTAAAGAGTTACCACAGAACTAAAGACTTCAGAAACAAAAACCTTATGTATAGGCAAACATAAGCTTGGCTTGAGACATTTGCTAAATGTTAAGTGGCACAGGCAGAGTCTAACAAACAACTCAAGCAGACAGAGGCAGAGGTCAGTATTTGGAAGACTAAAAAGTGAACTCCAGGGTCTACAAAAGAGAAGAGACCTTGGTAAACATTCCAAACTTGCAACTGGAATTCCAGAAGGGCTACATCCTAGACTGAGGTAAAGAAACAATCCATGGGAAACATTAAATCTTAAGTCAACACAATCCCAGACTAAATGCAAGTGACCTATCCTTATCTACTGCTCACCAGAAAGTTAGAATTCATCCTCACTAAATGTGTTTTTAAAACAAAGCACCATACCCCAACAGTTTTCCAACTGAATTCAACCAAAATTTGAAAGACCGGATAATGTCACGCCATGTATTTTTTTCAGAGCACAGTAAATTTAGAAAATATTTCAAAATTTTAAAGTAGCAAATATATTAATAACTAAAATGATTAAAGTACATAAAGTTAGAAAAAGAAAAAAATCAACAATGGTAAAGGTATATAAAAAATCTATATGAGGAAAACACTATGAAGTATACTAAAAGTCAGGGCACCTGGGTGGCTCAGTCAGTTAAGCATCCGACTTCAGCCTAGTTTATGATCTCATGGCTCCTGAGTTTGTGCCTCACGTGCGGCACTGTGCTGACAGCTCAGAGCCTGGAGCCTGCTTCAGATTCTGTGTCCCTCTCTCACTCTGCCCCTCCCCCCCCCTTGCAAGAATGAATAAACATGAGAGAAGAAAGAAAGAAAAGAAAGAAAGAAAGAAAGAAAGAAAGAAAGAAAGAAAGAAAGAAAGAGAAAGAAAGAAAGGTATACTAAAAGTCAACTGGAACAAAATAGAAAGATAATTCTTATTTTTGGGTAAAATATCTGAACATTATTCAGGTCAACTTTTTCTAACTTTCTTAGTTGATATTTATCAATTTTACATGATCCTAGTAAAAATAAATACCAGGATTTGTTTGTTTGTTTGTTTGAATTCAATGGAGCTAATCATGTCAATACTAAAGTTCATAATGAAAAATGAATATGCAAAATGAGCTATGAAATAACTGAAGGAGAAAGGTGATGAAAGTGGATACTTCTTTAGCAGGTACTAAAACATATATAAGCATAATTAAACCATAATTAAATGTGGTTCTACCTCCAAAATAGGTAAATAGCACAATGCATAGCATAAAAAGCCAATAGGTAGACCTAAGTCCATAGGGGTTTCTAATATATGACCAAATTGGCATCTCAAATCACCAGGAAATATAATAGCTTTTTTTAAAAATAAAAGTGAAGGGATAACTGTATAGCCTTAAAAAAAGTGGATCCCTATCATCACATGCAAGAATGAATTCCAACCAGATGGGAGATCTAAATGTAAAAAGTGAAAACATACAAATACTTGATGATAGCATAGGTATGTTTCTCCACATTATCATAAACAAAATCAACAGGTGAAAACTGAAAAAACTGCATTATAAGTCATAGGTAAAAAGAAAAAAATCCCTAATTTATAAGCACCTTTTAAAACTGGGAAACATGACACCAAAATATGACAGAAAAAAGTCTCATAAAAAATATAAAAATTGCCTATAACATATAAAAAGGTTTTCATTTTCACTTAATATGAGAGAATAAGAGAAATGCAAAATAAAACTAGACAAAGATACAATATCTCAATCATCAGTTTGGCAAATTTAAAAAGCTTGACAATATATTTTTTTCACAAGGTTATCATAAAACAAACACTCTCATATATTGATATTGGGAATATGAGATTATAGAACCCCTAAGGAGAATCATTAGTCAATAACTTTAAAAATTACATATGATGGAGCACCTGTGTGACTCAGTCAGTTGAGTGACCGAGTCTTGATTTTGGCTGGGGTCATGATCCCAGGGTCATTGGATCAAGCCCTGCATAGGGCTCTGTGCTGGCTGTGGAGCCTGCTTAAGATTCCCTCTCTCTCGCTCTCTCTCTCTGTCCCTCTCCCCTGCTCACATGCATGTGCTCTCTCTTGCTTCCTCTTAAATTAAAAAAAAAAAAAAATATATATATGTGAACTTACCTTTTGACCCAGAAAATCTACTTTCTTTTTTTTTTTTTTTTTAACGTTTATTTATTTTTGAGACAGAGAGAGACAGAGCATGAACGGGGGAGGGTCAGAGAGAGAGGGAGACACAGAATCTGAAACAGGCTCCAGGCTCTGAGCAGTCAGCACAGAGCCCGACGCGGGGCTCGAACTCACATACCGTGAGATCGTGACCTGAGCCGAAGTCGGACGCTTAACCGACTGAGCCACCCAGGCGCCCCAGAAAATCTACTTTCTAAGAATGTACCCTGAAGGTACTTTTTCAACAATGTGAAAATACATCTGCTCTGGATTATTCACTTCAGCATTATTTATGGTCAAAGCAGTTTGGAAATTATTTAAATACTTTTGCAAAGGTTAGATAAACTATGGTCCATCCACAATATTGTGTACTAAGTAGCTATACTTTAAAAAATGGCTACATATGTAGTAATTAATTGGATATTTTGTAAGTAACAAAAGAGTGTCAATACTATGTTGTATCTTGTGTAAGAAGAAGAGTATAAGAAAATATGCAGGTGTGTGTTAATTTTTGTAAAATAAAACCTTAGGAAGGACAAATGAGAAAGTATGAAATTTGCTATCTAAAGAGGCAGGTAGGAAAGGGAAAATGATAGAGCAGGTAGGGAATGACAATTCTGAGTTGTCCCCTTGAATTGCAAGTCTTGCTAGGTCCAGGAAACAGCAACCTTCCTCAGGTCCTTCTTGGTCCATTAGGTCCAGGCATGTACTAATTATTATTAGCCCCAGTGACTTCATTTTTCTTGCTTGCATTTTTGCAAATAGTACCTTCATTAAATTTTCCTCAATCACCCCTTTGAGTAGGCCATCTGTTTAGTGGTAAAAACAAAATTGATATAAGTGTATCATCAGCAAAAACAATTGATTAATGGATCACTCCTACATTTTTCCATCTTTGAAGGTCTGTATTTGTGGTCTTTCCACCATTCTATTTGCAGATTTGGTGGTATACTGAAGCCGATACCTAACTTCTTCCTCAACTTTAGGATATTCAATGAGTATATTGTTACCTTGATTAGGTTTTTTGTCCTGTGTTTTCGTGACTGGGTTAATGATATGTCAATGACATTATATTCTGCACATAGAGTTTTTTTTTTTTTTTTAATTTAAAGGTTAGTAACTTAAAAATGCTAGAATACACAGAAAACATATGCATGGGTAAGAAATATTGTTAGGAACATTAAGAGTTCTGTAGTATCTAAATATATTATTGTTTTCTGATGAAACATCTTCAATTTATTTGTATCTACGCATTTGTATGGACTGTCTAATTTCCATACACAACCAATATAGTGTAAATTACTGCATTAATTAGAAAACAGTATTCAAATCTATTTGGATGCAAACCAATGTGGTAAAAAATATAAAATATCTTAACACATCCCCATTCATATCCTAGTTTTTAACACACAAGTGGTATGATTATATATACAATATACATACATAGATTATATTACAATATCAGATTTTATAACATATACCACCTTGAATCTGATTTAAAAATATGATTAAAAAACAGGTAGCATAACTTCAATTTTAGTCTCTCCAAAAGAATGGCAGGTTTCTAGTTTGTTCCGGAGGAGTTTGGCACCTCGGTAGGATAATATTATTAAAGCAGTCTTTGCAAACTGCCAGTACCCTCTAGTGTACATTATCAATAAAACCCTCAAATAAAATGAACAATATTGCCTTTCTCTTTAATGATTACCGTTTCTCCACACTCTCTTGGTTTGTTTTAATATTTCCAAGCATTCAATCAAGCAACGATTACCTGGGTGAAATGATGAAGTATGCTGATTATAAATAATTCTTAGCCACGGTGCAATCCATAGGAATTTATTCCTTGGTATAGAGCTGTAATTTCTATTCATTTTCATGTCAGTCAAAAAATTGTATTGATGGAAGAATTAGACTTCAAAGTGGTTCTTATTCTAAAATTCTGTCATGGTTATTGATTCAACTGACATTTAAACTATCATAGCATGTCACAAACATACACAAATCCTTACATATCTTTGTCAAAGTGAATGAAAACGCAGGTACAGAAAGAAAAAAAAAACTTAAAAAGTGTAGTGGGAATGTTACATTAAGTTGGTTGGTTTCAGGAATCATTTGAATTAACCAGAATTCCTATTATTTCTGGCATAAAGCCTGGAAGCCTAATTGTGCACATTGGGACATCCTCAATACCACCTAGACCCTACAGCTATTACATAATGAAATATTTTTCTACTTCAATATTAAGCCATTGCTCTTTTGGGTTAACACTGGCTCTCCCATATATATTAGCACAAGGAAAATAAAATAATATACTGTACTCGCACATTTGGGACCAGAAAATAGACACAAAACAACAAGAAACTTCACTATCTTAATTTATTGTGAGAGTCAAAGAGCATTGGTCTTGAGATACTATTTTGGAAAACAAAATCCCAACAGTGTCAAAGTAGTTTACCAGTTAATATGCTAAGCTATTTGTACTTTACTGTAACAATTACATTTTGTGGTTATTATGTGGAGTAATATTTCAAAAGCAAATTGGTTGTCAGAGGAAATTAAGCATTCCTAAGAATACATATTTATCACCTGAAGGAAATGGCTATTTATTTCTTGCATATAAACATATATACATATAATGGAGTGTTTTCATATGAGAAAGCCTATACCTACTTTTCATTTTTAGGTAAAAATGCATTTTTAAGTATTTTTTAAATGTTTTTTTTATATTTGAGAGAGAGACAGAGACAGAGACAGAAAAAGAGACAGAGCATGGGCAGAGGAGGGACAGGGAGACAAAGACAGAATCTGAAATCGGCTCCAGGCTCTAAACCGTAAGCTGTCAACACAGAGCCCAATGGGGGGCTTGGACTTACCAGCAGTGAGATCATGACCTTAGCCAAAGTTGGACACTTAACCAACTGAGCCACCCACGTGCCCTGGTAAAGATGCATTAAAATTTTTTTTTTAATGTTTATTTATTTTTGACAGAAAGAGAGAGAGAGACTGAGACAGAGCATGAGTGGGGAGGGGGCATAGAGAGAGGGAGACACAGAATCCAAAGCAGGCTCCAGACTCCAAGCTGTCAGAACAGAGCCCACTGAAGGGCTCGAACCCACAGACTGCGAGATCATGACCTGAGCCAAAGTCAGACGCTCAACTGAGTAGGCCACCCAGGTGCCCCTAAAAATGCATTTTTAAAAGAAAACCCATGTAAGTTAGAAGCCACTGAAGGCTCTGAGAATATAGACTGAGTGGAGGAAAATAAGGAAATACTTTAATCATAAAACTACATTGGTGCAGATTCTGGCATATTTTTTAAACAGGGTAAAAGCTAAATAAAATATTAAAATTGTATTATGGTTCTTAGTTAAGTAACTTTCAAATATAGCATGAAAATTTGGGGAAAAATAAAATATTAAAATTTTTTAAAATGTTTATTTATTCATTCATTATTATTTATTTATTTATTTATAGGGAGTGGGGGAGGGGCATAAAGTGAGGGAGAGAGAGAATCTCAAGCAGACTCTACACAGTCAGCACAGAGTCCAATGCGGGGCTCAGTCTCACAAACTGTGAGTCATGATCTGAGCCAAAATCAAGTGTCCAACACTCAACTAACTGAGTCACCTAGGCACCCCGACAGAATATTAAATTTTAACAGCTGTTAGAAGATAAAACTGAAGTAAACACACTCATACACACACACATACAACTCAAGCTCTTAATCAATACTAGCTAGATAGGTGTAATGACTAACAAAGAATCAGAGAGACAACTGAAAAATAGAAAATCTTTAAATAGTTTTCTCTGTTTTCATGTCCCAGTGGCTCCTGTGAAGATGATGGGGAAAAATAAATTAAATTCATCTTTATGATTATATACATTTTTAGAGCTTACTAAACAAGTTAGAAAATTATTATATTCAGAATAGTCATATAATTCATGTAATGAATGGATATTTTCATTTCAGTTTGCTTCTTTATATAATTTCTTTGAAATATTTCTTAAAAGTTACATATCTCTCTAAAATCATTTTAAAGAAATAATATTATGTAGAATATTAAACATATAAAAGTGGATGCATAAGGATAAGTGTTTATTTCTGTCTGAAGTAATCAGTGATTTCCACATTTTTTAATGATCACAGAACCCTGTAAAATGATTTATTTGATGGTTTGAGAAAATTTTAATTGCTACCTCATGATGAAGAAATAGATCCAAGCAAGTTTTTTGGAAAAGAAAGCAAAGTAATACCTTCAAGTAGTTAAATCTCAATATTGGAGAAGAGATTTGAATTAATAACTTTTGTTTTTATGAACTTAAAATTATTCTTTTAATTTTTGTTTTGATTTTACTATTTTTTAACTTAATTACTTTTAGAAAATGATTTAGGGCAGGATTTTTCTTTTTTTTTTTTTTTTTTTTTAAATTTTTTTTTTCAACGTTTTTTTATTTATTTTTGGGACAGAGAGAGACAGAGCATGAACGGGGGAGGGGCAGAGAGAGGGAGACACAGAATA
This sequence comes from Panthera pardus, assembly GCF_024362965.1. NCBI lineage: Eukaryota > Metazoa > Chordata > Mammalia > Carnivora > Felidae > Panthera > Panthera pardus. The sequence goes on along the minus strand of NW_026526655.1, from coordinate 48,697,127 downwards.
GGAAACAGGCTCCAGGCTCCGAGCCATCAGCCAGCCCAGATGCCTGACGCGGGGCTCGAACTCACAGACCGCGAGATCGTGACCTGGCTGAAGTCGGACGCTTAACCGACTGCGCCACCCAGGCGCCCCCAGGATTTTTCTTTACAAACATTTTCTCAAAAAAATCCCCAAAATTCTAATTTCAATTTATAAAAGAATATATGAAGCTTAATTTTACTTATGTTGATTTGAACCCTATAAAGTTGTTAATGTTCAACATTTTTTACTCTAAAAAATAGCAATATTATATTGCATAATTTGACAGTATATTGTGTAAACATATAAAATGACTATGAAACTGTTTGGTCTATCTAGTGTTCTGATAATATATTTATCAACTAAATTAAAAATCATAGTTATTTACTCTAGGAATTCTATATTTATTGCTAAAATAATCGTGTAGGGGGAAAATCATTCTTAGACCTTGTCTGATGGACAATAAGATTGCATGGACTCCTGTGGCTGCTTCAGCAGAGATCAGAACCTTTGCACCTTTCTTGGCACAGGTCTTTACAACCACAACTCAGTCTGAACTGAATTGGCCTTTGGGAGTCAAGGAGAGAAGCCATATTTGGCTGGGAGAGTTCTTTCTTCCCAGTGTCAAGGAAGATGACAATTCAAGAGTAAAAAGATGATTTTCAAAGAAGTTAAGTTATGTATTATTTACAGATATGTCCTTTATCTTCTATCTTTTTACAGTTCTTTTAAAATGGCTTGTAAAATCCTAGATCAAGTCTAAATGTATGTATTCAGTAAGGAAATATTTGTTCTCATTATTTTAAATTACACTTAACTGCTAAACATTCAAAATGATTACAGATATGTTTTATCCTAAGAAAAGTTTATGAGAACTGTCAGAACCCTATATGTTGCTTTTGACATATTTTAAATATTGTATAATTTACTTCTTCAAAGACATAGAAAGAATCAGCATTCTAGACAACACAGAAAAAACAGAATGAAAATGTAGAGTGAAGATTGTTAATATTGCTAAAATAAATCAAATGTGTTAAAAATAAAATTTGAGGGGCACCTGGGTAGCTCGGTTGGTTAAACATCTGACTTTGTTTCCAGTTATGATCTCACAGTTTGTGGGTTCAAGCCCTGCATGGGGCTCTGAGCTGACAGCTTAGAGCCTGGAGCCTGCTTTGGATTCTGTGTCTTCTCTCTCTGCCCCTCTGCTTCTCATGCTCTGTCTCTCTCAAAAATAAATAAGCATTAAAAAAATAGCAAAAACTAAGTTTAAAAAAATAAAATAAAATTTGGATGAATATATCTTAAAATCTGAACATAAAAGAATAGAAATATTATACATATATATTTATAATACCAAAAGATATTAAAAATATTATTCATGGATTAAAATTTTTGCAATGATTATCATATTACTACTAATAAAAATATTGACTCCATGAATTACAAAACAAAAAATCAGATTATTTGAGTTTATTTGTATAAGAAAATATTTCATCTCATAGTTTCTCTTAAATATTTAATTCTTTACCTAACAAAGATCTGCATAACACCTAACCACAAATTAAAAACACTTGGCAGACCAGTTCATGCAGGGTTTGCAATCAGCATGTGTAATACATTTTGTTATTTTCATTGATTTACTGATAATATTTTCAAATTTTATACATGTGACTACAGAAGTTAAAAATTTACTTATAGCAATATACACTTTAAGCCAGGGTAAATGATAAAAGATAAGCTTTTCAAAACATTAGCAACATATAAAATAAGAAGTTAAGACAGCTTTAGGCAAAGAAAAAAAAAACCCTGTAAACAACTATTTTAGAGAAATATTTCATAGATACACAAAAGATATAAATAGCAGTATTTGTTGATTTCTTCTATAATGGCAAAAAGAGAAGAAGGAAATAATATATAAAATATGATTTTATTGATATTATGCAGTATTATGCAGCCATTATAATGAATAGAGCAACTCAATGTGTGCTATTGTGAAAGAATATTTAATAATTAACGTCTCATGAAAATAGCCTATAGCAAAGAGTAGACATTTGTCCAATAGGTGTCCATTGCATCTATATTATGTTCTAGATACTGCTCTAGAGTCCAGTGCTCCATTTATTTTGGAACAGAAACAAACAGAAAATCAAAATGCATGTTTTTAAATCTATTTATGCTCATATGTTTTACACAGACTGAAAATAATCTGGAAGATACAAAGGGAAATTGCTTTTTTTTAAATGTTTATTTTTGAGAGGTGGGGAAGGAGCAGAGAGAGAGGGAGACAGAGGACTTCAGGCAGGCTCTGTGCTGACAGCTCAGAGTCTGATTCAGGGCTCAAACCCATGAACTGTGAGATCATGATCTGAGTTGAAGTGAGACGCTTAACTGACTGAGCCAACCAGGGCCCCAAGAGAAATTACCTTTGAGAAACACAGACAGTGTGATTATAGTGAGAGATAGCAAATGAAATTGTATACTTATATTTTTTACTTTTTTTAACTTTCAATTTTAAGATTTTCAGAGTTCAGTTACCATGTTTTAGTAAATAATAACAGCATCCCGACACCATAGTTCAATTTTAGTTATCTTGCTATGTTAAGTGTGAGTAGTAGCATAAAGTTCACTGCTAGTTCTTCAGTTCACAAATCATTATGTAAATAACGAATGCACATCATGATCAGGGACCAGTCACATCACTTCTTTCAAAGTCTGTTAATGGTTAGAGCCTGTGCATCTATTACAATCAGATAGCAAAGGCTGTAGTTGTTCTGACTCTTTCCCTCACAGTGAGAAACCCATGTGGCATTTACAGAAGTGGATAACAGAATGGGGCAACAGGCTAGCAAAATTAAAATGCAACAAAGAAATGAAAAGTGATAATACTGAAAAAAAGGAAATCTGAATTGAATTGAAATGTAAGTATAGGGAAGAAGCGTTAAGATGGTGGAGGAGTAGGAGGACACCATGCTTGCCTCATACCCTCGAACACAGCTAGATAATTATCAAATCATTCTTATCACCCAGGAAATTGATCAAAGGATTGAGACAATCAGCTGCACAATTGGGGGGAGAAAAGAGGCCACGTTGGGGAAGGTAGGAGGTGTCGTGATGTAGCTTGGGACAAACAAATCATGGGTGCTGGGGAAGGGGGAATCCCTGATCATGAAGAGGGGAGAGAGAGAGAGAGAGAGAGAGAGGGAGAGATAAAGCAGCATGCAGGAGTTTGCCCAAGAAGAACACTTCCTTGAAACCACTGACTGGGAAAATAAGAAGGGCTGATCATTGCAAGTTTTTGCAAACAATGGAGCTGAAAGTTTGAAGTTCTGTAGATTGTTCACTCTTCCATGAGGACTTCCAGAACAGTAGCAGGGGTGAACTTACCTCTCCAGGGAAGAGGGTAGGACTATACCATTTTTCATCCCTCCCATCAGCAGCAGCACAGTGCACACACTGGAGGCTTGTATCACTTACACTAAAACTTCCCCCTCTGGGCTCTGCAGGTGTCTTTTTTTTAATTATTAATTTTTTTAAAAAAATTTATTTATTTTTGAGAGAGAGAGAGAGAGAGAGAGACAGAGCATGAGTAGGGGAGGGGTAGAGAGAAAGGGAGACACAAAATCCAAGATAGGCTACAGGCTCTGAGCTGTCAAATAGAGCCTTATGGGGGGTTCAAACTTGTGGTACAGACCACAAGATCATGACCTGAGCCAGAGTCAGACACTTAACCAACTGAGCCACCCAGGCACCCCCTCTTTTTTTTTTATAAGCTTCATGTTCTGCATGGGGCCCAATGACCCTGAAATCAAGACCTCATCTGAAATCAAGAGTCAGACACTCAACCAACTTAACTACCTAGGTGTCCCAAGAGGTGTCTCTTTTAATATGACAAGTGTGATAGAAAGCTAGAGCAGCAGGCACCTCCCCCAGAAGATCAGCATAAACCCCTCCACATGCACCAGGTCTACTGATCATAGAGTGCTGCAAGGCTTCAGCTCTAGTGGAAATAGAACTGGGCACAGGCTTTCCTAACACAAAAAAGACAGAGACCTCAAAAAAATGCCAAGACAGAAGAATTCATCCCAAAAGAAATAACAAGAAGAAGTCACAGCATAAAAATAGATATAAGTAATATGCCTGAACCAGAATATAAAACAGCAATGATAAGGATACTACCTGGGCTTGAAGAGAGCATAGAAGAAACCAGAAACCTTTACCACACATATAAAAGAACTAGAAACTAGTCAGTACAAAATAAAAAATGCTATACCCGAGATACAAAACTGACTGGATCTAATGATCACAAGGATGGAAGAAGCAGAGGAGTGAATAAGTGATATAGAAAACAAAATTGTGGAAAACAATGAAGGTGAAAAGAAGAGGGAAAGAAAAATATTGGATTATAATGTAGACTTAGAGAAATCAGCAACTCCATAAAACATAAAACATTTGTATCATAGGAATTCTTTGAAGAAGAGAGGGAAAAGGAGGCAGAAGATTTTTTGAGCAAATTACAGGTGAAAAATTCTGTCATCTGGGTAAAGAAACAGACATCCAAATTCAGGAGGCACAGAGAACTCCATTCAAAATCAACAAAAGCTAGCCAACACCAAGACATGTTGTAATAAAATTTGGAAAATGCAGAAAGAAGGAAAGAATCCTAAAAGTATCAAGGGAAAAGAAATTCCTAACCTACAAGGAAAAATAAATCAGGCTAGCCATATCTCTTCACAGACACCTGGCATGACATATTGGGAAAAACATGCAGCCAAGAATACTTTATCCAGCAAGGCTATTATTTAGAATAGAAGGAGAGATACAGAGTTTCCCACACAAACAAAAACTAAAAGAATTCGTGACTACTAAATCAGATCTGTAAGAAATATTAAAGGGGACACTTTGAAAGGGAAAGAAAGACCAAAAGTGCCAACAATCAGAAAGGAACAGAGAAAATCTCCAGAAACAACTATACAGGTAATACAATAACATTAAATTTATATCTATCAATAATCACTCTGAATATAAATAGACTACATGCCCCAATCAAAAGACATAGGTATCAGAATGGATTTAAAAAACAAAAATAGGGGCGCCTGGGTGGCTCAGTTGGTTGAGCGTCTGACTTCAGCTCAGGTCACGATCTCGTGCTCTATGAGTTCAAGCCCCGCGTTGGGCTCTGGGCTGATGGCTCAGAGCCTGGAGCCTGTTTCAGATTCTGTGTCTCCCTCTCTCTCTGCCCCTCCCCCGTTCACGCTCTGTCTCTCTCTGTCTCAAAAATAAATAAATGTTAAAAAAAAATTTTAAAAAAAATAAATAAATAAAAAACAAAAATAAAAACAAAAACCCAAAAAACAAAAAAACACGCAATTATATGTTGCCAACAAGAGACTCATTTTAAAAAATTTAATGTTTATTTTTTTAACATTTATTGATTGTTGAGAGTGACAGAAAGAGCATGAGTGGGGGAGGGGCAGAGAGAGTGGGAGACACAGAATCAGAAGCAGGCTCCAGGTCGGAGCTGTCACAGAGCCTGATGCGGGGCTTGAACTCACAGACCACGAGATCATGACCTGAGCTGAAGTCAGACGCTTAACCAACTGAGTCACCCAGGTGCCTCAACGTTTAATTATTTTGAGTGACAGAGACAGACAGGGCATGAGCAGGGGAGGGGCAGAGAGAGAGGGAGATACAGAATCTGAAGCAGGCTCCAGGCTCTGAGCTGTCAGCACAGAGCCCGATTCGAGACTTGAACTCACAGACTGTGAGATCATGACCTGAGCAAAAGTTGGACACTTAACTGACTGTGCCACCTAGGTGCCCCAAGAGACTCATTTTAGACCTAAAGACAGCTGTGGATTGAAAGTGAGGGGATGTATAAACATTTATTATGCTAATGGATGTTAAAAGAAAGCTGGAGTGTCATACTTATATTAGACAAACTAGATTTTAAACCAAAGACTGTAATAAGAGATGAAGATGGGCACTATATCATAATAAAGGGGCCTATCCAATAAGAAAATCTAACAATTGTAAATATTTATGCCCCCAACATGGAAGAACCAAATATATAAATCAATTAATAAGAAACATAAAGAAACTCATTGATAATAATACAATAATACTAGGGCACTTTAATACTCCACTTACAACAATGGACAGATCACCTAACCAGAAAATCAACAAGAAAACAATGGCTTTGAGTGACACACTGGACCAGATGGACTTAACAGATATACTCAGAATATTTTATCTTACAGCAGCAAAATACACATGATTTCAAGTGCACATGGGACATTCTCTAGAATAGATCACATACTGGGACACAAACTAGGCCTAAAAAGGTACAAAAAGAATGCGATCATACCATGCATATTTTCAGACCACAATGCTATGAAACATGAAGTGAACCAAAAATAAAATTTGGAAAGACCACCAATACATGGAGGTTAAAGAATATCCTACTAAAGAATCAATGGGTTAACTAGGAAATTAAAGAAGAAATAGAAAAATACATGAAAGCAAATAAAAATAAAAAATTACAGTCCAGAACCTTTGGGATGCAGCAAAAGTGGACATAAGAGGGAAGTATATTGCAATACATGCCTTCCTAATGAAGGAAAAAAGTCTCAAATACACAACCTAAGCTTACACCTAAAGGAGCTAGAAATGGAAAAGCAAATGAAGGCTCAAACCAGCATAAGACAAGAAATAATAAAGATTACAGCAGAAATACATGATACAGAAACAAACAAACAAACAAACAAAACAGTAGAACAGATCAATGAAACTAGGAGCTGGTTCTTCGGAAGAATTAAGAAAATTGATAAACCCCTAGCCAGACTTACCAAAAAGAAAAGAGAGGAGAGATCACAACAATGCAGAAATACTAATAATTATAAGATAATATTATGAAAAATTATATGCCAACAAATTGGGCTAACTGGAAGAAATGGATAAATTTCTAGAAATATAAAAACTAACAAAACTGAAATGCGAAGAAACAGAAAATTTGAACAGACCTGTAGCCAGCAATGAGATTGAATCAGTAATAATAAAAAAATCTCCCAACAAACAAAAAGTCTAGGGCCAGACAGCTTCACAGAGATATTCTACCAAATACTTTTTTTTTCTTTTTGTAAGTTCAGCATGGAGACTAACGTGGGGCTTGAACTCAGGATCCCAAGATCTGGACCTGAGCTGAGATCAAGAGTCACATGCTTAACTGACTGAGCCACCCAGACACCCTTCTACCAGACATTTAAAGAAGAGTTATTACCTATTCTTCTCAAACTGTTTCAAAAAATAGAAATGGAAGGAAAACCCAAACTCGTTCTATGAAGCCAGCATTACTTTTATTCTAAAACCAGAGTAAGACCCCACTAAAAAGAGAATCCAGTATCCCTAGAAACCAATATCCCTGATGAACACGGATGCAAAAATCCTCAAGAAGGTATTAGGAAATTTAATCCAACAACAACAGAATTACTCACCTCAATCAAGTGGGATTTATTCCTGGGCTCCAGAGATAGTTCAGTATTCACAAATCTATCAACATGATATACTACATTAATCAAAGAAAGGATAAGAGCCATATGATTCTCTTAACAGATGCAGAAAAAGCATTTGACAAAATGCAGCATCCATTCTTGATAAAAATTCTCAACAAAGTAGGTATATATGGAACATACCTCAACATCATAAAGGCCATATATGAAAGAGCCACAGCTAATATCATACTCAACAGTAAAAAACAGAGATTTTCCTCTATGGTCAGGTACATGACAGAGATGTCCATCTCATCATTGCTATTTAATTTGTAAGTCCTAAACTGTACTGTAAGTCCTAACCTCAGTAGTCAGACAACAAAAAGAAATAAAAGGAATCCAAAGGAAGAAGTCAAACTTTCACTATTCACAGATGATATGATACTCTATGTAGAAAACCTGAAAGTCTCCACCAAAAAACTGTTATACACAAATTCAGCAGAGTTGCAGGATATAAAGTCAGTGTACGGAAATCTGTTGCATTTCTATACACCAATAATGAAGCAGCAGAAAGGGAAATCAAGGAATCAATCCCATTTACAACTGCACCAAAAACCATAAGATTACTAGGGATAAACTTAATCAAAAGATGAAAAATCTGTACTCTGAAAACAACAGAACACTTATGAAAGAGATTGAAAATGACACAAATGGAAAAATTCCATGCTCATGGATTAGAAGACCAAATATTATTAAAATGTCGATACTATTGAAAGCAATCTACACATTTAATGCAATCCCTATCAAAATACCACCAGAATTAATCACTGAGCTAGAACAAACAATCTTAAAATTTGTATGGAACCAGAAAAGACCCTGAATAGCCAAAGGAATCTTTAAAAAGAAAAACAAAGCTGGAGGCATCACAATTCCAGACTTCAGGCTATATTATAAAGCAGTAGTCATCAAGACAGAATGGTCCTGGCAAACAAACAAGCATCAAACGAAAAACAAAACAAAACAAAAACCCAGACACAGAGATCGATGGAACATAATAGAAAATCCAGAGATAGACTCACAACTATATGGTCAACTAATCTTCAACAAAGCAGGAAAGACTATACAATGGAAAAAAGACAGTCTCTTCAACAAATGGTGTTAGGAACACTGAACAGCAACATGAAGAATACAACTGGAACACCTTCTACCACAAAAATAAATTCAAAATGAATGAAAGACTTTAATGTGAGACAAGAAACCTCAAAGAGACAACAACCTCTTTGACATAGGCCATAGCAACTTCTTTCTAGATACATTTCTGGAGGAGAGGGAAACAAAAACAATGAACTATTGGGACCTCATGAACATAAAAAGCGTCTTCATAACAAAGGAAACAGTCAACAGAACTAAAAGACAATCTATGGAATGGGAGAAGATATTTTCAAATGATATATCTGATAAAGGCTTAGTATCCAAAATCTATAAAGAACTTATCAAACTCAATACCCAGTAAACAAATAACCCAGTTAAGAAATGGGCAGAAGACATGAACAGACAACTTTTCAAAGAAGACATCCAGAGGGTCAACAGACACATGAAAAGATGCTCAACATCACCCATCATCAGAGCAATACAAATCAAAACCACCATGAGATGCCACCTCGCAACAGTCAGAATGGCTAAAATTAACAACATAGGAAACAACAGATGTTGGGGAGAATGTGGAGAAAGAGGACCCTTCTTACACTGTTGGTGGGAATGCAAACTGGGAATGCATACTGTGGAAAACAGTATGGAACTCTTCAAAAAGCTTAAACTAGAACTACCCTAGGACCCAGCAAATGACTACTAGGTATTCACCCAAATGTTACAAAAACACTAATTTGAAGGAGCACATACACCCTGATGTTTATAGCAACATTAGCAACAATAGTGAAATTAGGGAAAGAGACCAAATGTCCATTGACTGATGAGTGGATAAAGAAGAAGTGGTGTATATGTATACTATGGAATATTACTGATCTATCAGAAAGAATGAAATCTTGTCATTTGCAACAACATGGATGGAGCTGGAGAGAATATGCAAAGCGAAATAAGTCAGTCAGAGAGATACCATATGATTTCACTCATATGTGGAGTTTAAGAAACAAAACAGATGAACATAGGGGAAGGGGAGAAAAAGAGAGGGATGAAAACCAAAAGAGATCCCTTTTTATTTATTTTTATTTTTGAGACAGAGAGAGTGTGTATGAGTGGTGGAGAGGGGCAGAAGAAGAGAGAAAATTGCAAGCAGGCTCCACACTCAATGTAGAGCCCAAATTCAGGGCTCAATCTCACGACCCTGAGATCATGACTGAGCCAAAATCAAGAGTCAGACATTCAACAGACTGAGCTACCCAGTTACCCCAACAGACTCTTAACTACATAGAATAAACTGAGGGTTGATAGAGGGGAGGTGGGCAGGGGATGGGCTAAATGGTTGATGGGTATCAGGAGGGCATTTGTTGCATTGAACACTAGTGTTACATGTAAGTGATGAATCACTGAATTCTACTCCTGAAATCAACATTGCACTATATGTTAAGTAATTAGGATTTAAATAAAAATTGAAAACAAAAGAAATGGAAATATAGAAGAAATATGGAGATATTAATGCTGCTACCATTAATGAATACAAATGCAGCCAGATGATCTTGGTAAAGGGAAATTTAGAGATATAATGAGGAAAATGGTTACAATGAAAAAGATAAAGATGTCCCTGCACAAGTAACACCAGCAAAAACCTTCACGTTAAAGCAACCCTTGGAAATATTTTACAATATTGAAAGAGCAATTTGGTTCTTGCTTTATTTTTGTATGACCTGTGAGTCAAGAATTTTTTTATATACTTTTAAAGAATGGCAAAAAGAAGAGAGAGGAGGAGAATGCTTGTAGTCTGAAAATTCTAAAATATTTACTATCTTGACCTTTACAGAAAAAGTTTTCAGGCCCCCGCTTCAGAATATTGGACATCAATAGTAATGCAATAGGAAAAAGACTAGTTAATACAATTTGAAGATCATGTTGCTAAACAACTTGGATGGTAATATAAATAATATGCATACTACTTAAGCAGCAAGGGACTATTGAATAATTTTTGAAGGAAAATGTATGGAAGAGATGCATGATAGGTCTGCTAGGTTTGCATGCTTATTATGTCCACTCAGAACTCAAATATGTATGCCTACATTGTCCTTGCCATTCTTTTTCTTTAATTTTTTTAATTTTTTTATTTTTTCAATTTTTTTAAATATATGAAATTTATTGTCAAATTGGTTTCCATACAACACCCAGTGCTCATCCCAAAAGATGCCCTCTTCAATACCCATTACACACCCTCCCCTCCCTCCCACCCCCCATCAGCCCTCAGTTTGTTCTCATTTTTTAAGAGTCTCTTATGTTATGCTCTCCCACTCTAACCTCTCTTTATTTTTTTCCTTCCCCTCCCCCAAGGGTTCCTGTTAAGTTTGTCAGGATACACATAAGTGTGAAAACATATGGTATCTGTCTTTCTCTGTATGGCTTATTTCACTTAGCATAACGCCCTCCAGTTCCGTCCACGTTGCTACAAAGGGCTATATTTCATTCTTTCTCATTGCCACATAGTACTCCATTGTGTATATAAACCACAATTTCTTTATCCATTCATCAGTTGATGGACATTTAGGCTCTTTCCATAATTTGGCTATTGTTGAGAGTGCTGCTATAAACATTGGGGTACAAGTGCCCCCTGCATCAGTACTCCTGTATCCCTTGGGTAAATTCCTAGCAGTGCTACTGCTGGGTCATAGGGTAGGTCTATTTTTAATTTTTTGAGGAACCTCCACACTGTTTTCCAGAGTGGCTGCACCAGTTTGCATTCCCACCAACAGCGCAAGGGGGTTCCCGTTTCTCCACATCCTCGCCAGCATCTATAGTCTCCTGATTTGTTCATTTTGGCCACTCTGACTGGTGTGAGGTGATATCTGAGTGTGGTTTTGATTTGTATTTCCCTGATGAGGAGCGACGTTGAGTATCTTTTCATGTGCCTGTTGGCTATCTGGATGTCTTCTTTAGAGAAGTGTCTATTCATGTTTTCTGCCCATTTCTTCACTGGATTATTTGTTTTTCAGGTGTGGAGTTTGGTGAGCTCTTTATAGATTTTTGGATATTAGCCCTTTGTCCGATATGTCATTTGCAAATATCTTTTCCCATTCTGTTGGTTGCCTTTTAGTTTTGTTGATTGTTTCCTTTGCTGTGCAGAATCTTTTTATCTTCATGAGGTCGCAGTAGTTCACTTTTGCTTTTAATTCCCTTGCCTTTGGGGATGTGCCGAGTAAGAAATTGCTACAGCTGAGGTCAGAGAGGTCTTTTGCTGCTTTCTCCACTAGGGTTTTGATGGTTTCCTGTCTCACATTCAGGTACTTTATCCATTTTGAGTTTATTTTTGTGAATGGTGTGAGGAAGTGGTCTAGTTTCAACCTTCTGCATGTTGCTGTCCAGTTCTCCCAGCACCATTTGCTAAAGAGACTGTCTTTTTTCCATTGGATATTCTTTCCTGCTTTGCCAAAGATGAGCTGGCCATACTTTTGTGGGTCTAGTTCTGGTGTTTCTATTCTATTCCATTGGTCTTTGTGTCTGTTTTTGTGTCAAAACCATGCTATCTTGATGATTACAGCTTTGTAGTAGAGGCTAAAGTCTGGGATTGCGATGCCTCCTGCCTTGGTCTTCTTCAAAATTACTTTGGCTATTCAGGGCCTTTTGTGGTTTTATATGAATTTTAGGATTGCTTGTTCTAGCTTTGAGAAGACTGCTGGTGCAATTTTGATAGGGATTGCATTGAATGTGTAGATAGCTTTGGGTAGTATTGCCATTTTGATCATATTTATTCTTCCAACCCATGAGCATGGAAAGTTTTCCCATTTCTTTATATCTTCTTCAACTTCCTTCATAAGCTTTCTATAGTTTTCAGCATACAGATCTTTTACATCTTTGGTTAGATTTATCCCTAGGTATTTTATGCTTCTTGGTGCAATTGTGAATGGGATCAGTTTCTTTATTTGTCTTTCTGTTGCTTCATTATTAGTGTATAAGAATGCAACTGATTTCTGTACATTGATTTTGTATCCTGCAACTTTGCTGAATTCATGTATCAGTTCTAGCAGACTTGTGGTGGAGTCTATCAGATTTTCCATGTATAATATCATGTCATCTGCAAAAAGTGAAAGCTTAACTTCATCTTTGCCACTTTTGATGCCTTTGATTTCCTTTTGTTGTCTGATTGCTGATGCTAGAACTTCCAACACTATGTTAAACAACAGTGGTGAGAGTGGACATCCCTGTCGTGTTCCTGATCTCAAGGAAAAAGCTCTCAGGTTTTCCCCTTTAAGGATGATATTAGCTGTGGGCTTTTCATAAATGGCTTTTAGATGTTTAAGTATGTTCCTTCCATCTCGACTTTCTCAAGGGTTTTTATTAAAAAAGGATGCTGAATTTTGTCAAATGATTTTTCTGCATCAATTGACAGGATCATATGGTTCTTATCTTTTCTTTTATTAATGTGATGTATCACGTTTATTGATTTGCGAAGGTTGAACCAGCCCTGCAGCCCAGGAATGAATTCCACTTGATCATGGTAAATAATTCTTTTTATATGCTGTTGAATTCGATTTGCTAGTATCTTACTGAGAATTTTTGCATCCATATTCATCAGGGATATTGGCCTGTAGTTCTCTTTTTTTACTGGGTCTCTGTCTGGTTTAGGAATCAAAGTAATACTGGCTTCATAGAATGAGTCTGGAAGTTTTCCTTCCCTTTCTATTTCTTGGAATAGCTTGAGAAGATTAGGTATTATCTCTGCTTTAAACGTCTGGTAGAACTCCCCTGGGAAGCCATCTGGTCCTGGACTCTTATTTGTTGGGAGATTTTTGATAACCGATTCAATTTCTTCGCTGGTTATGGGTCTGTTCAAGCTTTCTATTTCCTCCTGATTGAGTTTTGGAAGAGTGTGGGTGTTTAGGAATTTGTCCATTTCTTTCAGGTTGTCCAATTTGTTGGCATATAATTTTTCATAGTATTCCCTGATAATTGTTTGTATCTCTGAGGGATTGGTTGTGATCATTCCATTTTCATTCATGATTTTATCTATTTGGGTCATCTCCCTTTTCTTTTTGAGAAGCCTGGCTAGAGGTTTGTCAATTTTGTTTATTTTTTCAAAAAACCAACTCTTGGTTTCGTTGATCTGCTCTACCGTTTTTTTTAGATTCTATATTGTTTATTTCTGCTCTGATCTTTATTATTTCTCTTCTTCTGCTGGATTTAGGCTGTCTTTGCTGTTCTGCTTCTATTTCCTTCAGATGTGCTGTTAGATTTTGTATTTGGGATTTTTCTTGTTTCTTGAGATAGGCCTGGATTGCAATGTATTTTCCTCTCAGGACTGCCTTTGCTGCATCCCAAAGCGTTGGATTGTTGTATTTTCATTTTCATTTGTTTCCATATATTTTTAAATTTCTTCTCTAATTGCCTGGTTGACCCATTCATTCTTTAGTAGGGTGTTCTTTAACCTCCATGCTTTTGGAGGTTTTCCAGACTTTTTCCTGTGGTTGATTTCAAGCTTCATAGCATTGTGGTCTGAAAGTATGCATGGTATGATCTCAATTCTTGTATACTTATGAAGGGCTGTTTTGTGACCCAGTATGTGATCTATCTTGGAGAAGGTTCCATGTGCACTCGAGAAGAAAGTATATTCTGTTGCTTTGGGATGCAGAGTTCTAAATATATCTGTCAAGTCCATCTGATCCAATGTATCATTCAGGGCCCTTGTTTCTTTATTCACCGCGTGTCTAGATGATCTATCCATTTCTGTAAGTGGAGTGTTAAAGTCCCCTGCAATGACCACATTCTTATCAATAAGGTTGCTTATGTTTATGAGTAATTGTTTTATATATTTGGGGGCTCCCGTATTTGGCGCATAGACATTTATAATTGTTATCTCTTCCTGATGGACAGACCCTGTAATTTTTATGTAATGCCCTTCTTCATCTCTTGTTACAGCCTTTAGTTTAAAGTCTAGTTTGTCTGATATAAGTATGGCTACTCCAGCTCTTTTGACTTCTAGTAGCATGATAAATAGTTCTCCATCCCCTTACTTTCAATCTGAAGGTGTCCTCAGGTCTAAAATGAGTCTCTTGTAGACAGCAAATAGATGGGTCTTGTTTTTTTATTCATTCTGATACCCTATGTCTTTTGGTTGGCACATTTAGTCCATTTACATTCAGTGTTATTATAGAAAGATATGGGTTTAGAGTCATTGTGATGTCTGTAGGTTTCATGCTTGTAGCGATGTCTCTGGTACTTTGTCTCACAGGATCCCCCTTAGGATCTGTTGTAGGGGTGGTTTAGTGGTGACGGATTCCTTCAGTTTTTGTTTGTTTGGGAAGACCGTTATCTCTCCTTCTATTCTAAATGACAGATTTGCTGGATAAAGGATTCTCCGCTGCATATTTTTTCTGTTCATCACATTGAAGATCTCCTGCCATTCCTTTCTGGCCTGCCAAGTTTCAGTAGAGAGATCCGTCACGAGTCTTATCGGTCTCCCTTCATATGTTAGGGCACGTTTATCCCTAATTTCTTTCAGAATTTTCTCTTTATCCTTGTATTTTGCCAGTTTCACTATGATATATCGTGCAGAAGATTGATTCAAATTACGTCTGAAGGGAGTTCTGTGTGCCTCTTGGATTTCAATGCCTTTTTCCTTCCCCAGATCCAGGAAGTTCTCAGCTATTATGTCTTCAAGTACACCTTCAGCACCTTTCCCTCTCTCTTCCTCCTCTGGAATACCAATTATGCATAGATTATTTCTCTTTAGTGCATCACTTACTTCTCTAATTTTCCCTTCATAGTTCTGGATTTTTTTATCTCTCTTTTTCTCAGCTTCTTCTTTTTCCATAATTTGATCTTCTACTTCACCTATTCTCTCCTCTGCCTCTCCAATCCGAGTTGTGGTTGTCTCCATTTTATTTTGCAGCTCATTTATACCACTTTTTAGCTCCTCCTGGCTGTTCCTTAGTCCCTTGATCTCTGTAGCAACAGATTCTCTGCTGTCCTCTATACTGTTTTCAAGCCCAGCGATTAATTTTATGACTATTATTCTAAATTCACTTCTGTTATATTGTTTAAATCCTTTTTGATCAGTTCGTTAGCTCTCGTTATTTCCTGGACATTTTTCTGAGGGGAATTCTTCCGTTTCATCATTTTGGATAGTCCCTGGAGTGGTGCGGAACTGCAGGGCACTTCCCCTGTGCTGTCTTGAATAACTTGCATTGGTGGACGGGGCTGCAGTCAGACCTGATGTCTGTCCCCAGCCCACTGTTGGGGCCACAGTCAGACTAGTGTGTACCTTCTCTTCCCTTCTCCTAAGAGCGGGATTCACTGTGGGGTGGCGTGGCCCATCTGGGCTACTTGCACACTGCCAGGCTTGTGGTGCTGGGGATCTGGTGTATTAGCTAGGGTGGATCACAGATGCACAGGGGCGGGAGGGGCAGGCTCAGCTTGCTTTTCCTTTGGTGTTCTGCTTCAGGAGGGGCCCTGCCTGCACTGTGAGGGAATCAGACCTGCTGCCGTAGAGATGGATCCACAGAAGCACAGCGTTGGGTGTTTGCGGGGTGCAAGCAAGTTCCCTGGCAGGAACTGGTTCCCTTTGGGATTTTGGCTGGGGGATTGGCATGGGAGATGGCGCTGGTGAGCACTTTTGCCAAGCTGCCCTCTGTCATCAGGGGCTCAACAACTCTCCCTCCCCTTGTCCTCCAGTCCTCCCGCTCTCCCAGCAGAGCTGTTAGCTTATAACCTGCCAGATGTTAAGACCCACTTGCTGTGGAACACACTCTGTTCAGCCCCTCCACTTTTTCAAGCCAGACTTGGGGGCTCTGCTTTGCTGGAGGTCTTTCCCTCCTCCCCGGCTCCCTCCCGCCAGTCCGTGTAGTGAGCACCGCCTCTCCGCCCTTCCTACCCTCTTCCATGGGCCTCTCATCTATGCTTGGCTCTGCAGAATCTGTTCTGCTAGTCTTCTGGTGGTTTTCTGGGTTATTTAGGCAGGTGTGGGTGGAATCTAAGTGATCAGCAGACACGGTGAGCCCAGTGTCCTCCTACACTGCCATCTTCCTCCCTCCTGTCCTTACCATTCTTAATGTTCCATGTGGTGGTCAGAAACATTAATCAAAAGTTGGGTTTCTCATATCTTTCTGCATAAATCTAGGTATCTGTCTCAATTTAAAAATCCTTGATTTTATAGGTGAGCATATTGCTGAGGTGATATATTATTTTTAAGGATATGAACACTATATTTGGCAGAGGCATTGCCAAAGGTTCAGACACATAAAATCTGGAATGGGAAATTGACACATCTCTAGGAGTATTCATAACCTCCAAAGATAACCAAGACAAAAATCTTAAGTGGACTACTGAATGACCCACACAGAAATGCATTATGTTCATAATATTTTATATGATTACTTTATTTTAAAAGCAACTAGATTATATAAATTTTAAAGGAAGCCCTGAAGCTTAGCTGTCAGAACTAATATTGTAGATTTGGGGATATAGATTTTCAACATTCAGCCACTCATTGTAAGAGAAAATACAAAGTATTATAGGCACATTCTAAGTCATTAGCATCAGCATGTCAGTCTTAAGATAACTCACATGTTTTTTAAATGGATCTTCTCATGCTGTTATATTTAACCTGCTTCTATAAAAGTTAAAGAACTTAAAATTAAGAAGACTGTCTGATGTAGACAATAGAAAAATTTAAATCTTGTCCTAAGGGGTACAGTTTAAACACCGACCAACCACTGGTCTGCTTAATCTTGAGTATTATTCCCTTTTCGTAAAACTAAATATGTAGAGTTTCATGTTTTTAAAGTGCCAAAATTCAACTTTTCTGAGACAAATAAATAAAACTTTGATTTGTTAGTATTCCCTCATAAGCCTTTGGACAATATGACTGAGATTGTAACTCAAAATTTTAAACCAGCAAAAGATGAGAGGATGGAAAGGAAGGTTTTTGCAGGAGGCCAGACATTGGAGACACAGAAGCCTAAGCAGCAATTATCTCAGACATATAAGGACCTAAGCTATTGTGATAACTTTGAAGATGAAGGGAGGATGTGAACATAAAAACAACAGTAACCATTCTGCCAGACATAGTTTGGATATTAAATAAATAGAGCTTTTAACCAACTGATGTGGTGCACACACACACGTGTATACACACACACACACACACACACACACACACATCTATATACACACCCAGAGAAGAAATATTTCTAAAAATCCAAATAATTGATACAATATTTATGGTAAGAATATGGAATTATGTAGATAATGCCACATTATAAAAATTATGTTTCATTTCTAAGAGCATTATATAACTCACACTTAAAAAAATTTTTTTTTGCAATTCTTTGAACTGAATTTGTTTACCTTGGAAACTTATTAGAGAGTATTTCCTTCCTTTTAATAGTCTAATCTTACATTATTAGACAGAATGCAGTAATACCTTTTAAGGATAAATATGACAGCAGTTTTTTATGCTTGTGATATTGCACCTGCACCAGCTATTTTTAAAAACTAGAAGTACTCCAATAATAAAAAGGTCACTTTTCAACCTTAAAGAGAATGGAAACGGAGGGCAAAATACTATGGGTTCAAAAAGCAAATACCAGAGGACAATCAGTAAAATAACTGTTAAACTAAACAGAAAATAACTCATCTGGGATTTTTTATCCAACAAAAATTGACACAGACAGATATACTCTCAATAATGATCCTGTCATTCAAGGTTCAGATCAAAGCTGAGAACTAGAACTTTTTAGCTTGGTAGAAATTTTAAGATTCAATAGAGGCTCAGGTCTGACCTCTGACCTAAACTGGAATTTCAGGAGGTGTCCTGCCAAAGTCATGCAAAAGGATGAGAGCATTTTGAAATAAGTAAAAAGCATTTCTGAAAGGTGAGGCAAAACAAAAGAAAACATGCAATAGGCAGAAATGAAAGTCTGAGTCAAACTGTAAAGGGAGGGAAAAGACATAAAAAGATAAAAACATATGAGAATCTGGAGAGAAACAGTTTTAGTTGGGGAAAAAAATAATATCCTGTGATTAGAGCTAACAATATCTCCAAAATAAAATGGAATAAAAATCGTGAAAGGGAAGCTAGCTGTCCCCTCTCCTGGATTCATATATATGCTGCGTATGAAAAGATACATGCCATATACAGTACAACCTGTTACATACTAGGAACCAGATGGCTATTTCTGTGATGGAATTAGTGTTACCCAGCAATGAATAGTTCATTTGAAATCAAATGGCCTCACTTCAGGCATCTCTTATATCCCATTTTAGCTAAGCAGCAAGTGACAAAGATCCCAACCAAAATATTTAATCAAATAAAGTGTTCTTGAATCATGTAATGAAAATTTCATGTAATGAAAATAATGAAAATGAAAACTGCAGCTGATGCAGATGCCCAGACAATGTGGCTACTTGCATCTTGGCTCACAAAGTCTCTCAGAAAAATGCTTGCAAGAGTTCCATCTCTTATTTGCTCTCAAGTTCATATAGAATGGGTGAAAACATCTGACTCTGTTCCAGAAGCCCAAGACAAATCTCATAATTCTTAATTGAATCCAGTGGGAAATAGGCCTTGTATGGAATGTGGTACACAGATGGGCTTAGGCTTAGTCAAAAGCTTTTCTCCTGGGCCAAGATCTCTCAAATGAGATGCATTGACTTGGAGTTGAGTAGCCAAAGAGAAGTTCTCCAAATTAAACATACAGGTCTTTTCCACATGAAATAGATTTTGTGTCAGAGAGGCAGACATCAAAAGGCCAAGGCTATATAGCTCACTAGTAAGTCTGGGAATGGGAAATTAATATCAACAGTAATTTCGCATCTCAACTTGGCTTTATCTCTAGTTATTAGACTTTACCTTGAGAAAAGTGTTGTATGACAGTTAATTACTAGAGCTAAACTCAAATACTACATCCCCCACTACATCCCCCACTTTCTAATGATTTGACTTTTAGCAAGTTCTTAAATCAAGATTCCCCTTCTGTAAAATGTTCCTATTCAGTGGGGTTTTGTGATAAATAAATGAAAAAAATGTATAAAAGTGCTTCACACCGAAATTAGCTCATAGTTAGTATTTTATCAATAGGAGACTACATGTAGAAGGGATAATTTAAAGATAATAGCAAACCTTGGTAAGAGGTGAAAAAAAAGTATCAGTAGTTTTAAAAATCATATAAAATAAAAGCCTCAGATATGAAATTCTATTTCTAAATGTCATCACAGGATTAAAATTAAAAAAAGAAAACACTAATGTCATGTTCATGTAAAAACAAACTAGTAGGGAGACAAATTTCACAATAAAAACTTGGCTAAACAAAAGAGTAAATTATTTTTTCTGTGTTTATTCTTAGCCCTACACTCTCATTCCATTCAATAGATGCAAATAAACTAGATTCTAGCCATTTCATGATTAACTCATTATTTCTGTGTTTCCTTGGTTATTTTGTGATTTACTGAATCAAGTCAGGATTTAAACTTTATCTACTGAAGATTCAGTTCCTTCACCCTCAATTTCAGGAATGTCATCTATGTCCACTGGGAAAGATTGTTTGCACATGCCACATGGGCATCCAATGCTCACTTGTAATTTCTTTCACTGTGGTGCGTAATTCCCATGGGTCTTCATATGGCATCAATCCCTAACAGTTGAGATATCAGCCCAGCTATTGCATCTTCTCAATGCATCTTCAAATTTGAGGCCTTCCTGCAAGAAGTTCGAGGACCTTTTTGGTCCAACACCTTAAGTATTTAAAAACTTCCTTAGAATACTGGAAACCTTTGCAGATCTCTTCATACAACTCAGTGGTACCCAGGACTGTCAGTCTTCTCAGATTCCTCTCTTCCCATACACCCTGGTACCCACTGCTGCTCCATTGCTTTAGCGGCACCCTGGTTGTCAGTTTCTCCACCAGAATTATAGTCTGTAGTAAGTAATTTTAGTGAGTGGTTGGATTCTGACCCATTTCAAGAATCTTCCTACTACATTTAGGGTATTCTGAGAACAATGTCCAATGAAAACAAAAAACAGAGACAGATCTTATTCAAGCGCTTTTTGGCTTTTATGCTTTCTAGACTTATCCACATCTTTTCCCTATCAATATTTTCCTAATTATACTATTATGTGATATAATTTAGTTCATTTAGCTCATGTGAACTCTGATTAAGTTGAGATAAACTCTTGCAACTTCTTCAGCCAAGAGTATGTGGGGTACAAAACATATATTTTGGAATTTTGATTCTTTCTTGAATAACTTCAGTAAATATTTTTAGAGTCATCCCTCTGTCCTAAACCTTCAGAAATACTATAAAAATATAAGAAAGTAAAACGTAATCTTGGAACCACAATTTAAAGCACAATGTGTGTGTGTGTGTGTGTGCGTGCGTGTGTGTGTGTGTATCAAACTCAAGTGGGAGAGAGATGCTACATTTTAAGATAAGATACTTATCACATGTAACAGATGTCCCAAATCTAACTAGCCTAATAGAATTCAGACCATTATGAAAAAAAGCTGCATCCTCCTGTTTATTGGAACTTAAACCACTTTAAATTTCTTCTAAATCATGTGGCTGTTCACCAGGGATTTACATCCTATCACCCACCAATTTTCTCTTTTCCTTCTCCAGTACACTTTGGTTAACTCTGGATGCATTAGAGCCTCAAAATTCAATGTTTGGTTTATGGACTAGCAGCATCTTTAATGTGTAGAAACATTTTTCAAATGCAGAATCTCAGTCCAACCTCTGATGTACTGAATTAGTATCTTCATTTTTAATAAGATCTTCAGGTGATTCATATGCATGTTAAAGTTTGCAAAGAAATGGAATAGATGACAAAAGTGAAATCTATGTAGAAAAAAGATTAATATAATGTCACCAGGGCCAGTGCCTGCTACTAGCAACACATGGGTTGGCTCCTATGCATGTGCATACCGAAGCTGCAGTATCAGTGTTAATAGTGCTGATGTGCGCTCGCTCCTAGGACATTGTCCTGTCCTCCCTGGAGCAACATAGCACCAACTCCTATCACACAGCAGACACTCATTGCATCAACAGTGTTGATGCTGTGTGTTAAAGTCATGTTTGGGTTCGCTTGGTCTTGATCTCTTACTACTCTTCTCTAGAACTGACAACCATGAGTCCAAAATGGCTAGTTAGAGCACAATCTGAGTGACAGAAATTGTATTTTATTTAGAATTATTTCTCTTCTCAAATATTGGACAATGGTGTCTAATCAAACTTAAATGTCCTCTATTCCACAGATGATTTATTTCTGTAGACATGTATAAAAACAAATTTTAATCCTACTGATGTACCCAGTCATACCTAAATTGAGACAATTTACTCAAACTCTAAGACTCTTAAATATCTTAAATATCTGAACCTTTTTGAAATAGGACTGAAGATATCAAGAGTCACTATATTGGTTGTTTACTTTTTATTTTGTTTTAAGGAGAGAGGTTATTTTGACAGATTGGTGGAGCATTTTAAGATTCAGAATGATAGTGCACAGTTTTCTACAATTTGAGTTAATGGTCCTTAAGAAAGTAATCTGCCACTGTTATAAAGGTAAATTTAAACAGAAATCTTAAAACTTATATTGGCAATTATATAAAAATAATAACTATTATATATCTGATGGCAAAAAGAAGCTTATTATATACTTTGTCTTTCAGGAAAAGAAGCTGAATAGGAATACATATTTAAGTTTTGAAAAGAATGATGTGCCTTAAAATGACAGATAACATGCTCAACAGTGACAGAAGTTTTGAATAAGAAAAGAGGAAGTGATATAAATTAGAAGAGGAATATTGGTCAGTTTTTATAAAGTGGTTTTAGTGTCATTATAGGAAAATACAAATGTGCTTTGAGTGCAAAGGAACTTTGCATGATTACTGTAGTGCTAGCCTGCTAAAGCCTTGGTTTATGAAAGCTTGTTCTCCATTGTCTCAGCCTGTTCAGATCTCCTCTTTGTTGACACACTGCCATAGCAACAATTAAGCATAGTTATTAAAATTTGTCCAAATTCTATACCAGCATATCTGGTATAGGAATATGATTTTGTAGGATTTTTAATAATTGAAGAGACATCAACTTTCTCGGGCTCTTGAGATAGTCTGGCTTAATTTCAAATGAAAAGTTACTTTCTGTCCATCTATATTCCCTAGTATTTCCATGTGTTTCGCAGGCTCTTTAGACACAAAATTAAAAAATGAAATAAAAATAAAACACAAACTGCAAATTTGTAATATAATAGAAATGAACAGAATACTTTCTAATATTATCTTTGGCTCCACAATGGATATGTAAGCCTGTGCTGAATGAGTGCATCTTAAAGAAAGGTGGTTAAGGAGGTTACTTTGATGGTCTTGAAAACATTTCTTACTTCATGCAAATAGGAAAATTGAAATTCTAGGCATAAATTTATGAACAACTACACTTCTGTATTCTTCCACTAAGATTTGAGGGGGAAAAAAAAGACTTAGAGTGAATTAAGCATTATACAACATCATTACTCCTCTATATACAAAACCTTGTCATTTAGATCTTGGAAGCATACCCCTTGCCACAAACATCATTCTTCCACCTCCCACCCTGTTCAGCTCATGTTGTGCATTTTAGAATCAGCTCTATGAACAGAAAGAAGAAAAGGTTACTTTTACTGAGAAAACATTGAGGTATAGTTTCTTTCTGAAGTCTCTTTTTATTTTTTTTCAAAGCAGGCAGTTTAGTTAAAAACTAGGATCACAGGCAAATTTAAAGTTTTAATTGGAGGAAAAGGAAGAAGAAAGAAAGAACGAAAAAAAGAACGAAAGAAAGAAAGAAAGAAACAAACAAACAAACAAACATGAAGGATGGAAGAAAGAAGGAAGAAAGAAAGACAGAAAGAAAGAGAGGAAGAAAGAAAGAAAGAAAGAAAGAAAGAAAGAAAGAAAGAAGGAAAGAAAGAAAGACATTCTATGTCTATATCAAGATGTCATAGAATTCAAATACACTCTTCCCCTGTGTTCATTCCTAATAAGAAATAATCTTCAATTATTAAGGACAAATATTAAGATTCCATATATAGTCATAAATATGCAAAGGAATTAAATAAATCTAGCCTTATTTATGAGGGCTTCCATGATTTGGTAATTGAAGTATCAGCAAGATATTAAAGGTTATTTCAGAAACTTCAAGTCATGGTGAGGAAATACTGTTCTATTAGGAAATATTTGCTCTAATGGTGTGCACATCACGTGGAAAAAGCAGAAAGTGGATCTGCTTTTACTTTTTTGACAGTACAGCGTCTTTTCCATTGTATTTGAGGAATTATTTAAGAGATATTTCACCAAGCTGTGAGAAGTAAGCTATATTATCTCCCTGTTGAAAAGATGAGGGATAGTGAAATCGGAAGGTTAAATGGTTTGCTCACTATCTCATGCTAAGTTATTGGCAAAGGAAATATAGAAGAATAGCCTCTGGACTTTAAATCTGTTGCTTAGCTACTGATCCACAATAGCTCCCAATTGACAAACTACAGAGGAGTAGAGAATTTGAAGATTCAAAAAAGATCATGCCTCCACTGAAATGAAAAGTGGAAAATCCTATCATCAGATCGTTCTATACACAAACTGTTTGATCATGCTCATTAAATAGATTCTTGTATTTGTATATTCAGTTTATTTTTTAATTTAAAATTCTTATAAATAAATTCCTAGTTAATATTGTGTTGTAAATATTAATTAGAAAATAACTACTTTAGCTCATCTCAAATAACCTCTTTAAAATATATGTAGGTAGAGGAAATTTCTTAAAGTAGTCTCCATTATTTAACCTCAGTTGTAATAAGGAAAGCCATTGCAACTGTTACACAATACATGTTGCTAAGCACCCCACTCCACTATAAAGTAAAACTGAAGTAGAATCAATACTATTTTAACAATTCAAATCATTTAAGTATCTATTGATTTAAAATATACAACTCGTGTAAACTTTGGTTTTGATCAGAACAGTTTGGCCAGAAAAATGTCTTGATTTCTAGTGTCCTACTACCAAAAAATAAAGATGGTTTTCACTGATTCAAGGATATTTGCTTTTTTTATTTCATTGTCCACATACTAAAAGAAAATAAATGTCTCTGTCCATACCTATCTTGTACTGATAACAGTTGGTGACAGAGGGAAGAGCAGAGATCTCTTTCTTTTAATGCGTATATCTTGCATATTCTGATGATATTTTGATCTCCACTATGACTTCTGCTGACCCCTATTCAGTTTTCCTGTGGAAATGCACAAACCTTTTGAGTTATGATATGGACAAAAAAAGAACGATTGCTTGGCTCTAAGGCTGAGTTACACAGGGCACCAGAGAAGGGAGCTATACTCTTCTGAGATCTGGTTTCTTTTAGTCAGAGACAGCGCCCAGCAGAACATGTAAGATAACATGGGTATGCAACACTAAGGTTTATTACCGACACTGAATTGAGTATAATCATGACTGAAGAAATCGTCAGTGCTCAACAGGCTTCTGGAGCTTGCAGACTCCAAGTAATATTTTTATACTTAAATCAAATGCTCTCCCCCATGATCTAAATCTTATTCTACAATAAAGAAAAACCTCCCAGTTTCCTTCCCATACTATTTCTAGGACCCAAATTGGCCATATGTGTACTTCATCTGCAAGTATGTTTCTCAGTATAATGTCAGTAGTGAGATATGAAAAGCCACATTTGTCTCCTTAAAAAGAATTTCCACTTTGGTCAAACTCCTCTTGAGTTTCTCCCATCTCACAGTGCTAAGTACAAATATGTAAATATTCTATAATTTCTCCTTTTTTATTTATCTCAATTTTTACTTATGTTTTTATTTATGTCATATATATATATATATATATAACATGTGTCACACTCTTAAGATATATATATATCTTATATGTCATATATATATGTATATCTTAAGATATATATATATATCTCATATGTCATATATAGGGCATATATGTCTTATATGTCATATATATATTTGACATAAAAAAAACATAAATAAATCAGGAAGCCTGGGTGGCTCAGTCAGTTAAGCATCTGACCTCGGCTCAGGTCATGGGTGAATTTGAGCCCCCTGTAGGGCTCTGGGCTGACAGCGTGGAGCGTGGAGCCTGCTTTGGATTCTGTGTCTCCCTCTCTCTCTGTCCTTTCCCCACTTATGCTCTCTCTTTCTCAAAAATAAACATTAAAAATTAAAAACAAACAAACATAAATATATATATATGACACTCATTTTTCCTTATTGCCCTATCAGTATACCCCAGGAGAATAAACAAACCAACTAGAAATAAGAGCCTAATATTACACTCATATACAAAGCAACCATAAGGAGAAAATTTTATGGTAAGCTTTTTCTTTTCGTATAGTTGACACACAAGTTACATTAGTTTCAGGTGTACAAATAAGTGATTTGACAAGTTTATACATTATGCTATGTTTACCACAAGTAGAGCTACCACCTGTCCTATTTCATTGCTATTGTAACATAATTGACTTTATTCCTTATGTTCTGCTTCTTATTCCCGTGATTTACTCATTTCATAGCTGGAGGCCTCTATCTTCCTTTTCTCTTCATCCATTTTGCCCAACCCCACACCAACCTCCCCTCTGGCAACCATCAATTTGCTCTCTGTATTTATAGTTGTAATTCTGCTTGTTTATTTATTCATTTTTTTAGATTCCATTTATGAGTGTAACCATGTGGTATTTGTCTTTCTCAACCTGACCTATTTCACTTAGTATAATACCATCCAAATACGTTCTTATTGTCTCAAAAAGCATGATCTCATCCTTTTTAAAAAATGTTTATTTTTGAGAGACAAAGAGAGAGGAAGAGAGGCAGACAGAGAGGGAGACAGAGGATCCATAGCAGGCTCCACATTGTCAGCACAGAGCTCCTTTTGGGGCTCAAACCCACGAACTGTGGGATCATGACCTGAGTCGAAGTCAAACACTAAATGGACTGAGCCACCCAGGCACCCCTGATCTCATCCCTTTTTATGGTTGTGCAATATTTACCTATCCATCCATCTATATAGATAGACACTTACATTGCTCCCATAATTTGTCTATTGTAAATAATGCTGCAATAAACAGAGATGCATACATCTTTTTGAGTTAGTTTTTTCATTTTCCCTGGGTAAATACCCAGTAGTGGAATTATTGGATCATATTGTATTTCTTTTTTTTTCTTTTTTTTTTTTTTTGAGGAACTCCATACTGTTTTCCACAGTGGTTGTACCAATTTACATTCCCATCGACAATGCATGAAGGTGTCTATTTCTCCACATCCTCGCCAACATTTGTTATTACTTGTCATGACTTTAGCCATTCTAACAGGTGTGAGGTGATATTGTGGTCTTGATTTTCAGTTCCCTGATGGTTAGTGATGTTGAGCATCTTTCTGTGTGCCTTATACGCATGTGTATGTCTTTGGAAAAATGTCTATTCAGGTCCCCTGCCCATTTTTTAATCATATTAGTTTTTTCTTGGTGTTGATTTGTGTAAGTTATTTATATATTTTTGATATCAACTCCTTATCCAATATGCCATTTGCAAATATCTTCTCCTATTCAGTAGGTTGTCTTTTCGTTTTCTTCATGGTTTTCCTCTGTCATGCAAAAGATTTTTATTCTGATGTAGTCCCAATAGTTTATTTTTGCTTTTGTTTCCCTCACCTTAGGAATCCTATCTAGAAAAATACTGTTATGGCTGCCTGTGCTCTCTTCTAGGGTTTTTATCATTTCAGGTTTCATGTTTAGGTCTTTAATATATTTTGGGTTTATTTTGGTGTATGGTGTTTGAAAGTAGTCCAGTCTCATTCTTTTACATGTAGCTGTCCATGTTTCCTGGCATCATTTATTGAAAAGACCACCTTGGGGTGCCTGGGTGGCTCAGTCGGTTAAGCGTCCGACTTCAGCTCAGGTCACGATCTCGCGGTCTGCGAGTTCGAGCCCCGTGTCGGGCTCTGGGCTGATGGCTCAGAGCCTGGAGCCTGCTTCGGATTCTGTGTTTCCCTCTCTCTCTGCCCCTCCCCCGTTCATGCTGTGTCTCTCTCTGTCTCAAAAAGAAAAAAGAAAAAAAAAGAAAAAAGAAAAAAAAGAGAAGACCGTCTTTTCCGCAATGTATAGTCTTGCCTCCTTTAGATTAACTGGCCATATAAATGTGGGTTTATTTTTGGGATTCTATTCTGTTCCATTGATCTATGTGTCTATTGTTTATGCCAGAACCATACTGTTTTGGTTACTATGGCTTTATAGTATATTTTGAAATCTGGAATTGTGATACTTCCAGCTCTGTTCTTTTTCAGGATTGCTTTGGCTATTCAGGGTCTTATGTTGTTCCACAAAAATTTTAGTATTTTTTTTTGTTCTAGTTTTGTGAAAAATGCTGTCAATATTTTGATAGGGATTACATTGAATCTGTAGATAGCTTTGGGTAATATGGACATTTTGACAGTATTAATTTTTCTAATCCTTGAGCATGGAACATCTTTCCCTTTGTGTCATCTTCAATTTCTTTCATCAGTGTTTTATAGTAATCAGAGTACAGGTATTTCACCTCTTTGGTAGGTTTATTTTGGGGTATTTTATGCTTTTGGGTGTAATTGGAAATGGTGTTGTTTTTTTTAATCTCTCTGCAACTTTATCGTTAAGTGTATAGAAACACTGATTTCTGAGTATTAATTTCATATCTTGACTCTTTATTGAATTCATTTATTACTCCTAATAGTTTTTGGTGATGTCTTTAGGATTTTCTATGTACAGTATCACTTTGTCTGCAAATAGTGACGGTTTAACATCTTCTTTACCAATATGGATACCTCTTATTTCTTTCCCTTGTCTGAGTGCTATGCTAGGATTTCCAGTACTATGTTGTACAAAAGTGGCAAGAGTGGACACTCTTTACAATGAAAGAAAGATCCCAGGTTTTCATCATTGAAGATGATGCTAGCTGTGGGTTTTTCATATATGATTTGTACTATGTTGAGGCATGCTCCCTCTAACTCCATTTTGCTGAAAGTTTTTATCATGAATGGATGTTGAATCTTGTCAAATGTTTTTTTCTGCCTCTGTTGAGATGATCACATTATTTGTATTCTTTGTTTGTTGATGTGGGGTATGACATTTATTATTTGTAAATATTGAAACCAACCTTCTATCCAAGGAATAAATCTCACCTGATGGTAGTCAATCATCTTTTTATTGTATTGTTGTATGTGATTTGTTAATATTTTGTGGAGGATTTTTGCATCTATGTTCATCAGGGATATTGGCCTGAAGTTTCCCTTTTTTGGGGGTCTCTTTGTCTGGTTCTGGTATCAGGGTAATGCTGACCTCATAGAATGAATTTGCAAGCTTTCTCTCCTGTCCTATTTCTTGGAATAGTTTGAGGAGCATAGATATTAACTCTTTAAATTTTTTTAAGGTTTAAATTTTTGAGAGACAGAGAGAGACAGAGCATGAGTGAGGGAGGGGCAGAGAGAGAGGGAGACAGAATCTGAAGCAGGTTCCAGGCTCTGAGCTGTCAGCACAGAACCCAACTTGGGGCTCAAACTCACAATGCAAGATCATGACCTGAGCCAAAGTCAGACACCCAACTGACTGAGCCACCCAGGTGTCTGTATATTAATTCTTCTTTAAATGTCTGATAGAATTAATTTGTGAATCCATCTGGTTCTGAACTTTCATTTTTGGTAGTTTATTTTTTTATTATTACAAATGCAGATTTGTTGCTTGTAATCATCCTGTTCAGATTTTCTATTTCTTTCTGGTTCAGTTTTGGAAGATTATATGTTTCTAGGAATTTATTCATTTGTTCTAGGTTGTCCAGTTTGTTGGCATATAACTATTCCCATTATTGTCTTACAATCATTTGTATTTCTGTGGTGTTAGTCATTACTTCTCTGTCATTACTGAGTTTATTTGGGCCCCTTCTCTTTTTTTTTCCTGATGAATATGGCTAAGGAATTGTCAAGTTTGTTTAACTTTTCAAAGAACCAGCACTTAATTTCATTGTTTTTTTTTTCTTTTTTTTCTTTTTAATCTCAACATCATTTATTTCAGTTCAGACCTTTATTATTTCCATTCTTCTAATCATCTCAGGCTTTTTTTGTTCTTTTTAAATTCCTTTATGCATAAGGTTAGATTATTCATTTGACTTTTTCTTGTTTGGTGAGTTAGGCCCATATTGCTATATACTGCCCTCTTCAAATTGCTTTCACTGTGTCCCAGAGATTTTGGACGACTGTCTTTTTATTTTCATTTGTCTGTATGTATTTTTTTATTTCTTTTTTGATTGCTTCATTGACCCATTGGTTGTTTAGTTTCATGGTATTTAGTTTCCATATGTTTTTATTTTTTCCAGTTTTTTCCTTGTGATTTCTCATTTCATATCATTGTGGTATAATTTCAATCTTGTTAAATTTATTGAGGCTTCTTTTAAAGTGTAATATGTGATCTATTCTACAGAATGTTTCATGTGCACTTAAAAAAATGTATACTGGGGCACCTGGGTGGCTCAGTTGGTTGGGCTGCCGACTTCGGCTTACGTCATGATCTCGTGGTCCGTGAGTTCGAGCCCCAGGTCGGGCTCTGTGCTGACAGCTCAGAGCCTGGAGCCTGTTTCGGATCCTGTGTCTCCCTCTCTCTGACCCTCCCCTGTTCATGCTCTGTCTCTCCCTGTCTCAAAAATAAATAAAACGTTAAAAGAATTTTTTTTTTAAATGTATACTGAGGCCCCTGGGTGGCTCAGTTGATTAAGCATCCAACTTTAGCTCAGGTCATAACCTCACAGCTTGTGAATTTGAGCCCCGCATCAGGCTCTGTGCTGACAGCTCAGAGCCTGGAGTCTGCTTTGGATTCTGTGTCTCCCTCTCTCTCTCCCCCTCCCCCGCTCAATCTCTCTCTCTCAAAAATAAACAAACATTAAAAAAGTGTAATATCTCAGCATACTAGAGCATAAAACCTTTAAAATCAAGGAAAAGAATGTGTACTCTTTTGTTTGGGGATGGAATGTTCTGTATATATCTGTTACGTCCATCTAGTCCCATGTATCATTCAAAGACATCTTTTCCTTATTGATTTTCTTTATGGATGATTTATCCGCTGATGTAAGTGGAGTGTTGAAGGCCCCAACTATTATTGTATTACCATGAATTTCTCTCTTTATGCTCATTAATATTTGCTTTATGTACTTAAGTGCTCCAGTGTTGGATGCATAGATATTTACAGTTGTTATTTCCTATTGTTGGATTGATTTCTTCATCGTTATGTAATGCCCTTCTTTGTCTCTTGTTAGAGTTATTTATTTTATTTATTTATTTTAGAGAGAGAGAGAAAAGAGAGAGAGTGCACACACAAGTGTGAGAGAGGGGTAAAGGGAGAGAGAGAAAGAATCTTAAACAGGCTCCTCATCAGCATGGAGTTCAATGCAGGGTTTGAGCCCATGACCCTGCGCTGAAATCAAAAGCTGGACACTCAGCTGATGAGGAGCCCCAGCATCTGTGTTTTAAGGTCTATTTTGTCTGATATAAGTATTGCTGTCCCAGCTTTTTTTTTCACTTTCATTTGTATGGTGAATGTTTTCCCATCCTTACACTTTCAGTTTGTGTGCATCTTTAGATCTGAAGTGAATCTCTTGTAGGCAGCAGACAGACTGGTCTTTTTTTTTTTTAATCTGTTATGCTTTCTATGCCATTTAATTGGAGCACTTGGTTTCATTTAAAGCAATTATTAATAGTTATATATTTATTGCCCTTTTTTAAAGTTTTTTTCTGGTTGTTTTTGTAGTTCTTTGTCTCTTTTCCTCTTGCTCTGCTCTTAGTGATCAGCATGATCAGCAAATATCTATAGTGGGTTTTTTTTTTTTTTTTTGGCTTTCTTTCTTTGTAATTTTTTGTGTGTTTGTATCACAGGTTTTGGGTTTGTGATTACCATGGTATATAACATCTTAAGTAAATAGGAGTCCATATTTTTTGATGGCCATATAAATTCAAACAGAATAAGAAGAAGAAGGAGAAGGAGAAGAAGAAGAAGAAGAAGAAGAAGAAGAAGAAGAAGAAAGAAGAAGAAAAAGGAATATTTCTTTTTCTTTTTTCCCTTCTCTTCCCATTTTAGTCCCTTCTTCACATTTTATGTATATGTTGTCATATTTTATATTTTTTAAAATTTAAATTTTTCTTATGTCTGATTATAGCCATTTCTTTTTGACTTGAAGAAGTCCCTTTAACATTTCTTGTAAGGATGGTTTAGTAGTGATAAACTCCTATATCTTTTGTTTGGGAAACTCTTTATCTTGCCTTCAAATCTGAATGGTAACTTTGCTGGGTAGAGCATTCTTAGTTGTACGGTTTTTTTTTCCTTTCAGCACTTTGAATATGTCATGCCACTCCCTTCTGGATTACAAAATTTCTGCTTAAAAATCAGCTGACAGCCTTATAGATCTTCCTTTTTAGATAACTTTTTGCTTCTCTTTTGCTACTTTTAAGATTCTCTCTTTATCTTTAACCTTTGACATTTTAGTTATTATGTGCCCTAGTGTGGACCTCCTGGGTTCATCTTATTTGGAACTCTCTGTGCTTCTTGGACTTGGATGCCTATTTCCCTCCCTAGGTTAAAGAAGTTCAGTTATTATTTCTTCAAATAAGTGTCCTACACATTTCTCTCTCTTCTACTTCCAGAACCTCTATAATACAAATGTTTGTTCAAGAGAGCTCTTAATCTAGCCTCATTTTTAAAAATTCTACTCTTTTTCCTTTTCAGATTTTTTTCCATTTGTCTGTCCTCCAGGTCATTGTTACATTCTTCTGCATCCTTTAATCTGTTGATTCCCTCTAGCGTGCTTTTTATTTCAGCTATTGTATTCTTCAACTTTGATTAGTTCTTTTTAATATTTTCTATCTCTTTATTGAAGGTCTCACTGAGTTCTTCCAATCTTTTCTGTATCTAGTGAGTATCTTTATCAGGTATATTGCTTATCAGGTATAAGCTAGTGAGTATCTTTATCAGGCATATTGTTTATCTCTGTTTTATTTAGTTTGTTTTCTAAGGTTTTTTTCTTGCTCTTTATTTTGGAGTATATTCCTCTGTCCCTCTGTTTTGCTTAATGTTCAGTGTTTGTTTTTCTGGATTAGGTGAAATGGATACTTCTCCTAAAGCTTAAGGAGTGATCTTGTATATGGCATTCCTTATGCAGACTGTGTGTACTTGGTGTCTTTTGCTGGCTGGAGCTGGGGCTATATATGTGTTAGTTACTTTTTTAAACTGTGGCATGTCTCCATCTCTTTTGCTGTTCTGTTGCCATTCTCTCAATCTTTGGGTTTTCAGTAGTTATTCAGTCAGCCCACAGTTCTTCTTCAGGAGGAATTGTCAATTAATAGGTGTAATTTGGTGTGTTGCAATAAGGATGTGAGTTCAGAGTCTTCCTACATCGTCATGTTGACCCAGAACCTATGACAAGCATCTTGTACTTTGGGTACAGGAATTTAAGATTAAAGATAGTAGTGACTGGTGCCATTTCTATAATTTCTTATTTGACTACAACAAATTGTACTTTCTGTAAGTTTTTAAATTAAATGTGAATTGTTTCATTCAATGGAAACATAAATATGGTTTAGAATTATAACTTAAGGTAGCTACAGAAGCCATTCTATAATAAAGTAGACAAACATATCCATTTTAAAGTAACATAATGTTAATGTTTTTGTAAAATAATATACTATTGAATTTTTTAATTTGAGTATAGTTGAGAGATAATGTTACATTAGTTTCAGGTGTACAATATAGTGATTCAACAACTTCATAGGTTATGCTATTTTAAGAATGCACTAAAAAAAGATTTGGTAGAATAATGACACTACATTTTTAATGTTTAGCAAAATAACACATTGCAAATTAACACATTAATAACTTGTAAGAATATGCTCAAAGTTCTAACAATACAGAATGACATAATTATGAAATTAGATTTATTTATGCAACCTCTGTGCACATTTACACTTTTTAACTTTCTTATAATTGGATGAAAGCAGACTATTTTTATTTAAGCACTTAATTTTTTTGTTTAATTAAAGCACAGTTGATCTATGCTGTTATATTAGTTTCAATTGCACAAAATAGTGATTTCACAATTATATATATTACTCAACGCTCACCATGGTAAGCTAAGTAACTATCAAATGCTTTTTCACATTTATTCAAATAGCATAAATATTTTAAAGAATGGGATAGTCATGGCAGTTTGCCAAAATTATGATGGCACATGTAGGCTGCTAAAAACTCATTAAAACATGTCACCAGCTTGATGTTTTGTCAATCAAAAGGTGAAATAGAGAAAGGGAAAATAAAATATGTATGTATCACTTTTTAATGAAATCATTATATTCACTTGTACTAACAATGACAGAAAAATTCTCTTTATGTACCTCTATATTCTGTACTGTTTATTAAAACTAGAGTTGTTAGGTCTTTGTATAAAATGGAGACACTGTTCTATTTCATTTGGTTAGTTTTAATTCTGAGGAACTGACAAATGTCAATCTCTCTCCATTAATTATTTTTCTTTCATTTAACCTATCTTCTGTGTCCCAGAGCTTAGTCATTCTCTAATGCACTATAACTCCTGGAAATGAAATGGCCTAAAGACAAAGAGAAACAGTTTACTTCTTATAGAAGTAGAATTCTTGGTGTGCAGAATTAGATTCTAGAGATATGAAAACAGTATAATTTATAAGCTATACTATAAATGCAACTTATTAAAACTTGCATCTTTAATAGTCCACAAAATGTTAATAAAAATTATATTATGAGTGTATGTGAAAATCATTTGTTCATAGACTTGGACTATTTCTAAAACTGGCATTAAAAAGAAAAGTTGAGGGGCACCTGGGTGGTGCAGTTGGTTGAGCAGCCAACCTTGGCTCAGATCATGATGTCGTAGTTTGTGGGTTCGAGCCCCTCATCGGGTTCTGTGCTGACAGATTGGAGCCTGGAGCCTGCTTCGGATTCTGTGTCACCTTCTCTCTGCCCCTCCCCACTCCTGCTCTGTCAGTCTCTCTCAAAATTAAATAAACATTAAAAAAAAAGAAAGAAAAAAAAGTTGAAACAATACCAATTTGGCTTAATTATCTTAATATATAAAATCATCAGTCATATTATTTATTTTTTTCAAAAACTACCAATTTGTAAATGGAGCAGGAAGATGGTGGTGGAGTAGGAGGACCTTAGATTCTCCTTGTCCTGTGAATACAACTATATAACTATCAAATCATCTTAAATGCCCCAGGAGTAAACCTGAAGATGGACATAACAAATTTCACAACTAAAGAGAGAGAAGAAGCCACATCAAAGAAGATAGAAAATGTGGAGACTTGGTTTATGGGAGAAAACAGACCATGACTGTTGTGGAGGGGAGGGAGCTGTGTTCATGGAGAAGGGCAAAAGAGAGAAGACCACACAGGGAAATACACAAGGAGAACATTTCCCTCAAAGCCTTTGGCTTAGAAAAAGAAAGGGGCTGAATTTCATGAGTTTTGGCAACCAGAGGGGCTTAAAGCCTGGAGTTTTAAATGTCAGAAGGCTTGGCTGGTATAGAGCCTGGAGGGAACTGCATTGCTCCTGGAGAGAAGGCAGGCAAACAACTTGGGGGCAGACAGACATCCGAAGAGTGCTTGGGACACACAGTAGGGAGATATTTCTCTCTTTCCAGAGTGAGTTCCTGACAGGCAGAGTTCACAGAAACAACTCTCTGGGAACAAAGGAGCTAGTTGGCACCATTTCCCTCCCCTACTCCTCAGCATAAACACAGAGACACCTATGGGAAGCAGTGCAGCCCTGACACTGGCTGCCTAACTTGCTTACAGCAAGACCCACCCCCTGTGCTCTGGTGAGACTGCCCTTCTCAGTGAAGCTTGCTTCAGTCGTAGCATGGTGGGCCCCTTCCCCAAAGGACCAGCACAAACCCCTGCTCACAATGCACCAAAAAGTGCTGCAGGGCCTCAGTTCTGGTGAAAGTGATGTCAGGTCTCATTTCACATGCAGATCAGAACATACCTAGTTAAAACACACCACATTCAGGCTAGGGAGGAAACATTGCCTACTGCAGGCAGGGAGGGCCTCTGCAGATGACTGGCCTGAAGGATAAAGCAGCCAGGACACAACAGCAGAGCACATGCAGTGCACACTGGAGACACTTCCTGCAGCGCCATGCCCTGGGAGGTACATGACCCATTTTTCATAAGGCCATTACTTTCAGGACCAGGGGACATAACTGGCTTTTCTAACACAGAGAAGAAGGCAAAGACTCAGACAAAATGCAAAGACAGAGGTTATCCCAAATGAAATAACAAGATAATTGGGGCACCCGGGTGGCTTAGTTGATTAAGCATTTGACTTCGGCTCAGGTCATGATCTCATGGTTCATGAGTTCAAGCCGTACATCAGGCTCTGTGCTGACAGCTCAGAGCCTAAAGCCTGCTTCAGATTCTGTGTCTGACTCTCTCTCTGCCACTCCCAAACTCATGTTCTATCTCTCAAAAATAAATAAACATTAAATTTTTTAAAAAAATTAAAAAAAAAGAAACAAGATAAGGCCACAGGCAGAGATCTAAGCAAAAACAGATATAATTAACATGCCTGGTGGGGAATTTAAAGCAATAATCATAAGGTTACTTACTGGGCTTGAGAAAAGAAGAGATGACATCAGTGAGACCCTTACCACAGAGATAAAAGAGTTAAAAAAAAATCAGAGATGGAAGATGAGAAAACAAGATTGGAAGCTGACATGATGCAATGAACAGCAGGCTGGAAGAAGCAGAGGAATGAATTAGTGACCCAGAGGACAAAATAATAGAAAATAATGAAGCTGAACAAAAGAGAGACAGAAGAATTACACAACACAAGAATAGATTTAGGGAACTTGGTGATGCATCAAATGTAAAAACATTGTTATCATAGAAGTCTCAGAAGAAGAAGAGAGAGGAAAGGGGGAAGAAAATTTACTTTAAGAAATAATAGCTGAACACCTACAGACATCCAGATCCAGGAGGCACAGAGAACTCCCATCAAAATCAAAAAAAGCCGGCCAACAAGACATTCTGTAATTAAATTTGAAAAATATAGTGATAAAGAAAAAATCTTAAAAGCAGCAAGACAAAAGAAGTCTTTAAATTACAAGGGAAGATCTATAAAGCTATCTGGATATTTCTCAATAGAAACTTGGTAAGCCAGAAAGGAGTGGCATGATATATTCAAAGTGCTGAACAGGAAAAATCTGTAGTCAGAATGCTTTATCCAGAAAGGCTATCATTCAGAAAATAAGGAGAGATAAAGAGTTTCCCAGACAAAGAAAACCTAAAGGAGTACTTGACAAACCAGCTGTGTATCAATATTAAAGGAGACTCGTTGAGTGCAAAGAAGAGACCAAAAGTGACAAAGACAAAAGATCAGAGAAAATTTCCAGAAATAACAAAAAAACAAGTAATAAGATCCAATGAATATATATCTAGAAATAATTACTTTGAATGTAAATGGACTAAACACTCCAATCAAAAGTCATAGGGTATCAGGATGGTTAAAAAAACAAGACTCATATATACTGCCTACACGAGGCTCATTTTAGACATAAAGGCACTTGAAGATTGAAAGTGAGTGGGTGGAGAAACATTTATCACACAAAGGGACATCAGAAGAAAGCCAGAATAGCAATACTTATATTGGGCAAACTAGACTTTAAAACAGAGATTGTAATGAGAGACAAAGAAGATCTAACAACGGAAATATTTATGCCCTCAACACTGAAATACCCAAACATATAAAACAGTTAATAACAAAATAAAGGCACTCATTGACAATGATACAATAATAGTAGAGTACTTTGACACCCCACTTACATAAATGGAAAGATAATCTATACAGAAAATCAACAAGGAAATAATAGCTTTGAATGACACACTGGAGTTAACAGGCATAGTCAGAACATGCCATCCTAAAGCAGCAGAATACACCTTCTATTCAAGTGCACATGGGACATTATCCCCAAAAGATCACATATTAGCCCCCAAATCAGGCCTAAACAAATACAAAAACAGTGAAGTCATACCATGCACCTTTTCTGACCACAATGCTATTAATCTAGAAGTCTAACACAAGAAAAAATCTGGAAATCCCACAAATAAATGGAGGTTAAACAGCATGCTACTGAATAATGAATGAATAAACCGGGAAATAAAATAAGAAATTAAGGAAAAATACATGGAAACAAATGAAAATTAAAACAAAATGGTCCAAAAGCTTTAGGATGCAGAAAAAGTGTTCCTAGAGGGAAGTATATAGCAATACAGGTCTACCTCAAGAAGTAAGAAAAATCTCAAATAAACAACATAATCGTATAGCTAAAGGAACTAGAAAAAGAACAAATGAAGCCTAAAGCCAGCAGAAGGAAGGAAATAATAAAGATTAGCATAGAATTAATGATCTAGAAATTACAAAAAAAAAAAAAAAGTCAATGAGACCAGGAGCTAATTCTATGAACAGATAAAAAAAATTGATAACCCTCCAGCCAGACTTATCAAAAGATAAGAAAGGACCCAAGTAAATAAAATCACTAAAATCACATATGAGAAAGGAGAAATAACAACCAACACCACAGAAATACGAACAATTATAAAAGAATATTATGAAAAACTGTATGCCAACAAATTGGACAACTTAGAAGTAATGAATAAATTCCTAGAAACATAACTACCAAAACTAAAACAGAAAGAAATAGAAAACTTGAAGAGACCAATAACCAGGAAAGAAATTGCATCAGTAATTTTAAAATCTCCAAACAAAAGTAAAGAACGAGACTACATCACAGGCGAATTCTACCAAATACTTAAAGAACACTTAACACTGGGGAACCAGGGTGGCTCAGTGGGTTAAATGAACAACTTCAGCTCAGGTCATTATCTCACGATTCATGAGTTTGAGCTCCACGTGGCACTCTGTGCTAACAGCTCAGAGACTGGAGCCCTCTTTGGATTTTATGTCTCCCTCTCTCTCTCTGCCCCTCCTCCTTTTCATGTTCTCTCTCTCTCTCTGTCTCTCTCTGTCTCTCTCTCTCTGTCTCAAAAATAAACAAACACTAAGGAAGAGTTAATACTTATTTTTCTCAAACTCTTCCAAAAAATACAAAAGGAAAGAAAACTTCCAAATTAATTCTGTGAGGCCATAATTACCCTAATACCAAAACCAGATAAAGACACCACAAAAAAAAGAGAACTACAGGCCAATGTTCCTGATGAACATTGATGTAAAAATTCTCAATAAAATAGTAGCAAGCTGAATCCAACAACACATTAAAAATATCATTCACCACAATCAAGTGGGATTTATTCCTGGGTAGCAAGTGTGGCTCAATATTTGAAAATTAACAAAATAAAGGATAAGAACCATTTAAATAGATGCAGAGAAAGCATTTGACAAAGTATGATATCAGTTCATGATAAAAAAAAAACTCTCAACAAAGTAGTTTTAGAGGGAATATACCTCAACATAATAAAGGCCATATACAAAATACCCACAGCTAACATCGTCTTAGTGGGGAAAAGCTGAGAGCTTTCCTCTACGGTCCAGGAAAGACAGAGATATCCACTCTCATCACTATTATTCAACATATTACTGGAAGTCTTGGCTATAGCAATGAGACAACTAAAAGAAATAAAAGGCATCCAAACTGGCAAGGAAGAAGTAACGCTTTCACTGTTTGCAGATGAAATGTTACTATATATAGAAAAGATGTAAGACATCACTAAAAAACTGCTAGAACCAATAAACAAGTTCAGTGAAGTCACAGGATACAAAATCAACATACAGAAATCTGTTGCAGCCAAGTGAAAAATTAAGGAATCGATCCCATTTATAATTGCACCAAAAAAATAAGCTACTTTAGGAAGAAACCTAACCAAAGAGATGAAGGATCTGTACACTAAAAACTATAAAACACTGGTGAAAGAAATTGGGAGAAGATACAAAGAAATGGAAAGACATTCCATGCTCATGAATTCCAAGAACAAATGTTAAAATGTCTATACAGCTCAAAGCAATCTACACATTTAATACAATCCCTATGAAAATACCAACAGTATTTTTCACTGAGCTGGAGCAAACCTAAAATTTATATAGAACTCCAAAAAACCCTGAATAGCCAAAGAAACCTTGAAAAAGAAAAACAAAGCTGAAGGCATCACAATTCCAGACTTCAAGCTATATTATAATGCTGTAGTCATCAAGACAGCATGGTACTAAAGAGAGAGAGAGAGAGAGTGAGAGAGAGAGAATAGAAAACCCAGACATGGACCCACAACTATATGGTCAATTAATCTCCAACAAAGCAGGAAATAATATCCAATGGAAAAAGAAGTCTCTCCAACAAGTGGCATTGGGAAAACTGGACAGCAACATGCAGAAGAATGAAACTGGAGCACTTTCTTCCACCATACACAAAAATAAATTCAAAATGATGCAAGACCCAAATGTGAGACAGGAAACCATCAAAATCCTAGAAGAGAACATAGGCAGCAACCTCTTTGACATAGGCTATAGCAACTTCTTGCTAGAAGTTACTCTCTGGAGGCAAGTGAAAAAAAATTTCTGCATATTAATGTAAACAGTTAACATAACTAAAAGACAACCTGTGGAATGGAAAAAGATATTTGCAAATGACATACAGGATAAAGGTTTAGTATCCAAAATCTATAAAGAACTTATGAAACCCAACACCAAATAAACAAAGAACCCAGTTAAGAAATGGGCAGAAGACATGAACAGACACTTTTCCAAAGACACCCGGATGGCCAAAAGACAAATGAAAAGATGCTCAACATCACTCATCATCATAGAAATACAAACCAAGACCACCATGGGATACCACTTCATCTTACCTGTCAGAATTGCTAAAATTAACAGCACAGGAGATAACAGATTTTCAGGAGAATGTGGAGAAAGGGGAACCCTCTTACACTGTTGGTAGGAATGAAAACTGGTGCAACCACTCTGGAAAACAGTATGGAGGTTCCTCAGAAAGTTAAAACTAGAACTACCCTATTAGCCAGCAATTGCACTACTAGGTATTTTTCCAAATGATACAAAAATACTGATTTGAAGGGGCACATGTACCC
The DNA here is from genome assembly GCF_024362965.1 of Panthera pardus. Taxonomy (NCBI): domain Eukaryota; kingdom Metazoa; phylum Chordata; class Mammalia; order Carnivora; family Felidae; genus Panthera; species Panthera pardus. Next base: position 48,656,302 of record NW_026526655.1, on the reverse strand, counting down.
TGATGTTTATAGCAACATTATCAACAATAGCAAAATTAGGGAGAGAGCTCACATGTCCATTCACTGATGAATGGATAAAGAAGAAGTGGTGTGTGTGTGTGTGTGTGTGTGTGTGTGTGTGTGTATACACACACACACACACACACACACACAGTCTCAAATTCTCAAATACTATGGAATATTACTCAGCTATTAAAAAGAATGAAATCTTGTTGCCATTTGCAACAACATGAATGGAGCTAGAGTGTATTACGCTAAGCAGAATAAATTAGTCAGAGAAAAACAAATACCATATGATTTCACTCATATGTTGAATTTAAGAAACAAAGAGGAACATAGGGGAAGGGGAGCAAAAGAGAGGGAAGCAAACCATAGGAGACTCTTTTTTATTTTTTAATTTTTGAGAGAGAGAGAGAGAGCATGAGTCGGGGAGAAGGGCAGATGGAGAAAGAGATTGAATCTCAGGCAAGCTCCATGCTCAGTGTAGAGCCCAATGTGGGGCTCACTCCCATGACCCTGGGTTCATGACCTGAGTCGAAACTGAGAGTTGGATGCTCAACTGACTAAACCATCCAGGTCCACAAAGAGACTCTTAACTATAGAGAACAAACTAGGTTGATGAAGTGGACATGGGTGGGGAATGGGCTAAATGAATGATAGGTATTGTGTTGAACACAACAGGATATTTTCAATTAAAGTGTTGTAGTTGTAAAGCTTTTAATTTATGGTTAATTCAAGGTTTTTGAAATAAAAAGTTAACTGTTATGGAAGGGGGGCTCCCTCAAATAACATTTTCAATGGGAAATCTATTTTAGTTTTAATTAGTCAACCAACTTGGTAATTGATAATATTTTATTATAATGTACAGACAAATGTTTATCACCTATATAAACCTGATTAATGTAATAAGACTGTTGGAGATACAGAAACATGAGAGAAATATCCTCACATTAGTTTTCAGAATTACTAGAGAAATATAACTGGCACAAATTCATTAAAAGTACAATTGAGTATCTACTAAATGCTAAGCTCTTTGCTAATTATATGATACCATTAGAGAATGATTTACTTGAATTAATATGATACTTGTTCAAAAATGTACTATCAACTTATAACAACTTGTATGAGAACAAGACCAATGGAACATGGAAACTAGAGCTTCCTGGAGAAAGATTATTAGATTGTTAGAAAAGAGCCTACCAGTAGGAGGTGTGTGTGTGTGTGTGTGTGTGTGTGTGTGTGTACATAAAGAATGGGCTTATGCAACTGTGGAGGCTGGCTAGGCAAATATGAAATCCATAGTTCAGGAAGAGAACATTATGACTATGACCCCATAGGTACAAGCTAAATAGAGTCTCTGAATACAGAAAAGGTCTAAGTCATCTTCAGTAGAGCTCACCTGCTTAGATCAGGCTCACACAGGATAAAATCCTGATTAGGGAGTTTAATCACATTTGTAGAATTCTCCATAGTTGCACCTAAATTACTGTTTGGTTGAATGAGTGGGACCCTAGTGGAGTCTAGCCACACTAACATGCCATAGAGCTGTCACAGTATTATAGGCTTCCTTTGTCAGTTTAGGAATCTGGGGACTATTCCACAAAAATGTAGTTATTCTAAATTTTTTTAATGTTTATTTTTGAAAGGGAAAGAGTATGAGTGGCGGAAGGGCAGAGAGAGAGAGAGGGACACACAGAATCCGAGGGAGGATGCAGGCTCCAAGCTGTCAGCATAGAGCCCCATGTGGGGCTCGAACTCACAAACTGCGAGATCATGACCTGAGCCAATGTCAGACACTTAACCGACTGAGCCACGCAGGTGCCCCCAATGTAGTTATTCTAAAGTAGAATGGGCATCTCAGACAATGTGCTAGTTATTTTAAAGTTTCACTGGCAATCTTAAAAGTTAGTCTTTATTAAATACTTAATATATGTTAGGCAATTTCTAAAGTATTTTACATATATCCATTATTTAAAACAAAAACAACTTTATGAGGTAATATTATTAATGATTCCATTTGAAGAAATCAAGACTCAGAAAGCTTAAGTAAATTGTCTAAGTATCATAACCATGTTTTATAATAAATATCCTGTATAGTGACACATAGATGGGTAGACATGCAAAGAGAAAAAGATCTAGTCAAATAGCTTTAAGGCAATGACATAAACAGAATTAAATAGAGGCATGAATATGAGAAAAATTATATTTGGATAAATATAATGGTCAAATGAGGGAAATTCATCAAAATCCACTTCAAAATAGAGAAATTGTGAAACTATGTAAACTGTGTTAGTATCAATATAAGTCAGAGATTTTCTAAGGAAGACTGTTAGGGATTGATGAAAGTTGACAGTTGAGACTTGAATCTTTCTAAAAAATAAATAATAAAAAGGCAACAAGGAGTATTGCTAATTGTTTACAATTTAAGAACAAAGGAGTGATGCAGAAAGACAAGTAAACAAGAGAAATAAGGTAGGGAATTAGTAAGATAAAATACATAGTATAATGAATGAGGGATGATTAATCATGTTAAATAAATTTGAGAGTTTGAGTAGGATTTTCTTTGAATTTAGCTAGGAGAAAACCAGTTGTGATATTTAAGAGGAGGAACTCAACAGTGTAGGTTAGAATGCTAGCTACAGAAAACAAAGGGGCTGGAGATGAGAATATTAGATGAATTAATTATTCATATGAGGATTATTGCTGTAAGAACAGAGATATGATTGAGCTACATTCAGGGGACTAGCGGGTCAATTGTTCTGTCTGAAGTTAATTTAAAGACAGAAGAAGAAGGGGTTGATAAAGAGTATGTGTGATAAAGAGGTGTATAAGAGCAAACAACATATAATATTAAATATATTCATGGATTATGTCTCCAGCATTTTTTAAAGTAGGCTCCAAACCCAACATGGTGCTTGAATTTATGACCCCAAGATTAAGAGTTGCACCCTCTATCCACTGATCCAGTCAGGCACCCCTTGGATTGTATCTCTAAACACTAGTCTGATATCAGACCCATATCCAGGTCTTAAGTATTAATTAATTCAGATATCATCAGATTTAATCTGGTACACTGAAATTTCACAATAAACTAAGAACGAAGAACATCTATGAAAATGATTTTGTGATACATCAGAGGAATTTAAAGAAAGGATTTAAAGAAAAGAAGTCATTTGGAGAAAGTCCCAGGGTAAATTTTAAAATTGTCAGTGTTTAAATTGCTTGAAGTTGGAGAACGGATACAACCGTTTTTTATGACTGCAGATACAAAGGAAATGGATTTTCTAAATATGTACTTAATATGACTCTTCTCTCTTCAAAGAGTTGAGTCATTAGAGTTTGCATACCAGTACTGAAATGGAGGGTTTGTGCTGTTAAAAATCATACTGAATGACTTTCTTTTTTTAATCAACTGCTAACTTTCAGCTTTGACCGCATTGCCATACCTTTTTATCTTCTTTCAGACCCTTGCAGTTCAGGTCCAATTATTCTTTAATAACAAAGGACTGCAAAATAAATAATATATATTTTATGCACACTAAAGTCCTCAGACATTTAAATGTCTATAGCTCAAATTTGCATTAAAAAATAATGTTCACATGGAAATAGGTTAGTTCATGATGGAAAAACCTCAAAAATGCATTTCCAGAGACAGACCTATTATTTCCAGGACAGTACCTTACTATCTTCTCTAGCCTTGTATTCAGTGATATTTCTTTTGATTTAGTAACAAGTTATTTGTTAGACAGCTATATCTTTTAATCCAAATTACCTTAACATAGAATCCTTCTACATCAACAGACATCACTGAACATAAACCTGCATCAAAGACAAAAATGGTGAAAATAGTATATAAAATAAAATAAGAAACAGGTAGTTGTAATATGATGAGACCATGTCAAGTTGTGGGACATCATGTATGATAGTGAGAGATGGAAAAAAATGATACAAGTAGTTTATTGGTGAGTAACAGCTATAAATTTTAATATTGATTTGTCATTTGTTTTTGCAAAATGATGAAGTCATAGAAGATACTGTATTTAAAGACAAATCAGTGTTATTAGTTCCCACTGCAAATATCAATTCTTACAAGCTGGATTACTTACATTATTTAAAAAGTAGAATGCTAATTAATCTTTTTTTCTTTAATGTGCTTTAGTCACTAAAGTGCTAATGTAATAATCTAGTGTTCAGATCTTTCCTCCTGAAACTTAACTATGAATCATTTCACAGGCTGTGCATGTAGACAACTTTTTTTTTTTATTAAAAAAAAATTTTTTAACGTTTATTTATTTTTGGGACAGAGAGTGACAGAGCATGAACGGGGGAGGGGCAGAGAGAGAGGGAGACACAGAATCGGAAGCAGGCTCCAGGCTCCGAGCCATCAGCCCAGAGCCTGACGCGGGGCTCGAACTCACGGACCCTGAGATCGTGACCTGAGCTGAAGTCCGACGCTTAACCGACTGAGCCACCCAGGCGCCCCTTCAACTTTTTAAGAAATAAAAACAGCAAATGTATGAATGCATTTAGGATATTGAAAGCAACTTATGTGCAATGTAGCACACAACCCTATGAGCTAGAAGAGTGAGTTCTCGGCCTAAGTGTTTAGGAAGCAGAGATCTGGTGATACCTTACGAATCGAATCACGTAGAATTCCATCTATACATGTACAACTGCACCTGCCAACTGTTTTTATCTTATTGGAACTGAGGTCTACTGGCATGACAGAAATTGTCCTCTGGGCTTTCCTTTCTATGTTGTTAATAATCACTTGTAGTTAGCTTCCTGTTCTTCTGCATTTCTTGTATTCTTCTGCAAAGTTACGTTAATTATTCCTATGCTATCAAAGGTAAAGATGTATCTGAATACTATCTGAAAACAAATCTTGCTTTCCTATATTAATTATCACCAGAGTCTAATTGAAGAATAGAATAGAATACAGCCAATGTCCATCTCAGTGTAAATGGCTACTGGTAACTACATTTTGTATTGGAGTAAAACTTTAGAGGTATCAATCATTTACCAATGTTATAAAAAAAGAGTGACAGCCATCCAATCCAGTCCTAACTGGATATTACTGTGGAGTTAATCTCACTTATTGATAATGTTCCCTCCTCTGGTTGCAGTTTATTTTTAATTCCTCATTAACCTTTCTATATACTCCAGTGTACTGTAGAAAAATCATATTTCCCAGGCTACATTGTATAATTTGATCTGAAACAAACCCATACCTGTCACACTAGGAAATAAATGACACTCCCAAACCTCAAACAACCAATACAGATTTAAAAAGTCTGCTCTATTAGAAATATGCTTTCTCTCTCACCCTCACAAGAGCAATACCATGTAAACCCCATCTTTACTGCTTCCCTTTTATGTAGTCATCACATACATGTTTGTATACTGGCCGTCTTACCTAATATCCTGTTTATAAAATTTGATTTTGGCTTTAATACTATGGAAAACTGATATCAGAAGGGAAATCTTTTTTTGTGAGAATTAATTATGGAATCTCTCTTATTATGTCATTTCACTCACTTAGAAAATACAAGTAAAAGCATGAAACCCACAGTGTCTTTGTATTAAAATCCTCTGAATAAGCTCTCTTGCCTTTTAGGTATGTTAACCCTTCACTGACTGGCAAGTTTATAAATTGCACAATACTTCTATATTTTAATTTTTTTTTGTTATTACTTGTTGATTATAGGGGAAACAAGAAGCACAGAAAAGAGTATGTTAATAAAATTTAAAGCACTTAGTTTTGCTATTATAAGAAGAGTTGACATTAATATTTTAACACAAAAATTGGGATTTTTCTAAGTGGATGCAACAATAGAAAAATTTTAACATAAAATGTTCTATATTCATAGAATATTATGCTATATAGAAATTAGCAATAATACAATTCACATTTATTGACACTGAAATTTATTAAAATTAAAACTATAGGTATGTTACAGAAAAAGTTTATATGTGCATGTATGTGTATTTTTAAATAGCAATTTACCAAAGTATTGGTTTAAGGGATAATTTACCTTCTATCTTTTATATATTTTCTAAATTTCTAATATGAGTATCAGTTATTAGTGTAAAAGCAAAACACAAAATTGAATTGACTAAAATATTTGTTAGTCTTTTGTAATGTGTATTGATTTTTGGCTTTTTTATTTAAAAAAAATTTAATGTTTATTCATGTTTGAGAGACAGAGACAGAGCACCAGCAGGGGAAGGAGAGAGAGAGAGGGAGACCCAGAATCTGAAGCAAACTCCAGGCTCTCAGCTGTCAGCACAGAGCCCCATGCGGGGCCTGAGCCCACAAGCCCTGAGCCGAAGTCGGAGGCCCAAACAACTGAGCCACCCAGGTGCTTCTGGCTTTTATCATTAACAATCTTAATATTTTGTCACAATTGATGTGACATTTATGACAATGTGTATTTATTATATAGATTTATAATATAAATGTATTTTAGTATGCATAGCCATTTCTCAGGACTTCAAAATGCACATCCTGTTTCACTGCTGTAGAAACAAATACTAAGCAAGCTTTGGGCCAGGGTAGAGACACTCATAGAAGGGAATGAGGCCCAAAACCAGCTGCATGGCTGTGACAATATATTATCCTCAAAATATGCTCACAGGCAATATTTATATGAGATCATACAAAGAGACAATGCTGCAGAGTGGGGAAAAGATATAAAAAATGATACCAATAGAAAGCGATAAGGCTGATATGGAGAGGAAGAAAAATATAGTCATTTAGGAGATTTCAATATACGGAAATATTATCATCAAATTTTGGCATTTTGGAAGTCTATTTGTAAATGAAATAATCTTGCAAATAAAACCTGATACAAAGAACCAGACTCCACTTTTTGAATGGGATGTTTCATAAGAGTGAAACAAATATCAGAACCCTAACTAGAGAGATGCTCAGATGCAGAGATAGGATGGGTGTTAGAAAAGTGATTTGAAGTGTATTACAGAAGCAAGTGAAGTAAAGCCAGAGCAGAAGCAACTGCAGCAAATTAAGTACAATATAATTCTTATATAGAGAAACAAACAAGTAAAAGAGTAATATCTGTTAATGTATTTTCCCAAAATATTAATGTATTTTGGGAAATATAGGTTAAAATTTATGCCTGTATAATAGTCTGTTACAATAATGAAAAATTAAAATCTGAGGCTTCATTTCTAAAATTTGAAAAAATTTAACATAAACTAAAATTTATCACAAAGAAGAGCAAAGTTGAAGTAACATAGTGCTATTATTGTTAAATTCAAATTTACTGTTTAATAGCAGGAATACATAGTGCCACAGGGCTTGGAGAAACAAATTTAACCCAAATTACTGCTTAAATCATTCTAAATTGTTATGCATTTTCTTTTTAAAAATTTTTTTAATGTTTATTTATTTTTGAGACAGAGAGAGACAGAGCACGAATGGGGGAGGGTCAGAGAGAGAGGGAGACACTGAATCTGAAACAGGCTCCAGGCTCTGAGCCATCAGCACAGAGCCCGACGTGGGGATTGAACTCAAGGACCGTGAGATCATGACCTGAGCCGAAGTCGGACGCTTAACCGACTGAGCCACCCAGGCGCCCCTGCATTTTCTTTTTAAATGAACATGTACAGCTGAGTAAATTTGTGCTTATTGTATAATTGGGAGTTTCCCAAATAACCTTCTGTGTAAAGTATAATGTTTACTAAAGAACAATTAATATTATTGTGCTAATTTGATAGTTGTGCATATAGTAAAGCCTGTCTTCATTTTGCATAGTAGTCTACACAGAAAAATGACTGTACAAGTTGAAACTGTGCAAAGTAATTTTAATAATCAATGGGAAAATTTATCATTATTCTGTGCCAAAACGTTAAAGACTCACTGTTATTTTTAATGTATAGGGCAGTGAAAAATAGTAAAAATATTATTTAATTGTAATTCAGAACATTGAAATTAAAATATCGCATTTCCTAGTAAAAATACTTGCCGCCTTCTTATGTAAGTTATGATATAAAACAAGCAACTTTTCTATAGATTAAAGAATTATCATCTTGCATTCTAATTTTTTTAAGTTTACTTACTTATTTTTTTTTTTAATTTTTTTTAACGTTTATTTATTTTTGAGACAGAAAGAGACAGAGCATGAACGGGGGAGGGGCAGAGAGAGAGAGGGAGACACAGAATCGGAAGCAGGCTCCAGGCTCTGAGCCATCAGCCCAGAGCCCAACGCGGGGCTTGAACTCACAGACCGTGAGATCGTGACCTGAGCTGAAGTCAGACGCTTAACCGACTGAGCCACCCAGGCGCCCCAGTTTACTTACTTATTTTGAGAGTAACAGCACGTGCTAGCAGAGGACAGGCTGAGAGAGAGGGGGAGAGAATTCCAATTAGGCAGAGGGAGAGACAGAATCCCAAGCATGTTCCATGATGTCAGTACAGAGCCCAGCACAGGGCTTCATCTCACAAACTGTGAGATCATTACCTGAGCCAAGATCAAGAGTTGGACACTTAACCGACTGAGCCATTCAGGCACCCCCAGAATTTTAAACTATACTTTCTCCAGCTAGAGTGAATTATGTTGTTAAAACCTTACTTAAGAAATTGTTTATTTAATTTTTTCAAGGACCCTATTATTTATAATTGGTATGCTTATTATTGGATTGATTATTGCTCCAATGCCATATCTATGTATTCTTTTTTACTTATACATTTTTCATATATATATGACAAGTCTTTCCTATATGCTGTCAGCACTGAGCCTGATAAGGGGCTCCAACTCACAACCCTGGGATCATGACCTGAGCTGAATTCAAGAATCAGATGCTCAGCCGATTCTTGGTAAGCAAGAATGGTAAGCAAGCCACTTAGGCAGGAAAGATTACTGTGACAGGGAGTCACTGGAAACTAGAACAGTCACTTCTCACATTTGGACAGGAAAAAAATGGCTGGATGGGGAAATTAAGCAGTAAGGTTGTAATAACCAAGGCCCATTAAAGATTCTCTTGGACCAACTACAGAGAGGAGCACTAAAGAACTTCTGGTGTTTGGGAACAGCTGGGCAAAAGCAATGGATGTCTTATTGTCAACTTATCTTTCTCAAATAGCTAAATATCTTGCAGATCACTGGGTGGAATTATCGGTCCTTTGTTTTCTTTGCATTTATTAAAAAGCAATCTCAACTAAATTAAGTTTCTTAATATAGTATGTTGCCTGTTATTACTAAGATCTATTCAGAATTTCTTTAATGTTTATTTATTTATTTTGAGAGAGAGAGGGAGAGAGAGACAGAGACAGAGACAGAGAGAGAAGGTGTGCACGAGTGGGGGACGGGCAGAGGGAGAGACAGAATCCCAAGCATGTTCCATGATGTCAGTACAGAGCCCAGCACAGGGCTTCATCTCACAAACTGTGAGATCATTACCTGAGCCAAGATCAAGAGTTGGACACTTAACCGACTGAGCCATTCAGGCACCCCCAGAATTTTAAACTATACTTTCTCCAGCTAGAGTGAATTATGTTGTTAAAACCTTACTTAAGAAATTGTTTATTTAATTTTTTCAAGGACCCTATTAAATTTATAATTGGTATGCTTATTATTGGATTGATTATTGCTCCAATGCCGCATCTATGTATTCTTTTTTACTTATACATTTTTCATATATATAACAAGTCTTTCCTATATCCTGGGAGGGAAAAAAAAAATCTCAATTTAAAATCTCCAGTGTTCAAATGATCTTCCTTTTCTTTCCCTAGAAAAAGCTTTTTAAAAAATACAGTTTATTTATTTATTTTGAGATAAAGAGAGAGAGAGAGAAAGAGAGAGAGAGAGAGAGAGAGAGAGAGCAGAGGAGGGGCAGAGAAAGGGAGAGACAGAATCCCAAGCAGGCTCTGCATTGTCAGCAAGTAGCCTGATGTGGCACTTGAACTCAGGAACGTGAGATCATGACCTGAGTTGAGATCAAGAGTCAGATGCTCAGTAGACAAACCTGTCCAGGTGTTCCCTTTCCCTAGAAAACTCTATAAATTGGCTCTCCTTCTGCCCCCAATAAGTTTATTTTCTCCTTGAGCAGAGGCTACCTGATGTCTCCTCATACTGCACAACTCTAAAACCTGGTTCATTCCTCACCCTATTCATGCTCTTACATTAAGATTTCTATCCTTGAATCTTAAACACTGAACAAATCTAAATATCACTTTCTCTGTCCCATAATTAAACTGCTGCACATTTTGGATAAAATCATCCAGATGGTTATAGTGACACTCCATGAAATTCACTGTTAGAAACCTCATCTGGTGACTAAACAATGCCCAGAAATCTTTTACTATTATCCCACTTAAGCATTTTACAATTTTCATAATGATCATTTAAAAATATTTTCCCTCTCTGAAAACTTTTACAAAACCCCAACACTCCCAAAGGTTTTTCACAAATGACTTTGCCCTTTAGTTCACAGAGAAAATGTGTCATCATATGTTCATGAAAATAACTTTCTGACATCAAATCGGAAAAAAATGGTATCTGCAATATGTGTATGTTTTATACACAGTTTTTTCTTTCCTCTGTTTATAAGGACAATTCTATCACATCCTAAGTGCTGATCTTGTAGCCACATGCTCTATCTTAGCCTCTATTTCTTTTTCAAGGAAATTTCATTATCAGTTATCCTCCTTCTCTTTTATATCTTCAACTCCTCCCTCTCATATTAGCTTTTAAGTACAGTCAAGGTTATTTCATATATCAAGACATTTTGTCCTACTCATCTTCCCCATTACCTACCTCCTTTTCCTCCTCCTCACGGCCCAATGCCACGCATGAGTTGTTTATACACATTCCTTATATTTCCCCATCTCCCCATTAATCCTTACGCTACTGTAATCTGGGACTTGCCTGAATTAACTAATCAATACAAAGGACAAACAAATTACCTAATCTTATAAACCAATACCACATTTTTTGAAACCAATACCACATTTGGAACTGTTGACAACTACCTCTTCACAGCATGAAATTGTCTTAAAATCTTTCATCATCACAGGTATTAAAGACATCTCCTCAGAAATAATATACGGAAAACAAAAATAATTAACAAATGCACACACATACACGGATTCAAAAGTTGAGCAAACGAAGTAAAATAAATTCAAAGAAAACTACATTTAGCTACATCTTAGTCAAATTCCTGATTATAAAAACAAACAAACAAAATTATTAAAAGTGTCCAGAGTAAAAAAACAAAAGACATATTTCTTTAAAAGTCTAGGAGATATTAAAGCTGAGAGCCGAGTTTTTAATTTTTTCAAAAAAGGATGATGAAAGTCAGAGGTCAACAGAATGACAAATTTTAACATGATGTAAGAAACAAACAGCAAACAAAAACAACTTTCAATCTAGAATTTATACACAGAAAAAATATCTGTCAAAAACTAAGAGAAAATATATACATTTTCAGTCAATGAAAATGTAAGGGAGTGTGTCACCAAGGAGTCTTGCACTAAAAGAAACCCTAAAGGAAATTGTTGAGGGAGAGGAAAAATATTCCTGTTTCAAAACATAAGAATTAATGAAGGAATTACAAAAATACCTTAAAGCGAAAATATATGTGAAAGTACATGAATATTGACTGTAAGAATAATGAATTTTATGATCTTTTGGAGTTTAAAACATGTAAAACAAAATTGCATGCTAGCAATACTGAAAAAGAAGGAAGTTACTAATACTAATGATTTGTTAGAATCATTAAGACAAGGGCTCCTATTACAAACATTGAAATAATAGTAAAATCATGTATGATTAATAATTATTATGAGAAAAGGAAAAAATATTAATACCTCAAATAAAGGAAAAGAGAAACATAACACCAGTGGGTCATATAAAACTCAAATAATTAGATGGCTGATTTCAAGTCATACATATTAATAATTATACTACATGTTAATGAATAAAATACTCAAAGTAAAATTATAGTATTTTGATTATGCTTAAAAAACAAACACAACCATTATTAGGAATGAACAGGAATATTTCACAATGTAAGTATATAATCTAACAGCAATGTATTATTCTCTTAAATCCTAAATTCAAACAATCTAGCTGTAAAATCTATAAATATTATAAAAGATAAAATTATACAAATACACAAATCCATGATAACACATTCAGATAGGGCATTCAGCAAGACAGAAATAAAATCCCTCAGATATAAAAATATCAGTAAAAATACAATCAAAACACACACACACACACACACACACACACACACACACACACACACACAAACACAGGGGCGCCTGGATTGCTCAGTCAGTTCAGTGTCTGAGTCTTGATTTCAGCTCAGGTCATGATCCCAGTGTTGTGGGATGAAACCCAAGTTGGGCTTCGCACTGAGCATGGAGTCTCCTTAAGATTCTCTCTCTCCTTCTGCCCATCTCAACCACTTGTTCCCTCTCTCTTTCTAAAATAAAATTTAAAAAATTAAAAAATCATAAATTCAACCTAATTGATGTATATTGAATCCTGGACTTCAAAGAAGCCCAATGCATCCACTTTTTCAAATGCACTTAAATCATTTACCAAGATAGTTTGAGTCAGGGAGAAATCCCTTGTATAGGCATTCCTAGGAAAATATTGTGGATTCAATTCAGGACCACCATAATAAAGCATATATCACAAAATAAAATGGATATTTTGGTTTCCCAGTGCATATAAAATTTATGTTTATAATATACTATATATATACATATATATAGTATACTATATAGACTAGATAGACTATTAAGTGTGTAATAGCAATATGTCCACAAAAACAATTTACATACCTTAATTAAAAATACTTTATTGCTGAAAAATACTAACCATCATATGACCTTCCAGAGAGTTGTAATCACGGATCACAGATCACCATAACAAATACAATAAAGATAAAGTTAGAAATATTGTTAGAATTACCAAAATGTGACTGAGACATGACGTGAGCAAATGCTGTAGGAAAAATAGTGCTGATAGGCTTGTTGAACACAAGACTGCCACCGTTTTTCAATTTGTAAAAAACATAATATTTGCGAAACGCAATAAAGTAAAGCATAATAAAATGAGGTATGTCTATATTTCAAAAAGTTCAAATTATTCAGAATATACTTTGAAAAACAATGGAATTAGTCTACAGATCAACAAGAAAATCACCAACCTATTATTTGAGGGTTAAATTCTAAATAATCCAAAATTGAAAGAAAAAATTATCAAAAATGTGAAATAGAATATATTTTGACCCAGAAAGTAATAAAATATCCCCAGGTATAAAAAGCAAATACATCTGTGTTTAGGAGGAAACGTTTAGATGTAAATACATATATTAGAAAGAACAAGAAGTGTATATAAGTAATTTGCCCTCCCATCTAGAGAAACTAACACGAGAAAAAAATCAAACTTAAAGATAATAGAGCAGAAATAATATAGATAACTGCAGAATTTAATGAAACAGAAAACAAATGGAATAGAGAACAACAACAAAGTCAGATCTGGCTCTGCAACTGTGTATAAAACTAATAAACCTGTATCAAAACTAATCAATGAAAAGGAAAAAGCATGTATTTCTAGTTAGAAAATGAAAAAAGATATAAAGCTAGAAGACACAAAATCATCATTATTAGCATATGACAAGATTACATAAAAATTCCAGAGACTTACAATCTATTCAATTAAATTATCATGGCAAGGCCTTAGAGGGAATATCTATACACAGAACTCAATTGTATTTTGTACGTTAGTTAAAAATAGGAAATAAACTTAAAAATCATATCAATTTCAATGCCACCAATAAATTATAAAATTCCCATGAACAAACCTAAAAAGTTCTACTGAACTACTTCTACTTTCTACTGAAAACTACTTAAAAGTATTGAAATATTAAAAATTTAAATAAATTTAATATAAATATAGCAGCTCTCCCCAAATTAAACTGTATATTTATGGTAATACCAATCAAAATCCTGGCATTATTCTTCAAAAATTAAAAGCCAATTTTGAAATTCAAATTCATAGGACTAGGCAGCTAGGTCAATGTTGGAGACAAGTAACAAAGTTGGAGGAACTATAGTCCTTGATCAGAAGCTATTCTATCTATCATCATTAGGATGATGTGTTACTTTTGGAAGGAAAATCAAATAAACCAATAGAGCAGAATGAAAGTCTGGAAAGAGATCCTCATACATACTGTCTCCTATGTTATAATAGAGGTGACATGCAATACAGTAAGGAAAAGAGTATATTCAATAAAAATTTCTTTGCAGCTCTTCCTGTTGAGGGTTTTATCTATTTCCCTATCCCTGAATCAGGTGGGCCTTATGACTTGCCTTACCAACAGAATGTGATAGACCTAGATCTCAATAGGCCTTGTATTCTCCCCCAGGCAGAAGCGTTCCAATGGTGGGAGCATTTGGAGACAACTATGCAAGAAAGCCAGTCAGGCTTACTGTTGGATACAAAGCTAAGTGGAGAACCAGCACAACTACCACATATGTTAGGGAGGCCACCTGGGACCTTCCCACCAGCTGAATGATGCTGCATGAATAAGATCAGCTGAAAGCAGCCAAAAAGCTGCCCATAAAACCCACAGAAATAATAAAACCCATGAGAAATAATAAATGATTGCTATATTATACATAACTGTTGCAGTAACTTGTAATGCAGCAATAGATACTTGATGCAATTAGTAATAAGGGAAATGCAAGTAAAAATACACCAAAAGCAGAATGTTTAAAATTTAAGAAAAGATGGAACATATATAATAAATGTTGGCTGGCAGCAGTGTAAAAAATTACAATCACATTGGAAATGTCTTTGGCAGCATCTATTAAAGCTATCCATATGCGTACACTGTGACTATCCATTCTGTTCTTAGGTATACACCCATCAGAAATGCATATATATGTTCACAAACATATATGTACTATAATAATATTCATATACCTCCCATAATTCTCAAAAATTGGAAATTATCCATCAGTGACAGAATAAATAACTGATGTATTACACAACAGAGTACAGTAATAAAAATGAAAGAGCTATAAGTGCATTAAACAGAACAAATGAATCAATATAATGTTAGTCACCGAAGAGTATATATTACATGTTACTATTCATCAGAAGTAGAAAACCAAAATTAATGCACACTGTTAGAAGTCAGAATAGTGGTTAACTTTGGGGTGGTGCGAATAAGAAATGGGTACAAGAAGGGGTTCTAGGTTACAAGGCATTTTGTTTCTAGATACGATTACTTTCTTAAATTTTAAACAACCGAATAAGTGTATGGTTTTAATTGACATTTTCATAATGACTATTTCAGTATTCATTCTGCATGAACTTGCCATAAGTCTCTTTAGGTCTACAAAGTCCATGCCCATTTTTAGTGGGTTATTTGATTTCTTATTATTGGTATTTAAAATGTCATTAAATATTCTGGATATATAAGTCCTTTATCAGATAAAAGTTATTCATTAAGTATTATTTTCCAACCATTTCCTTGATAGTGTCTTTCAAAGAGAAATTTTTGGGCACCTGGCTGGCTCAGTTGGTGGAGCATGTTACTCTTGATCTCGAGGTTGTGAGTTTGAGCCCCAAGTTGGGTGTAGAGATTGCTTTAAGAAAATTCAATCTTAAAAAAATAAAAATTAAAAAACAAAGAGAAGTTCTTAAGCCAGATTGCCACCTGTTTTAAGAAATAAGGCTTTGTTGGAGCACCTGGGTGGCTTAGTCCATTAAGCATCTGACTCTTGGTTTCAGCTCAAGTCATGATCTCACTGTGAGTTCTAGCCCCACATGCGGCTCTGTGTTGACCATGCAGAACTTTCTTGGGATTCTTTCTCTCTCTCTGCTGCTCCCCGCTCGTGCTTTCTCCCTCATTCTCTCTCTCTCTCTATCAAAGTAAATTAATTAATTTTAAAAAAAAAGAAAGAAAGAAACAGGCTTTGTTTTACTAGAACAAAGCCACATTCATGTTACATATTATCTATAGTTATCTTTTTGCTACATTGACAGAATTAAGGAGTTAAGGAGTTGCAATAGAGACCATATGCCTAAAATACTATCTGGCCTGTTAGAAATGAAAGTTTACAGGGCGCCTGCGTGGTTCAGCCGGATAAGCAGCTGACTTTGGCTCAGGTCATGATCTCGAGGTTCATGAGATTGAGCCCTGTGTTGGGCTCTGTGCTGACAGCTCAGAGCCTAGAGTCTGCTTCAGATTCTGTGTCTTCCTCTCTCTCTGACCCTCCCCCCCACTCATGCTCTGTCTCTCTCTCTGTCAAAAATAAACATTAAAAATTTTTTTTTAAAAAGAAATAGAAGTTTTCAACTTCCTACCAAAATATACAGTTCATTAATATTGCTCTACACAGTTGTCTCTTAGATTAATTAAAAATAAAAAAAAAGTTGATTTATTTCACTTATTCCATTTTGAAATATTTTTATTATAATGTAAACATTCAAGATTTTTTATTAATATCATATCTCTTTTACCTGAAGAACTTCTTTAACACTGTGAATTAGGTCTGCTGGCAGTGTATTAATTTGTTTTTTATTTTTAAAAATATTTTTATTTATTTTTGAGAGAGAGACAGAGCATGAGCTCGGGAGGGGCAGAGAGAGAGGGAGACACAGAATCTGAAGCAGGCTCCAAGCTCCGAGCTATCAAAACAGAACCTGACATGGGGTTGGAACTTGTTTGTGATGGTGAGATCAAGACCTGGGCTGAAGTTGGAGGCTCAACCGACTGAGCCACCTGGGTGCCCTAGTTTGTTTTTGAATCTTTAATTCTCATCTACTTTTGAGGATGATTTCTATTGTCACTGATATCTCAGTTGACATTATTTTTCTTTCAGCCATTGAAAACTATAATCACTTTGTTCTTCTATTGTTTCTGAGAGAAAATCTACTTTAATTCTTATCCTTCATGTTTGGTAGATAATGTGTCATTTTCTTCTGGCTGAAGATTTTGTTTATGTCTTTGGTTTTAGCAATTTTTTTCTTAAATATTA
This sequence comes from Panthera pardus, assembly GCF_024362965.1. Lineage (NCBI taxonomy): Eukaryota > Metazoa > Chordata > Mammalia > Carnivora > Felidae > Panthera > Panthera pardus. The sequence continues at coordinate 48,639,273 of NW_026526655.1, read as the reverse complement.
TTTTATACTACATACTTTGATATGTGCTATTTCTAATATTTAATTTTTGTTTAAAATTCAATTATTATTAATTATTGGACTCATAAGTCTTAAAAATGGAGAGTTTTAAAATTTCAAAATGAGTGAATATTTTATTTTTATTATCAATATCTAAATTAATATTGTATGGGATATATAACATCAATTATTTAAAATTTATTATAAAATTTCAAAATGCACAGTGGGAAATAAGTGATATTATATTTCTGATGTGGAGGACATAATTTCTTAAACTAGTTCCAGAAGTACCATCTCTAAAAATTTTTGTTAATTTTGGATATATAAAAATTAAGATTTCTGTTTACCACACTAAAAAAAACAAAATATGGTGGGAGATCAACTAAATGGGTGATGGGTATTAAGGAGGGCACTTGTGATGAATACTGGGTGTTGTATGTAAGCAATGAAGTGCTAAATTCTACACCTGAAACCAATTTTACCATCTTTATTAACTAAATAGAGTTTAGTTATTTATTTTCACTCTTTAATGTTTATTTTTGAGAAAGGGAGCATGAGCGGGAGAGGGGTAGAGAGGGAGACACAGAATCTGAAGCAGGCTCCAGACTCTGAGCTGTCAGCACAGAGCCTGATGGTGGGCTTGAACCCACGAACTGTGAGATCATAACCTGGGCCGAAGTTGGACACTTAACTGCCTGAGCCACCCAGGTGCCCTGAACTAAGTAGAATTTAAATAAAAACATTAAAAAAAGAAAAGAAAAGACAAAATATGACCTGAGTGAATATATTTATAATCCATAAGAAAGGGAATAAGGTCAAAAAGAGTACACACACACACACACACACACACACACAATGTTCTATAAATCAATTAACAAACAACCCAACAGAAATATGGACAAATTCAAACCACAATTAAACCAAATTCACAAACATTTGATTAAAGCACACTAGAGTTCTGATGATACCAAATGTTGCAGTATATGTCTATTAGTAGTTTTCCTTATAAATCACTGGTTGGATGGAAATTGGCAAAACCAAGTTTGAAAAATAAGTTGGAATTATTTTTTAATGCTGATAATCTCTCCTCTCTGCACCCCCACACCCCCACCATTTGTCTTCCTGTATGGAGAGGAGCACTGGGATCAGGAATTGCATCTCATTAAATTATTTCAATACTCTAACGTATCGGCAGTTTTGGTCACAGATATTTATAATAGTATTAAATGTAATGTGAAATGAACTAGAATTCTCTTTAATCCATTTCTACTATTTTTCTGTTCCATACATTGCACCATGGAGAAACTGCTAATGTTTTAAACTCTGTTTTAACAAAAAGAGAATGGGTTTTAAGCTCAAACCCTTGGAAGACATCAATACCTAAGAACTTAATAATAATATTCCACTATGTATTTTTATTTATTTAAAAAACATTTTTAATGTTTATTTATTTTTGAGAGAGAAGAGAGAGAGAGAGAGAGAGAGAGAGAAAGGGAGCTTGAATGGGGAGGAGCAGAGAGAGAGGGAGACATAATCTGAGACAGGCTCCAGGCTCTGAGCTGTCCCCACAGAGCCTGATGCAGGGCCCGAACTCACGAACTGCAAGATCATGACCGGAGCCAAAATCAGATGCCTAACCAGCTGAGCCACCCAGGTGGCCCCCACTATGTATTTTTAAAGTTAACTTTTATATGGTAACTGATATTTGTTTTTTACCATAATTAAATTGTTACATTTTAAACAAAAAATAGTATACAATAGTAAGTTGATGCAAAGAAAATAAATTAAAGCCAAGGTGATATGAAGTTTGAAAGGTTGTGAAAGTACTAGGCATATAACTGATATTTGGTAACAAAGAAATTAAGCATACACTTAAAGCAGATTCCTTACCAAAACATTGATAGTACTATAGGTATCAGATTCAAAGAAAATAATAGAGTACTCTACTAACCACAATGGTAGAAAAAAAATTTTTAATGAGGAAATTTAGGTTAAATATTCATCAACTTTACCTAAATATTGAGATCAGTAATATACATTTCTGTGTCATTCTACCTGTAAGCCATATTTATTCTCTTATAAAGGTATATCCATTTCATATTATCTTCTTAACTACATGCCTTAATACTAATTTTTATTAACTGCATTGGTAATTTATTTTATAATAATTTTGTTGTGGGCTTTATAACTAGAAATATACCAGTTGCAATTGTTCAGTATTAATAAGACAACCTGAATTTCAGACTTATAATTGTTGCAATTTTCTTGATATAACTCTTTAATTTGACAAGGGGGTCTGTAGTCCAATCTCACAAACCACATTTTTCACTATCTTTCCCATTAGTGAAATTCAGACTTTTAGTCTTTAGAGTATACTCCTGATATATATGGAGTTCAGCCTGAATTAAAGGCTCCTCTGTTATAGTGAGATTTATATAACATGAGTTATACCTTAATATTAAAAATCAATCATTGGAAATCCCACACAAGTAAATTTGTATGTCCAATGACAGAGGGCTTTGACATCTATTACTAGCAGAATTAGAAACATTTGGGAATTGTATTTGGGATTGTTTGTTTGAACAGAAAGTCAATACTGCTGGTGGAGAGTTAAGGAGCAAGAGTAAATTAATGCATTATATAGATACATCCTTAATAAAATCTGGAATGTATTTGCTTCTCTCCCTTTTGCTTACCATTCTGATTTTTAGGGAGCCCTGCATGATTAGAGACACAAGAAATGGTGAGGAAGAGTATTTATTATTTTATTTATTGTACTTGAATACTGTGAGAATTACATTTAAGTCCTACTCACCATCCTTACAGAATCCATTAATATCACACATATTCATATTCTATGAATTAATATATTTGAGCAGAATAAATAATATTTATTTATTAAATATTAGTTTAGAGATTCAAATACAAGATACATCAAATACAGCATGTATCAAACACATTATTTCATTAAGCAACAATAATGGAAAAATCATTCCAAACCGGTACACATATATATTTAAAGTGGATCAAAACAAGTATGTTCTATGTGTAATTCAGGTAGACCAGTCAGTAATCAGTATAGGTCTAAATGATACCCTTGCAATCCCTTCTCATTTCAAATTTTCTCACTAAGTTCCAGTTATCTGAGTATCTTGTCACTCCCTTGAACATAGTACACAATTTCTCATTTCATAAACTTCGTGTATTTTATTTTATTTTCTTATTTTATTTAATTTTTACATAGAGAGAGAGTGTAAGAGGGGCAGAGTGAGACAGAGAGAGCGAGAGAGAGAATCTCAAGTAGGCTCAGCACAAAGCCCAATGTGGGGCTTGATCCCACTACCCTGGGATCATGACCTGAGCCGAAATCAACAGTCTGATGCTCAACAAACTGAGCCACCCAGGCGCCCCATGTATTTCATTTTAAAAATGAAACAAAAAGTTTCTCAAATCTTTGATTGTCTGGATCAGTCTCATCTAAAATAGTCTTCAACTTCTATTGTCTCTTATAGCATTATGACATCAGATTTATTTTTGTTTTCTTTAGAAGTAACCTCTAATAATTGTTTTTAGTTGTTTGTTATGCTTTGTTGTTTTTTTTCTAATCCTCAACCATAATATGATACATGAGAGCAGGAACTTCCTGTCATGTTCTCTCTTCTGTAACCATCTCAGAGAAACAACCAGCACAGAGTATCTTCTGGGTTATATTTGTTGAATGAATGTTAACATAACCTTTGATAGTGTTTATATTTCTTATCACATTAAATCTCACAAGCTCTCATTTGATTTTCAGAAGAAATTTCACTTGCTCTCACATTGAATTTTGTTTCAGTCTATGGCCTTGAAAATTTTTCATATTTACAATTCTACTCTTATTATCCTCTCTTCTCTATTATAGTTTGAACGTTGTTTCTTAGGTAAAAAATTGCCATTCTCAAATCCTGGGAATTTTAAGAAACTGGCTTTATTTATGCTTTTGAATGATAATAATAGGTTATTTCTTGTCCTTAAAATTGTCTGACATATTAACACATTAAACCAAACATATTCTATCCACAAATTAAACTTTAAAAACTTTTAAATATCTTACCCTTTGTCTAAAATGTAGTAATAATACAAAGAGTGATATAATTTTGCACCATGTCTAGTTATTATTTACCATGCTCTTAAAGTGCTTTTACTTCTGTTCATTAGCTTTTCACTATTAGAAACTATGTTTCATAATCTACTGTTGTCTTCTTGAAGAACTGAGTGATTGAGGTTGAAATTTGAAACATGTGGGTTCTTATCATGTAATATGAAGGTTTTTTAAAAAATCCATTTTAGGCCAGATTTCTGGCATAACAAAAGCATGTGATATTTTTCATATTTTCACTCATAAATTAAATCTAACTAAAGACACGTTTTATATAAAAAATCTAATATACTGATGCTTAATTGACTGAGCCACCCAGGCACCCTAAAATCTAATATACTGAAAAAAAACAAGATATGTGCTATTTATATAAATGATTACACATCAAAGCCTTGAAAGCCTAAATATTGCAATAGTTTCAGTATGACTCATTAAGGCATTGAGCAACTTGTTTGGAATATTTTTGAAAAACAATTAGATTTCCCTGTCAGAATTATATTATTAATAAAATACTGTCTTTAATGAAGAATCAGTTTAGCAAAAAGTATTAACTTTAGTAGTGGAATGACTCCCCTGTTTAACTATTAGAAAATTCCAATAATAATTCTGAGAAATTTATTCTTTCTGTAAGATACACTTCAATAGAAATAAGCTCTAAATAATTTTCATTCAAATAATTGCTTATTTTAACTCAAGACACAGTACTGAACATTCTTTTCTTATCTCACATATATGTCAAGGAGTCAATAACAAAGAGATAGCTGGGAAATCACAAGGCACTTTGAGATTAAACAACATACTACTAAATAACACATAAGTCCAACAAAAAAGTCTCATGAGATATTAATAAATACATTGAACAAATAAAACTGAAAATACAACCTATAAACATTTGTGGCATGAAATTTTGCAAAAAGTACTTATAGGGAATTTTGTACCACTGATGCATATTATAAAAGAAGATATCTAAAATTAAAAAAAAATATAAGCCTCCAGGTTACCCAAATAGACAAGAAGGAAGGAAGGAAGGAAGGAAGGAAGGAAGGAAGGAAGGAAGAAAGAAAGAAAGAAAGAATTAAATCCAAGCAAGCAAAAGAAAACTAATGATTCAAACTAGAATAGAAATCAATCCAAGTTGATCCAAGTCAATCCAAAGCTTGTTCTTTGGAAATATGAATATTATTGATACATTTCTAGATAGGCTAACAAAGAAAAAAAGGAGAAAGAACAAATTACTAATATCAGAAATGAAAGAGGGATCATCAATAGTGATCTTCAGAACATTAAAAGGATTATAAAGGACGATTATGAAAACTCTATACTCAAGAAATTGATAACTTAGATGAAATAGGCCACTTCCTTGCAAGACACAGTCTAGCAATACTCACACAAAGGAAAATAGATAATCAGAATAAAAATCTATTTTAAAAATTAAATAATCAACAATTTTCCAAAACAGAAAGCACCCAGTCCAGATGGGCTTACCAATTAATTTTACTAAATATTTAAGGAAGAAATGATACCAATTCTCTACAATCTCTAGCAGAGAATAAAAGCAGTACCCAATACATTCTGTGATATTGAAGACTAAAACAGGTAAACGTATTATAAGAAAGAAAAACTACAGACCACTATCTTTCATGAACATAAATGCAAAAATCCTCAACAAAATATTATCAAGTAGAACATAACACTGTATAAAAATAACTATGCACCGTATTCAAGTGGGATTCATGCTAGGTATATAACGCTGAATCAATATTCGAAAATCAATAAATATAATTCATTACATCAACAGGGTAAAGGAGAAAAGTCATATAATCATATCATTAGATATAAAGAAAGCATTTTACAAAACCCAATACCCATTCATTATAATAATAAAAATAACTAAACAAGTTAGAAATCGAGGGAATGTCCACAACTTGATACAGAACATCTATGAAAAATCTATACCTGCCATCCTACTTAACGGTGAGAAAGTTAAAGCTTTCTCCCTAAGAATGGGATCAAGGCTAGGATGTCCCTTTCACAACTCCTATTGAACATCATATCAGAAGTCTAGGTAATGTAATAAATAAATAAAAGTAAATAAAATATATACTGATTGAGAAGGAAGAAATAAAACTGCCTTTGTTTGCAACTAGCATGAGTATGTAGCAAATTCCAAAGAATTAAAATAGTTTCTGGAACTAAGAGTGAGTTGAGCAAGATTGCAGGACACAAGGTTAACATAAAAAAGTTAATTGTTTTCTTATGTAGCAGCAATAAACAATTGGAATTTTAAATTAACACCATATATATTAAAACCTCCAAAATTAAATACTTAGGGATAAATCTAATAAGCTATACACTAAAATTGTATGAGGAAAACTAGAAACCTCTGATGAAAGAAATCAAGGAAGAACTAAATCAATGCAGGGATATACCATATTTGTGGATAGAGACTCAATATGCAAAGATGTCAGTTCTTTCCAACTTGTTAGATAGATTCAATGCAACCCTAATCAAAATTGCAGCAAGTTACTTTCTGGCTATTGAATAACTTATTTGTAAGATTACATGAAAGGCAAAAGACTCAGAATAGCCAAAATAAAATTAAAAAAAAAAACAAAGTTATAGAACTGACACTACTGAACTTTGAGATTTACTATAGTAGTCAAGACAGTGGGGTATTGGCAAAAGAAAAAAAAAAATAGACAAATAAATCATTGCAACAGAAACAAAGTGCCCAGAAATAGACCCACACAATATCTCCAGCTGACTTTGACAAAGGAGCAAAGGCATTTCTATGGAGAAAAAATATTCTTTTCAAACAAATGGTAATAGGATGCCTGGATATCTGGACAGCCAAAAAAAAAAAAAAAAAAAAAAAAAAAAGAATCCAGATCCAGAATTTACACCTTTCATAAAATTAAATCAATTTTAATATACCTATTATAGTATTGCTAAATGTAAAATACAAAACTATAAAATTTATGGAAGATAACATAGGAGAAAATCTAGGTGACTTCGGGTTTGGTGATGACTTCTCTTTTTTCAAAAGAGATTTTATTTTTGGAAAAATTTTAGGTTCATAGTAAAACTGGGTATAGAGAGTTCTCATATACTCCCTGGTTCCATACATGTAGTCTCCACCACTATCAATATCTTGTGTCAGACTGGTACATTTATTACAATCAATGAACCTGCAATGACACACCATTATCACTCAATGTCCATAGTTTCCATTAGTTCTCACTCTCGGTGTTGTACATTCTATGGATTTAGACAAATGTGTAATAACTTGTTTCATTGCCCTAAAAATCCTCTGTACTCTGTCTATATGTCCCTCCCTCTACCCTAACCCCATGCAACCACTGATCTTTTTGCTATGTCTATAGTTCTGCTTTTTCCAAAATGCTATAAAGTTGGAATCATATGGTATGTAGTTTTTTAAGACTGACTTCTTTCACTTAGTAATACAGATTAAAGGTCCCTCCATGTCTTTTCATGACTTGTCAGCTCATTTCATTTTAGCACTAACATTCCATTTTATGGCTGTACTGCAGTTTATTTATACATTTACCTATTGATGAATATCTACCCCCTCCCCCGCCCCACATTTTGGAAGTTATAAATAAGGCTGATGTAAACCTTTGTGTGCAGATTTTTGGAAGGCAGCTCTGCTCACAACTATGCCACCAACACTATGTGAAGGTTTTGGCTGAACATGTTTTCTGCTCATCTTAAAAATCAAGGGGTGTGATTGCTGGATCAATAGTAAAACAATGCTTAAGCTGCCAAACTGTGTTCCAAAGTGACTGCACTATTTTGGATTCCCATACTCAATAAATGAGAGTTCCTTTTCCTCCATGTTTTCACCAGCATTTGCTATTGTCCTTATTTGGGATTTTTACCAGTCTAATAGGTGTGTAATAGTATTTCATTGCTGTTTTAATGAAATTTCCTAATGGTGGTGATGATTTCTTTAGATATAACAAAGCATGATCCATGAAAGAAAAACCTGAAAAGTAGGACTTCATTAAAATTCAAAACTTCTGCTCTGTGAAAGTCACTGTTAAGAGAATAAAAAATAAAGAAAAAGAAAGAAAGAAAGACAGAAAGAAAGAAAGAAAGAAAGAAAAAAGAAAAAACAAGTCACAGACTAGAAGAAATATTTACAAACTATACATCAAATGTATTTGGATTTGCATCCAAAATATCCAAAGAACTCTTAAAACTAAATAATAATATAAAACACTCACTGATAATATAAAAGATTAAAAAGTGAGCAAGAGATTTGGACATCTCACCAAAGAAAATATATATGCTAAATATGCATTTTCAGCAAAGAAAATATATGGGTTAAATATGCATATGAAGAGATGGTCAACATTATATGTATAGGGCTAATATCTGAAAATACCAAATTCTGGCAAAGTCTGGAGCCACGGGAATTCTCACTCTGCTGGTAGAATGCAAAATGCAACAGCCAGTTTGGCAGATGTCTGTCAGTTTCTTTTCTTTTCTTTTCTTTTCTTTTCTTTTCTTTTCTTTTCTTTTCTTTTCTTTCTTTTTTTTTTTTTTTATGAAATTTATTGTCAAATTGGTTTCCATACAACACCCAGTGCTCATCCCAACAGGTGCCCTCCTCAATACCCATCACCCATTTTCCCCTCCCTCCCACGCCCCATCAACCCTCAGTTTATTCTCAGTTTCCAAGAGTCTCCTATGGTTTGGTTCCTTCCCTCTCTAACTTTTTTTTTTCCCTTCCCCTCCCCCATGGTCTTCTGTTAAGTTTCTCAGGATCCACATGAGAGTGAAAACATATGGTATCTGTCTTTCTGTGTATGACTTATTTCACTTAGCATAACACTCTCCAGTTCCATCCACATTGCTACAAAAGGCCATATTTCATTCTTTCCCATTGCCAAGTAGTATTCCATTGTATATATAAACATAGTCTTATATGATCCAGAAGTCGCATTCTTCCTAGGTGTTTACCTAAATGATTTGAAAACTATGTCCATACAAAATGTGTAGGTCGTTTATACCTCATCAATGAAAAAAATTTATGTTATAGGCTTGAGGCAGAATTCCTTTATAGTTGGGAAAACTTTATTTTTACTATCAAGGCCTTCAATTGATTGATTGAGACCCACACACATTATAGAGGATAATCTGCTTTACTCTAAGTCAAATGATTGTACATATTAATCCCATCTACAGAATACATTCACAGTAACACCTAGACTTATGTTTTATCAAAAAACTAGGCATCAGAGACTAAAATCTGTCACATAAAATTACCATCACAACAGGTGAAGAATGTACAGGAACTCCCTGTAGCATTTGGAATTTTTCTAAGTGTAAATCATTCCCGAATATAAAATATTTTTCTAAAAAAAGAATAAATGTAACATGTATCTCAGTATAATAAAAGCAACATTAAAATGGTTAATATTGATTACTTGAGTAATAAAAATTAACACATGGAATAATTATTTTGGGTATTTTTTAGGTAATTTAATTTGTTTCTTAGCCATCTCTCTCTGATATGAAGTTACAGCTTTTTTTGTTGTTGGAAGAATCCACTTTTAAAAATATATTCTTTTATTTTTATTCTTTTTACAAAATTGCTTGTGATTCTTAAAAAGTATATTTAATAATTAATTAATTTGAACTTGTTCGCATTGACAGTTGACCCTTTTCTGTTAACCATACTATCATGTTTTTTTAAGAGTACTATTACATGCAAACTTTTTAAGCCCCCTTTACTTCCATTTGTTGAGATAGAAATATCCATGGGGACACAATATAAAATTTCTGTTTCTATGGCTGTAGCTCCACTTTCCAAAGATTGCTGTCCTATTTCCCTCTTCACTTTCAATCATCTTTCACTTTCGTCCCCTACCCTTCACCACCCCCAAAAAAGCAACAAATAAAAGAAGATTAAATTCAGCAAATATACTGTTACTTTATTTTTCTAACCCTCCAAATATACTTAAAAAAATCTCTTACTCTTGGGTCATATCTTTCTTTCCTATCCTCACCTCCAGTAGACACGTCCAATAGATCAATTGCAGAGAGGGAAGCTAACTGAATGGCCTGTGTGTGGACACTGCTAAGTTCCTATCTCAAATACTAAGAATGGTGAACAGAGATTTGTTTTCCACCTTACAGTTCACAGTTTCCAAAGACTTTGCAAAAAATAATAAACTCATGAATTAAATGTGTCATCTCCAAATTAGAATGGGTGGTGAATTCTAGCAGTAGCATGTTTTGGTTTTGGTTTTGTTTTTTTGGTTTTTTTGTTTGTTTGTTTTGTTTTTGTTTTTTACCTTCAAATGGAACAATAAGACAAAATATACACATAGAATAAGTTGATTATATTTTAGTCTTGGTCTATTGATCTGCATTGAGCATCCCTATCTTAACACACACATTATTATTTTAAATAAAATAGACTACCATTTTAAATAAGATTTAAAATTATTATAATGTTAATTTAATAATTAACAATGAGACTGAAATTCTTAAAATTCATATAAATTAACTTATTAGAGAGATAATATTTTTTAGAGATTTAAAGACTTTTCCCAACATTTTTGTGTCAAAAATTGAAATGAATTGAATGAGTTTTAGAATAACTACCAGCTATTTCAGAATATACAAAGCACAATCACATTTTACATTTCAGAATAAGTGCAATGTGAAGAGACAACTGAAACCAGACAATGGAAGAAACCGCGGTGAATGAATATAAAGGTTGCAGTTTACATCTTCATAATAACACTTATTTCTTTGTTATATGCTGCTAATTACTGGGACTTTCATTAAGTACATATAATGTGAAAGATACTACTAGCTGCTGAAATTAATTTATTCTAGAATAAAAATGTATTTTTAAACAAACACCTATGGCTAATTTTAATAAGGAAAAGGCATTTATATTCACCCCCTTAGGGAAGATGACAGGAAAGCAACTACAGAGGGGTATACTATGGAAATTTATGCAAATCTATTGAGTATGCGAAGAGCATGCTATTAATTTTAGGCAATGAAAAGACAGGTAAAAGTTACAATTCTCAATGATTTGTGCATTGGGTATTGTACACCTTCCTGATTACATTAATTGAGGACTAGATGAGGTAGCAATTGTGCAGATGTCACTATGAATGCTGCACAGATATGCATAGCTGTCAGCAGCAGGTATGCCACTACTGTGTTTAATTTCTATATTATATGCATGTGACAGTTTCAGTAATGAGACACTAGTGTGAGGTAGACAAACAACAAAATGTACTCTTGTCCTAAAAAACTTAAATGGGTTCTAAAACACCTAGAAGAAGCCCATAAAAAACAATTCCACATCTGCAACATGGGATTATAGTACAGTAAGAATTTACCAGATTAGAAAAGCAAAAGATTAAATCTCATGTTAAAAAAAAACAAAACAATTTTATGCTAAAGCCCGTGGTTGGTATTTTAAAGTCATATCGTACTTACACTTGAGATAATTTCTTATTTTGATAAGAATAATTGGTAACAAGTTAACTTGGAATATTTGTAACAACAGAGAATTTTGAAAGAAATTCTAATTTAAAAACTAGTAGTATGGATCATCTCCTTTCAAGAGCTTAAAAATCATTCAATAACAAAAATTTCCTTTGTGCTCCTGTTATTTCCTGCTATCTCTTAGGAGGTCATTGGAGAAAAAGTTACTTTTTAGGGTTACAATTTGGTTATGTTTTTAAACTTTAGATTGGATATAATTCCTGAGTGGTTAAATACTAATTTCCAGTGGTCATAACAAAAGTGAACATTGAAATGCCAGCATTTTGTTACCAAGAAGTATAATTAAATGACAAAGAAAATTTGGCAACAGAGCTGTGAAACATTTATGATTCTGTTACAAAATTATTATTATTTGAACTTACATCTTTTGTCAAGTTTTAAGGATAATATGAAAATTCTATTACTATGTAATGAAAATGAGAATCAAGCAACTTTCTTGCAAGAAAAAATATAGCATTATGGCATTTTTATTCATTTAACATATACCTTAAAATATTTTTTCAAAGATTACAGTAGACTTCTATTGATCATTTTGTATCATCTTTTCCAACTTTCTATTGTCCATGATGTTGCACATTTATAAGATACTTTTTGGGGGGAGAAGGATGGTTAGTGATGCCATCAGTGGCTCTGTATGAAAAGGAAGTTCCCTGACGATTACCCACAAATCTCAAGTTTACTATTTGTTGTTTAAATCAATTAATTTTTTAAAAAATCACTGGTGCTAAGAATAAACATATATCAACCAGAACACATAGTTCTGTGAAAATCCACCATAAGATCTGTGACTAGCATTACAGAAAAATTGGATTGATTATTTTGAATGTCATAAAATTTTTCATATGATGACAACAAATACTTACTAACTTTCTACTCTTCTAAACAAAAGTGAAACAAAAATATTACACATCATTGTTTTGTCTGATTCGGCCAGTCATGCTATTTGAATGTGATAGGTAGATGATTATATAGAAGGACAGATAGATGTTAGATTAGATAGATAAACAGATTTCAATCAACAAATATATTTTATAAAAATAATACATTTAATTAAGAGTTTATTCCAGGATATTAATCAGAGGTCAAATATACTGTCTCATAATTTTTATAGGCAATATTAATACTTTAAAAAATTTTAATGTTTTCATTTTATTTTTGAGAAAGAGAGAGACAGCGTGCGAGTAGGAGAGGGGCAGAGAGAGAGGGAGACACAGAATCTGAAGCAGGCTCCGGGCTCTGAGCTTTCGGCACAGAGCTCGATGCGGGGCTCGAACTCAGGAACTGTGAGATCATGACCTGAGCTGAAGTCAGACGCTCAAACGACTGAGCCACCCAGGTGCCCCAAGTTTACATTATTACGCATATATGTTGTTAGCTTACATTATTGTAAATGTAAGATATCTTACCGATATGTTAAAAAGAGATCTATCTTAAAAGCTTAGATTTTAATACTTATGGAGATTGCATATTGGAGCACAATATGCTATGTGTCTTAATTTACTGTGTTTTGAAGAGGAAATAGTTGCAATACAATTTTTTCCCAATTCATAGACACTTGGCCAGCTTCTTTAGGAAATATTGTAAGGTGTTCTTAAAAGATAGCACAGTATTTAAAACCATCATCTCAAAAGAAAATTTGTGAATTCATAAGTGTGTAAAAGATAATGATGAGTCACGCAGTGGTCCTAAATCAAGATTCTCTTGTTTGTTTGTTTGTTTTTTTCTGTCTTTTTAAAAAATTGTTTTGCTTTGTTTTATAGAAACTTTAATGCTGTCTAAAAAAGGATGATAAATCAGAGTTAAAAATCCAAAAATACAGGGTCTAGAGGAAGTCTTTTCATGAAAAAGGAACATCTGGTGGCTTATAAAATCTGAACTAAGTATTCTAGCATTTTTTTATAAAACTGAAAGCAAAAAATTAAAAAGAAAATAAACCTCTCTTAACATCAGGATCACATACATAGGCTGTCAGGAGATCTCACAAATTGAAATTTATTAATCACAACTCAGATTTTTGTCATTCTGGCTTGCACACTCAGAAGCCTGGCATTGTAAGACCTGTCAGATAGACTCACATAACTAAAATTTAGGAGATCTCTTAATTAATAGGCATGTATTTATTCATTTTCTATTATACATAACACATCTACCAGAATATTCATCTCATTATAGTCATTGCAATCACTTCCTTTAGCTAGATGAGGCTAATTCCTATTCCTAAAGTTTTATGTGGTCATGGCATAAAAGTAAAACAAGCTAAGTAGATCAATATATGTTCGGTGGTATACACAGAAATATACACCTCTTTGCTTTAGAATATCATAAAAGCATACTTTGAAGACTATTGGCCAAGACATCACTTCCCTTGGTCAGGGCTTGGGTGTATATTGTTACAGTTTCTGTGGATGAGGATACTTTTGAAGTTATCTTTTATATCTGACTGGAACACTGTTTCTATAGCTATGGAAATATATTCAATCAGGCTACCATCAAATCTAGTAAGCTGTGCTTTTAAGGTGGCTTTCCAGGTCTCCTTACTCACAACTTTTGGAAAGTTCTCATTGCAACATTCAAGTACTGACAATACTCACACATTTCCTATATGCAGAAGTACCATAAAATTTCTTGAAGTTAGAAGTCCAATTTTCATTAATCTAATTATGTGCAAGCCAAGGTAATAGGCATACTGGAACATTTAATGCAGAATTTCTGCATCAAATATAAATTTTCAGGCTGAAAAATTCTTGAAAACTGTTTATAAAGCTGAATATTAAGGCTGTACTCCATCCAGTTCCATTATTTTGGATGTAGAAAAACTGCATTTCAACAAGATAGTTTTATCTATTTGCAGTTCAGCAATACTACTTATCTTTTGTTTAGTGTCCTCTAGTATATATTCATAAGTAATATGTATAATCCCAGGATTATATTGGATTTAAACTAACACAATCTACAAACTACCTCTCTCTCTCTCTCTCTCTCTCTCTTTCCCTCCCTCCATCTCTCTGGTATTTACCTCAGCAAATAATTCAAGGCAACTTAATTTATAACCCTGAAGAACATCTCTGCTTCCTCTTCTGCTATTCTAACAGTTATTTTCTGCTTCAGGATCTTTTTTTAAATCCCCAATCCCCCACAACAGGAGTCTCTTCTTTCTCACCCACTTTTTTCACTGTCATTTATCACCATAAAATTAGAACCACCAACAAGTAAAGATTCAATTGCCTGAAATCACTTTCTCCAATCTGTTCACTTCTGTGAGATAAAGTTAACCAGGAGGCAGTTGGTTCTCAAGAGTTACAGAAAATTATAAATATTTAAAACTGCTCTGTCAAATTGCTTTGAGTAATTAGAGTAATCTTTTTTTTTTTTTGGTTGTTCTCCCAGAATTGAAAAATCCTAATTCTACAGGTAAATATTTACTTCTGGAGAAAAAGAATATGCTTTTCTAAATCCAAACAGTTCTATAAAATTTTATTTGCAAAGAAAACTTTTGACTTAAGAGACATCTCAAAGTATGACCATACAGTAAGGCATTCAATTTTGGATACTGCTGTCCAAAATTGTACAAAGATTACAAAAAATTAAAATAATTTCCAGCATACTAAAATTTGCATCTATGACACTAAATGATTTTATACTCTTTTGTCACTATATTTGTTAAAATAATAGTTCTAACTTAATGTTAACAGTAAAAGTGTTAATTTAACATTTTAAATTATAAACCCAGACTAATGTTGCTAAGTTTTAAAGCATATAGGGTATGGGTGGCTCAGTCGGTTGAGCGTTTGACTTCAGTTCAGGTCATGATCTCACTGTTTGTGAGTTCAAGCCCCATGTCGGGCTCCGGCTCTGTGCTGACAGCTCAGAGCCTGGAGCCTGATTTGGATTCTGTGTCTCCCTCTCTCTCTGCCCCTGCCCTGCTCACACTCTCACTCTCTCTCTCTCTCTCTCGAAAATAAACATTTAAAAAATTTAAAAAATAAATTAAAAAAACATGTAAAGTAGACACTGAAATCTATTCAGTCATCATATGTTATGAAAAGCAGAGTAATATTTGGTATCAAAATAAAATGCGGAAAAAAAATCACACTTAGTTTGTAGAAAAAATTACTAAGACCAAAGAAAGCTATATAAAATGGATGAATAGTAAGTTTTTATTAAGCATGAATTTTGTCTTATTGTGAGTTAAATTGTATGATTTAAAAAAATAAAACATGGACTTAATTTTTTTTTTAATTTAGTACTGAGCTAGCTTACCAATTTTTTTTAAAAAATGTTTATTTATTTATTTTGAGAGAGAGAGAAAGAAAACATGTGTATGAGTGGGAGAGGAGCAGAGAGAGAGGGACAGAGAGACACCCATGCAGTCTCCACACTGTCAGCGCAGAGCCCGATGTGGGGCTCAAACCCACAAACCATAAGATCATGACCTACGCTGAAAACAAGAGCCAGATGCCTAACCGACAGACACCCAGGCAACACCCCAATTTTTGAAGTTGAGAATGATGTATGGTCACCACAACAAATCTAATTACCACCTGTCACCATACAGAGTTGCTACAATATTACTGACAATATTCCCTGTGCTGTATATTACATTCTTCTGTTTTATTTATTTTATAATTGGAAGATTGCACTTCTTAATTCCCTTTACCTATTTTGTCCATCCTCCCACTCCCTATCCTCTGTTAACCACAGTTTGTTCTATGAGTCTGTTTCTGTTTTGTTTTGTTTGTTCATTTGTTTTGTTTTTTAGATTCTACATATAAGTAGAACTCCACATATGGTATTTGTCTCTGGTTTATTTCACTTAGAATAATACCCTTTAGGTCCACCCATGTGGTGGCAAATGGCCAGATTTCATTTTTTTTTATGGATGATAATTGGCTTTTATAAGGCATTATATATTATCTAAGACATTATGTAATACATAACGCCTTATAAAAGCCAATTATCAGTTTATATCACATTTGATTTATCCATTCATCTGTATATGGACATTTAGGTTGTTTCCATATCTTTGCCATTGTAAAAAATGCTACAATGAATATAGGAGTATATATTCTTTTTGAATTACTGTTTTATTTTCTTCAGATAAACACATACAAGTGGAATCTCTGGATTGTATGGTAGTTCTATTTTTAACTTTTTGAGGAACCTCCATACTGTTTTCCATATTGGCTGCACCAGTTCACGTTCCCATCAACAGTGTATGAGGATTCCTTTTAGCTAGGCTGTTTGGTTTTTTAATATTGGGTTGTATGAATTTTTTATATATTGTGGATGTTAACCCTTTATTGGATATAACATTTGCAAATATCTTCTCCCATTCAGTACTTTGATTTTTCATTTTGTTAATGACTTCTTCACAGTGTGAAAGCTTTTTACTTTGATGCAGGAAAAAGCACAAAAATTTTTGCTTTTTTTAATCTTTGCCTGAAGAGACAGATGTAAAAAGATACTGCTAAGACTGATGTCAAAGAGCTTGCTTCCTATCTTTTCTTCCAGGAAATTTATTCTTTCAAGTCTTCTTTAGGTCTTTAGTCTGTTTTGAGTTTATTTTTTTATATGGTGTAAGAAGGTAGTACAATTTCACTCTTTTGCAAATAGTTGTCCAGTTTTCCCTACACCATTTATTGACAAGAGTATATTTTCTCCATTGTATAGTCTTGTCTCCATTGTTATAGATTGAGTACGTAAGTGTAGGTTTATTTAGTGGGTCTCAATTCTGTTCATTGACCTATTTTCTGTTACTGTGTCAGTACCATAATATTTTATTACTATAACTTTGTAGTAGAGTTTGATATCTGGGAACATGATACCTCTAGCTTTGTTCTTCTCCCTCTAGACCTCTCTGATTATTCAGGGTCTTTTGTGAAAAGTACTATTTGTATTTTTTTTCTAATTGAAGTACAGTGGACATAAAATGTTATATTAGTTTCATCTATATGACATAGTAATTCAACAGGTCTATACTTTATGCTCACCACAATAAATGCAGTTACCACTTGTCAACATATAATGTTACTACAATATTACTGAGTATATGCTGTACTTTTCATGCTGGTGATACCATTGGTATTTTGATAGGGATTGCACTGAATTTGTAGATGGTTTGGGTAGTATGGACATCTTAACTGTATTAATTCTTCCAATCTATTAGCATGAAATATCCTTCCATTAATTTGTGTCATCTTCAATTTTTTATTTTATCAATGTCTAATAGTCCTCAGAGTATAGGTCTTTCACCTCCTTGGTTAAATTTATTCCTAGGTTTTTGGTTTTTTTTTTTTTTTCTTTTTGATGCAAGTAAATGGGATTGTTTTCTTAATTTCTCTTTCTGCTACTTTGTTAACAGTGTATGGAAATGCAACAGATCTCTGTATATGAATTGTGTATCCTGAAACTTTACTGAAATCATTTGTTAACAGTGTATGGAAATGCAACAGATCTCTGTATATGAATTGTGTATCCTGAAACTTTACTGAAATCATTTATTCTTTTTGTTGAAGGCTCTAGGGTTTTCTATTTATGTGAGCATCTTTGTCTTGTTTCTGATTTTAGAGGAAAGCTTTCAGGTTTTCACAACTGAATATGATGTTAGTTGTGTTTTTTTTCATGTATAGCCTTCATTATCTATACTCACTTTGTCGACAGTTTTTATCACAAATGGATGTTGAACTTTGTCAAAGGTTTTTGTCAAAGTGTTTTTCTGCATCTGGTGAGAAGGCATGATTTTTATCCTTCATTTCTTTGATGTGGCATATTGCACTGATTGATTTATGGGTATGGATCCATTCTTGCACCCCTGGAATAAATCCCATTTGATGATGGTGTATGATCCTTTTAATGTAGTGTTGCATTCAGTTTGTTAATATTTTGTTTAAGATTTTTGCATCTATGATCATCAGTGTTATTGCCTGTAATTTTCTTTCTTTCTTTCCATCTTTCTTTTCTCCCTTTCTTCCTTCCTCCCTCCCTCCCTCTTTCTTCCTTCTTTCTTTTTCTTTCTTTCTTTCTTTCTTTCTTTCTTTCTTTCTTTCTTTCTTTTCTTTCTTTCTTTCTTTCCTTCTTTCTTTCTTCCTCTGTCTCTCTCTCTGTCTCTCTCCCTTTTCTTTCTTTCTTGCTTTCTTTCTTTCTTTCTCTCTCTCTCTCTTTTCTTTCTTTCTTTCTTTCTTTCTTTCCTTCTTTCTTCCTCTGTCTCTCTCTCTGTCTCTCTCCCTTTTCTTTCTTTCTTTCTTTCTTTCTTTCTTTCTTTCTTTCTCTTTTCTTTCTTTCTTTCTCTCTTCTTTCTTTCTTTCTTTCTTTCTTTCTTTCTTTTTCTTTCTTTCTTCTGTCTTGTTTGGTTTTGGTATCAGGGTAATAATGCTGGCATCATAGAATGAGTTGGGACATATTCTTTCTTCTTTAATTTTTTGGAACATTTTGAGAAGGATAGGTATTAACTATCCTTTATATGTTTGGTAGAATTCACCTGTGAAGCCATCTGGTCCTGGACTTTTGTTTGTTGGGAGTTTTTTGGTTATTGATTCAATTTCGTTGGTGGTAATTAGTCTGTTCAAATTTTCTATCTCTTGTAACTCAGTTTTGGGAGGTTATATGTTTCTAGGAATGTATCCATTTCTTCTAGGTTGTCTAGTTTGTTGGCATATAGTTTTGTATAATATTCTCTTATAATCCTTTGTATTTCTCTGGTGTTGTTATTTCTTTTCTTCCTTTCCTGATTTTGTTCATTTGAGCTCTCTTTTTATTTTTATTTTTCCTTTTGATGAGTCTGATTCAATTTTATTACTAGTATTCAGTCTGTTCAGATTTTCTATTTCTTCCTAATTCAGTCTTGGAATATGTACATTCCTAGGAATTTTCCTTTTTTTTTTTTTTTTTTTTTTTGGATCATCCAAAAAACGACGGGCCCTCTTTCTTTTTATCTTGATAAGTCTAGCTAATGGTTTATCAATTTTATTTATCTTTCCAAAGAACTAGATCTTAGTTCCATTGATCTTTTCTATTTTTTTGTTTGTTTCATTTATTCCCACTCTGATCTTTATTATTTCCTTCCTTCTATTAACCTTGGGCTTTGTTCATTTATTTCTAGTTTCTTTAGTTATAAGGTGAGAGTGTTTGACATTTTTCTTATTTCTTGAGGTGGGTCTCTATTGCTATAAACTTCCCTTTTACAAATGTTTTTGCTGTGTCTTGTAGATTTTGGAAGGTTGAGTTTTCATTTTCATTTGTCTCAGGGTGTTTTTGATTAACTCTGATTTCTTCATTGACACATTCATTTTTTTTTTTTTTCATTTTGTTCCCAGTTTTCTTCTTGTAATTGATTTGTAGCTTCATACTATTGTGGTTGCAAAAGATAGTTACATAATTTCAATCTTATTAAATTTATTGAGACTTCTTTTATGGCCAAACATGTAACCTGCTGTGGAGAAGGTTCCATGTGTACCTGAGAAGAATGTGCACCCTCCTGCTATTTTGGGATGGAATGTTCTATACGTATCTATTAAGTTCACTTGGTACAGCATGCCATTTAAGGTCAATGTTTCCTTGTTCATTTTCTGTCTGAATGATCTATGCATTGATGTAGGTAAAGTTTATAATTCTTAAAAGAATTAGAACAAAGAACAGTATATAAGAGCTACACGATGCTATATAGACTAGTTTTGAAAAATGTAGTTTTGTTGTGCTTTTTTCATATTTGGATTGGGACATGGTAATAAAGTCACCATTTCAATGCAATATTTTATGTGATTTTGACATCCATACATGTGATGAGGTTTAGGGAAGACTACTCCTGAATGTGCCACTTAGGTATTTTGATTATTTGAGCCAAAGGCAATCAAGTCTTAACAGAGAGCTTTGACCTCCCACTCAATTTGCCTAAAAGAATTTAGATAGGGGATCTGTATCAGGAAGAGATTTATTACCAAAGATAACTCTTTATATCAGAAAAACCTTATCTGCATGATATGGCAAATATTTGTTTATCAAACATTTATTCTTCCTAGTTTTCTGTCAATTGTGTTCCCTCCCTTTGAAGCCACAGATCCCTACCCCTTCCTCCTTAGGTCACTATGTCATATAACCCTCAATGGCCTGACTGTATTTGGCCCTCTCATGTCATATGTATAACATTAACTCTGTTTTTTTCTCCTGTTAATCTGTCTTATGTCAACTTAATTACGAGGCCAGACAAAGAAACTAAAAGAAAAGAAGGGGAAAATTTTCCTCCTGTACACATAATAACTGGTTATTTTATGATATACTGGAATCTCCAAATAGAAAACACATAAAACTATATGCCATCTAGTTATATTTGCTAGAATGTTTTTAATCAACACATTGATATGAATCATTTCTATTAAGTGATTTTAAAATGCTAATTATTTATCACCAAGTGTCCTTTTGTAAGTTCGTAAATGATTATTTCATTCTTTATCCCCTTAACATAGCATAATTGTATATCTTTTATATTTTGGACATATGGGTGGGCAAAACTATATTTTAACAAGGCAGAAGAACAGCACTCCACCTTATCATCCATAAGAGATCATACATTCTTTATGTAACAGTTTTCTCCCAGATTATACTTCCAAATGTACTTTATCTAGTCTTCAAGTGACTCCCATGGACCCCACTATTGGGTCAATGTCAATTCCCTGCATATCATTTTGAAATGGTGAATATACATAATACTTATCTATAGGGCCAGTATAAAGGATCACATTTCAATAGCTGCTACGCAGATAGAATAAGAAATTTAGAATATCAAATAACTTAGGTTTCTATTATCTTAGGAGTTATAAGTAGCAAGAGTCATAAGTTTATTTAAAGTTTAAGGTTACACACATGTCGGAGATAAGAAAAACAAGATGAAAGAGATTTGGAAAGGAGCATGGAAGATGATTCTTTAATGTTCATTCTTTTATGTTGATTTTGAGAAATCTTTGGGACTCCAAATGTGGAGGTCTGCTACTAGGCCACTGTGTATACAGATCTGGTAATTGGAGGTAAGAAATTCATAGGTGGCACTTCAAACAAAGGGTTGGATTAAGTTAAATAAAATATCTATTTAGAATGAAAATAACACAAGTCCAACAGGATGGTGTAAAAACCAACATGGACTGGAATAAGATAATTATGAGAAATGAGAAGCAATCAGAAAGAAAAGTAAAAGAGAAGGAAGTTCAAGGAAAAACAAATGACTAATAATAACAAATACCAAAGAGGGGTAACATGAGAAGCAAAATGAAAAGTTATATTCAATTCATTCTTTGTTGTAGTTGACTGTTCAGAGTAGTTCTGGTGAAACTGAGGGTAAAAACTGAACAACAGTGAGATGAGGGATAAATGGGGAAGAGATGACTAATTGGATTACTAAGCATAGACCTTTACTTTCAAGGAGCTCAAGATGTTAAGAATGGCAGAGACAATAGGACAATGGCTAGTAAATAACTTCAGGTTAAGAACTTTAAAAAAGTAATCAAGAAAATGTCAAAATGCATTAAATTTGTAAAGGAAAATTTGAAGATAAAAAAAAAGGACAGTTGAGTGATGGAGTCAAAGGCATTGTGAAGATAGTTTTTACTAAAGGTAGGGACAACTTATCACTGTCCTAGGAAAAAAGAAAACAATGCTATTTTAAGGGATGGAGGATAGGATTAAGACATTTCTTCCTGCATATTTTCTAATACTCAGCACCTCAGAATGCTACCTTATTTGAGATAGGGTCTTTACAGATAAAATCAAGTTAAAATGAGCTCTTTCGAGTAGTCATAATCCAAAATGGCTGGTGTCCTTATAAAAAAGGGCACATCAGGACACACAAACATACACATAGGGGGAAGATGGCGAGCTATAAGCCCAGGAGAGAATCCTAGAACAAATCCTTCTCTCAGTTCTCAGAAGGGACCAAACCTGCCAGTATCTTGATTTTGGACTTCTGGCCTCCAGAACTGACAGACAATAATTTTCTGCCATTTAAGCCACCTGTACTTTGTTGCAGAATTCCCAGCTAACTAATACAGAGGGTTAGCAATACATAGAAAAGAAAAAGAAATTAAAAGATTCTGTTTTAATAATTTATGAAGATGCCCAATGCATTTTCTATCTGCCTGCTCTCAAAATGCTAAAATTTGTTCCGAGGTGTATGGGCAATACCTCCAAGTTTTTCATTTTATTTATTTTATGAATATACAACATAATGAATATGCTTTCACTTGAGTTTACATAATGTCAGGAGAACTCAATATGACATACTCTGAACTAGATGGAAAAGATTCTGGGTAATAGTCCTGGTTCTACCATTCAATGTCTAAACAATAATAACAAATAAAAAATAAATAGAATTATTTTTTCTCACATACAAGTTGGATATAATTGTACCTGCCCCTCCACTTTATCTGACTGTCATCACAATAATGCAAAAATGCTATATTGGTCAAAACTCTGTAGATTAAAAAGTTGTAATAAATATTGATAACATGTTAAAGTATTTGGCAAATATAAAACTGAGAAAAATATAACCTGATATATTCAAAATGTAGACTACTAGTGATGTCTGCAATTTAAAGTGCTATCTAAAAGGGATAAGTTTTAAATGGCAAATTTTAGTTTTATTTTCATATTAATTCCATTTAAATGGCTGTAAATGGAAAAAGAAAGTCATTTAAATTCTGTACACGCTTAAAGCAGGGAGCATCTGTCAGTGTAATAGACCCTTTAGCCTCCTGCTGGGCAAGCCCAGCTAGTAGACATTTTAAAATTGACTGAGTTTGAGAAGAAGCAATTTTTCATACAAAAGCTGGCAGTTAAGGAGGAAAATGTTTTTATCCTAATTGGATTGGATTTGGCCACTGGGATCTTTTCTATTCACCACAATAAATTTAGAAACCTTTTGTAAATGTATACCACTCAGGATTTTCCTAGTTACCTGATAAGTTGCCCAAATCAGCTATTGATGCTGAGTCGGCTTTTTGCTTCTCTAACAGTTTCCTGTTCTCCTTCCCTTGTGGATTCTTGAAGAATATAAGGAGGGATCTGGGTTTATTTAGCAGCTGGTTGTCTCCTGCTAATGGCTGACGAATGGGCACCCCTTGAAGATACTATTTGCTTTGCTTCTCTCTTAACTCATCCTGCTTATTTGAAGGTGTGTTTTGTTCCTAGAAGCTGTCAGGAAAATAACACATATGCTCAAAGAGTTACAATTAACATCCATTATAATGTTATGCCAATTGCTTATTCTTATTTTACATTTTTTAAAGCAACTGGAATAATGTGTTGCAAACACTGATTGTGTTTTAGCCAGCAAACATTATAGTCTGATTAAATTACTACTAGCACATAAATTGGCACTCATTTTTAAGCCTGCAATGAAAATGATGATACTTGTATATATATTTGGTTTTGTAGTTATTATTACTTGATTTCCCCTTAAAGTGCAAACATATTTATGCACACACAATTACATACACAAACACATGGTTATTTCCATTGGTTTAATTTTCTAATTAAAATAGTTAGTGTAGAATACATTTGAATACACTTAATGTTGATTTCTCATTTGTTGCTGATTATATTTAAAATTTTCAATTTCTTATATAAACTCAAAATTAATGTTATCTGAAAAATCCATAGACTAGTATATTTCTATGTAATTTTCTATTGGTGTTTTTCTATTAATTTGGATTGAAAACCAGCGCTTGAATCAGGCAAAAATTGCTGTGTATACCAAAAAGAGAATTAAAAACTTGGAAGTCAGACCTCTTGACTAAATAAAAAGCAGTTACACTAGTTTTGCTATCCAGAAATAGTACCCCCATTTTCACACAGCCCCCTGAAGCTATATATGCAGAATTCTAGAGACAGAGGGAGAGGAAACTTTCAGAATTTTCCAATGAGTAGGGTACCACCAAAACAAAACAAAGAAAAAAAAATTACTAAAAAACATTGGGGAAATGGACACAAAGGAAATAGTAATATATCATTCTTGAGTTAGATATCAGCCTACTTAGGAAGCAAAATTACTGACCAGCCATATGCCTATTTGATGGAGGAAATGAAGAGAAGGGAGAGAAGGCAGGGTGAGAGAAAGGGCCTCAATGGGTTGGAGTCCATTGCCAACATCTGCTTTGTCAAGACGATGTGTTTCCTGTGAGTCAAGTAGGCAGAGTGACTAGTAGCAAGGCATCAGCAGCCTTGCTGATACTGTGGATGACTATATGATTTATTGTGTTACATAGACGGTTTTGAGAGCAAAATATGTCCCTACTAATAATTATTCAGACAAAAGGCATACGCTGGGAGACCATTAAGCAAACTACTATGTATGGTTCTTTGACTGCTAGCATGACCTGACCTGTGTTCATAATTGCCCATTTTGTCCCTTCGGCTTTCTTTGACCAAACTTTTAGTCAGGCCTCTGTCCTCCCTATAGGCCTGAACTCTGCTTACCCTCAAGCCTGAGCAAGCACTGCAAAGCTGAATTTGCCAACTTATCGGCTATCCTGAGAACTGGCTGAGAGAGCCAGATGCTATTTCTGTCACTTCTGCTCATCATTTCCCCTTTTTTGCCCAGCTTCCCCTTATTTATTTCTTACTGTTTCCCCTTAAAGGAAATACCTTTTCTGTTTGAGTTTGAGATACTTCCTATATCCAAAGGATTCTCCCTATCAGAATAGTCTTTCCAATTAAACTCTTTTTTATCTGAACCTTGATTTGTTTTTATCCGACATACCCAACAACTGCCTCCAGAAAACCTGCCTCCCTTACAGTGGAGTGAAGCCCCTTTAGGGCAGCCGGAAGAACACACTTCCTCGCTCTCCTAAGGAACACTAGCAGAAAGATGGTAGCATAAACGGATGGGGGTTGACATTCCAAACCCAGCTATGTGAAAAATACCTTTAACAAAGTTGATCGACTTGTTGGAAGGAAAGGAGAAGTAAAAGTCCAGTCCACGCTGCTCAACTCCCCAGTACTAGTACTTATTCTCAAAGTCTGGCCTCTGTTCGGCAAGGTGGTAAGAAAAATGAAGTAAGGGGAAATAAAGGCTAGAAGTAATAAGAAAATGGACTTTTAAGTTGAACCAAGTTGAACTGGACTTTATAAATATTCAAAGTGATAATAAGAGCTATTGGTCTGCCCAAAATACTCCTAAGAGATTTGAAATGGAAATTCAACACAGTATGGTTAACTGTAGTATTTAGAAATCATTAAAATTATTTTTTTGTTTATAGTCCACTAAGTTAAGACTATTTGGTATTTATATTTACTTGCTATATTAACTAGAATGCTTCCAGCACAAAGGAGAAGAAGGCCTGACTCACAGTGGCTTAGACCAAGAATGATAGTTATCTGATGTAACAAGAAATTTGCAGGAAGATAGTTGCGAGGTTGGATCAGAGGCTCAATGTTATTATCAAGGATAGAGTTCTTTCCTTCTTTTTGCTCTGCCATCTATAGCATGGTGTCCATATCTTCACTCATGGTCTTAGTAAGGCTACAAAACCTACAAATGATGCTCTTGCATAACAACATACAAAAGAATTAAACAGGAGGGACAGCTCAGTTGGTGAGAATGTACTTCTTTGGTCTCTATCTTCATCTGGGAGAAAACTTTTTACCAGAAGTCCCCCTATCTGACTGAATTTTTACTTCTCATTGCCCCAAATATCATGACTAATGAAAAAGCAATTTTGTATGGGGTGCCTGGGTGGCTCAGTCGGTTAAGCCTCCAACTCTTTAAAAAAAAATTTTTTTTTAATGTTTATTTATCTTT
This sequence comes from Panthera pardus, assembly GCF_024362965.1. Classification (NCBI taxonomy): domain Eukaryota; kingdom Metazoa; phylum Chordata; class Mammalia; order Carnivora; family Felidae; genus Panthera; species Panthera pardus. The sequence continues at coordinate 48,612,796 of NW_026526655.1, read as the reverse complement.
GAGACAGAGACAGACAGACCATGAACGGGGGAGGGTCAGAGAGAGAGGGAGACACAGAATCGGAAGCAGGCCCCAGGCTCTGAGCTGTCAGCACAGAGCCTGACGCGGGGCTCGAACTCACAAACCATGAGATCATGACCTGAGCCGAAGTTGGAGGCTCAACCGACTGAGCCACCCAGGCGCCCCAAGCCTCCAACTCTTAATATCAGTTCAGGTCGTGATCTCATGATTTATGGGTTTGAGCCCCTGCACTGACAGTGCAGAGCCTACTTGGGGTTCTCTCTCTCTCTTTCTCTCTTTGCCCCTCCCCCTCTCAAAATAAATAAGTAAACTTTAAAAAAAAAAAAAGAAGCAATTTTTAGCTTCTGATTTTGGAGGCAGTTTTGCCAGCCTGGAAAAGGCAGCTGGTAGTATTATTCAGTACTAATAAGCTAATAACTAATAAGATAATAGTGTTTGTCTTACAAACTTTTCAGTTTTGACAAAATCAGTATAACCTATTCAGGAATGAAGTGGTATCAATTTTTAGGAGACTTCACATGAAACAAACTGTGTATATCTATAGTTATTATTTTAAATAAAGAAATTATTTTGTCTGAATAAAGTATCTTTAATGATGATTCACTATACTTTTCTTTAAAATCTTGGTCTACTGGTATTATACATTACTACTACCCATCTACCTAAAGTTTCTTCAATGATAGTAATTGCACCATTCAGTCATTCAACCTAAAAATCACTGTGGACTCTTCTGTATAGTCTTTACAGCCCATCAGAAGCTTATGCAAAATTTATGTTCCAACTAGTTCTATAATATCTATACCTTCTCCACATAGCACCTATTGTTATCTTGATTTGGGATCTTAGTTTCTTTCACCAGAATGATAGCAAATAGTGCTCACTATGTGCTTCTGCCTTAGGGCAGGTATCTTCCCTTCTACACTTCTTGCAGTCACAATTTAGGTTTATCTGAAGTCATATGTAAGTCATTCATTCAGGGGCACCTGGGTGGCTCAGTCAGTTAAGCGTTGACTTCAGCTCAGGTCATGATCTCTCAGTTCATGAGTTTGAGCCCTGTGTGGGGCTGTGTTGACAGCTCAAGGGCCTGGAGCCTGCTTTGGATTCTGGTCTCCCTTTCTCTCTGCCCCTCCCCCGCTCACTCTCTGTCTCCCCCTCTCTCTCAAAAATAAAATAAACTTTAAAAAAAAAATATATATATATATATATATATATGCCATTCATTCCTAACCCCCAAATTTTGAAGTGTCTAAATTGACCATTACACAAAACCCAACCGCCTTGTCACGGCAACCCCTCAATCACAATTCCAGCAATTTTGGTTCTTGACTCACTTTATGACATAATATCTTGTAAGTTTGCTGTGTCTTTAATCATTTTGTCTAATACTTTTTGTCACTTGAAATGAATGCATTCCACTATTGTCTTCACACACTTGATTTTTTTCTGCAAGTTTGTCTAATCCTTAGACTGGATTAGCTGACCTTTACATATTTCTATCATTGAATTTTATTTTAAATATATGTTAATGAACTTTTCATTCCTGTATTGCTATAGGCCTATTAGAGTGGCCATATTGTTTTTATTCAATAAAGGGTCAACACATAGCTTAAGAAATACTGTCCCATATTCTTGAATGAATGACCAAAATTTTGTGGACCTGCTTTCACATTTGCAGCTAGTTTTACTGTAGAGATAATTCATTTAATCAAAACCATTTGCAGTTGATAGCTACAAAATGGTTTAAAATCATGTATTTTCCTTTGCTTTCTTCTCCCCTTTTTAATAATATAAGAAAGCTTCTGTGATGTCACACTTTAATGTCATTGTCAGTCTTTTTCAAAGTCACCTGTTTTGAATCAGTTTCCTCTACTCTGACCTTTAGATTGGAGTGCTCCAGAGCCTGTACTCCCTTGGACTTTCTTATCTATCAAACACCATACCTGTGTAATCTCAACCTGTCCACTGAGGTTACATAATTATATGCCACATGAGTGTATGCGTGATTGATTCACTGATATTTAAACCTTGTCCTGAATGCTATTTTAAGTTCTAATTTTTTTCCTATTGATATCTCCAGTTTGATTTCTAATAAACATCAAACTTGACGCATGCAAAATATTGTTGGTTCTCCTACACTAAGAAATGTTCTTCAGTCAGTGGGCCCCAACTAAGTAAAAAAAGCACCAATATCCATTGACTCAAACTAAAAATATAATTTTTAGCATTGATTCTTCTATTTTTATCACATTCCACATTAAGTAAACCACTACATGATTTCTACTCTATCTTCACAGTCTATTTTAACTATTCACTTCAATTTGTTTTTATCTCAACTCTGTCATGCTAAACTTGTTACCTTATCTCTTTTCTGAACTGATACAACAGCTCATCTCATTGATTCCAATTTTACTTCTACTTTTCAAATCTATTCTATATATAATAGTAGGATGGTTCTCTTTTAAACTATAAATCAAATCACCTAATTTCCTCACCTAGAATCTTTTAATAGCTTTTAAACAGAACCTTTGAATAGCATATTTCATGCATATTTAGTAACATTGAATCTCTTTATAATAGCTTTTATGACCTACATTATTGTTCCTACTGCCTACATATTTGACCTCATCTCCTGATACCTTTGTTCTATATACTAAGCAACTTGGCTTTCTTTGGATTCCTCAAACTAGTCAAGTCAGCTCCTTCCTCAGGACCTCTGTTTGGAATTCTCTATCCAGCTAAAATATCACCTCACCAGCTAGAAATCACCCCCTTTGATTATCACGATTTATCTCTCTCAAGCTATTTCCACATTACAGATTTTTGCTTTCACCTCTCTTATCTGTCTGAAATTGTCTTCTTAAATATTATTATTTCTGATTATTCCTGCTTTTTAAAAAATATATGTTTATTTTTGAGAGAGAGAGACAGGGTGTGAGCAGGGGAGGGGCAGAGAGAGAGGGAGACCCTGAATCTGAAGCAGGCTCCAGACTCTGAACTCTCAGCACAGAGCCCGACGCAGGGCTCCAACTCACAAACCATATGATCATGACCTGACCTTAAGTGGGATGCTTAACCAACTGAGCCACCCAGACGCCCCTGATTCTTCCTACTTTTATGTAAGTTTCCTAACAATTAGAATCCTATATGGCATAGTCACCACTGAATGCCAATGTCTAGGAATGCCTTTTCCTTTTCCACATTAAACAGGTAACACTTTATAGTAGAATAACCACTGAAAATGGAATTATGCATATAAAAACCCTGAGTATATTTACTCTCTAATATTTAGACTGTGAGTGATGTTAAAAAAATATTCTTACTGTTTTTCCAGATTAATTAACTTATCTGTAAACTAGTAGTAAAATTCTTGTTTACTTGAAATGATTCCTGTGAAAATTGAATAAGGTCTTTATGAAAGAAAGCAATCTACAAATTTTAAAGCATTGCACAAATGCATGTGTTTTATAGTTACTTCCTTCTTGGATATATCTGCTGAACCTACAAAACCAGAAAACAGAGACCCACAATTCACATAATAATTTGATCTTTTCTAAACAGATTGAACTCACTTAGAAGTTTGGTCTTCCAGACTCTTAGTGACAATTTTTCAGAAGTTGTACAACAGTAAATGATGTATGTGCTGCATTTTAAGACTGATTTCTAATAATCTATTTTATTATAATGAAGACGACTATTATTATTTGACCAGGAGGATTATTTACATGAATAAACTTTAAAAAGCAGTGTCTTTAAATGTTGGCAACCGTTTACATAGTTACAAACAGGTAGGTATTTGTACAATCACTTTATGGGCTGACAAAAAGTGGCAGAATATTAGAAATCAATGGCCTTTGAAAGTAACTGGAAAGTGAAAATAAAGTGATTTTAAAATTAGAATATAAATCAATGTGAACATGAGTCAACTGACAGAAATTGAATTTTTAGAATGCATCTGTTCCAGAAACTGTGCTGCTGTTGTGGATATTTGGCTAATGATCTAGAGTACTGAAAGAAATGTCGTAGCCAAAATCAGGGTAGAAAATTTTAGTTCTGCCCACAAAACTTATGCTGTGTGTGTATGTGTATGTGTGCTTACCTAATCAGTTGTGAGCAAAGGGAATGATGATTTCATAAGAGGATAAAAGGAACGAGGAGGTATAGATATAACAGTTCCTTTACTGATTAAATAAAAGTTTATTTTTCAACATATATTTTGTTTGGTATTTAGCCATTCAGAGACTTTAACCAAAACCTTATATACTGGGAGTTTTAAGGTTAAACTGAAAGTGAAAATTATTCATAGAAATAATCTCTGTTCTCTCTGATTTTATGATCTGTTGGAAGAGAGGGTAAGAATACAAAAAATAATGAAACGTGATAAATAATGATAGGTGCTATAATAGGATAGTTTTAGGTGTAAAAGAATACTTTAATTAAAACATTCTGAGGCCTGATATGATGGGCAAAATAAGACTATGTTTTTATCACAGAAAAGAGCATCTGCATTGTTTTTAGAACCTACCAGAAGGCTAGGAGGAGGGGGATGAAGGTAGTGAAAGTTAAGTTGTGAGAGATGAGGCTGTGTAGTAATCACTGGCCAGATCCAGAACTTTGAGATCCATGGTTAAGGGATCTGGACCTTATCTTAAGGCCATGGGAATGATGAAGATTTTTAAGCGCATGTATGTGCGCTCGCCAGAATGTGGTTAGCAGTAATCTAATCTAAGCAAGGAATAATCACTGTTTGGAGTAGAGTTTAGAAGTTGTTGCTGGAGATAAGTGAATGATCAAAAAGGTATGAATGAGGTAAGCTTTGGAGAATGGTTGGATATTAAGTGTGAAGGAGAGATCGGAGGTAAACCCCAAGATCCTAACTTTAGTTATCGTAAACACAAGAAAAAAAATCAGATTTCAGGGAAAAGAAGAGACAGTCAATTTCAACATCATTAATTTGTGTAATATTCTGAAAGTAATCTCCGTGGGACGATTTTTTAAAATAATTTAAAACCATTTGTATTTGGTGGGATACAACCAGACAGTCTCAGAAGTTCATAGAATCTACCACAGTATGTTAGGTTCTGAACTCCACCTAATTGTCTAAAGTGCTCAACAGTCTATGAGCCAATTTACTAGCAAAGAAAATTAAAAAAATAAAAAATTCCTATTGATAGTCTGGTCAGAGATAATAGAGTATTAATTTGCTGAAAATATTCCAAGAAACAAAGTTTAACAAATATTTCTCTAATACAGAATATGAAGAGGAAAGGGGGCAGTTCGAACAATGTGTTGTTATGCTTTGAGAATAACTTAGTCCAATAGGAATCAAAACAAGGGGTTAGGAAGCTTCTGCTCTAATTCCAGCTCTATCTTTCATTGGTAGATTTTGCAGACAAGTTATTTATCCTCCCTGTCTTTCATTTTCTTTATTTTCAGCTAGTTTCTAGGCTGAGCCCTTAGACATACAAAAGAAAAAAAAATAACTATGGAAATAGATATTTAGAAAGCAATTGAAATATTTATCAGAGTCTCTAGAAGAAATGGCAGGAAACAGGAATAATTTCATAAGAATCTTCACCACCTGGTCACCGCAGTATCATTTTCAAGTCTAGTATCTACTTCTCAAATCCCTTTCCCTTTTTTAATAAACTGCCTCTCAATTCTATCAAGTCCATAGTTTTAGACAATTCAATCTCTAATCACCTAACTTCTCTTCTGTGACACCTTTTTATTTTTTATTTTCTCAATCATATGTCATGTTTTTTAATGTAAATCTTTCCAGTTAATTTAGTTATTTTATTGACCCTTTTTTTATGTTCCAGATCTATATAAAAAGCCCATAAAGGTTGAGGTAGAAACAACAACAACAACACCCCTGAATTCTCCTATAATATATAATCTATGTCTGCATTAGAGGGTAGGGGCACTGTGGGAGTGAGGAGGTTAGGGAGGAAACAAGGACTGGTGGTCATGATCGGGTGGGGATGGACAGAAGTCCTAAATCTAAGTTTCTATAGTAGCTAATGAACTTTAAGGATACCTACAAGTCTTCCACTTTAAACAATATTTCCTGTGACTATGCTGAAGAATATGTATCTATGGGCAGTATTAACTGAGTTCTATATTCTGTCCAAGCATAGATAATTGATTTTACATACCAACATATTCTTTATCTCACTTGTAGGTTCATTTTGTTCACTGTGTCCGATTTCTTTAAAGACTGTCATATTTATCTAAATACTCTGTCTGGATTTCTTCCAATTACCAATGTATTTAATGAATATTTTGTGGCTGCTCAAAATATTAAATCTATGAGATTTTTTTTAAATCTGGAAGTAACAAAAGAGATATGCATACACACTGATGTTCAAAACAGTAAAAATCTAGTGTAAGTAAAGTTAAACCCTTATCTATTTTTTTTGTGTGTGAGAGATTTGTATATGACTCATTGTTTAGTGTTTCTTTAGAGCACATTGCTAAAGCAAAAGCTAAAAATATCCTAATTATGTGTCCCCAAAAGGAAGATATATCTAAGTTTAAAACAATAGGCGATAATTTCAAGCCATGGTTGAATAAATAAAAATTAAATATTAAGCTTGGGTATAATAATAGAATGTTCTTTTGTGACTACATCTTAATATAAACTATGTATAATATTTGGCAAGAGATGCATAAAATATGACTTATGTAAACTTTTTCATCTTTACAAATTATAAGTCCTATTCTGGGGAATCTTCCAGCACAAATGACCTAAAGGACAGATAAACTAACTGTAGTCAAAGTCACTCTGTGTAAATACTTATCAGTTAGCCTTTCCCTAAAAAAGTCCTCTGAGGCTTACTGTCTTCACAGGCAGTGAAAATTTTGCCTGCTCATCTGTTTTGTCTGCCTGCAGTACTAACCTCATGCCAAAACTGTATTGCTTCATAAATTAATGAATGCAAGTTCTTGTACAAAGTTCTCAAAACTATAATTGCACACACTGGGGAATATTATCACGAAATGTTTTATATTGTTTGCTTTTCAAACACAACCTGAATGTTGTTGAATATACTTCTGAAAATAGCTAGATCTAATATGAAGCTTTATTTATTGTGTTACTGTTTATTTTATCAGTGGAACAAAATAGCTGTGTCTCCTTACCATTCATTAGAGGAATTGTGAATCGTCTCTTGATATATCTGTATTATAAATTCATAGATCATACATAGATTAATAGATAAAATAACACCTACTATCTTTTGCATTTTAACAACATGGGAATGAAAAGAAAACATATCATGTGCATTTACATAATTTATATCAACATATTAGATAAATTTGATATAATTCTCATTTCTAGAACTGAGCAAGGTATTATTAGGATACAAATTGAGATTACTCTGAAAAATTACACAATGATGCTAAACTCCTTAGTATGAACACATCCTTAGTAGAAATCAAGAGCTACCCATAAATGCAGAACCCACTTTCTTTCTCTTTTTCCAGCTTTACTGAGATATGATTGACACATAACATTGTGTAAGTCTAAGGTGTACAATGTGTTCATTTGATACATTTATAAATACAAAATTATTAAAATATTTAAGATCTACTGTTATAGCAACATTCAACCATATAATACAATATTATTAGCTATAATCATCTTGTTAATCACACTGCACCAAATTTGTTAATCTTCTAGCTCAAAGTTTGTACCCTTTGACCAATATCTCCCCATTTCCCCCATCCACTCTTAAACTCCTAATAAACACCCTATACTCTTTCTTTGAGTTTGGCTTTTTTAGATTCTACATATAAGTGATGTCATGTAATATTTGTTTTTCTCTGCCTGACTTATTTCACTTAGCATAATGCCCTCAAGGCAGAACCCACTGACTTTCAGTCCACTATTCAAGATCATACAATAGCTTTTCATTCAGCTCAAGTTAAAAATGTCTTAGCTGTATCATTTACCAGATCAAAGAAATTTTTTTTCTAAAAGAAAAAAAAAAGACAACCCTGTTATCTCTTCCTCTTCCTTGGTCGTACAAGATATTCTTAAGTTTACAACTGGACAATTATAATTATTTTACAAGTAGTCTTCTGACTATAGTTTGCTATCACCTTTAGTGCTGCCAACTCATGACAACTAAGTGAACACCATCTTGTCTCTTTCTCATTCTCCTTTTTCTTTTTGGAGTTTTCATTAGTTAGAAGACAGGACTATTCACTCTGTGTTTGATATCCCTTACATTTTCTGTACTTCATTTCTTTATCTTTTTGTGCTGCATTCTATTAAGTTTTTTTTAACATCTACTTTCAGTTCACCAATTCTCAACTGAATGTGTTATTAACTCCAGAATTAGTAATATCTATTGTTAGTTTTCCTATTGTGGATATCTATTTTGTTATAGTTAGGCTATTTATTTAATTTAATTTAATTTTTATTTATTTTTTGTTTTGAGATACACTGAGAGCACAAGTAGGGGAGGGCAGAGGAAGAGAGAAAGAGAATCTTAAGCAGGCTCCATGCCCAGCGCAAAGCCAGACACAGGTCTTGATCTCCCAACCATGAGATCATGACCTGAGTCAAAATCAAGAGTCAGATGCTTAACCAACTGAGCCACCTTGGCATCCCTATTTATTTTATGTAGTATATTTTATATATTACGTAGAGACATTATATTTATTTTTTATGATTTTTAAGGATTATTTATATATTTGAGAGAGAGAGAGAGCACAGCAGGAGAAGGGTAGAGAGGGGAAGAGACAGAATCCCAAGCAGGCTCTGCAATGTCAGTGCAAAGCCCCATGCGAGGATTGAACTCACAAACCATGAGATCATGACTGGAGCCAAGATCAAGAGTTGATATTTAACCAACCGAGCCATCCAGGCACCCCAAGAGAGATTATATATAAATGGATTATATAGTTACATATCTATTTAGCTATTTTTCAGGATTCTTGGTTAAGTCATTATATCCTTGTAATTCTTATTAACTAGATAATCATCTTTCATGCTTATTCTTTATTTTTAAAAGTACCGAATCCATTATTATTTTCTGTATCTGAAAATTCGATCCAATAAAATACTTGTAGCGTTATAGTTGAGGATGTTTCTGATGTTTCTTGTTCATATGCTCACTTTCTTGAATTGCCTTTAATTGTGTACTCAGAGATGCTCATTTCCTTGAAAAAAAATGTTTGAAGTTCTTTTAAGTCAATCATGATGTTTATGATGTTTATCATGATTTTTCTTCAGAATTAATTTTGTTTACCTCTGCCAGAAACTTGAGGAATCTACTGGTCTTTGTCAACTTTATAACAAAATTCATAGTTTGAGATTTTAGGGGGAGAAGGTCACACAAGGGATTTGAACTTAGGATGCAATTCTGTGTTAAGGCTGACTTCTGAATAAAAAAAAATTCTCTGGGATGAGTTAATTTCTTCTTTCCTCTACTCAGTGATAAGTTTCGTTGCCTTCTTCTGGGAGGAAAGTGGCTATTTCTTTTCTCCTTTTTCTTGAGAGTACTGTTGATTGTGTTCTCCATTTAATGAATTGTGGGCACGTACCTAACTTCTCCAAGGTGGCCTTAGCTTGCTTACAGTTTCCTTTCTTCCTTATAAGCGTCCATGAAACTACAGACCAAGTGCAAGACAGTAAACAAATACCCTTAGAGCAAAATAAATTCCTATTGCTGAGTCTATTTATTGTTAGCTTTTCTTTGTTTCTAACTTCATGTAGATTTTGGCCTTATAATTCCTTAAAATTCTGTCCTGTCCTTGGTGCTTTCAAAATAGTTGTTTCCTTTATATTCAAGATTTAATCCATCCATCAATCAATCAATTAATTTGAAAGAGATTGCCAAGATGTGTGGCTGGTTTTATAACTAACAACTGAAGTCTGCATGAATTAAAGAAAAAAAATCTTTGTTAAGTCTATATAAAGGAAAAGGTAATGGTTACACTTTGGGTCACAGAAAGCAAATCACCCCAACAGCAATGCATGATGCAAAACATGAGACAATAGTCCCTTAATAGCATTTGTGTATTTTTAGTTTTCTTGAAAATATAAACATACTAAACTTTAAGTTTGTGTCTTTAAATATAAAAATGTTTTAGATATTAATAAATTTAACTCTATGATTATTTTATTATAATCACTAAAGACAGCAAATCTAACTCTATTTTTCTTTTTATTTTTATATAATTTTAAATTATTTTCTTAATATATCAGATGAGAGAATAGGGAAGTCACATAAACAACATTTTTTTACCTTTTCCTTTTTTTAGGTAAGTAATGCTACCTGGTAAGAAATATATATTCCTTTATTTCTTCAGAGTCCCAAGATTATTTTATCCTTTAAAATCTCCTCTTTTTACATGTTTGAAACAGGAAAACAGTTAAATGGCAATTATTTTGTTAATAGTTAATAAATAAAAATAATTTAATTAATGTACTGTAATGAGAGTGTTGTTATAGAAATAGTACTACTGACAAACATGTATAAGAGAAAATAAATGATTCAGTTTAATAGATAAATGAATTAACTTAGAAAATATATAAGCTCTCATATTTTAATTTCTATTATAATGTTATGAATATAAAGTATTGCTGGATAATGTTGGAGATGGTTCAAGGGAATGTTTTCTTTAATAGTGTAGAATAATGAATGGTAAAGATGTTATTACTTAAACTGTTTAAGTTAATTAATAATATTTGTATGCTTTTACTATTTTTTTCTTTAAAAAATAAACATACTGACTTTTAATTTTTGTGCTTTTATTTTATCTTATTATTTTAAGATTTTTCTTCCTAAGTAATCTTTCACTCATTGTTAGATTTGAACTTACAACCCTGAGGTCAAGAGCTTCTTGCTCCACCGACTGTGACAGCCGGGCACGATAAGTTTTGTGCTTTTAAGTACCAAAATGCTTATTTTAGATTTTAATAAATAACTCTGTTTATTTTGTTGTAATCTCTAAAGACAGGTTTCAGTAATCTCTGAAAATGACCCAGAAAGTTCACTGTAGGTTGCCTGGACCATTTCATTTGAACTCAGCTTTTCACCTACATCAAATCCTCCAGGTGCTGGGTACCTGATGTTTTTCAAACAACTACTATAAACAGCTGGTATCTAAACCCATACTGTCTGGTACCCAAGTAAGCCACTTCTCTCCCCACTGGTTCTCATAAATGCCTTTTGTGAATACATGAGTACCCTATAGGGGAGTGAGGGAGAGAACTCAGAATCTGCCACTAGAACACATGTCCTCTTGTTGCGTGCCCCCAGCTCATTCCCTGCGGGATGCCAGAAGGATTGAATATTGTCTTTGCACAAGGTATCAGTGCTTATACCACCACATTCACCTTGTGACTTATTTACCTATTTTATATATATATCCTTCATTTTGTGTCATGTTCTAGGTACTGCCTTCACCATATCATAATTTATTAAAATAGTAAAAGAAAGATCAATTAAAGAATTATTAGATATTTATATCAGAGAGGGGCTATTTTTTTCTCCCTAATCTTGTCTCTCACCTCTTTTGATAACATCTACATAATTAAAGGCAACTATTTTGTAAAAAGATAAATTCTGTCTAGGCACCACTTATTTTTTTTCACAAATTGCCAAAAATTCTATTTTTTTTTTTGCTTTTCTGATTTCTTCTGATCAACAAATTGTTTCGATATTATAGATACAATTTAAGTTATCATAAATGTGTCAGGCAGTATGTTCTGTGTTTTACATAGTAAATATGATTGAAAATATTAAAAAGAAGTTTAAATTGCTCCAAAACAAGAAACAATTCTCTATATTCCAATCTTCTTTTCCCTCAGATATATACAGATACAGTCATTGCTATTTCCCAAACTGTTAATCATAAGCTACAGTTCCATTCATTGCAACAGCAACACACATATTTCACTGTTTTAAAGAGCTATTATTATCGAGAATTGAAGCACTACATCTTTACTGAAAGATTTAATACATGTATAAAAGCTATAGAATAATTTTTTATATGGCATTCTATTGTAACCTATCCAACTTTTTTTTTAACAGTTGACATAACTTTAAGGTGAATTGCTAGTGGTTAAGAATCCTAGAGTACATATTAATTAGGCAGGCTTATACCATTTGTAGCTATTTGAGGTGTGCATTATCCCTCCACCCCCACAGGAACCATTATTGCTTTAAAGGCTGGAGCCTACACAAGGCAGCCAAGAGTGTGACAGAGACAGCAGGGGCCCACTCTGAAACTGCTGAGTCCATCTGTCATAGCAAGGATTTTAGCATTTACTTTAAAATCAAATTTCCATTCCAAAATTTGATTTCTCCAACCACTAAGTCTTGCAACACTATGTATTTTTACTCTGTTGCTATTTCTGGAGCAACTAGTCATGACTAGTTCTGCATTAAAACTTGAAGACATGTGTACGTATAAAATCTGTGGGTACGTTAAACTCCATTTTATTGAAAAAGATTGGAGAATATGATATTTTAGGGAATTAAATAAATATATAAATTTCACACACAGTCCCAAGTGATATTAATAAGATATCTTTTCCCCCCAAATTTATAAATTTATATAGGCAATTTTCAATGTTCAGAGAAAAGGTCAGCTACAGATTTTACAATGCTTAAAATAATCCTGATAACAATAACACTGCTTATATTTAAATAGCAGTTGATAGTTTTCAAGTGATCAGAAAATAAAATTTAACTAACAATATTTCTGAATTATTGGGTGAATAATAGCATATGAATAGTGTATGTAATGTACATACACACACATATATAGTGCATATATATATGCACTATATATGTGTGTGTGTATGTGTACAAACTTACTCCAAAGTGGACTAGAGATGTGTACTATAGCTGTATCTTTATGTACATATTTGTCCCTATATACATATTTACTCATATATGCGTAAGTCCATACATACTTACGTACTTTTGTGACATAATATTACAAAATCTGTAGTGCTCACTGTGTATCAGCCACTGTGCTCTTAGCTATGTAAATGATTTCAACTGATGATTTTTCCTATCTCATATATTCACTACCCTTTAACTCATTCCAAAAATAGGATATGGGATAAAGAACTTAAAATGCTTGTTTGAATGAAATGGTAGTTGATACAGGATTGAGAACATCAAACAGGTAATGGAATTATATATTCAATCAATGCCTCTTAGTTGAAGATAGTTGTTTTCTAGAATTTTTTCCCACCTTATCTCTTGGCAATATATTATTTCTACTAAGAATGAAATGAAAAGTGATGCAATCATTTGATAGAATGTTTGTTCACTCTGACAGGTAAATAGTCTATGAAGAGAAAATTAATGTTGATTTCATCAAAGAAAAACTGTTTGTTGAAAATCAATCAGCTTTCATACACAGCTAAGAAAATAGTCACTGCTTTTCAAGCCATCAAATGCTTTCTGTAAATGTCTAAAATACAAGATAATTAAAATGTCAACTAGCACTTTTATTAATCATATTTGTGTATTTAAGAAGAGAAATAAATCATAGCATATTTTAATTTCTAGATTTACATACTTGTGTTCAAAATCAAGAGTGAGCAAGTCCTCTCAGCTGCATCTCTAAGTCCTTATACACCTCTCTTCCCTGACACCCCCAGATAGGCAGCTTTGTTCAGTCAGCAAGAAACTGGTTAAAATCAGAATTTGCTTTATTTCATTAAAACATAGGCAAAATTATAATTCTCAAACTATAACGGTCCTGATTCCAAACTTTAGTTTTTTTACTTGATGGAACTATAAAATGCTGACAGGCCTATGAAAAGTTGCCTATCTGTTCATTAGCACATCTTTTCTCATGCAATCAGAGTTCCTTCCTTCTGATATATGTTACATACTGTATCTCAGGGTACACAAGTCTGGCCTAGACATAGAGATCTGTTTTAATTATTTCTACATTGAGGTATAGTTAACATAAAATGAAATGCACAAGGGTTCTTTTCAGTGAAGTCTGACAATTATTAAACCTGTGTAACTACACTACCCTTGTATTTGCATAAAATCCTAAATACTATGGTCAGTGTAACCCTATAGAATATGCCTAACGGAGCATAATTCCTGAAAATGCTTATGAAATATAAGCTGTAATTCATATTCTTGATAATTATTTTGTATGATAGCATCAATTAATTCATGCTCCATATATTTTTGGAAATCCTACTATATGCTAGATAAACATTAAAAAAAAGCTGAATGTGAAACAAAAATCTTGAGGATTTCAGTAATGGTGGCAGATATGCTCACACTTTATAATTTTCTTTTTTTTTTAATGTTAATTTTTGAGAGAGACAGAGCATGAGCAGAGCAGGGGCAGAGAGAGAGGAGCCACAGAATATGAAGTGGGCTCCAGGATCTGAACTGTCAGCCCAGAACCTGATGTGGGGCTTGAGCCCATGAACCACATGATCATGCCCTGAGCTGAAGTCAGATGCTTAACTGACTGAGGCACCCAGGTGTCCCATAATTATCTTTTTTATTTATTACAAAAACATTTAGAAGGAAGACCTTGGGCATAATGGCTAATGAGGGAAGTTGATGTTTTATTCATTCTTGGATTGATCAGAGTTTTGCTTGATGAAGTTTCTTGAAAGTCCCATTTTTTCCAGGTTTCAATGAATTTGCATATATTTCTACCCTTGACTTGTTCAAGTGATTTGGTATGCTATGGTTTTCTATATATAATATTATGTCATCTGCAAATAGTGAGTTTTATATCTTCCTTTTCTCAACATATTTTGTTTTTAAACACTGCTGAGTTCAACAGGCTAATGCTTATAGTAAAATTATGTCCATAAGAAGATTTGTTTATAATTTTCTTTCTTTATGTTTTCCTTGTGGAGAAAGTCTTACAATCAAGTTCATAAAAGCTTTGTAATATAATGGTATTTTTATTTATTTTTTCTACTGTTTGAAATAGTTTTAAATACAGCGATTATCCATTCTGTGAAAATATGATAAAACTTAGGTTAGGACTAGTGACTTTTATTATCTATTTATTGTTAATTCATTTGCATGAAAATGCTCAAAATGTTCACAAAGAATTTTTAAAATCTGTACTGGTTGTCAGTATTTTTTACAATATTATTTTGTTTTTCTCTCCTTTTAAAATTATGTCTCTCGGGGCACCTGGGTGGCTCAGTCGGTTGAGCGCCGACTTCGGCTCAGGTCACGATCTCGCGGTCTGTGAGTTCGAGCCCCGCATCGGGCCCCTGTGCTGACAGCTCAGAGCCCGGAGCCTGTTTCAATTCTGTGTCTCCCTCTCTCTGACCCTCCCCCATTCATGCTCTGTCTCTCTCTGTCTCAAAAATAAATAAACGTTAAAAAAAAAATTTTTTTTAATTATGTCTCTCTAATGTTTATTAATTTTATTAGACTTTTCAATGAATAAGCTCTTGGTTTTATTGACTTCCTTTTCAATTAGTGTCTTTACTTATCTTTATTTATTTCCTTCAATATATTCAGATTTACCTGGTTATTTTTCCTAGATTCTTGTGTTAAAAAATTCAATTCACTCATTTATATTTTGGACCTCAAGCACATAGAACTTCATTTTTGGTTCATGACACATTCTTATCAATATGTAAAATATTGTAAAATCATGAGATTCCATATTAAATCTAGTTACTAAAGGTAGGGGAAGACCCTCATGTTACTAATTGTTATTAAAATGTAGAAAAAAACCCTCACTGTGAGGATGTAAATTTGGTGTGTATATATTAAAGAAAAATTTAAAAACATAAAATTTGAGAAAAAAAGGATATATTATAATAACACCAATTTCAGTACTAAATATAAATTTTTGAGAAGTCCCACAAATAAATGAACAACAAGACATGTATAAGAATATTTACGTGAACAATTGTTTTTTCAAAAGAACTAAACAACACAGATACCATTAGAGTCTTAAATTTTTTTATTCAAGTCTACTAATTGGTAATTATTATTATTATTTTTTTGCCTCTTAACTGCAATGAAATTATAGGTGATTTCTCCAATTCTAATTCTTTCAAAGCTGTACTTTATTGCACATGACGCATTTTAAATTTCAGTGGCCATTTTTTCCTATGTCTTATAAATGACTTCTTTTAGTTCTTCAAATCTTTTCTACATATCAGTTTTAAAATATTTTAATCAGCAATCCCAATTCTGGGTATATATCCAAAAGAAATGAAATCAGGACCTCATAAAGATATCTGCACTCCAACGTCCATTGCAGCATTATTCACAGTAGCCAAGATATGGAAACAAACTATGTGGCTGTCAATGGATGAACAGATAAAGATGTGGTATGGATGAATGTATGTATGTATATTATTTAGTCATGAGAAAGAAAGGAATACTGCCATCTGCAACAATACGGTTGAATCTTGAAGGCATTATGCTAAAAGAAATAAACTAGAGAAAGACAAATACTATTTGATATCACTTAGAGGTGGTAACTGAAAGAGTCAAAGTCATAGACACGGAAAGTAGAATGGTAGTTACCAGGGGAGGGAGGGATGGGGAAATGGAGAGACATTGGTCAAAGGGTACAGACTTCAGTTATTAGATGAATAAGTTTGGGCAATCTAGTGTATAGCATGGTGATTATAGTTAGCAATACTGTATTATATACATAGAAGTTGCTGAAAGGGTAGATCTTAAATGTTCTGACCACATAAAAGAAATAGTAATTAATTGAGGTGATGGAGGTGTTAGCTAACACTAAGAGATAGTAATCATTTTGCAATACATAAGTATCAACTCAACACATTGTATACTTAAACTTATATAACAATTATGCTATAGTAAAAATTAAAAAATAAGATAAAATCTTTTCAGATGTTATGTAAAGTGTATTACCTATAAGATTAGTTACTATTCTAATTGTTGATTTTACTGGCTCAAGTATTTTATCATTAGATACATTCCTACATCTTAGGGATTCCGTTTTCTTATTCTCAGTCAAAAGTTTTTCTCTTCTTCCTCTCCTTCCTTTCATTCTCTCTTTGTTTTTTATTTGTTTTATTATTGCTTCCACATGACCTTTTGGGTTTCAGATCCAAAATCGTCTTTATAGGGGCTCCTGGGTGGCTCAGTCTGTTAAGCATCCAACTTTGGCTCAGGTCATGATCTTATGGTTCGTGGGCTCGTGACTTACATTGGGTTCTGTGCTGACAGCTTGGAGCCTGGACCCTGTTTCAGAGTCTCTCTCTCTCTCTCTCTCTCTCTCTCTCTCTCTCTCTGTATCTACCCCAATCATGGTATGTCTCTTTCTCTCTCAAAAATAAATAAACATTAAAAAAATTCAAAATTGTCTTCATAACAGTTAAAAATTATGTTTCCCATGAGTTGTTAAGGGCATAAAGAAACAATGAGGGAGAGAGTAAGAGGAGGTGGTTTTGTTTAATTTCTAGTAAAGACGGTTGATTTTCTCCCCACCTTCTGAAGTCAACAATTTTGAATTAAAATGAAATCTCAGGGGAAATTAGACTCTTTAATGAGTAGGAGAACTCATCTATGCCCCCATATCCTCAATAAAACTTGCTTAGGTTTTCTGTCTAAAATAAACATTTGTAGTTCTCTTTACTACCCCCCTACCAAGAGTCCTTACTTATGACCATAAATGCCTACTTCCTACACAAAGTCTAGCTAGATTATTGCATCAAATTTTGTTTAATATTTTACATTTATTTTATTTCAAGTCCAAAGGTTTTTAAGAAGTTATGGTTTTTAAGTCTAGAGAGGTCTATTCAGTCATTACTTTTTATATGTGAGCTGAAGTGGCATGCACCATTTCTGGTATTTCCACTCAGTGTTCCATGAATGATTCTCCATGCTCTTTTCATTTCTATGAGTATGACAGTATGATATAGATAAGAACAGTCACCCTGAAAGCCAGCTGTAAATGATGGAAAAGAAAAATGTAGGAACTTGGAAATTTAAATGAAAGTTTTGAGATATGTGTTAATTCAGAACAACTATTTAATCCTTTATATAGGAAAGAATTTTTATATTTCATCAGTATTATTATTATTTACTTTTTTGATGCAAAATGTTGGTTTTTTTGTTTTTTTTTTTTTTTTTTTTTTTTTTTTTTTTATTAAAGCAAGGCAACAGGAACCTTGAGCAGAAAGAGTTGTACTGGGATTGTGAGGAGTGATTGATTATATACTTTTAAGTAGGGGAGGGTAGAGTTAAAGGAAATTTCCAAAAGGATTTTCATATGTTAAAGACGGCTTATAGGATCCTGCAGGTCTGGCTATTGTCAAGCTATGGTTGCCTTTGCCTCTAGCTAAGCATTAGCATTAAGACCTTTGTGAGTTCCTTGCCTTCCTATATACCATTCTTCTTTATCCATCAGTCAGAGAGGGAATAAAACCATAAGAGAGTCTTCAATACAGAAAACAAACTGAGGGTTGCTGGAGGGGAAGGGGGTGGGTTAAATGGCTGATGGGCATTAAGGAGGGCACTTTTTAGGATGAGCACTGGGTATCATATGTAAGAGATGAATCACTGGGTTCTATTCCTGAAGCCAAGACTATGCTGTATGTTAACTAACTCGAATTTAAATAAAAATAAAAGACAGTTGTGAGTTCCTTGAGGAATATCATACTCTACTTGACTCAGTTATTTATCAATAGGGGTTGCAAATTGTAAGGAAATTTAATTTTATTTACATTTCTTTTGCTTTGTTCTCCTCATCATTTCCCCTCTGAACAGTTTTGACCCTTAAATCTTTAAGGTTGCCTGGTGTGAAAGGTCTTATCTTTTGTAACTTCTTGCTGAATAGGACCATAGAAATGTGCTTACCCATGGGTCAACGTTATACATTTTGGATTTTTAAATTAACTAAAAAGTCTTAGTGAAAGGATAAATAATAAAATGGTAGTTACTACAGAAAAAGTGATGAAATTGAGAGCACTGAAAGAGCTAAAAACAGAAAAATTTTATTGAATAAAGTGATACATGTGAGTGGAGTATAGAATTATTCTTAAATCTTATTTGAGTAATACGTACAGTATCAAGGGACAAAGTATACTTGTAAGGACTTATATGGCCATCATTACTCTTGTAGGATTAAATGATGAGTTAATTTTCTAACAAATAAGTTTAGAAATCTAGGTATGTAATTTGACAAATTAATATGCATCTTGGGGCTAACGAATTAAATTTTGGATCCATAAATATAATATAAATGTTTCTATAACCATAAGTCTAGGATAATCAAATAGTCTGTGGAGAAAGTTCTTGACCATTAAACTTCACAAAAATAAAAAGTGCAATTGAAGAACAGAGTAAGAGAATTAGAATGGATAAAGATGAAATTAGAATCAACTGAGATAATATTCTCAACAAATTGTACATACAATAAAAAGAATAGAATGGAAGACAATTGTATACAAGGACACTTTGTGTCCATAAACACAGATTATGGTGAAAATTATATAGGTTAGATATATACATGAGATTTCCAATGTTTTTCTTAATTTCAATTTCAGCTCCTTTTGTATTTCTAATAATCTTGACTTAACACATTTGAAAATATGGTGAGAAGGAACGTGAAGAAATCTCCCTCTACTTCTTTTTTAAAAAATGCTTTCTGTCTCAATAAGTGTGCATTTTCTTTTTTTTTCTTTTCTTTTCTTTTTTCTTTTCTTTTCTTTTCCTTTCCTTGTCTTTTCTTTTCTTTTTTTTCTTTTCCTTTCCTTTACTTTCCTTTCCTTTCCTTTTCTTTTTTCTTTTCTTTTCCTTTCCTTTCCTTTCTTTCCTTTCCTTTTCTTTTCCCTTCTTTTCTTTTCTTTTCTTTTCTTTTGAGAGATAGAGAGTGTGAAAAGTGGAGGGGTAAAAGAAGAGGAAGAGAGAGAGAATCTTAAGCAGGCTCCCTATGCAGGACTTAATTCCACCACCCTGAGATCATGACCTGAGCCAAAATCAAGGGTCAGATCCTCAAATGACTCAGCCACCCAGGAGCCCCATCTCTCTCTACTTCTAATCTCTCCTTCCATTTTGTCCTCCATACTTCCATGACAGGAAGTTTTTTTAACTTTTAATTTTATTAATAATGAAATTATTAATTAATGTTGTCATTCCTTTTCTCAAAAACATTCAGGAGCTCCTATCCTGTGCAGACTTAAATGCAACTCTTTTACCTCTTTTACTTACTTATTTGGTCTATTCAGCCATTACAACCACTCATTCTCTGCAGTGCAGTGACAAACTGTGAAATCAGCTTTGAGTCTGCTAGAGAGTGAAGGCTGAGGTAGTTCTTTAGTACTGATGATGTCCCCACATTTTCCTATTCGTTCAAACATGAAGGTGTTGCTTTGATAAACCAGCAGAGGTTCATGTTGGTAGAGAAAACCCAAGGAGGAATTTTGTAAAGTATTTCAATGATATATAAATTACCCAGAATTTAAAGAGCAAGTCAAAGCAAGAAATTAGCTTCCTTCTCCACTCTAGCAGGAAGGTGTTATCTACAGCACAATGATATGGAAAACAGGTCAGGAAAATTTCACAGATACGTGCTGCACCAGCCTCTGCTCTGTATAGCAATGTAGGGACTGTGCATTCTGTATCCTTGCTATAATTAACCTGAAACTGTATTCATTCCCTTTTAATTTTTAAAGCTTATTTATTTCTTTTGAGAGAGAGAGAGGGAGAGGGAGAGAGAGAGAGCATGAGTGGGGTAGGGGCAGAAAGAGGGAGAGAGAGTTCCAAGCAGTTTCCATGCCGATAGCATAGAGCCCCACACAAGGCTAGATCAAAAGTTGGTCGCTTAACTGACTGAGCCACCCAGATGCCCCTAACCTGAAACTTTATAACTGGTATGTGTTGCAAGGAGGGTGGGGAGACGGTTAGAGGGTATTTTATTTTCCTTTTTAATGTTTATTTATTAATTGAGAGAGAGTGTGTATATGTGCACGAGCAGGGGAGGGGCAGACAGAGAGACAGAGAATCCTAGGCATGCTCTGCAATATCAGTGCAGAGCCCGATGGGGGGCTCAGTCCCATCAACCACGAGATCATGACCTGAGCCAAAATCAAGAGTTGGAGGCTTAGCCTACTGAGCTACCCCAGGTGCTCCTGGAGGGTCTCTTAAATCTACAAATGTCTTAAGACATTCTTATCCTTTTATGATTTATGCATTATTTCTCATGCTCATAATTTCTCCCTGAAATTGTTTTACAACCTCAAGTCTGAGTGATATTTTCCTCTCCATAAATATATTGTTAACCAATTTCTCCACATGAATACATGCATGTATACATATAAATCAGATGCATGTACATGTACATACATATTCTTGGTGCACTCCACCTGACGTCTGAAGACTCATCTGCTCCTTACCCTTACTTCGCATTGTACCTTGAAAATTACTATTTTAGTAGTGGCTGCATGGCTCCGTCGGTTAAGCATCTGACTTCAGCTCAGGTCATGATCTCACAGTTTGTGAGTTCGAGCCCCACGTCCAGCTCTGTGCTGACAGCTTAGAGCCTGGAGCCTGCTTCAGATTCTGTGTCTCCCCCTCTCTCTGCCCCTGCCCTGCTTGCACTTTGTATCTGTCTTTCAAAAATAAATGAACACTAAAATTATTTTTAAATGTTAAAAAAGAATAAAATAATATAAAATAACTAACATAAAATAAATGCCTATTTTATACTATTGGTGATAATAGTAATAAGCAATAAGAGTTATTGGCACTAAATCCTTGTTTGTACTACCAGTATAAGAAGAAAGTACATAGTTAATGACTGCTATTAATTACATCAAAATAATTTGGATTGAAGATGAAATTACCTACAGGTATGTGTATAGAAAGAAAAGAAAGAACTGAAAAACTTGGAGGATCAGACATGCTGTCACAAAAACAAATGAGGAAATAATGACAGAAATCTTTACATATTAGTTTCTGACTCTTGAGACATTTGCTATATGAAGTAGACAACTAGTTTTTTGTTGTTGTTTTTTTCCGAAGAGTAATTCTTTACTGGGTGTACACGCTTAACACATAAGTTCCCAAATTATTTTAGAATCTTTAAAAATTCCCATGCCCTTTACTTTTGTTGTCCCTGTGCTGATTTTTGTAGATGCTCACATATTATTACTTATGTTCATAGTAGCATTTTACTGATGTTTAATTTGCCTTAAATAGCACAAAATTTAAAATTAATAGTATTGTGTGCTTTCAACCTTAAGATAATAACAAGTCTTTTTATATTTATTTATTTATTTATTTATTTATTTATTTATTTATTGAGAGGGAAAGAAAGCAGGGAGGGACAGAGAGAGGGAGAGAGAGAATCTTAAGCAGGCTCCACGCTAAGCATGGAGACCAATGTGGGGCTCAATCCCATAATCCTGAGATCATGACCTGAGCTGAAATCAAGAGTTAAATGCTTAACCGACTGATCCACCCAGGCACCCTAATAAGCAGTCTTTTTAAAAAACCCTTGTTTAAAATATTTTCCTTTATGATAGTTATTCTAATCATGTTTTACTGTTTTCTTCCATGTTCTCTTCTCCACTTAGTGCCAAGACTCCTTCACTGACATAAATTCAAGCCAACAGATGACCCTTTCCACTTAGGCAGATACATACAGGCCATACATGTGGTCTCCCTTGGATTCAACTGTGTCTACCTTTCACAACTCATATATATATATATATATATATATATATATATATATATATATGTATAGAGAGGAAAATATCGTATATTTTATATATACATATATATGTTTATATGTGTGTGTATATATATACAGACACACACATACATAAAGAGAAATAGGAAAATATCATATATATATATATGTCTCTGTCTCTCTCTCTATTTATATATATATATATATATATATATAGCCTCAACTGACCAATGTTGATCCATAGGTAGAGACATCTCTACACCCCTATTCAGCAGGAAAAAGTTGACAGAAAATGAAACCTTCCACCCTCAGCCACCTTAAAGATTTAAGGGTCCAAATTGTTCAGGGAGAGAATGATGTGGGAAACAAAGGCAAAGGAAAAAGAAAAAATCCCCTACTACTTACAGGCCATTGGTAAGTCCTTAAAACAAGCAGAGTGACATTCCTCTAGGGATTCAGCTGCCTTGATTACCACACTTTGCTAAGGGCAAAAGGTAATCTTAGCCTGAACCCCCAAGATCCTCTAAGTCTACTTTAACATATAAACATTCCTTTGGAAACTTCCTTTATCTCTACACTGCAAGATACTATTTAGCAATCATCTGCCAAGTATCTGGCCCACTGGTATATATCTGAAGGGTCTCATGACTGACTTTTTATTAAACAATAATAAATTACCTTTTCCTTAACAACAGTTAGCTCTTTCACGATCCTGGAAACCTTATTTCCAAAATACCTTGGAGGCTTGTATTGTCCCTAACCCCTTCCCAACTTGAAAGTATATAACCAGTCTCTCATCACAATGTCAGTGCAGCTCTTTCTGCCTATAGGTCTTTTTCTGTGCTTTAGTAAAACCACCTTTTGCACCAAAGACACGTCAAGAATTCTTTCTTGGCCATCGGCTCTAAACCCCAACACTTCAAACCACATCAAAAATCATATTTTTAAATACCTATATATGGCAATTATTTTCATTGTTCTATATGTTAGTAAATTTACTGATGCTTTATGAATTATAAAATGTGATAATTATTAAAACGTGGGTTGTTTGATGAGATAGTATATAAAGCGTAATGTGTATTTATGTATATGTAAATCTATATATGCTCATATATTGTTATTTTAAAAAGGACTCTGCAGATAAAATATACTTGTTGATACTCAAAAGGCTAACTCTAATTTGGAGCAAGATACGATGTACCTTGCAGGATAATACCTTGCAAATAACACCTGAGGTATGACTCCCTTGACAGAATGACGTTAATTGTTGTCATTAATAATTTCCCTAAATATACAGGGTCTCCAATCTCCTTGTCATATTCTATTTCATAATCTCTAAAGCTAAGCTTTACTCATGTTCATATTTAGAAGGTAAGTTTTGCAGAATGTTGAACGAAAATATCTCCCTTCAAAATATGTTCTTTTCTAGAAACATTTATGCTTTTAACTAGCCTCAGTGCTCTTGGCTGGCACCCCCGCTGATTTTGCTGACAGCAGAGAAACTACTGGTGCTCTGGAGTCATCCTAGTCATCTTTTACACTTGGAAAATATGGCACTCTGCTCTAATTTTATTCTTGATGTGGAAAATGGTGTCTGTTAATGCCTACAATAGAGCAGTGGTGTTTTGTTAGTAAAGGACATTTCCTTTTTAGCATTTCCGTATTGAGAATAAAATATTGTAAGCAACTATATTTCACAAGTTTACTACAACATACAATCTAGTCCAGCCCTTAACATCTACATATACACACATGTATATAGAGTATATAATAAACATATAAAAATATAATATTCATAATTACATTCCTGCTATTATATTTCTATTTATCATCAATCTGAATACTTCTTTTATTTTTTATTTAAAAAAATTGTAATGTTTATTTATTTTTGAGAGAGAGAGAGACAGAGTGTGAATGGGGGAGGGATAGAATCCAAAGCAGGCTCCAGGCTCCTGATGTGGGGCTCGAACTTACAAACCATGAGATCATGACCTGAGCTGAAGTCAGACACCTAACCAACTGAGCCACCCAGGTGCCCCTGAATACTTCTTTTAAGGACTCAACAAATGCCCATATTTTATGGCCTTTCTCATAAATCAGCATTTTTTTATTTGTATCACTTCTTTCCAACAAGTTTGATTCTTTAGTGTTTTTTTTAATGTTTATTTATTTATTTTTGAGAGAGAGAGAGAGAGAGAGAGAGAGAGAACAGGATGGGAAGATAGAGAGGGAAAGAGAAAGAGAATCCCAAGCAGGCTCCATGTTCTCACTTCAAGAGCCCAACATGAGGCTTGAACTCAAGAACCATGAAATCATGACCTGAGCTGAAATCAAGAGTTGTTTGCTTAACTGACTGAGTCACCCAGGTTCTTCAGTTCCCTGGTTCTTCAGGGAAATCTGAAATCTGGCTGAGAAATCTGGCTTGCTTTGCTGTCAGATATTTGTTTCCACATTTGTTCTACTTCATATTCTTAGCTATTTTACAACATACAATGTTATCCATGTTTTATATGAAATCATGGGAAAAAATGCCAAGGTGCTACACTTACTATCAGTGTGGTCTTCCTTAGTATACGAATTTAAATATACTTAGTAACAGAGAAATAAACTATATATCTATAAGTTAATTTGTCTTCATAAGGAATGACTCTGAAAAATGCTTCCTTAAAAAAATATGGGGTAATATGAGAGTAATTACCATATCTAAAAACAAATAAAGAGAGGTGCTTGGGTCACTCAGTTGGTTAAGCATCAGATTCTTGATTTTGGCTCAGGTCATGATTTTGTGGATCAACCCCTGTATCCGTCTTTGCACTGTCAGCACAGAGCCTGCTTGGGATTCTCTCACTCCCTTTCTCTCTCTGCCCCTCCCCCCCTCAAAATAAATAAACATTAAAAGAATAAAAAAAAATATAAAAGACACACATAATCTATCAAAGTAGTTTCATAAAGCCTAAACTTCATGCAAAATTTTCAAGTTAGCAAAGAAGATAATTCAAGTGATTCTTGGGGAGGAAATAATAGAAAGAATGGAGAAATTGAATCGATACCACTGTAATCTTTCCCTACTTAGTATTTCCATGTAATATGTTCTTTGACGACTCTTCCAGGGAACTATGTCTTTAAACTCCAGACCAACTATTTTTGCCATCTCTACAATGCATATGAAATTACAAGATCCCATAAATACTTCAGTATTTTCATATGGATATGCTTTTATCCATGTTCCTCATTTACTCAATATATAAGATCTTACTAATTTTGTGATCTTCAACATATTAATATAATAGTGTTTAGTTTTTACATGTGTATTTTGATGTATAAAAATAGTTAAAATACACATGTAAAAATAAATCCTGTGAATTAAGGTAACTTTCTCATTGTTTTTCATTTATATGCAGTTTAATACGTAAATATTATGTTCATCTATTTCTTCAAGTAATAATAAATCTTAATTTGTTCAGTTAATATAGTATTGAGTTGAACATTTTCCATTCTTGTCATCCATAATTTATTGAATAAACTACTTTCAGATATGAGTTTTCAGTTCAAAGGGTCTATCTAGTTCTATACAGGATTGCTGTGGAAAGTTTTATGACCATATCCTGATAAAATTCATGAACTTACATCCAAGAGAACAAATTAAGTCTAAACTAAAATAAATAGCCTTTAAGTTCCAATATCTTCAATTTTGGAAATCAGAAGACAATGGAATAGCAGCTATACATTAAAAGATGAAAGGACTGAGGAAGAATCCTGTATTCCTCTTAGTAAATGGCATTATCACTCATACGGTTTTTCAAGTTCTAAACCTAGGAATTATTGCTGAATTATCTTTTCCTTCATTATCCATACCTAAACTACTTGTTCACTTAACAATGTTTATAAACTGATGTATTTTCACTTTTATGGAGCCTAGGTATTTGTATGTGCAAATTTCAGTGACTCTATGACCAAAATTTTAACTCATTCCCTATACATAGTTACCATTTCTCTTAAGTCAGAATTGTCTGTTTGGATAACTGCAATAGACTACTAAGTGCCTTTCCTTTTACATTCTTACTGTACTATACAAACTTCTCCAGAATACTTCCAGATTATGACACTCAACTGTTCAAAGTAGATTGATAACTTTTGATTTTACTTAAAATATAATCCAAACTCCTTATTTTGCTCTTCAATACCTTTGTAGTCTTTGCCTCTCACCTTCTCAAGCATATTTTCTATCTACCACTCTCAAATATGGTCACTGACTTGAAACTTCACAGGTCTCTCTGTTTCTAAAATATTACAATTTTTTCTGCTTGGGGCCTTTCCACTGTTACTTCCTTCTGCATAGGAAGTCCTGGTATGGTTCTTCCTTCCTGTATTTCAGTCTAAGCTCAGACATCGCTGATTTGATGAAACCTTCCTTGACCATTATTAGGTCTTTTAGTTTCTCATAGTTGTCTTTTTTAAAACATGTAACATTAAACTTTATTTTTTTAATTATGTGTTTATTAAATGTCACTTTACCTCTATATACTACTATGTACACTAAAATATAAGTCCTATAAGAAAAAATTTTTTTTCTTATTCCATAATGTATAGCTGGGACCTAGGAAAATGTCTGACAGAACTGTTAGAAGAACATGATTTTCAGCCTTGGAATGGATATTAAATTGTATCTATTTAGAAGCTGCGAATCACAAGGATACTTTCAAGAGTAGCTTGAACTGTACTATTTTCTTTTCAATCTGAACTGAACAAGGATTCTAAAAAGAATCTAACCTCATAAATTTCATAGTAGTAGGTACTTTTTAACCACATGAGTCTCATTAGCTGATATCCTTTTTCAGCTCTTTGTCTCTGAACTTTTTTGTAATTTCCTCTCTCTTGAGGTCACTACAAGGCTTCAAGCTAGGATATTAAGCTAATCCCAACCCAAACTCCACGATTTCATGTGGAAGTATCCAACCAAGTAATAAAATATTGAGGTAGAAAGAAACAAGCTTGAACTTACTGTTAGATGGTCTTTTTATTCTAACTCAGAGAAGCATGTTTTTTATGAGTTAAAGATAAAAAAGAATGTCAAAGTTACCACCTACATATCAAAGTTGATGACTTTTATTCTCAACTAAAATTATTTGTCATTCACTAGAGATGACTTAATTTAAGAAACACACCTAGTAAAACCATGTATGATTCTAAGTTAGTAAATTGTGTGGTATTGTCATGTTGCTAATGTATAAAACATTAAAATCGAATGTTTCACAAATGTTACAAAGAAAATGAATACACTTCAAATAAGTGAATAGATGAAATGAGAAGAGACCTAATACAGAAAGGTTCAGAAAAATGAGCATACAATAAGATAAAATATTTTGTGAAGCCTTACTGCTAAATGAATATTAGAAGATCACTTTTTGTTTCTCATTGATAGGCAAATTTATCAGGTAGACAGTTCAAATTATAATCAGTTCTGTGTAACTGTGGAAAAATAATCTCTGAAATATATACAAATACATACAGAATAATCAAAAGTAGAAATCCATTATTCTTCTTCCTCTTAATTCCACCAATGCCATTTATTTTAGATTAAAGTATAACCTGGATAGAATCTGATTTACATTAAAATAATTCAAACCTATCAAGAAAAGAAGTTCAGAAATGATGTAGCACTTATAACATGTGTGTGCATGGCAGAGGGTATGCAAGCATATGATTCCTTTACTATACTATAAAAAAATTAAAGCAGGAGTAATTTAAAATAAAATAATACTACATTAGAAGAAACAGAATTTTGCTTCTAATAAGAACATAACAGTGAATGTGTCCAGACTGATTCAAATGTATTATATTGTAATTCAATTTCTATGTCAGGGTTTCCGATGAACAATTTTTAGTAATGACCCCCAACAGCAGCAACAAAAAAGAGTTGTCATCTTTTTTTAATATATGAGTTTCATTCTCAGATATTATAGTACATATTAAAAGTTTTCAAAAATCATTTGTGTTTATTTGTAACATGAAGTCAGGTTTTAGACCCAGATCACTAGGATAAAGTATTTCATGCATGTGACTGGCAGCAAGGCATTTAAAAGATTTAAGATTTATTGGACACTAAGGACTAATCTTCATTGTTTTCTCAGATTATCTGACTATTTGTAGGATGTCTGATATGTATGACCCTCCTGATAAGTGTCCCAATCCAATAATGACAACCAAAACAAGCACCGGGAAACTGCAGCCCTGGACAGGAGGTGGCAAACTATGGCCTTATGTACCAAATGGGACCTACAGTCTGTTCTGTATGGTCTGTGAGCTAAAAATAGCTCTTATGTTTGTGACGAGCTTAAAGAAAACAAAACAAACAAACAAACAAACAAACAAAACCAAAGACTACGTAGCAGAGATATTTACTCTCTGGACCTTATAGAAAATGCTACTGTGAGCCCCTGCACTTTTTCCATGATGGCACATATTTTATTCATCTTGTTCACCACTATAACAGGACTACAAATACTCCCCAAACATACAGGACTTGTAATAACTATTTTCATAAAGGAGGGGAGAGACTGTGATTAGAGTCAAGTGACTCTAAAATATTAACTCTGAAAGGAATGTACAGATCCTACTAAAGACGGCAAAGACGATCAGTACAGTCATATCAATTCATCCAAGGAATTCAGAACTGAGATGCCATAATCTGTTTTATCTGTGACTTCGGTTACATTTTCTAGTTCAATATATGCATATGTATATTTATAAAAAAATTTATGTGCTACTGTACACAAAATGTTACATCCTGTTTTTTCTTACAAGAATTTTCCTATGTCATTACATTATTTTTAGGAATATATACTTCTTTAATTTTTTTTAAATGTTTATTTTTGAGAGAGAGAGAGAGAAAGAGTGAGAGAAAGAGAGACAGACAGCAAGCGGGGAAGGGAAGAAAGAGGGAGACACAGAATCTGAAGCAGGCTCCAGGCTCCGAGCTGTCAGCACAGAGCCTGATGCACGGCTCAAACTTGTGAACTGGGAAATCATGACCTGAGCTGAAGTCAGACGCTTAACAGACTGAGCCATCCAGGCACCCCAATAATATACATTTTTAACCATCAAATAATGGTTTGATTTCATCCTATTTTTCTTCTATTTTTATTTTTTACTATAAAAATATTATAATAAGCATCTTTCCACTTGACACATTGTCAAATTTCCATTTACTAAGATTTTCTCTCTAACATTTTACTACTGGTTTAAAGGATTAAAACAGTTTTAATCATCTTGTTACATTATGTCAAGTTCCTTCCATAGTATATTGCATCTGTTTACACTATAACTAGCTGTACGCTAATGTGTCTATTATGAAAACTCAATCCACTCATTTGAGTGACTTCATGTAAAACAAATTAATATGCCCTTTAGACATGGCATCACTCTCAAAGCAAAATGTTTATAATTTTGCTAATTTTATGACAGTGACAAATAAGTAAATTTTGCCCATAAATATAAATCATTTGTTGCAAGTTTCCAAGATCTTTCTTTTTTGGTTTTGCCTGCTTTAATCTATCTTTATATATCTTGCAAAGAATCTGATTTTCTTTTTAACATTACCTTTCTCTATTACTGCACCCACCAAAAAAAAAAAAAAAATTACTTTGCCCTCTATACTAAAATCCCCCTCAGGTTTTCATACACACTTTCACTTAATATTATTGTACTTAATGGATGCCCTTATACACAATCACGCAAGACTGTGAGGCAGGGCTTTGCAATTTTATGTGGTGAATTTCCGTACTGAGAGGATAAGAATAAAGGTATTTTGCAAACATATTAATCAGACTCAGAATATGATTCTGTCAGTATTTCAGTATATATACATAGATATATATAGTCAACAAATCAAGATATAAGATGCATTAAAATAGACTGAGACAGATGTAAAGGTTACATAAAATCTGAACTTAACTGATAACACTTATAATATTGAGTAACATGAAATTAGAAACACTATAGAAGGAACCATCGCCAGACAAAATTTATTAATTCATTTTCCCTTAGTGTAGTTCTGAAAGAATTGCATTATGTTGATTAATGGGTGGTTATACCTAGTTGAGTATGGTTCACTGAATTACATGAAAATGTAACATTTTTCATAGATTGGCCTTAATAGTCATAATAGCATATTTCATGAGTATTGGTGTTGGCATTACACTTTTAGGGTAGAAATTTCTGTGATACTGTGAATGTAATTCCTGTTGGAATTAGTGATGATTAAAATTTGAAATAAAAAATGATGGGCACCTGGGTGGTTTAGTCCATTTAGTGTCCAATTCATTTTGGCTCAGGTCATGATATCACAGTTCATGACACTGAGCCCTGCATTGGGCTCTGTGCTGACAGTGTGGAGCCTGCTTGGGATTCTCTCTCCCCCTCTTTCTGTCCCTTCCCTGCTTGTGCTGTCTCTCTCTCTCTCTCTCTCAAAATAAATAAATAAACTTTTTAAAAAACAAGGTATAGTTTATCCCACTTCTAATCCACTTTGCTGCAATAAGAAACAGAAAGTTGATAAAATTTGCCATATCTTACATATTATAAGGATATCAAGGGAAGCCTGGGGGCTCAGTTGGTCAAGTGTCTAATTTTTGGCTCAGGTCATGATCTCACGGTTTGTGAGTCTGAGCCCTATGTCGGGCTCTGTGTTGACAGTTCAGAGCCTGGCTCCTGCTTCAGATTCTGTGTCCCCCTCTATCTCCGCCCCTCCCCTGCTCACACTCTGTCTCTGTCTCTCTCTCAAAAATAAACATTAAAAAGAATAAAAAAAAAAGGATATCATGTACACAGAAACTGCACAAAAGGTGCCATTACATCTAAATTTCTTGGGTGATCTCTGCTCAAACAAATTCCCAGACTAGGTATTATGTAATTATTATTTAACCAGTACATTTTTTCTCTTACTTTATTTTTTATCGCATATGTAAGGCTGCATATGTAATTAGGCATGTCTTCATTTCATTTTGCCTTTCCCAGTTAACTCTGTGAAACTTTGAGATACAATCTAATGAAAAAATCATGTGGGCAAATAGAAAGCAGATTCACATTGAAATATTCATTTCTTTGAAATTGGTGAACTCTTTACTGATGTCAATATAACTAACATAGCTCTACTAATCTCACCTTTATTGAACATATTTTGTCCTCTAATAATTGGTATTTTTCATCAACAAGATGTACCCTAGTCAATAAATATTCAAAATTTTATTTAAAGGTAATGTGTAAGAAAGATGCATTAATTGTGGTGTGTGTGTGGGGGGGGTATGTATGTATGTATGTATGTATGTATGTATGTATTTGACCACCAATGGCAAACCCTTTTTATGTTTCTATGGATGTGGTGTGTCTTTTGATAAGATGAGTGTATTTTTTTTTCATTTTTCATTTGAGTTGACACACAATGTTACATATGCAGTCACTTAATCCACAAGTGGACTAAGGAGTGCACGTGTTGTGACGAGCACCCAGGGTTGTATGAAAGTATTGAATTACTATATTGTACACCAGAATCTAATATTATACTGTATGTTAACCAACTGGAATTAAAATAAAAACTTTAAAAACAAGAAAACATTGACACTAAAAAAAAGACAAGTGTATTTTAAACAAAGCTCCAACTATAACTTGCTTGTTTTCATGTTACTGAGCTCCACTATGATACAACTCAGTGCAGTAATTTTGTAGATGGCCCTTAACAACTCCTACACATTGAGTGTAATGAAAAGTGTGCAGTGAGTTTTTCTGGTGGGTTTATAATAACTCCATTGTCTGGAAGAGGGAAATACAAAAACTTGACTTTCTAAAATTATGAATTTATTTGAACATTACAATTGAGTGTTCTGAAGCAACAATATACTTAGTAGAAAAGTGTTTTTGAAATTCGTTTTTCCCAGTGAATGCAAAAGCATCCATTTAATTCTTTCAACAATGTAGTAAGTCTTTGATGCCTACCAAACAAATACAGTATTGATTATGTCATTTACTCAAATAGCTAATCTTTAATGGTGTTGTTTCATCTAGAAATAACCTTTATCAAAGACTGTTTGCTTGAAGCAAACTTTCCTAAACTCTTGTTCTTTCAAAATATATTCATACATCATTCTTTGTTTTCACTTTACTGATAAATGTTGCATGTTAAATTCCATTTTCCTAAGACTACACTATTATGATTTAAGTTCCCACAAAATAAAATTGAACGCTTTTCTCTGTAGTGAAGTTTATTGACTTGATATGGATTTAAATAAGACTGAAATATATTCCTAATTTAATATTTAATGCCAAAGCCCTCTCAATCCAGCCTAAATTTTAGCATCATTTCATAAAAAATAATCTATTAATCATATTAAATTTTTTAGTATTAACATAGTATTATTAATAACATTTAATCATATTAGTATCATTATCACTATTATTAATAGTAATGTTGACATTGAGTTTATCTTTTTCTTCTTTTTAAATTTTTAATGTTTGTTCATTTTGAACAGAGAGAGACACAGAAGCCGAAGCAGGTTCCAGGCTGTGAACTCTCAGCACAGAGCCCAACACAGGGCTCAAACCCATGAACTATGAGATCATAACCTGAGCCAAAGTCAGATGCTTAACCAACTGAGCCACCCAGGTACCCCAACATTGAGTTTATCTTTAACAGAGTAATTTCCATAACAAAAACTTTAAATGATTATTTGAAAAAAGGAAAAAAATCATATATAATATATTATTGATATTTAATGGTAGCTCAGAAATAATTTAATTTTCTATGAATTTTTAAGAATGTCAGGAGAACTTTGCATAATCTTGAAAATCAAAATGTTCAACTATAATTAAGTATATTTTCATAACGCAAATTAATAATAGCATGCAGGTATAAAAAATAAAGCTGTTATTAGATATTCCACAAAAGAAAAACTGCCAAAGGTTTCAATATATTTGAAAAATTTTATAAGTAGATTTTTTCTCACCATTTCATTATTTAATTCTATGGTTACCTTTGCCATTTTCTGAATTATGGTAAATGAAATCAAGAACTTAGTATTCAGCTCCAGCAATTCTGGACAATTACATAAAAATATCTTTAAAATATCATATCTTTCTCTGATACAACAGAATTACACTGCAATTGATTTTAGTCGTGTCTCAATGAAATGCAAACTGAAATTCTCTTTGTCACTAATATTATTTTAAGAAAATAAAATATAGTTGACTTTTGAACTATAGTTGACTCCTGAACAACATGGGAGTTAAAAGCATCGATACCCACCGCCCACATACAGTAAAAAAAACTCCTGTGTAACATTGACTCTCCTCAAAATTAACTATTAATAGTGGACTGTTGATCAGAAACTTTATCAAAAACATAAACAATTAACATATGTTCTGTATGTTATATGTATTATATATTGCATTTTTACAATAAAGTAAGCTAAAGAAAAGAAAGTATTAAGAAAATCATAAGAGAAAAAGCATGCTGTGCTGTATTTATTGAAAAATAAATCCATGTATATGTAAACCTATACAGTTCAAACTCATATTGTTCAAGGATCAACTTGAGTTTAAAATAAACAATAAACATTTTGTGACTAAAAGTATAATTAAACAACTTTCATATTGCATGCATTTGTTCATACTTAGATTTCTATTCAGTAAAAATAAATACACAGTGTAGTTTGGAGTAACTCACATAGCTGACATTAATTTTTATTCTTTCTGGATTTATTTTGAATATGATTTGTCAATTGATTAGCATCCTATATGTCATCGGATTGAGTTCAATCTCATTTCTAGTAATAATACTGGAAAGTGCTGTCTAGTTTTAAATTAGGTGTGAGAAGCAGGGTAAAGGAGAACAAGGAAATAAAAATTTATTTTTTATTTACCCACTCATATTTTAGATGTATACTTTTAGTAATTTAATTTCTACATCCTTACTCATTTATTTTCAGTGAATTATCTAATCACCAGTTTAGGCTTCCCTTATCTTCTTTCTCTGTGGAGCAGGATCATGCCACCCCCCATTTTGGAAGGCAAAGAGAAAAGAAAGTCTGCTTAATTTTTCTTTCTTTGACATTTAGGAATCTTTAAGTTTTCACAAAAATATATGACCTTTCATCATAAAAACCTAAGTAATTACGTATTTCATTTGTATACTGATATGATATCAAATTATTATTCACAGTTATTACTTAGGAAAACAACACTATTTTATTATGAATATCAGAACTCAGAAGTGTATTTGCAATTTATATATGAAGTTGAAATTATCTTAACAAGAAAAAAATTTTTTAAGTTTTAGTCTAAAGAAAAGACAACAGAGAAATTAGCAACCATTTAGATTTAAATTGATAATTTTGGGATATCTACAGTAGATAGGGCCAACAGAATGGAAAAGAGTGATGGTCCTTGCATACCTAACAAAAAATTCATCACTAATGTGATTGTGAAAATGAAACTTATTTCAATTCATGCAAATGTGTATATCTCCATCTATCTATCTATCTATTATCTTTTATATCTTATAGTAGCATGGCAAGCATACAATTTTGTCACAGGATTAAAGAGCCATTAAAATGAGTGTTTTTCCTGAAAAAAAAAAGAAAAAAGAAAACAGAAAAACTGCATAGGATTATACTGAAATAGGATATTGACAACCTATATATATATAAAATAAAAGACATAGTCAACATGTTCCAATGTAAGTCTGATAATAGTACAAATACATACATATATATTTAACCCTACTTAAATTTGTTTCATATTTTTAAATATATTCAATTCACATATAATTCAGTATATATATAATTTTTGATTCTGTGTAGTCTTTGTCAGAAGGAATTACTATATCTTATGGAGCCATTTTAAGTTATAATTAGTTTATAAATAAATAATAAGTAGAATCATGGGGAAAAAGGGACAATAAAGACAGCTACTTTTGTCTTATGATTCTTCCAAAGGAAATGATTTGGGGCTTTCTTGACCTTCTGCAGAGCAATTGTTTTCCAGTATTGCAAATATTGAAATACTTAATTAACATGTGATTTGATGGCTAGAAACTGAAATAAATATTTAAATTATGAGACTACATTATTTTGATGATAAAAGAATTCATTTGACAACCATTTGACTTCCAAAGGCTATTATTTTGGGAAGCATATCATTCATTTGATAACCGGTGATCACACTTAATAAGAGTAGGGCTCTAGTATAAAGAACTTCCAACTTGCTTAAAATAATATACACTTAAATAAGGGGACAGTTTTACTGAACAGAATATAAAATGAATAAGCTGAGGCACCTGGGTGGCTCAGTCTGTTAAGCCTCCGACTTCAACTCAGGTCATGATCTCACAGTTCATGAGTTTGAGCCCTGCATTGGTCTCTCTGCTGACCGTTCAGAGCCTGGAGCCTGCTTCAGATTCTGTGTCTCCCTCTCTCTCTGCCCTCCCCCACTCACACTCTGTCTCTCTCTCTCAAAAATAAATAAACATTAAAAAAAATTTTTTTAAACAAATAAGTAAATCACTGAGTGTTTTTAATGAAAATTTAACAACAATAACAACAACAAAATATGACAAATCACTTGCCCCACATTCTCACCTGACCCAGATACAAACCGGTGAACAGGCCTACATTTTCTCTCACAGATTGCTAAGGACAAATAGCTCCTTTCTTTTCCCTCCTGCCTGTGTCAACTAATAAAACAAACCAACGATAACTACAACAAAAAAGAAGACATATTGTAAATAACCCAAGCCTGGCAGTGCAATTCCACCACATTTATGTTTTACAAAACTGTTTCCATAATGTTTAAATCTGAAAAAGTCAGTTAAGAGTTACTTTGTTCTCCTGGTGCTAAAGGTAAGCCGTGCTCTGAAGCAGGAGTAAAAGGAGAGTATATATAGTTCCTTTTCAATGTTATATTTGTCACTGACAGAAGTGAGATTGCTGGGATTGATTGATAGAGAGACAAAACCTACTTCCTTCATGACATGAATTTTTAGCCACATTTTGAAGTATTTGAGAAGTACTTTCATGAAGGATATGATTAATGTGAGCCAGGGCAAAGTGTTTGTACAGTATTACCCAAATGTGCCATATATTTTCACATCTTCATATTTTTGTGTATGGTGTTTCTGTTGAAGCTGAACTTCCTCTTATTTACCTGACAAAAAACAAAAAGTCCATTTTCAAGGATCAAGTTAGATTTGAATGAGCTAATATTGTGATGTATTAGCCATCATGCTTCTTTCCCTACACACTTACAATTACTGCCATTCAGTCTGATAGACTGGAGTTGCTGATTGACTTGAGGAGTTATCAGAGTGAAGCCAGGTCAAACTCTGTAGAACCAGTCTTACAGTAAGAAATATATTTGAAAACAAGTTTCTGAGACTGTTTTTCTCCTTTCCCAAAGGACATACTAACACTTGACTGGAAGAGAGCTACAAAGGCTAAAGAGGGAGCAGCAGAGTGAGATACTGGTTTGAACATTGTACCTATTCATCCACCACCACTAGAGCTAGCATGAGGAAGGGGGACTGGAGTTGAAACCCTCAGCTAACCTGAAGGATCTGAGAATAGGTGCCACTGGTGTTCTGTGTCCCATCTGGAACTCCAACTGGCAGAGGCCTAACATATAGCTTCGAACTCCCAGCATGAGCAGGGCAGAGATACAAAGAGAAGCTTCATGGAAGGGTAAGTCAGCTCTACTATTTTCTGCAAACCCGAAGAATTAGTAACAATAGATGAAAGAACTTATATCTGTAAGAGAACAGGAAGACCAAAAGACTTTCACCAATCTAAATAACTCGATGTAATAACAGATGCACAACGGGCACAAAGGGAATAAGATATCTCAGCAGATGCCTTCTTGGAGGCAGAGTAGTTAGTTACCATAGACTATACAAGATAATGTAAACCTTATTGGAGGTCATATACTGACTTTTGCTGGGATTTTTGCTTATTCATCACATCTTGGCCACTTATGACTTAAAACTAGTATCTCCAGCATTAGTCCAAACCCAAAAAACGAGAGTATTTTTAAACTTTAAAATAATTCAAGAAGTACTGAAGTAACTTAGCTTATTCAAAAATTATCAATCTAATATACCCAGTACTTGGAATACTAGATGGTATATTGGGGCTTTGGAAAGACTTAGGTACAATTATTTAAAAAATATTTTTATATGTATTATATATGGCCAATTACATCACACTCATTATATAGGTCATCTCAAAATGAAACCTTGCATGTTCCTCTTCTTAGTCAAGTTGATTTCTCCTCCTGCTAAATTATAGAACATTGTTCACATTTGTTTCACAGCACTCACAAAGACTTTTACATATTAGAGAGTCATTTATGTATATGTTAGTATCCCAGTAAAATGGTAAATTTTCATGTATACAGAAAACGCCTCTTCAAATATGGATCTCTCAGTTCCTAACAAAGGATTTACTATCTAGTAAATGCACAATAAATGTGAATTTAACTGTATTTAATCTAACTGAACTACATTGAAATCATGGAGGAAGATGTTCTAAGTACAGTGAATACTAAACATATTTGTGAAGACTAAGTGTTAAAACTGATTTTGGGGTCCAAAGCATAGAAGACATTTATAATACTAGGTGGAAATAGGAATTTATCACAAAAGAGATATTGAAGCACAGAGAAAAAAATATTGAGCCACAAATGAGATTTATTGCTTCCTGAGACTGTTTGTGAGAATAGTAGCTCTATGATCATGAATAAGAGAAAAATATGTTTTACCCTTTTGAAGTGGTAGTAATATTTATCTTGTAAATCTAACAGAATTCCTACTGTAAAAATATATACAAACACATTTCCTATAATATAAAGGACATTATAGTATATAGTGCTATTGTTGCATTTATTAATATAATGAATAATTAGGAATAGTTATAATGATTTATAAAGAAAAATATGTTTGTTAAGTAAACATTATATGCAAGGCACTGTTCTAGGTGATAAAGACTTACAAGAGGAAGAAACAGACAAATATCTTTCCCTCATAATTTTAATTTAATAAATTATGTAAATAGTATTCTTACCAGTTTTTGAGAAGACAGAAAAAAAATTCTAATTTAGCTTTACAACAGTTTAATTTTATACATCTATTGTGGGACATTCCAAAGAGATATTGTTGTAATAATGAATGGTCAGAAAGGGAGTTTATCATTAATTATTTTTAAATATCTTCTTTTTGAAAAGAAGACTTCTCTGTAGGCTAACTCACCTTGAAGTTTCTCAATTCTGAGTTATTAAACATTCTATTTAATCTTTCTCTAAATAACAATTCATATCCTTTGTTTAAGAAGGAATCAATCCTAACTTAGGCAAACATTGTCTGCACAGTGCTATTTGATCATGCATAAGTGGCATGCAAAAGAATATATATATTGAATATACAGAGGAATATATATTTGTGGAAAGTAATTTGTGGAAAAGTAAAAAGTCATGTAAGCAAGTCATGGTAAAGAAAAAAATAAAATAATAAAGTACTTAGTGAGTGCTGAACTGCAAATACAACTGAAGAACAATTTTTTTTAATTTTTTTTAACGTTTTATTTATTTTTGAGACAGGGAGAGACAGAGCATGAACAGGGGAGGGCCAGAGAGAGGGAGACACAGAATCTGAAACAGGCTCCAGGCTCTGAGCTGTCAGCACAGAGCCCGATGCGGGGCTCGAACTCACGGACGGCGAGATCATGACCTGAGCCGAAGTCGGCCGCTTAACCGACTGAGCCACCCAGGTGCTCCTGAAGAACAATTTAAGGTAGTCAAATATTACAAGACAATTCAAAGTGAATTACTTACTGAGTGATCATTATAAAACAATTTTCAATACTTATATTAAATATTCTAAATATTTTTATATGTAGATGAAACTCAATATTTGATTAATAGAGGAATAAAGGGAAAATTGAAGAATTTTAAGTTAGCTTGTATGCCATTAACCTAGGGTTGTATTTCAATAAGATTGTATATAAACAACAAAAAGTAAAACAGTAACCTGATCTATTCATTCATCCCCAAAACATATGGCCAAATCAACTAGGCACTAATGATAAAAGGAGAAAACATTTGCTTTTTGGTTTCAAGGACCCACAAGTCGATTTCAATAACCGTGATAGAAATAAATATTTTGTTCTCTGTCTTCAGATATCCACAAAGTGTATGTATGTATGTACTGATTAATTGTAAAGTGGTTTTATCTCCCCAACCGTACCATTAAGAAGCAAGGGTCAAAAGAAAAAGTAAGTTCTGTCGCCAAGTAGATGAGGCTTTTTTATCAGAGGTCCTTTCATCCTTCTACATTTTGATAACCCCCACACAAGTCTATGGGGTCCCTCCAGTAATATTTAAAATTACTCTGAGAAAAGTTAAGTCTATTTAAACCACTGTTATGTCTCAAGATGACTAAATTAACTATGGTGCTCTATTTTCCTCTCCTTCAAAATAAGAAACTGAACAGGCTAGAAGGGCGAAAGGCCTAAATTCTACTTTCTAGCCCGATCCTGCACCCATAAATGGATGTTTATTTTGAGAGTGTGGATAACAAGAAATCGATCATTGGCACACTGGAAATTAAGAATCAAGATGAATCTTGATATATCTAAATTTACTCTGTCTGCACTTGGACTTTTTAATTGTAACATTTCTGCCACATTACATTGGCCTAAAAAACGGGTATTCTAACTTCGAGAGGTAAAGTTTAGAGTATACAGCAAGATAGCTAAAATGCATATTACATTTGGTCCATTAATTCCATATATAAGGTCTGAGTCTAAAGAAATAGTCTGAGGGGAACTTGGGTGGCTCAGTTGTTAAACTACCGTCTTTTGATTTTGGCTCAGGGCATGATCTCACAGTGTGTGGGATCGAGCCCTGCATCGGCACTGTTTGGGCTTCTCTGTCTCCCTCTCTCTCTTTGCCCCTTCCCTACTTGTGTGTGCACTTTCTCTCTCTCTCAAAATAAATAAATGAACTTAAAAAAGTAAAGAAACAGTCTAAAAGGTAAAAATTAATATATGTACAAGAATGTTTATTATAGCATTATTTATCACAATGAAGAATTGGAAACTTCAAAAAGTGGAAAATCAAATAAATTATGGTATATCACAAGATTAATAGCAATAAACTGAGATGTAAAGAATAGATGAGGCATAGGAAACTCCTCATTGTACCACATTTAACAGAACTAGATATAAAAGGGCAAAACTCCATCATCACATATTGAAAATGTCGTTTATAGGAGAATAGCATATGACCTTCATGTTATATCTGAACCCCAGATGAGATATGTTTGGATGCCAGATTTTGAATAAACGTTTTCCCAACACTTAGATAGTAAAATATATGACATAAAAATCTGATGATCATGTATATCTTAAGGAATATAAAATTTCCTATAAATAATTTGTTCATGGGACATGACAAAAAGATATCCACATATCTAACCCTTAATAACATTTTTAATTTGTTTCTAAATAAAAAAAAACATTAAAATTTTACTAGTTTTAGTTTCAAAATTTATATTCTTAACCTCAAATCAAGATATGCAAGCAATTTCCATAGACAGGGAAAAAAGCATTACTATTTGAAAAATGAAAACAAGCTTATGAAAGTAATAAGCATTTTGAAATTAAATAGTTTGTACAGAAAAGTCAATGTAACAAAGATTTACCCTATTATCCAAAAGAAGAGAAGATGGTTGTCAGTAGAGGAGGGTTATGAGAGACTGATACTTTGGCAGGGTATTCTTCTTCCTACAGCATTTTCTTCAGTAATATTTCAAAACTTTGGAGACCCACCCTCATCTTTCACTAAAATTATACTTTAGAAAAGTATGGCACAGAAAACTACCCTTTGAATAAAGAAAAGTCTGAGATAAATGTGCTTTGAGCCACACGGAAAAAGTAGATGTGCTAAAAAACAGACCCTCGGGTCATAAAAGATGGATTTGTACAGGTTGGATATGTCCACAAAGCAACAAGTTGCACCATTCAGATTTGTTCCCTAAGCTACATTCTGGCTAGACAATATTGTTAAGTGAAGTGGTGAGGGGATCTTTACCTAAAACTGTGATGTCAAATCTTGCATATTTATTTAGTGATTTTACATCAAATATATTATACAGAGAAGAGTAGTCATTATCTGGAGGTGGTATCACTTCCTGTGAGCTCTCATAGTGCCAAGTTACAACAAAGCAACCTCTGGGTGAGGTAAATCTGTAGGTTATTACCTTGGAGAACAGCAGATTGTTTGGCCTGCAGACCACCTAAGAAGTTAGAAAAAAATCAGATTTTCAGGGTACTTCTTAGAATCCCTTTCGTCTTGGAGTTCCAAAAGCATGGACACATTTATTTTAGGAAGTTGGCCATACCATGCACAAGGTAACGTCTAGGCATATTAAGAAGTAATTTTCTACTAAATCGTTCATATCTGCTATTAAAGGTAAAGCTCCCCATTAGGTAGCTCCATACTCTGTCCGCATTCTGCTGTCAGGCTCAGCTGATCAAATCCATAGACAAAAGAGATAAAGGGAATTTTAAAAATAAGTTTTAACACAATTTATTTATTTTAATATAAAATACAATGTGAAAGTAGTTTCTAAGAGTGCAGTAAACATGTATGAATGAGAGAATAATGTCGCGATTTTTGAGAAATTCTTCCTAAAAAATAATTTTCTAAATATTTACACCAAATTGTAGACTTCAGTATCTGTCATAAATATTAACATTTTCTGAAAAAAGAAAATCATTAAGAAATCATTATGACTATCATAAAGAATCATTTTAGAAAGATAATCCTTAATGTTTTTGAAATATAACCCATTAGATCTCACTTGTATTAGAGAGAAGCTGCAACATTTCAATCAAATTTTTTTAAGTTTATTTATTTATTTTGAGAGAGCGCAAACAGGAGAGGGGCAGAGAGAGGGGGACAGAGGATCCAAAGTGGGCTCTGTGCTGACAGCAGAGAGCCTGATGCAGGGCTCCAACTCATGAACTGTGAGATCATGACCTGAGTCAAAGTTGGACACTTAACTGACTGAGCCCTCAATCAAATTTTTTTAATTGGTAAAACAAAATCCACGCTATAGGTATAGTCTAAAGGATGTAGCCTGGATTTTAATTGAATCCAAACTCATACATTTAAACATGGTATATGATTAAGTAAAAAATACAATCTAAAAAATGAAGAAAAACATACATAGCATATTTAAAAATGAGTAGCTGAAAATTTTATATTAGCTTTCAAGACATTGCCAAATAACACATTTTGGTAAGAAATTGTTATTATAAGACAACCCTCAAGGAGAAGAAAATATCTGATTAGAACACTTGGCAAGTATTTTAAAAAGCACACCAACATATTTACATCAAAATACTAGAGGAAAAAAAATACTCTATGAATGTAAGATTTATTGGAGTTGCTATTGAGTTCTCCCAAAACACAAATTCAAAATGTACATAAATTCCTTCAGAACAGCTGATTTCTTTCTTTTTTTTTTTTTCAGGTAAAATGTTGGTAAAATAACATTTGACATAGCTCCCAAGTAAAATAAAACTATTGTCTCACTGATTAGGGAATATAATGTAATCTGTCCAAATAAATACAAATCAATATGAATCAGTATTGAAGGAATTTAAAAATTAGTTCAATATTTATTGAGCATATCTTCAAAATACATTTAATGCACTTTATCTTAAGAAAACTAGTAACATATTAAGAAAGATAAAATCTATATAAAGACAGCTAAAGTGAAAACATAGCACCAAAAATAATTAGCTAAAAGGAAGACTTCATGGTGCCAATTCTTGGATCAGATCAAAGATCGACCTAAGATATCTCTCTGCTAGAACTCTGCTTTTTCTAGTTTGTTATTGTTTAGATGGTGATTAATGTGTGTGCTAAAAGTATGTTAACAGATACAAACAAAATTTACAGTTTCCTCCACACAGAGAGGCAAATGAAGCAGAAGATAGCCATATCAGCATTCACCGTTATTTAGTCAAACTAATCTGACCTTCAACTGCTGATATTACCAACTTAGAGGGGTAAGATTCCCATAAGATTCAAAGGCACTTCAATGTACTCCTAGCCTTTGGTTCTGTTCACACAGTCTCAAGAAACTGACAAACACCCTAGCATATACTTATATGGTGGTAGCTCTGAGACTGGTTGCATCA
The DNA here is from genome assembly GCF_024362965.1 of Panthera pardus. NCBI lineage: Eukaryota > Metazoa > Chordata > Mammalia > Carnivora > Felidae > Panthera > Panthera pardus. The sequence continues at coordinate 48,568,868 of NW_026526655.1, read as the reverse complement.
AAGTTGTAGTTCCTAAGGTCAATTTCGTAGTCATAGCGTGTGCCTATCATACACTGGTAAATTCACCTGGCAACACTCTTACTCCTATTGTTAGTAGCTGGGGTGGCATCCAAATTTACTTTCACTATACTTATACCAATGTCAGATCTTTAAGGTAAAAAATCAAATAATAAGATATTCAGGATGAAATGGTCATATTAGCAAGTGACTCTAAACTTTCCAAGATAACAGAAAGAAAAGAAAATTACTTAATAATAAGTATAGTCAAGAGGTATAATACAAATTAAATGCAGGTAAACACAAGGTAATTCATTGAGAAATAAGTATTCCAAGTGTCACAAATAAAATCGAAGCTTATGAAATGTATTTATACTCCAAGAAATGAACATAACAAATCATATAAACCACTTCATAAAAATTTTGACTTCAAAAAAGTAAGAAATATCTGATACTGACATACAATAGTATCACATCTTTAAAGGTAATACCTAATGTTTTTTGGTGTCTTTTCAATTTAAAATATCCTTTCATAGAGTTCAACACATTTGATTTTCAAAATTAGCTTATCATGTCTATTTCATAATTTATCATCCCTATTTACAAACACCTAAATCAAGAAAGTTAGATACCTTTTAAACCAATGCTCATATGCAGTGATCAAAGAACTACAGAACATTAGGTCTTACTGATTCCAAATATTCTTTCTACCCCCATTTCACTTCATTTAACAAGTAGTGAAACTGTGAAGCCTCTTCTGCACTTTAAGCCCTCCTTCCCTTCCCTGCAAATACTCTGGAAAGGCCTCAAACTGGAAAGTTTAAGAATGAGAAAAGTACAACCAAAGTTCAGATTCAAACTAAAAACTACCTTGCAAATATATCTCCTGGAAAGATGAAACCTGACTGATCTCTTCCTCATGAATCCTTTCAAATGACTCTTTTCACTTGAAGCAAGCAAGTCCTGGGATCAAGTGGGTAATTAGGCATAAGTGGAAGCTTTGTGCCTATTGGATACTAACACAATAGAGCAGATCTCCTCATGTAGGAAAATATATAGAAGAAAAACAAGCACTGTGGTATGGAGAACAGTTTGTAAAGAAAACAGTGGCTAATTTATTTACAAATACAATTAGAGTGACAGTCATTTGTTAGGCAGGGAATGATGGCAACTGTCAGTGAAATAGAAAATACAGAGGAACTTCCATATCAGAAGGTAGAAATAATAGATTGAACGGCAACTTGTTTACACATGGAAAAATAATGGGAAAAAAATAAAAGGAAAAGGGAAACATAAATCAGAACTAAAGTAAATTAGAAAAACTAATAACATATGGAATTTGTAAGGCTAAATGAGACTACTAAAAGAGATTAAATGCAAGAAAGGAAATTTTTAGGTTAAGAAAACAGCTATATGCATTTTTAATAAGATCACAATGCAAACAAAAGAGTTGAAAATAAAACTTGGACAAAGATATGCATGACAAATGAAAACAAAAATGGTAAGTTGATATCACATGTCTTAGAGCAAGGATAAATGTACTAAGATACCAAGTGTACCAAGTAGCATTATGTAATGACTAACTGGTACTTAATATAGAACATGAGAACTGTTAGAAATAAAGAATTTAAGTGGAAGATGACAATACACCTCCTAAATTGACATTATCTTTATGTCCATTGAACATATATATAAAAGTTGAGCTTGTACTACTACTACATTTTAATAAATGATATTTAGATAGAGATAAAGATGGGGCACCTGGGTGGCTTAGTCGGTTAAGTGTCCGACTTTGGCTCAGGTCACGATGGCACAGTTTGTGAGCTGGAGCCCCACGTCAGGCTCCGTGCTGACAGCTCAGAACCTGGAGTTTGCTTCAGATTCTGTGTCTCCCTCTCCCTCTGCCCCTCCTCTGCTCATGCACTGTCTCTCTCTCTCTTTTTCTTTCTCTCTCTCTCTTAAAATAAACATTAAAAAATAATTAGATAGAAATAAAGATGATAGAAAAAGAATGAAATCATAGAGATGTAAATAGAAATTAAGATGTAAGTCTATATTGTTTAACTTTAAGGTTTAACATAAATACAAAATATATACATTTCATATTTAATAAAGAATTCAAATATTTTTTCAATCAATATGCACACATGTAAAACTCCCCAGAGCAGCTGTAGAACATTTCCAATATCTCAGAAGGCTCTTTTGTGTCCCTTTCAAGTAAATAAAATAATCTATTTTGACTTCCATCGCTATGAATTTTGCATTTTGTAAAACAGAATTTCAGCATATTTTAAGAATCCTGCTGTATGGAATCAAGTATATCTGGATTCTTTGATTCAACATATCATCTATGAGGATCCATATTCTTGAGTATTTCAGAAGATTATTTTTTATTGTTGTGACTTATTTCTTCATGTTTATATGCCACAATTTACTCATTCCTTGCTAATGGGTTTTAGTTTCCAGTTTTTAGCAACTATGAATAAAGTCACAGTGAACATGTATTACATAATTATGTGCATGCAGTTTTCCTGAATATATACCATAGAAATGGGGTTCCTGAATCCTAGAAAGAGAAAGGTATTAGATTCTGACAAAAGAGTTTTCCAGAATAGCTGTAAAAATTTGTCTATCATCAGCACATATTGGAGTTCTAGATGTTCAATACCTTTGGCGTCACTTAGCATTCTTAATCTTAGTAATTTTATCTCTATTTCTGTGATTTACTGTTATTTTGTTGTAGTTGAAATTTGTGTTTACCTGAAAATAATTAAGTTGAACACTCTTTTCTTTTCTTTTCTTTTCTAACACATCTTTCATTAGCTAATAGACCATTTGGATACTGTATTTCGTGAATGCCTCTTTAATTTTTTTGTTCAATTTTTAGTTAGGTTTTTCTTCTTTTTTAATTTTTTTAATGTTTGTTTTTGAGAGAAAGAGAGAGAGACAGTGCTTGAGGAGGGGAGGGGCAAAGAGAGAGGGAGACACAGAAGCCAAAGCAGGCTCCAGGCTCCTGGATGTCAGCACAGAGTTCTGACATGGGGTTCAAATCCATGGACCGTGAGATCATGACCTGAGCCAAAGTCAGATGCTTAAGGACTGCGCCAACCAGGCACCTCATCTTCTTTTTGATTTCTAGATTAATTTTGTGGGTTTTTAAAAATATTATTTGTATACTTAAAGGTTTTATGTCCTTTGTCAGATATAGTAAATAAGCAAGCTGTACTTGAAGATAATTCATTTAGTGGATTAGATGTAGATCAAGTTGATAAATACTGTTATTCAATTTCCTATATTTTCTGATTTTAGGTTTTATGTTTATGTTGCTTCCATCACTTAATGAGATTTTATATTAAAATTTCCAAACGTGATAATAATTTATCTATGTCTCCTTTTCTGTGTTTGTTTTATATATTTTGAAAATTATGCATTTGTTTATCTCATCATTGTGAAATGTGCACCTTAATATCCAGTAATACTTCTTGTATTAAATTCTACTTTATTATATTATTATATTAATTACATTATTATACATTATCACTTTCAGCTCGTGACTTTATTTTTAAAGTGTATCTTCTCAAATAGCATATAGTTGGGTTTTGGTGTCGTGTGTATTGTCCCTACTTGGCAGTCATTATCGTTTGATTAATAAGATCATCCCATATTATTTACTGATGTAATCAGTAATGACCAATATAGATGTGTTTAAAACTACAATTTCACTATGTATTGTTCCAACTGCTGGTTGCTATTGTTTTTCTGTTATTCTCTCTTTTACAGGAATCATATTTTTAAAAATTCAATTTGGAGACTTCTCATATCTAGTTCCACATGTAGAGCTTGAAGTCACCATAGGGGAAACTAATTAAGCAGAGTCTAACTTGCTGGAGTATTATCAGATCTTAACTGATGTGGGGAACGGAAATACCCAGAGATATCGCCATCCTTCCATGTAGGAGAAGGAAAATACCTAAATACAGCCCTGTGCAGTTACCTGTCCTACCTAAAGGGAGAGGGGAGGGCACTGAGAAACACTTGTGAAGTTCAGAGTCCAGAGCACAGGCTTACTAAAAGCCTTGAGACCTGACTTAATCTTAGGACTACAGAACACTTTCACTCCCTCCATGTCTCGCCAGCACATTACTAAAGCCCTATTTACACCAACTTTGTTTACTCAATACATGATATCCAAACATCTAGAAAAATTACTAGGCAAAAACACAATTTAAAGAGCCAGGACAATCATCAGACCACATATGGCAGAGATGTTGGAATTATCAAATTGGGAACTTAAAACAAGTATGATTAATATGCTAAGGGCTCTTTGAATAAACTAGCACACAAGAACTGATGGGCAATGAAAGCAGAGAGATTGAAATCCTAAGAAAGAATAAAAAAGAAATACTAAAGATTAAAAAAAAAATGAAACCAAAATGAAGAATCCCTTTGATGGATTTATTTGTGGGTTGGACATGGCTGAAGAGTGAATCTCTGAGCTACAGCATATATCAGTAGAATTCTCAAAAACCAAAAATCAAAGAAAGCAGAAACAAGGAAAGTAGCTGAATAAAATATCCAAGGACGGTGGGACAACTACAAAAGGTGAAACATATATCAAATGGGAATACCAGATGAATAAAAAGAAAAGCAGGAACAGAAGAAACATTTGAAACAATAATTGTTGAGAATTTCCCCCAAATTAATGTAAGACACCAAAGCATAGATTCAGGAACCTCAGAGAACATGACGCAGAACAAACACAAAAGACCAAAAAAGAAAAATAGAGGAGCAAAGATAATAGTTACATCTAACTTTTCAGAAACAACATATGCAAGAAGAAAGTGGAGGTAAATGTTGAGAGAAAAAAACCAATAACCTAGAATTTTGTACCCTGCAAAATTATCTTCCAAAAGTAAAGGAAAAATACTTTCTCAACAAACAAAAATTGAAGTCATCTGTTGCAAGGAGAACTTTCTTACAAATAATGTTTAAAAAGTTCTTCAGAGATAAGGAAAATAATATAGATCAAAAACTCAGATCTACATAAGGGAAAAGCAAGAAAGAAGGAATGAGTAAAGGCAAAATAAAAATTTTTAATTTAACAGATAAGAGTCTCTTCAAAATAACGATAGCAACTATGTATTACATTATTATGCTTAGGTATATATCATATATATATTTGTATGGCTTAGGCATGCTTGCATATGAGTTAAATGAATGACAGCATGATACAGGGATGGGAGGAAGGAATTAGAATTATTTTCTTATAATATACTCATACTACCTGTGAAGGGATATAGTGTTCTTTGAAAGTAGACTTGGATTACTTAAAAGTGTGTATTGCAAAATCAAGGTCAACAATTATAAGAATTAAAAACAAGAAGTATAATGGATATAGTAACATAAGAGAAAACATGGAATTCTATTAAATGCTCAATTAAAACCACAAAAGGCAGAAAATAGGTGGAAGACCAAAACAAAGGAATGAAGAACAAAGAGCAACAAATAGAAAACAGTAAAAAGTATGCTAGATATTAATTCATCTCTATCAATAATCACTTTGAAGGTCAATGGCCTAAGTGCACCAATGAGATTGTCAGGGTGAATTTAGAAATATTGGCTAGGTATATGTTGTCTGCAAAAAATACACTTTCAATATAAAGATACATATAGTTTAAATGTAAATAAATGGAAGAAACTATACCTTGCTAATAGTGGTCAAAAAAAAAAAAAAGAAAGAAGGAAGGAAGGAAGCAGGAAACTTATACTTACTTCAAACAGAGCAGACTTTTAAAGTCAGGAAAATTATCAGGGATAAAGAAAAGCATTACCAAATAGTAAAAGGGTCAATTTTCCAAGAAGACATAAGAACTCAATGTGTATGCACCTAACAACAGAGGGTCAAACTACATAAGGTAAAAAATGATAGAACTGTAAGGACAAATAGATGAATCCAGTATCAAAACAGGAGACTTCATCACCAGTATCTCAGAAATAGACAGATGTATCAGGCCAAAAATACCATCAATCAACTGGATATAATTGACACAAAATGTTTCATCCAACAACAGTAGAATGAACATTTTTCTCAAGCTTACCTGGAATAATCAGAAAGACAGACCACAATTTCAGCCATAAAATACCATTTAGCATTTTGAAGTATAGAAATCATACAATAATCTACTCTCAGACCACAGTGGTATTAAACTAAAAATCAATAAAGGAGAGACAACTGGAGTATTCTAAAATACAACACACTTCTAAATAACACATGGATCAAAGAAATCTCAAGATAAATTTACAATATTTGAACAAATGAAAATGAAATCTCAACTTATCAAAATTTGTGAGGTGACATGAAAGTAGAGCTTGGAAAGGTATTTATAGTATTGAATGCATATATTAGAAAAGAGAAATATTTATAATCAGCAATTTTCTTTGGGAACCTAGAAAAAAAGGGCAAATTCAAAGTAACCAGATAGTAGAAATGATAAGAATTAGAGCAGAAATCAATGAAATTAAAAATAGGAAATCAATGAGAAAATAAATGAAAATAAAAGCTACTTCTTTAAAAACATCAATAAAAGAAATAAATCAATATCCAGACTAAGAAAAAAGAGGAAACATATTACTAATATAAGAAATGAAAGAAGGGACATCACCAAGTCCAAATGATATTAAAAGGATAATAAGAGGAGCATTTGGGTGGCTCAGTTGGTTAATCATCCAATTCTTCATCTCAGCTCAGGTGATGATCTCACGTTTTGTGAATTGGAGCCCCACGTACAGCTCTGCACTGTCAGCAGACAGTGATTGGGATTCTGTCTCTCCATTGCTCTGCCCTTTCTCTCTCTCTCTCTCTCTCTCTCTCTCTCCCTAAAAATAAATAAATAAAACTTTTTGAAAAGGATAATAAAGAAATAAACAACTATATGACCAAAATCTGATAACTTAAGATGAAATGGGCAAATTCCTTCAAATAATGATTTTCCCAAACTCAAACAAGAAGAAATAGATAATCTGAATAGGCCTGTATCTATTAAGGAATTTTAATCAATAATTACTAACCTTCCAAAACAGAAAGTGCCAGGTCCAGATGGGTTCACTGGTGGATTCTACCAAACATTTAAAGAAGAAATTATACCAATACTCTACAATCTCTTTTAGAGGTGAGAAGCAGAGACAATACTTTCTAACTCACTCTATGAGGCCAGCATTACCCAAAACTAGGAAAAACAATACGAGAAAAGTACACTACAGACCAATATCTTTCATAAACGTGGATGCAAAACCTCTCAACAAAATAATAGTAAATTGAATCAAAAAAGGAAATAATTATGTATCATGACCAAGTGGGATTTATCCCAGGTATGCAAAATCAATTAATGTATTCCATCACATCAACAGACTATAAAAGAAAAAATATATAATCATATTGATAAATGCAGAAAAAGCTTCTGGCTGTATCTAATATCCATTCATGTAAAAACTCTCAGTAAATTAGGAATGAGGAGGAACATTTTCTAGAATAGAGGATTAAAACTGCAAAAACACTACAACAAACATTATACTTAGAAGTGAGAAACTCAAAGCTTTCCTTCTATGATCAGAAATAAACCAAGATGTCCTTTCTCACCACACCTTGTTAACATTGTGCTAATCTATCATGTCAGATATACAGAATAAAAAGGGTTTTTATTTTACCTACTGTAAAGTGACAGTAATCAAGACAGTGTGGTGAAAGAATAGACAAGTAGATCAATGGAACAGAAGAGAGAACCAAGAAATAGACCCCCCGAAATTCAGCCAACTGATCTTTGAAGGAAGCAAAAGCAATACAATGTAGCAAAGGTGACAAATATGCTGAAATGATATCCACATGCAAAAAATGAATCTAAACACAGACTTTATGCACTTCACAAAAAATAACTCAAAAATGAATAATAGCTCTGAATGTAAAATACAAAAGTATACAACTCCTACAAGAAAACTTTGTAGAAAACCTCAATGACCTTGTGTGTGGTGACACCATTTTAGATACAACACTAAAGACATAATCCATGAAAAAAATAATTGATAAGCTTGACTTCATAAAATTAAAATTTTCTGCTTTGTGAAAGACAATGTCAAGAGAACTGAAAAGTAAGCCATAGACTGGAAGAAATATTTGCAAAAGACACAGCTGATAAAAAACTGTTACTGAAAATACACACACACACAAAAACTTAAAACTCAACAATGACAGTGGGTGTTATATGTAAGTGATGAATCCCTAAATTCTACTCTTGAAACTAATAATACATTATATGTTAACTAACTGGAATTTAAATAAAAACCTTGAAGCAATAATCAAAAAACCCTCAACAATAAGAAAACAATTCAATTACAAAATGGACCAAATACCTTAAAAAGACAAATCATCAAAGAATATATGCAGATGGAAAATAGGCACATGAAAAGATGTTCCACATCATATGTCATCAGGAAAATACAAATTAAAACAATGATATACCACTGTGCACCTATTAGAATGGCCAAAATCCAGAGCACAACAAAGCAATTGCTGGTGAGGATGTGGATCAACAGGAACTCTCATTCATTGCTGATGGGAATAAAAAATTGTACATTCACTTTGGAAGACAGTTTTGCAGTTTCTTATAAAGCAAACTCTACCATATGATCCAGCAATCAGTCTCCGTAGTATTTGTCCAGAGGAGTTGAAAACTAATACACATATAAAAGCCTGCACATGGAGTGCTATGGTCTGAATGTTTGTGTCCCACCAAAATTTCATATGTTGAAATCCTACTCCCTAAAGGGGATGGTGGTAATAGGTGGGGCCTTTGGAGGTGATTCGGTGACGATGGAAAGCCCTCATAAATCAGATTTGTACTGTTATAAAGGAGATCCCACTAGCTGCTTCTGCCATTTGAAAAATAAAGTATGTAACCTAGAAGAGGGTCTCACCTGACCATGCTTACTCCTGATCTCAGGCTTCCAGAATCCAGAACCGTGAGCAATAAATTTCTGCTATTTACAAGTGACCCAATCTGTGGTATTTTGTTATAGCAGGCCAAACAGATTTATATATGGATGTTTATAGAAGCTTTTTTTTCACAATTGCCAAAATTGTGAAGCAACTAAGGCATCCTTCAGTAGGTGAACAGATAAAAAAACTCTGGTACATCCAAACAATGGAATATTATTCAGTGTTAAAAGAAAAAAGAGGGGTGGCTGGGTGGCTCAGTCTGTTGAGCAACTGACTTTTGATTTTGGCTCAGGTCATGATCTCACAGTTTGTGGTATGGAGCCCTGCATCAGACTCTGCAGTGACAACACGAAGTCCGCTTGGAATTCTCTCTCTCCTTCTCTCTCTGCTCTCTCCCACTTGCTCTCTCTCTCTCTCTCTCTCTCTCTCTCTCAAAATAAACAAATAAACTTAAAAGAAGAAAGAAAAAAGAACTTTCGAGCCATAAAAAGACATGGTGGAAACTTGAAGGCATATTACTAAGTGACAGAAGCCAAACTGAAAAGGCAAGATGCTATATTATTCTAAGTACATGTTATTCTAGAAAAAGACAAAACTATAGAGACAATAAAAAGAAAAGTGGTTTCCTGAGGTGAGAGATGGGGAGAGATGAATAGGTAAAACACAGGATTCTCAGGGAAGTAAAAATACTCTATATGATATGATGCATATATCATCACACCTTTGTCCAAATCCATAAAATGCACAACACTGAGTGAATACTAAGGTAAACTATGGACTTTACGTGATTACAATGTGTCAATGTTATTCCTTGGTAAAAAATGTACCATTCTGGTGGGTGGGATATTGATATGCGGGGTATGCATGCATGCTAGAAAAGGGATATATAGGAAATCTCTGTATATCCCTCTCAATTTTGTTGTAAACCTAAAACTGCTCTACAAATATAAAATCATTAAAAATTCAAAGTTGATGATAACTAATAAATTTTAAAGATAACAATAGGTAGCTGTGATTTACCATACAATGCAAGCATTTTCAACACTACAAACTGTTTTTTGTATTATCATTTTCACATATTTCAACTTTATATGTTATAAACTTCCAAGACATTTTATTATTGTTTCTTTAAATAGTTAATAGTCTTTATATATACCTATATATAATAATAACTTTTCTATGATTTTTGTTCTTTTCCAAATATCCAGGCTTCCATCCTGAATCACTTTTTCGTTCTCATCTTGAAAAACTACATTAATGTGCCTTCACTTTACCTGTCTGGTAATAAAGTCTCTAAACATTTTATTTTTCTGAAATCACATTTTGCCTTCATATCTTTAGGATACTTTTTAATAAAATTAAAATTTTGGTTGGTTTCTTTTCATTTTCTTTTCTTTCCCTATTAAAATGTATATCAACACTTTAAAACTGTCATGTCATTATATCTTCTGGCTTTTATAGTTTCTTTTAAAAATCTGTCAGTCTTATTGTTCGTTTACTGGAGACAATGTTTCTTTAATCCAGGGCTGCCTTTAAGAGTGGTTTTTGCCAGTTTGATTATGATTTTTTTTTTACTGTAGTTCTGCCTCCCTTTGCATAATCTTATTTGGAGATATATACATTGGAACATTGGAATATTACTCAGCAATTAAAAGAAATGAGTTACTAATAGAGACATATGTAAATCATGGATTAGTTTTTTTAATTGAAATTTTGAATGAAAGAAACATTATACAAAAATATAATTTTTATGATTTTATTTAAGTGAAGTTCCAGAACAGCTTAAACTAGCCCTTGGTAGAAAACACCACTCTAATGGGTGGGTCAATGATCAACAGAAAATGGGCTTAGTAGAATTTTCTTAGGTGATGGAATGTTCTCCTTTTTGTTATGGTTTTGAGTTACACTTATATGTATTTGTCAAAGTGCATTAAAATTGGTGCATTTCATTCTATAGAAAATGTATCCCATCAAAAATATATAAACAATGTTGAATTCTAATTTAAATGATATATGTGATAACATGTTTAGGAGTAATTATATTGATATCTATAACTTACTTTAAAATGAATAAACTTGAATGAAGGGATTGATGAATGGGTGCATTTATCGATAAATGAAGATAATGTAATATATCATAACTGATAGAGTTAATAACTAGTCAATTTGTTACCAAGGTTCTAAAAATAATTATTTCTTCATATCACCCTTAAATTTAAATTCATTATATTCTAAAAGAACTATATTGTCACCAGTATTCAGTGTATTCATCAAGCTGCAATAAGAAATATTTTGAAATAGTTTTGTTTCTGCTATGAGATAGCCTTCCATATAATTACCAAGTACACACTTAATATTTCAAATAATGGTACTGCTAAAAAGTGATACTTGAATTACTTTGCCACTGATTCACCATATATTTTCAAATAAATAGATTGATGCAATCTTACACTATAGTCTCAAAATTGTACATGATTCTTTAGTCTTAGCAACTCAAAATGCCATTTATAAGAAGTCAAAACAAATCACACTAATTTTTAAATATGAAATATCAAGCGTGTACTTGTATAAGCATCTTAATGATTAAACATTAAATAATAATGATAACATTTTTAACAATTTCAATACTGCCCATGCAAGGAAGGAGTACAACCTGTCTTTAAATACCACAAAAGTCTAAAGGGAAAATTAAAATAATAAACTTGGAAAAACATAGTGTCTATAGATAATTTTCATATTTCATATGAAATATTTCATATTTCCTGATTTCAGCTCAGGCCATGATCTTACAATTCATGGGATTGAGTCCCACACTGGGCTCTGCACTGACAGTGTGGAGTCTGCTTGGAATTATCTCTCTCTCTCTCCCTCTCTCTGTCTGCCCCTCCTCTGTGTATGCTCTCTCTCTCTCTCAAAATAGATAAACCTTAAATAAATAAATAAATAAATAAATAAATAGTAAAATCTCCTGCCATTCCCACAGTATACTTCCATGAGACCAGTTTTTCCAGACTGAATTTTAGTTGTGCGTTGAGGGGAAAGATGATAGGTTTAATAGTGATTCTCCATGTTAATTATCACTACGCATGCTTTCAATGAACACAATGTATATCGATATTTAAATATTTTTAATGCAGCAAAGGGAAGGGCTTTTTCCTTCTTAAGCTAACTATATATGTTGTTAAAGAAATAAGGAATACTAGTATGACACTATTTTTTTTTTTTACTTGAACAAATGTAAATATAAAGTGCCGTTAACTGAGATGACACCATGGCAGAAAGAGTAGGTTTTCTCAGGTTAGAGATCAGAAGCTCAGTTTTGGCTATGCCAAGATTGTGGTCTCTAATACATACAGATATGACCATGTTGATCAGGCAGTAAACAGGAATTCAGAGAAGTACAGGTAGGAGACGCAAATTTGGGTGTTGTCATCTTATGAGAGTAATTGAAAAGCATGAAGATGGAAAAGTTTCCTAAGAGAGTGTACACAGTCAGGGAAAAAAAGAAAAAGAAAAAAAAGAAAAAGAAAGGCAGGGATTCATGTCTTAAGAGATCTGGGATATAAGAATGAACCAGCAAATGAGACTGAGGGCTGAATGATTTTGTGAGATATTAGGGCAACCAGGGAAGTATAGTGTCTTGCAAACGAAGGGAAGCAAGTGCTTTGAAGAAGAGGGAGTGACTTATTGTGACAAACGCTGATGGTGATTTAAATTTTATTTTTTAATTTTTAATGTTTATTTATTTTGAGAGAGAGAGAGAGAGAGCAAGTGAGGGAGGGACAGAGAGAGAGAGAGAGAGAGAGGGAGAGAAAGAAACTCCAAGCAGACTCCTCACTGTCAACACAGAGCCTGATGTGGGGCTCAAACCCACGAACTGTGAGATCATGACCTGAGCTGAAACCAAGAGTTGGATGCTTAATGGACTGAGCCACTCGGGTGCCCCAATGATGATTTAAATGAAAAAAAAAAAAAAATCTAACAGTTAAACAAAAGTAAGTCATTGGCGATGCTGGCAAAAGCACTTTAAATAAAACAGTCAAATCTAAAGACAAAAATTTTGACGAGTTTTACGGAGAATGGGATGAGAAAATTGAAGACTAGCTGATTGCTCTTTTAAAATTCTTGTCTATATACAGAAGTGATAGTGGTGTTATTTGCAGAGAGTGAACAAGATCTAGGGGAAAGAATAAATACTTATATATGCTTAATTATTATTTTCTTTGTAAAACATTTCAATTCTACAGTAGATACATTAAAAATGTTTCATATGAGTAATTACATTTTTAACATATACATTTTCTAGCCTAATATCTATTCTGCTTAGCTGATGCTGAAAAAATAGTCCCAGGATAAAATTAGAATAATTTGAAATGACTACAATAAAAGAACACCAGATCTGCCCACATTTAATGATAAGACATTTTTTAACAGAGACTATAAGCATAGCATATGTATAATTAGACCAAAAAATGCTGACTCCATTAGGAACAAGAATTTCTTCCTCTTAATGAAAATGTATTTGTTGTATATAATAATCATCATATCTACTAGTAGCTGCATATTTGTATTCTGAGGCCAAATATGCTTTCTCAAAAGATTTTTTAGTCAAAATATATGTCTATATGGTACATGAGTGTATAAATTTTCTAAAAAGCTCTATAACATACAACCAAATAATAATGTAACGCATATCGTCTCACACAAATCAACAAAATATTAAAACTTTCATCATTGTATGTATGCATAGAAACTACTATACTATTTTTCTGAAGCAAGTTTGTTCAAGGCAGGTCTATATTCATTAAGTGTTTATCATGCTCTAAAACATAAATCACAATTTTGGAAATTGGAAGTCATATCTGTACTAAGTAAAGTGGTGGCATTTACAAACTCCCCTTTCCATTTACATTTGATCTACTTCTCTTTAGGAGCTTTTAAGTGTCTTTAGACTTAATGAGTTCTTACTGGGCTAGTTGCAGGATGATAAAAGAAAACTATTTAAGGATCCTATTCTTTCAAAAAGTTTTTTCAGCTGAAAAAAATAATTATAAGTATACAATATTTTTGAAATTTGAAAAAAAATTCAAAATTGTCAGAGAGGATAAAAATTTTATTGAATGTCTCAAAAACCATTTATTAGTATTTATGAAAATCTTTTATTTTTTAAGTTGGCCTTTTTTTTAGTTTTTTTTAACTTTATTTATTTACTTTGAGAGCGAACAAGCACAAGTGGAAGAGGAGCAGAGAGGACAGACAGAATCCCAAGCAGGCTCTGCACTATCAGCACACAGCCAGAAGCAGACCAACCGTGAGGTCATGAACTAAGTCGAGATCAAGAGTCAGACGCTTAATCAACTGTGCCACCCAGGCAACCCAGTATTTGTGAAAATCTTAAGAGGACTGCATGGCTACCTCTTACTACAGTGACTAGGGATGACAGTCTATGTAGCTGTAATTGTCATATAAAATGGGTATGCTATCTAGCTCTATTTGTCTTTGCACTGCACTATACAACACTAAAGAGAGAAAAAAAAAACACTTTTGAAAATGCGTCTAAAACTTTGGTTTCAGAATTATGGTTCCAAATATAATTTAAATTTGTAATAAATTTCTGTGAATTTTTATTTCTCGAGGTATTTATAAAGGATTGAAAATAATACATATGGTCACTTTCCTCCTATAGTCTACTTTTCCTCCTATAGTTTTCCCAAATTAATAGACGGCACCACTATTTACTGTTACCCAGGTCAAAAACCTAGAAGATGTTTTTGATTCACCCCACTGTCAACTTCCTTTGGCAAGCCACATCACTTCTCACCTGGATTATAGCGGAAATTTTCCTGGCTGGGGTCTATTCCATTCTTGATACCTGAAAACTATTGTGTACACACTAATCAGAGTGATAACATAAGATTGTAGATCTCACTATGCCAAACTGCTGTTCACCTACAAAATTCCAATCTGCTTATGACCTACAGGGCCCTACACTATGTGGATTCCTTCCACATCCCTAACCACTAATCCAACTGCTGTAAGCTATAAGCCTCCTCCTATTAGTCCGTGAACTAAACTAATTCCACCTTCAGGGCTTTTCATTTTCTGTTCTTACTCCCTGAAGCACACTGTCCTCATACTTTCCATTTGTAAACAAGGTCATAGTACGATGTCAGCACTCCAGAGACTTCCTCCCAACCAAAAGTTATTTCTCGACCACATTCAAATGTGACTCTATATATCAGAATTCCCTTGTATGTTTTTTGCTTGTCTTTGAAAACAGGGCTTGGCACATCATAGGCACAGAATATGTATTTTATAAACCAGGAAATACGATATGCTAGTGAATGTAACTCTTAATTTATGAATTGCCTAATTAGTATAAAATGGGGAAAGGAAAGGAGAATGCTAAAAAGGAAAAGGCATAGAATCTCCTAACAAAGAATGGAATTCAAATCTCATCTCTCCCATTTATTCACTGTATGGACAAAATATATAACACTACTGGACATTTTATATTAAAAAATAGCTTCCTAAAAGTAGTATTTAATAAATGAAATAAAACTTTATATGTGTGGCACTACTTAAAGCTTAATAAATATTAACTTATCTTCTTCCATGTACATATCTTCTTGAGATATTTATATTGTCTTCTTGAGATATCAATATTTTTTTTCCTGCAAAGAAAATTATTAGGTACCAAATACATTCAGGAGAAATAAATACATACTTAACTGTATTAAAGAAGGATAAAGAATTGAAAAGTTCTGTCTAAAAATGTCAGTAGACAGTTTTGGATATTAATCCAACAATACAAATAGGTACAATTTAGAAGCCTTCAAAACACTTTAGTCCCTTGTATTTTTCTCAAATATAAATCATAAAAGACATTTATTACTATTTGTGTGTTCACAGATTAAGAACAATTTAATGCACATGTTTTATAAGAGTTATGAAAGAATAAATTTTCTCATTATCTTAAGTGTAGACCAGACAACTTTTGAACATCCCCAATTGTTTCCAGATGTGTGTGTATACACACACACACACACATCACAACAGTTCTAGGGTTTTTTTTTTTTTAACTTACAGAGAGAAATCTGATCTGTATCAGCAGACTTTGAATCTTCTTTCTCAGAGGGCATATCCTTTGTGTTCTGTATTGAACAATTAATGTCATTATAGGCTAGAGAATTAATAGCTCTCATTAAAAACATCTGGAGAATTTCAGCACCACCATAACTGCTGGCTTCTTGTTCTATCCAAGTGGAAATCAAGGTTATATTCTTTATTCTTCTTTCTAAATTCCTTAAACAAGTTTATGATAATCCGATGGAAAACTATTGTGCCAAATGAAGATTCTAATTCTAATTCAGAGTAGTATAACACACTAGATTATTAATAAAGTTTAGTGGATAATAAAAATTATCTTGACATAATGTCAATTAGTATGAGAAAGCCAATACTACTTTTATTTGCAGCAGTTAGGATGACAGAATGGCATATCCTTCTTACTGCCATTATTGCTAAGGATATCAAGAGAAGGTAACTGATTTTCACTAACTACAGCTGATACAAAACCATATAGCATTAGAACTGTTACCCTGTATACAGAATCACATAGTGGTGATCAAATTCAGCAACGCGAAAGAGATAATACCTAAATTATAAGTCATATAAATTGATTTTCAGTTCTTGAATTTTTATTTAAAAACCCTATCACAGGGGCACCTGGGTGGCTCAGTCAGTTAAGTGTCTGACTTCGGCTCAGGTCATAATCTCACAGTTTGTGAGTTCTAGTCCCACATCAGGCTCTGTGCTCACAGCCTGGGATTCTGTATCTCCCTCTCTCTCTGCCCCTCCCCTGCTCACACTCTGTCTCTGTCTTTCAAAAAATAAATAAATGTTAAAAAATTAAAAAAAAAAAAAAAACCCTATCACAGAGAGATGCCTGTGTGGCTCTGTCGGTTAAGCGTCTGGCTTTGACTCAGGTCATAATCTCTTGGTTCATGGGTTTGAGCCCTGTGTCGGGCTCTGTGCTGACAGTTCAGAGCCTGGGGCCTGCTTCAGATTCTGTCTCTGTCTCTCACTCTCTCTCTGCCTCTCCCCCACTTGCGTTCTGTTTCTCTCTGTCTCTCAAAAATAAATAAAACATTTTTTAAAAATTAAAAAAAAAGACTCTATCATAAAAAACAAAGCATGTGAAGGGACACTTAGGTAATATATATTTAATGCAATACCAGATAATTTATTCATATTTTGGTTAATCCTAAAAGTGGAGAAAAATGAACTTCATGTAGATAAAAATATTTGATATCTTTTAATAAGTCATAGGACAAAGTGGAAATCTGAAGGAGGCAAATAAAAAAATACATGATGTGAAAGTAGTAGAGGTGTAGTTCTGTCAAACTAGTAATCTGAGGGTTACAAACTATTAGCAGATGTAGTTAGATCTTTCTTATATTGTGGCAAAATTCCACTGTTTTCTTTAATTTTTTATTTCTTGTTTTCTACTAAAATCTCTAAGTTTTTGATCAGTTTTCATCTATTTCGTGCAGTTTATTTATCCCCAGCTTAAAATTTAGAGTACTTTTTCCAGAAAGTACTCTATTTTATGATACTTTGCACCTGAAGCAGTCTTTCATTATCCCAAGGATAAACATAATCTTTGTAAATTACTGTAAGTTAAAAATTATTTTCAAGCATTAACATGTATTGAACTATTTCCATGTGCCACATGTCAAGTATTTGTTTTTATAACAACTTTTGCCTCTGGCCATGATTACATATATTACTGGATGAAAGAAGTGTTCATTAACACACATATATATTTGGTATTTCATTAAACATATTGGTTGGCTAACAACAAAATAAGCCTAAGGAAAAATAACTGTTTCCTAAAATAGCTTACTATAGATTAAGAAAGATAGAATTTACATATGTGAAGGCATTAGACAAGTAGGAAAAGGTGGCATTATCAGTTTTGCTTATCAGTTTACCATGGAATACCTCAATGTGAGTTGGCATTTTGAAGAAAGCCTTTATAAATAATAATGTGCATCCTGCTAATGTAATTGTTTTCCCAAAGACCATACCTTTCTTTTTAAAAGAACATCTATTTTAGGAGCCCCTAGGGGGCTCAGTAGGTTAAGCCTTGGACTTTGGCTCAGGTCAAGATCTCATAGCTCCTGAGTTTGAGCCCTGCCTGGGGTTCTGCACTGACAGCATGCAGCCTGCTTCAGAATCTCTGTCTCCCTCTCTCTCTGCCCCTCCCTCTCTCTTTCTCTCTCAAAAATAAATAAACATTTAAAAATAACTAAATGAAAAGAACATCTATTTTCATAAGTGGTATTCAAGCAACAAACCTAAGCTGTCAGTTTTAACGAGTTGGCACCTTCACTTCTTTGTTAAATTTATAATTAAGATTATTTAGTTTCTTTCCTTAAAGTAATTCCATCATGAAGGTGATACTGTGTAGAAATATTATTCTTGACATACATGTTTGTAGGAATTTTCTCTCTGGACTATCAAATATAATATGCTATGTGCCAAACGGCAGTATAAAATGGTGGTAACCAAACTGGGGTTTTAGTGTGTATGTGGGTGAGGGCAAACAGCTCGAATTGATTCCCAGCTATGTAATGTAATAACTGTATGATTTCAATCATGATATCGTAATTGTCCTTCAGCGTTCTCTTCTTTAATTTAGGAGCAACAGCATAACCTCTTCCCTCATGATATTGTTGTGGAATTAAATAAATAAATAGAAGTAAAAAAATAGGAAGTACCTAGAGGTATGTGGAATGTTTGCCATCAGCACTGTAAATTTAGAGGCATTGACTCCAAGCAGTAGAAAGTTTTTTACCTAGATTACACACATCAAAACACATTATATTGTTCCAAGGGAAACAAATATCACTTTCTCCTGTAAAGCAGGATTTTACATGATAAATACAGAAATATAATCCATCAATTCAGCCATGTTAACCCCATACACTTAAGAATATTTCCCCAAATATGCCCTGCCAAATGCTAGTTTTTACTTTTATTTATTTATATTTTTTAGAGAGAAAGTGCAAGTAGGGGAGAGGGACAGATGAAGAGAGAACCTCAAGCAGGCTCCATGCTCAGCACAGACCCCACACGGGGCTTGATCCTCTGACCCTGGGATCATGACTTGAGCTAAAAACAAGAGCTGAATGCTCAAACAACTGAGCCACCCAGGCACCCTCTCCCCACCCAAATGCTAGTTTCTAAAAATGTTCTGGAAAAAGGGTTTTTTACTCAAATAAACTGTGAAAATGTTGCATATGCACCATTAATTGGAAGAATAGTCATATACACTGTATACATATATAGAATACATTCTGAGTAAAAACTATAGTTGGCAAAATTTAAATCCAGTCAGTCACAAAATTATATCACTATAGCACTCATTCATATGTGTACATGTGTGTGAGAGAGTCCTTTATAAATATACTATAGAATTAGTGTTCTGTGGAACACAGTTTGGGAAATTTGTTCCAAGTCCACAGATGTATTTTTACATAAGATCAAAAGGTAACTATGAGATATTGATAGATATGGAAAAAAATCTCAATGTGGTGAGTTTTATAAGTATTCAAAACTTTACTTATTAAAACTCTCCAAACATCTTAGGTCTGCAAAAATTTCCTAGAAACCTAACCTCTTAAATACTAGCTTTATTATTAGATTGCTGGTGATTGCTGCTTCCCTTCAGGCTAGAAATATACTTAGAACAACCTTCTAATGATTTTACTTCTTTGGAACCTATGAAATGCAGACATATATAAAATATATGAAACTTTAAAGTTATAAAAGTTAACAAGTTTTGTGAAACTTCAAATTGCAGGAGAAGTTCAAGGAGCATAACTATTAATACAAAACATGTTTCTCACTTTTAAACTGTCATTTCTAAAATTATTAAAAGCATAACCAACCAAAACCAGTTTTTTCCTAGTCAGTGTGCTCATAATCAGTGGGTGTTTTTAATTGTAGCTTTCTTATTCTGTTAATTTGGCTGAAAAGAAACATACTTAATTCATCTTTAATCTTTAATTCTAATTTCTAATTTGCCTGTACATGTAAAATCAAGTTAATAAGTTTGTAAACAGCAGTTCTGGCTGAGTGTGATAGGAACACCAATTTGAGGAACAGATGATTTGTACATTGAGTTGCCCTTATAAAATCAGCACTCCCGTTTGCTTTGAGTTAGCAAACATTCTGCACTGCATGCAGTCCAAAATAGCTTGAATAAGCAGGGTAGAAACTCCAGAACCAGAATAGAGGTCAAAAATTTCAGCCTGCTTCACAAAGACAACATGATAACAAAAGTCAAAGACTAATAATATGTTCACTAATTAACTTTAAATTCAACATACATATTGACATACAATGGATTCAATATTGTTTTTTTCTACAAGCATTTATGTTTGTTTTATTCTCTCTAAATTTTAAAATCACTTCCTGGGCATCTAACTTAGAGCTAGAGGAATTCTATCACTAAGATCATACAAATGCATTATCTCAGAATTATCCTTCATTTTATTAAAAGGAGTTGAAAAAATCAAGTTAAGATATAATACTACTTTAATTTAATTGGCACTCTGAATTTTTAGTTTTTCATAGGAATGAAATGGATATATAAGAACAGTTTAAAAGAAATTTTTCTCCATTTAGTTTTATACTTGCCATGCTTATCAGATATTTCAAGTTGGCGTCTTTACTATGAAGTGTCCATGCATGGTAAGGTAGAGGAAAGAAAATAATGGCTACAACTTTATTTTCTGATGGACATTGTGATAACATAGTCATAATATCTAGGTTTGAAGGATGTCTGGAATTCACTATTTCTTCTTGAGACTCAAACTCCTCAGAGTAAACAGGCATATCTCCAGGTCGCATCTCCAGGTTCTCTGCAGAGAGCCCACACACACTGGGGGTCCTTCAGCTACATTTATTTTGATCTTAGTAACTCTCTATTAGATTAACTGTTTACTTTTTCATAATTTCCCAACTCTCTAATGTTAAGAATACAGATTCATTTGGCCTCATTCTCTATTTAGGTGGGCAGAACAGCAAAACTAAAGAAAACAAAATCTATACTGGTTTTCTCTCCCATGCACAGCTTACAGCTTCACATTCAGGACAACCACAGGCTGCAGAACTGAGGCTAAGATGTTAAAAAAATTATAATATTTTAGTTGTTAGCTACAATTTTATTTTATTTTATTTTATTTTATTTTATATTTTATTTTATTTTATTTTATTTTATTTTATTTTATTTTATTTTATTTTGTTTTATTTTATTTATTTTTATTTTTCCCCCTTTGGGTGATATCTAGAATAGAAACACATATGTAAAACCAACCAAAGATTAAAATAAGTAAATGATAGATCTTTGTGAGCCTTAGTCTACTTCCTACTTTGAATCTTCCCCAAAGCAAAGCCTGAGTAGATTTAGTGCAAGTAGCACTTTTGTGTAGGGAGGTGATTCCAGGAAACATTCACATGGGAGTGGCACTGCAAGACTAGTAAGGGAAGTATATGGTATATGATTTTGCCAAAACCTAATTAATCCTGTTAGTCTTTCAATTTCCTGGTTGAGCCAGTTATTAACTTTTCTCTATGTTTTTATTATTCTTTTGAATGCACTCTCATTTGAATTCTCTGGGCCCGGGTATCATACACCCAATGCACAGAAACTGGGCAAGCAGGTTAGTGGCTGTATTTCCTTGGCATGGTTTTATTAAGGCACCCACAAATGAGGAGCTTCCATCCCTGCCACCCGAGGATGACATCTGTCATCATTAGTGTCAATAGCTTTAAATTAGGTTCTCTCTTTGGGTATCAATAAGCTAGTCTAGGATTTTCTACTAATAGTACAGCCACTTGAAAAGCAGTCTCCCACTTGTAAGTAGGGAAGGGTATGAGAAAGTAGCTCCTATCAAACTAGGTTTGTCACAGCCTCCCTTTAACTCCATGCATCAGACTAGCTATCATACCATTTGGAAGCACCTGTTCATGGAAATTTGCAGCCACTTAGTTCTTGGTGGTCTTATTACTCCATTTTTTTCATGTAGTACCTGAAATTAGCAATGTACCTTCCTGATCATTGAGTTGACATATTCATGATTAGGCAGACAAGGCTTCTGCTACTATTTCTCTGTGAAATACTCAAGTTCTTTAACACAATAGCCTTAGGATTCAGTAGTCACTTGATCTTGGCCTCCAAGCATAGAATTTCCTGTAATCATAGATCTTATCTATCTTAATTTGTGAGTAAATAGGGCATATCTCCAGTTAGCATAGAAGAAAAAGTAGACCTTCCAGTAACAGGAGAAAAAAAAAGAGTTTGACAGTATTTCTCCTTCTCTTTTAAGGGTATCATTATCATCACTGCTGTTAGCAAAGCCAGGCAATAGAATTTTAATCTGTTGACTTAACCCACAGGATCAGATAGTTAAACATACTCATCAATATCAAGTTTTACTAAATAGTGTGAAAGATAAAAGCTACCACCGGTTTAGATAAGGGAAAGAGAAGCCTAGTATGTCAGAAATTGTTCCTCAGGTCTTTCTCATGCCAACCTTGCCCTTCCATCCCAGAAAAGATGAGGTCTCTAAATAGAGTTCAAGGGATCATCTCATATAGCAGCAGCACTTAAATTATGAAAGATGTTCATTTTATACTACATGGACTTGTAAGACCCCGACATTCTGCAGAAATTCATGTCTTATAGATCTTTAGTTCTATTAGATATAATACCTGGCCAAGGATTATTCTCAGGGTATTTTAGAGATAAGTTATCTTCTTCTTAGCAAATAGCAGTAGCCTGTTTACCCAGATCATTTCTTTTCTTTTGGGGGGGTATCCCCTGTAAAGGAGAGTGAATGTACCTTGCAAGTCAGCTCTTTTAACTCCCTTCTATGACCTCTTTGTCCTTCTGGCCATTATTCCCCATTATTCCACTTAGTTTTTTTTTCCTTGGGTCTATACCTGTTTTCTCCAAATTCCATTGGTGACCCTTGTCCTTCATAATTTCTCTTCTTTTTTCTTGCTAAATATGCCTTAGCCAAAGGTTTGTGGATCCAGGAGACAGTATAATTAATTCAAAGAACCAGTATGAGCTAACACAAAACACGGACTGTCAAGCTCACACAAATTACAGATACTACTCAGTATCAAGAATTCATAATAATTGCAAAGACACAAGTGATCAAAAGGTATGGGTAAATCAAGAAGAAGCCTGGGATTTTCCAAATGGTCCCCCAGGCATTTGTTTCCTGCATTGGACAATATTGGACATATATGTGCTTAATAGGTCTCTGAAAATTCAGTAGGTTACTATTTCACACAGCTGGGAACACATAAGTTATGAAACTTCTCCATGGCATACATAAGTCACATACATAGCCTAGGTGAAATTCTAAGACTCACACTTCATACTTCATAGATTGTAGGTGTGTTTGCCATAAGAAGTCTTAAAGTATTACAGACAGCGTATTTGTATCCTCCCCAAACTCATGTTGAAGTCCTATTCCCCAATGGGACGGTGATAGAAGGTGGGTACTTTAGGAGGTAATTAGATTTAGATCAGAAATTTAGAGCCCCATGACGGGATTTATGTCTCAGAAAGAGACTAGAGCTTCCTCTCTCTCTCTCTCCCATGTGAGAATACTGTAAGAAGGTGGCCATCTGTAAACCCAGAAGAGAGTTCTCACTAAGAACCTAACTGTGCTGTCCTCTGGTCTTGGAATTACAGCCTTGAAAACTGTTAGAAACAAATATTTGTAGTGTAAGGCATTCAGTGACTGATAATTTGTTATAGAAGCCCAACTAAGATACTAAGAATAGTCTGTTCAAAGCATATCATTGATAAGGATTCTTCTAGTAAAAAAAGCATTAGTTAATTAATCTAAGAGTTCAAATTATTAAGTTTTTAATGAAGTTTTATAAAGTTTTAATAAAATTAGACTGGATTACCTACCTTTCTTCCACTTATGAAATTTCCTCAGTAAGTAGATTATGAAAATATCAGTTAATTTCCTTTGAATTTAAATTTTTTTCAATAGATATAACTAACCCTTATGTACCTTCTATTTTTTTAAGTTCATTTATTTATTTTGAGAGAGAGAGAAAGAGAATCCCAAGCAGCCTCCACTCTCTGAGTGCAGTGTGATGTGGGGCTTAATCTCACAAACCATGAGATCATGGCCAGAGCTAAAATCAAGAGTTGGATGCTTAACCCACTGAGCCACCCAGGTGCCCCTCTTATGTGCCTTTTAATAATTCCACAGCCAATTCACAAACTAAGAGTAAAAGATACATGCTTTGATTGTTTCCTTGTGACAAAGTAGCTGTTTATCATATACTTATGTTACTTTCCTAATAACAAAATTAAAAACAAATGATGTGAAAATTTTATGTCTAAGCCAAATTCAATGCTCTGTGTACTTTTTCAGTCATTTACATTCAAGCTCAGAGAGGCAAAATTTTGAGTTACCCGATACACATATTCCCAACTTATGTTGCAGAAGATAATCATTCTGCTTTCTTGTTTTCAGCTCTCACCCTGTAAATAAATGTTCTTTTCACGGTTTATTTAGTGTCTTTTTTTTTCATTTTTGTGGTTTATTTGCTGGTGATTTTGTTATTTAATATACCCCCAAGCATAGTGCTGATGTGCTGTCTAGTGTTTCTAACCAGAAGATGTGATGTACCTTATGGAGAAAATATATGTGATATAAATAAGCTTTGTTCAGGCATGAGTTACAGTGTTGTTGGCTGTAGATTCAATGTTAATGAATCAGCAATATGGTACATACAGTAAAAGGAAGAAGAAATTTGTCAATCTGTACATGAGGCCACTCCAGAAAGTGTTAAGGTAACATCTATAGTTTGTGATAAAACTATAGAAAAGTTGGTAAAATGGCTACATTTGTGGATTCATGAGATGACTAACTCAAAAAAGCATAGCAGTGAGGCCAAAAGCCAAGGAAATTTATAGTCTCAGATATTCGGATTTAGTAGAACCAAAAAGGAAATAAGAATCTTTATATTTGGCTAGCAGAAGAGATAATTTAGATTCAGGCAGTCCACTCTTTGAGAAACAGTAGAAAACAACAGAAATGTAGCTATTTTCAATTTAAAGACTTTTTTTGTTGCTTTTAAAAATAAAACTTTTTAAAACTATTAGGGCAACTTCATGAAGAATCAGTATTTTAATCTAGTTGGTCACAGGAAGATACCGATTTCTCTTCTCTAAATCTCTTAGCCTTTTATACAAGAAGAAAAAAGTGTGGTTGGATATAGACTAATCGATTGCTCCTATCATGTTTGAATAGTCCTGAAAAACTGATTAATATTTAGTCATGTGTTCCTCTAAATTGGTACCTTTTTTTGAAAAACTTTAAAATTATCCACCCATTCATTTATATTGTTTTTGCTTTCCTTTTTTTTTAGTATAATTGACACATAATATTACATTAGTTTCAGGTGTACAATTTAGTGATTTGATAAGTTTATACATTATGCTATGTTCACCACAAGTTTAACTACCATCTGTCCCATTACATCGCTATTACAATATCATTGACTGCATTCCATCTGCTCTGCTTTTTATTCCTGTGAATCACTCATTCCGTAACTGCAGGCCTGTATCTCCCTCTCCTCTTCACCCATTTTGCTCAACACCACCATTCCCCTGGTTCCACACTCTCCTGGCAACCATTAGTTTGCTCCCTGTATTTATAATCCTATAAATCAGTATTGTTTTATATTGGTAGGAACCTGACCAAAAGTTGATTTTCAAGGCTATATATTATTTTCTTTCTACAAAATATGAAGGGAATTTTAAACTTTATATATATATATATATATTTAAAAGATTTTAAATACTTCAAAAAATTATTGGTATTCTTATATTTTTAGTTTTATTTATTTTGAGATGGGGTGAGGCGCAGAGAGAGAGAGAGAGAGAGAGAGAGAGAGTCCCAAGCAGGCTCTGTGCTGCCAGCCTGTCAGTGCCAAGCCTGATGTGGAGCTCAATCTCATGAACCAGGAGATCATGACCTGAACCGAAATCAAGAGTTGGATGCTTCACTTCATGAACTGGGAGATCATGATCTGAGGTGAAATTAAGATTGGACACTTAACGGACTGAGCTACCCAGGTGCCTCTGGTATTCTTATTTGAGTTGTGTTTTCATGTAACTAAAGTTTGAACTATGGTTGTAACAGTTGTATGAGATTAAAATGGTTTCATACATTAACATAGTTTTATAAAATGCTAATGTCAAAATAATATTTAAAAATGCTATTGTTTTTTAAAACAAATTTTCTAACTGTTTTTATTGTTAGTCAAATTTTTATGGATGATGTAAGCTTAGTTCATTAATATAATCAATTTGAATATGCAGATTATTGTATATCTTTTTTGTCTAATATAAACACTTAATGGGCATTGTTATTTAATTTTGTAATACATATATAATGATTCTAGTGATAAAACAAAATTGTGACTGCTTTGCTATATGTATTTATATTATAGCATTTTGATTTATTATCTAGGGGAGGGAGTATTTTAGTATTTTTTTTAAACATGTGTTTTGGCTGCAACATGCTCACACTTGCTGATTACATTTCTGCAAGGGCTTTCTACCATCTGTACTCTATAGTTGCTGAAAATGTTAAACCCAAAGGGGAATAAACGACAATAATCATTAGCATGAAGCAACAATAAAGAATCTAAACTTGCAAGCTCAGAATTTGCCTACAGTTTATGATTAATGAAGGCAAATACATACTGAAAGCTGATTATGTGTTTCATTTTATGTGATGCCTAAGGGGCTACAGCTTAAGAGAAACAGTATTGGAATCCCTCAATTCTTAGTACAGGTTCAATTTGTTTTCCCACTTGCATTGATTTTTGGATAGTATTTAGCAAACTGAATCAGCAATAATAACTCTTGGGCTACAGTAAATTTTAAACAATTTGAATATATTTATCTCCCAGTCCCCAAAGTTAGCATTGTTTCATCTAGTAAAACTATGACACCTTGATTCTTAGATTAATAAATACTCTTAAAAAGAAATAAACATGTATCCCCATGTAATTCTTGAGTCTTTATAAGCTGTAATGCAATTCCTGAGTTTTTTGGTTTCTTTTTTTTTTTCTTACAAGCTATAATGTCTTTTCCTCTATTTCCTTTGGGTTTTATTTATTAAAGTAATTACAAAATTTGTCTTATATAAACATCTCAAGATTTCCCTGACAGTGGTTCTGTCTTCTCAACTGATGATCCATGATTTACTCATCAAGAAATATAAGTAGCTTTGGGGAGCCTGGGTGGCTCAGTTGGTTAAGTGTCCAACTTCAGCTCAAGTCATGATTTCATGGTTTGTGAGTTCAAGCCCTACATCAGACTTTCTGCTGTCAGTGCAGAGCCTGCTTTGGATCCTCTTTCCCCCGCTCTCTGCCTTTTTCCTGCTCATGAGTGTTCTCTCTCTCAAAAATAAACATTAAAAAATATATATATAAGTAGCTTTATTTTTTTCAATTGTATAAATCTAACAATGAAATCATGCCTGGATTGGAATTGTTACTTGTTCATTTTATTTCATCCCATCTAAAACAAACCTAAACTTTTGCTTATATTTAATATTCATATGTTAGTTTCTGTTGTTAATTTACATTCTTTACCTATATTGTTGTAAAATTCATATTTATATTTGATCCTATTTTTATGCTTATAAACTTATAAAAGTCCCTATTCTAACTCATAATTAAATGTTTTAAAGGAAATAGTTTTCTTTAATAGTTTAAAGGACCCAAAATTTTAAATTTATATTTAACTTGATAAAATATTAAAATTTGGAGAATTTGTATGAAAGATATGTAAGAATTCCTTGTACTATCCTTTATTTTATTTCTCTTTAAGTTATTTCAAAGTACATAAGTGTATGTACAAACCAGTTTCAGGAGTTGAGCATTTCAAGCAATTAAAATGGAGGAAAACCATTTCAATAGATGTCAGAGAACTGGGAAATAAAGCACTGAATATGTTACCCACTTGGATTCTGAAGACATGGAAGTGATGGAACATATTTAACAGTGATAAAGACAGCAAACCAGGTCCAATGTCCTTAATGAATGTGGGGAGATGAGTCAGAGTAGATAAAATAGAATGTGTCCAAGATTATTAGAAAGATATACATTGTTAAAAAAATGGAGATTCATGGTTTGGAAGTGACAAAAAAATATATTTCCCCCTCTTCTTAATTGTGAGTCAATTTTCAATTCCGGTAAGTGATAGAACACTCAGTAAAATAAAATTGTATTGGAAATAATTTAGCAAACTCCTGACAAGTATCTTTTTTTTTTTTTTTTTTTTTTTAACGTTTATTTATTTTTGAGACAGAGAGAGACAGAGCATGAACAGGGGAGGAGCAGTGAGAGAGGGAGACACAGAATCTGAAACAGGCTCCAGGCTCTGAGCTATCAGCACAGAGCCCGACGCGGGGCTCGAACTCACAGACCGTGAGATCATGACCTGAACCGAAGCCGGACGCTTAACCGACCAAGCCACCCAGGTGCCCCTGACAAGTATCTTTTAACTGCTTGTTGTACAATCCAAGACAGGATCATAAAATCAACTTACTGGATAATAGGCAGCATATATTTATGTAGTAGAATAGGACTGATGTGCTTAGGATAAATATTGTTCATTATTTTTTTCCCAATTATATTAGTATTTAAATCAATAGAGATGTAAAATGTAATTTGTAATGTGGGCTTAAACATGTTTGAAATGCCAACTGCTCCCAGAAAACTTCTTTTGATCTAGAGGATTTAATGAAAGGAACTTGAGGGGCTATATATCATTTAAGTGAATGTATTAGTGCATAGGAAGGGAAGTATGTGGATGATAGTTCAAAAGAGGACAGGGACTTAGATGACCTATTTTTAAGTGTACTGTACAAAAAAAAAAAAAAAATCGACACGTAGAAGTTAGCTAACCTTAAGGTTCTATTTAAGTTTTATATAAAGTTTATTTAGTGCCAGTTTACGTGGATTCAGCTGGGATTTAGTAATTTAATATCCTCTTATGTAGATGTGTACACGGATGTTGCCATATTTGTCTACCAATAGTGCCATCTGGAAATAATGTAAGTGTTTCCAAAAAACTCAACAATGTGTATGGTGACAGGCTCAGTAAATCACAAATGTAAATTTATTGCATTATTCTATTTCCTGAATTTTCTGTTTCCATGCTGTCATACCTGGCCCACTGGCTAAAGAACATGATTAATATAATGATTCAAAAGGACCATTTAAGTGTTTGAGAGACCTTGCAGTTACTTTATATAAAAGTTCCTTAGACTCATGAGGGATGCTTAAATTATACTTATAAACTCCCAAAAGGGATGATTTGTATTTTAATTGTAGTCATTAATACACTATATTTCTACTGGGAAAACCAAATATATATAAAATGGCAGAGTATGAAAAGCATATTTAGAAGAAATTTAATATCCCTGCATTAGTATGTCATATAATCTTGTATAAGACTATTTGGTGGTTGTTTTGTCAATGACATCAAGATATTCTTTAGGAACTTTGGACCACGTTATTTCAGGATCTTATATATATTTGACATCATTTAAAGTTATGACTGGCTCATTCAAATTGTTTTATATATTTATGGTAATTAAGTCAGTATCATATATTGAAGTATCAAGTTGAAACACAATATAGTTTAAATCAGGATTTATGCTAAAAGAATATATGACATTATAAGAATGATGATCATTTAAGGCAATGTTACCAAATGGAAACATCAGATCCTCAGAAAGAAATAAAAAGCAGTGAAAATAATAAATATGTAGATTAATATATATATATGTATTTTAAATTTTTTAATGTTTCTTTAGTTTTTTTGAGAGACAGAGACAGAGCATGAGTGGGGGAGGGGCAGAGAGAGAGATACACACAAAATCGGAAACAGGCTCCAGGCTCTGAGCTGTCAGCACAGAGCCCCACGCAGGGCTCGAACTCATGAACCATGAGACCATGACCTGAGCTGAAGTCAGATGCCCAACCGACTGAGCCACCCAGGTGCCCCAGATAAATATATTTATTGAACCACCTTTCTTTCTCTTTCTATATTTGTTTAAAGGATGTATGACTTTTTAATGAAATAATTTTAAGATTGGATTGTGTACCTAGAGTGTGTGTGTGTGTGTGTGTATAAAATAACTATAGCAAGAAGTGCAGGCAACCAGTAGTGCAAGGTTTTTATATTTTACATAAAGTGGTAACATTTTAACTCTAACGACACCTTGAAAATTTAAAAATATGTCATTTAATCTGTGGATAAATGACAAATACTGCAGTGGCATAGCTAAAATACCAAAGAGAAGTTAAAATTAAATTCTAAAACAACATATTCACTTAACAGAATAGAAAGCAAGAAAGAAAGAAAAAAAAAGAAGAAAAACAGAAAGAAAAACAGAAACCAAATAGCCCCTACATACCACTTGTTCCTTCACTCTTCCCCTGCCAATATCTCTATTTCAGTAACTTTTGAATATCCACATTTCATTTTCTAAAATGCAATTCTACAAATACAGAGTAGTCAAATTTGAAGGTATAGTAGCGAGACAGCTCCTAAATTAAAAGTTCTATATTAATTATCTCCCAATGAGCTATGTATCAAAATATTCTCTCCAACAGAGGCGCTCCCTTCCCTTACCTAAACTCTTCTTAGGGCTTCCACACTCCATCAATATTTATAAATGCTGGCATCCCATTCAGCTTTTCTTGTTTGTCTCAGGTGGAATCCTGAAAGATCCCTTCTCCCCCATTCTCACCCAGAAACTTAGAGCAGTGTCTCTCAAATTTCTTTGACAAAGGACCCACTCTACTTACTTTCAAATTTCTACCAGTTGCCAAGACTGATACTTCTCAAAAGTACCTGAAAACTATTCCTTTTAAGAAATATTTTTGTTTTAAATTAATATTTAATCATTTATATGTAAATGCTGCTTCAAGTTTTATGACTGCTCAGTGCATCTTTGTAAATTACAGACTACAGTATATACACTTCAGCATTCACATATGGCTTTACAACTAAATTCAATATATCATAATACTATCCTAGCATTATCATAATTCTTCCTACTAAAACTAGAACTAATTCTTTTGGTCTTTATTTCTTCAACATCATTTCCATTGTCATAATTTGACTAATGCTACTGCCACATTCAAAAAGGTATATATTTTATCAACAAATAATTCTAATGAAACTTCTTTCACTTTCAGTGAATTGGAATTAAAAACAAATAATATGAATGTTACACGCTCAATTTAGTTAATAATCTTAAATTCTATATGAAAAAACCATATAGATTAAAATTAAAAACCTGTAAAGTATTAAAATATATTGAAATAAATGTTTACATATTAAGTGTTTTTTTATGTAATTGCTAACAAACCTTAAAATATCATATATTATAACACTGTTGTACTCATGACTAGAATGCAGCTTGCATCATACGCATCACACCCTATGAATTTATCCACACTTGAACTAATCTATATTCTGTTCACCAAGATGTCTCCAGTAATTGTGTACTGAGATGCAGTCGTAACAATGCACAGACTGGAAACATGTAAATCTGCACCATATTTTATCTAGCACTACTCTAAAGAATTAATCACAGAGTCAACCACAATATTCAACAAAATAAAAATATCTCTGCTGTCAGTTTCTTCCAGTTTCCAGAGTTCTCAAACTCTCCATAGTGAGCTTTGTCAGTACTTTGTCTAAACTGAGCTTTTTGTCATCAAAAAACAGTAAATAAAAGCAAAATTATCTGTCTCATAGCATTACTTAAAATTAGCAGAAGCTGTATGAAGAATAAAAGGAACTCTTTGTAACTTTTTCTCTAATTCTAAATATTATTTCAAAATAAGACATTTAAAAATTATTGTCCAAAAAATTAAGTTCCAAGAATAATAACTTACTACAAGCAGAGTACATAAAACCCCATAAGAATGCTCCATTTGTTCTTAGTTTACAACCACCTTAGATGACATGAGATAATTGATAAGAATCAAATTATTAATTTGGTTATAATATCCTTCTCAGTGTTATCCTTAAAAACATCTGATCTCTGTCCTCTTCCCAAGATATTTCTAGTTGAATTTTCTCTAGCTATTACAGACTTTCTATTAGACAAACACATTTTTGTTGTTACCTAATGGTAAATTACACATAAAAAATTTTCCCTGTGGAAATTCATTGTCAGCTAATGAAAAGCCAAAGTTGAATGTTTGACTGATATTCATTTTTAACCATGATTCAGAGTAGTTCATCAAAGCCACAGTAGTTAGAGTATCTATGGTTGAGAATAACCGGAAGCCTTGCTTACTTGGCTGTAAATCACAGCAAATCAATATATCGTTTCTACCACTTACACTGTCTGTGCAAATTTCTTACTATATATAAATGAATACAATAATATATCACAAAATCGAGTGACTTCAAGTTAGTGTTAGAAATATACCACACGACACTGCACAGAAGCTAAATCCCAAGTTACAATTTTTACTATCTCTTGGATTTGTTAATTTATTTGGGCATTTGTAGGTTGATAGCTATACATTTGAATGGACACCTTTAGTTTTTCTTACAGGACAAGTACGAAGTGTACACATTCTCAAGTAATCACTTGTAAATAAAATGTATTGATCTAATTAGTGAGGACTGTGGGTTTTTTTTTTTTCATGCTCTATAACTGCCAATAAATTCAAGTAAAAAATTGGCTACTCTATAAATGTTAAATAATGCTGAGCCTAGAAAATTTTTGAAAAAATTAGAGAAAGGAGCTGTCTAGTATGATACATAGCATATATATTTCCTTTCCATTACAATTTTCATTTTTTTTCTCTACATTAATACTGAGCCCAAGACTTCCAGGTGTTTATGATATGAATATATTTATGTCAGCCTATACACTTTTATACAATAAAAATAGCAATAAGTAATACAATGTGTCTTGTAAAATCTTGCAAACTTCTATTACAATATATCCTTAGCTATTTAGCTCCATAGGACATGCTATTGATGTTATGGTCCTTCATGAATACTCCTGTTTGAAGTTTATTTTGCTATTCATTATAAAATGAATCCTGGAGAACAAATATTAAAGATGGTATTATAAAATCTGTGTTCTCAGAAATCTCTTCTGTGAGGAGAGATGGGGAAGATGATGGCAGAGTAGGAGGACCCTAGACTCCCCTTATTCCTCAACTATAACTAGATAACTATCAAATCATCCTAAATATCCCAGAAATTGAGCTGATGACAGGCAGAATGAATTCCACCATGAAAGGTAGAGAAGGGGTCACATCAAAGAAGGTAGGAAGTCCAGAGACATCGTTTGGGACAGAAACAGATCATGGCAACTTGTGTGGGAAGGGAGCCACAGTTGTGGAGAGGGTGAGGGACAGACTAGCATACAGGGGAATACACAGGAAAAACAAATCTCCATAGTAATTAGCTTGGAAAGTGAGTGGGGCTGAATTTGATGAGTTCTTGCAACCAGCCGGGCTTAAGGCCTGTAGTTTTAAAGGTCAGCATGCTTGGCTCTGGGAGAGCTCAGAGGATCCTGGGGTTGGCCTTGGAGAGAAGGAAAGGCAAACATCCCACTGACATACAGCGTGGAAACAGTGATCTGAAGAGCACCTGGGACACACACTGGGGAGGTTATTCACTCATCTTAGAGGGGGTTTCAGAGACAGTATTCACAGATACACCACTCAGGGAATAAAGGAACTTACTGGCACCATTTCCTGTCTCACACCTCAGCATAAGCATAGGGCCACTGCAAGAACCAGAAAAACTCAGACACTATCTAATTTTTTCACCCAACCCCCCTCCAAATGGAAAATTGCCTCCCCCCAGTTACACTTGTCTCAGTCCCAGCACAGTGGGACCTCTTCCCCAAAAGGCAGGCCAAAATCCCTGCTCATACCATGTCTCCCAACACAGGAGTTTGGGGAGCTTCAGTTTGGCAGTGGAGATGACAGGTCTCATTTCACAAGCAGGCCAGAGCACTTAGTTAAAAAGTACCACATTCAGGCCAGGAACCAAACACTTCCCACTACAGGCAAAGACAGCCTCTGCAGATGACTACTCAGAGGGATAAAGAAGACAGGACAAAATGGCAAAACATAAGCAGCACACACTGGAGACACCCCTAGAAGTGCCAGGCCCTAAGGAACAGGGGACACCACACGGCAGGGCACTACAGTACCTCTTCTTCATATGGCCATTAAAATCAAGAACAGGAGACACAGCTGACCTTCATAAAACACAAAAATAGGCACAGACTTAGACAAAATGAGAAGACAGAGAAATTCATCCCAAATGAAAGAAGAGAACAAGGCCACAGCCAGAGATCTAAGTGAAACAAATATAAGCAACATGCCTAAAGAGAATTTAAAGTAATGATTATAAGGATACTTACTGACTTAAGAAAAGAGTGGAAGACATGAGTGAGACCATAAACACAGAAATAAGGAAAAACATAGTAGAGATAAAGGGTTCAATAAACAAAATGAAAAACTTGCTTGATGAAATGTACAGCAGGCTGGAATATACAGAGGAATGAATTCGTGACCTAGAAGACAGAATAATGGGAAATAACTAAGCTGAACCAAAG
Source organism: Panthera pardus (assembly GCF_024362965.1). NCBI lineage: Eukaryota > Metazoa > Chordata > Mammalia > Carnivora > Felidae > Panthera > Panthera pardus. The sequence goes on along the minus strand of NW_026526655.1, from coordinate 48,534,134 downwards.
AGAGAAAAAAGAATTATGGAAAATGAGAATAGATTTAGGGAATTCAGTGACTCCATTAAACGTAATACCATTGATATTATAGAAGAAGGAGGAGGAGGAGGAGGAGGATGAGGAGGAGGAGAAGAAGAAGAAGGAGGAGGGGGGAGGAGGAGGAGGGGGAGGAGGAGGGAAAAAGGGGGGGAAGAAAACTTATTTGAAGAAATAATAGCCGAAAACTTCCTTAACCTGGGGAAGGAAACAGATATCAAGATCCAGGATGCACAGAGAACTCCTATCAAAATCAACAAAAGGTAATCCACACCAAGGCATATCATAATTAAGTTGGCAAAATATAGTGATAAGAAAAAAATATTAAAATCAGCAAGACAAAAGAGGACAATAACTTACATGAGAAGACCCATAAGGCTAGCAGGGATTTTTTAGTAGAAACTGCAATTCAGAAGGAAGTGGTGTGATATATTCAAGGTGCTGAATGGGAAAACTCTGTAGCAAAGAATACTCTATTCAGAGAAGCTATCATTCAGAATAGAAGGAGAGATAAAGAGTTTCCCAGTCAAACAAAAACAAAGGAGTTTATGACCAGTAAACCAGCCCTGTAAGAAATATTAAAGGGGAATCTTTGAATGGAAAGGAAAGAAAAAAATGATACTATGAAGATAGAAACAAAACAATCAGGAAAAATGAATATTTCTGTAAAAAATCAGTCAAGGAACTCACAATATAAAAGTATGTAAAATATAAAAAACATGGGGAGAAGAGGAGAAAAGAATGGGTTCAAATCTAAACAACCATCAACTGAATATAGATTTTTATATGCAGAAGAGGTTATGTACAAACCTAATAGCAACCACAATCAAAAACCACAGATAAATATGTAAATAATAAAGAAGACAAATACAAATATATCGCTAAAGAAAATCAGCAAACCATGAACAACAAAGAGACAAGAAAGGATCAGAGAAAATCTTCCAAACAATCACAAATAATAAAATGACAATCAATACACATTTATCAATAACTATTTGAGTGTAAATGGACTAAATGCTCTAATAAAAAGGCATAGGGTGTCAGATTGGATAAAAAAACAAGACCCATCTATATGCTGCCTACAAGAGACTCATTTGAGACCTAAATACAACTGCAGATGGAGAGTGAGAGGATGGAGAAATATTTATCATGTAACTGGATGTTGAAAGAAAGTCTGGGTAGTAATACTTATGTCACACAAAATAGACTTTAAAAAGGACTTTAACAAATGACAAAGAAGGGTAATATATAATAATAAAGTGTAAAATACAAGAAGATATAAAAATTGTAAATATTTATGCACCCAACATGAAGGAACACAAACACATAAAACAGTTAATAGCAAACATAAAAGATTAACTAATAATAACACAATAATAGTAAGTGACTTTAACACCCATGTTACATCAATGGATAAATCATCTAAACAGATAATAAACAAGGAAACAATGGCTTTAAATGACACACTGGACCAGATGGACTTGACAGTTTTATACAGAACATTCCATAGTAAAACAGCAGAATACACATTCTTTTTCAGGTGTGCATGGGACATTTTTCAGAACACATTGCATATTAGGCCAAAAACAGGCCTCAACAAATTTAGGAAGATCAAAGTCATACCATTCATCTTTTCTGACCACTAGTTTCCATGAAACTAGAAATCAAACACAAGAAAAATCTGGAAAGACCAGAAATACATGGAGGTTACATAACATGATACTAAAAAAATGAATGGGTCAACCAGAAATAAAAGAAGAAATGAAAAGATACATGGAAACAAATGAAAATGAAAACATAATGGTCCAAAAGCTCCTTGGGGTGTAGCAAAAGCAGTTCTAAGAGGGAAGCAATATAGCAATACAGGCTTACCTCAAGAAGCAAGAAAAATCTCAAATAAGCAACCTAACTTCACACCTACAGGAACTAAAAAAAGAACAAACAAAACCTACAATCAACAGAAGGAAAGAAATAACAAAGATTAGAGCAGAAATATATGATATAGAATCTTGAAAAGCAATAACACAGATCAATAAACCCAGGAGCTGGTTCTTTGAAAAGAAATCAATAAAATTTATAAGCCTCTAGCCACACTTATCAAAAAAGACAGAAAGGACCCAAATAAATAAATCACAAATGGGAGAGGAGAAATAACAACAAACACCACAGAAATATAAAAATGTATAAAAGAATATTATGAAACATTATCCAATAAATTGGACAACCTGGAAAAAAATGGATAAATTCCCAGAAACATATAAACTATGAAATCTTAAACCTAAAGGAATAGAAAACTTGAGCAAACCAATAATCAGCAAAGAAATTGAATCAGTAGTCAAAACACTCCCAATAAATAAAAGTCCAGGACCAGATGGCTTCACAAGCAAATTATACCAAACATTTAAAATAGAGTTAATACCTATTCTTCTCAAGCTACTCAAAAAAAAAAAAAAAAAGAAAGAAAGAAAGAAAGAAAGAAAGAAAGAAAGAAAGAAAGAAAGAAAAAGGAAAGGAAGGAAAACTTCCAAATTCATTCTGTGATGCTAGTATTATCCTGATACCAAAACCACAAAGACACAGCAAATATAAAGAACTACAGATCAATATCCATAATAAACATACATGAAAAAATCCTCAACAAAATACAAGCAAGCCAAATCCAACAATATATTAAAAGAATCATTCATCACAGTCAAGCGAGAGTTATTTCTGGGATGCAAGGGTGGTTCAAAACAGTCAATGTGATACATCACGTCAATAAAAGAAAGGGTAAGAAATATATGATCATTTCAACAGATGCAGAAAAAGCATTTAACAAACTATGACATCCATTCATGATAAAAACCCTCAACAAATTAGGTTTAGAGAGAACATATTTCAACATAATAAAGTCCAACTATGAAAAACCCACAACTCATATCCTTAATGGGGAAAAACTGAGAGGTTTTTACATTAGGTTAGGAACAAGACAAAGATGTCCATTCTCACCTCTTTTAGTCAATATAGTACTGGAGAAGAAATAAAAGGCATCTGAATTCACAAAGAAGTAAAATTTTCACTATTTGCAGATGACATGATACTCCATATAGAAAATCTGAAAGACTCCACCACAAAACTGGTAGAAATGATAAACGAATTCAGTAATGTCACAGGATACAAAATCAATGTACAGAAATCTGTTGCATTTCAATACACCAATAATGAAGCAGCAAAAGGAGAAATTAAGAAAACAATCCCATTTACAACTGCACCCAAAACAACAGGATACGAAAGACCTGTAGACTGAAAATTGTAAAACACTGATGAAAGAAACTGAAGATGACACAAAGAAACAGAAAGAAATTCCATGCTCATGTATGGGAAAAACAAATATTGTTAGCATGTCTATACTACCCAAAGCAATATACCCATGTAATGCAATCCTTATCAAAATACCAACAGCATTTTTTCACTGGAACTAGAATAAACTATAATAACTAAAACAAAAATTTTGTATGGAACCACAAAAGACTCCAAATAGCCAAAGGATACCTGAAAAAGCAAAGCAAAGCTTAAGGCATCACAATTCCTAACTTCCAGGTATATTTCAAAGCTATAGTGATCAAAACAGTATGGTATTGATGAAGTTCAACTATCTTTTTTTTTCTTTTATGGATTGTGCCTTTTGTGTGAAGTCTAAGAACTTCTTGTCTAGCTTTAGAACCTGAAGATTATCTCCTATGTGGTTTGTTTGTTTTTTTTTTGTTTTTTTTTTTTTTGTTTTTGCTATAAGTTATATATTTTAAATTTAAGCCCATAAAGCTCATAATCCATCTTAGGTTCATTTGGGGTACTAATTATCTTTAAATAACACATCTTCTATGTAAATCTCAGATAGAATCAGAGTGAAAAACTGTGACAATATCTTTTACATATATAAATATTTATATCTATAAAATGAAGTCTAAAGCATACAATGACATAAAGAGTTGAAAAATCTATTTTTTGTTTATATGATATGAAATTTATCATTAAAAATACCCAAAGTATGGTCAACTCTTTAAATGTATTTAGCTTGAAATATGTTTTTTGTAAAGTCCCCCCAGATTATTAATGATGCTAAGAAAGTAATGAGTCATGATATTCTATTTGCACATACATTCTGTGTTTGACTACTTTTAATACAAAAGATGGTATATAATATGGACATATTACAGTGTAACTAATAGTGTTACTCTCATTGAAAAAATATTGAGGATAAAAGAGGTCTTCTTGCAATGGTAATTTGTTATCTATGTTAAGAACTGAATCACTGACTTTGGTATTTTGCTCAGAGATATTGAGAACTTAAAAGAGCATCCCACCCAACTTTAAAATTAAAACAATACAATACAATACAATACAATACAATACAATACAATACAATACAATACAAAACAAATGAAGGAAAGAAAGAAAGAAAGAAAGAAAGAAAGGGAAAGAAAGAAAGGGACAGAAGAAAATAGCAAGTTCACAAAATTTTCTGAATTGATTGGCAACCAACCAACCAAAAATATGAGACAGAGATGTCTACAGAAAGATGTGAGAGGTACTTGGGGCGCCTGGGTGGCTCGGTCGGTTAAGCCTCCGACTTCAGCTCAGGTCACGATCTCACGGTCCGTGAGTTCGAGCCCCGCGTCGGGCTTTGGGCTGATGGCTCAGAGCCTGGAGCCTGCTTCTGATTCTGTGTCTCCCTCTCTCTCTGTCCCTCCCCCGTTCATGCTCTGTCTCTCTCTGTCTCAAAAACAAATAAACGTTAAAAAAAATTTTTTTTTTAAAAAGATGTAAGAGGTACTCATCTGTAGGTAAAAATATTTCAGGTAGTTTGGTGAAGTGGTGAGGGTTAATTGAATGTGCACTAGTGAGAAAAGATGAAACTCCTAGAAACTTAACATGTAAGAGGATTCTACATTGTTTTACAGGCTTTTGCTCCAAAAGTCCTACTAGGTACTCACAAAAACATCATGAGCATTCTGATAAAGTCTCACCTGTGGTGCAGAACTGGAGAAGGGAAAAAGCAACTGCTTTAGGAATTACACAAAATTCCACCATAACATGCCCTATTTCCCCTATGGAGCAAAAGCTTTTATCTGTAGGAGGAAAGGTGATAAACAACCTTGTTCTTGAGGCACTTAAGAACACCTTTTGTAGCTGGGAGAAGTAAGGCTATCAAATTTAGCAAATATAAGATTCCCAGTTAAATTTCGATTTCATATTAAAAAATAATATTTAGGTAGGTATCTACCATGTAATATTTGTTATTTAAATCAAATTAACCACCATTTATCTAATATTCAAATTTAACTGACCTTCTATAGGTTTTCAGACAATCCTAGGAATGAGGGTACAGTTAAAGACAACACTCTATCTACCACTAAAGAAGAAACAGGACTACCTGCTGAGCTCAGAACTAGGTGAGAGAACACAGGAAGATTGAGAAGGGCAGCCCCTGAGACCCGAGGACACAGAAAATGCCTAAGGCTGATGCTTGACCAGGAAAGACTCTGGAACTGTCATAGCTTGGGAGCAAAATAATGAGAAGCAAAAGCTAATATATGTGAGTTCCTGGACTGGATTCTCAAATATAAAAAAATACACTAGTGGAAAAACTAGTGAAATTCAAATAAAATCTGTAATTTAGTTAATTGCACCAATGTTAATTTCTTCATTTTGGTAATGTACTACTATTATATAACAATAGGATATACAGAATGGTAGCAACAGTTAAACCAGTCTAAATCATTTCAAATAGAAAGTGAAAAAATAATATTACTTTTGTATTATCACAAAATATCAAAAAGATGAAACTAATACAGGATATGGAGAATACAAGCAATTTATTAATATGTAATCATAAAATTACCCTAAATATATTTTATCATATCAGTATATTTTGATATATTTTTTCATATATATAATAACAGTATTTCAATTTGTAATTAGTTAAATGCTTCAATTTTTTATACATTTATTTTCTTTAGGTTTATTTATATTGAGAGAGAGGGGAAAAAATGAGTGAGAGAAGGGCAGAGAAAGAGGGAGAGAGAGAATCCCAAGCAGGCTCTGTGCTGTCAACACAGAGCCCAATGAGGGGCTCAATCTCATGAACCATGGGATCATAATGTGAGTAGAAATTAGGAGTCAGATGCTTAACTTACTGAGCCACCCAGGTGCCTCAATTTTTGTTACATTTAATTCATTATTAGGAGGAAATTATTCTCAATCAGATGTGTATTAACTCCAAATCAGTTAATTTCTCTGTCATGTGTTTTCAATAAAGTCTCAAGAATAGGTTAAATAATACCATCTTTCATAATCTTAAAATTTAGTCGCATATTTTTTCACTCCTGTTCTTAAATATTCAGATTACTATGTAATTTTTTGATGTTTTTCATGAGCATTTATGTAATTAATAAAGTAAGATCAAGCTAAAACATCCAGAACTCAACTTTCATAATATTGATTTCAGATGATTTATTGTGTAATATCCTAAATAAGTTTTTCAGATGTATCCTCATAGTAAAGTTAGGTTATCCATATTGGTAAAAAATATTGCATAAAGAATTCTATGTTCTTTACATTGCACTTTATCAGGTTGCAGATAATTTTATTTTGTCCCCTTCAGATGTAGTTCATTTTCAATTGATTACTTCATATAAAGTTACTTTCCTCCCATATATAATTAATAAGAATTTTAGAAATAGGATCTCTGAAAGTATATAAATAACCTGTCCCTCATCATATTTTTTAAAAATATAATTTATTGTCAAGTTAGCTAACAGACAATGTTTACAGTATGCTCATGACTTCAGGAGTAGATTGCCATGATTCATCACTTATATACAACAACCAGTGCTCATCCCAACAAGGCTCACCTCAATGCCCATCACCAATTTTCCCCTCAGCCCCACCCCCCCCATCAACCCTTAGTTTGTTGTCTGTTTTTAAGAGTCTCTTGTAAGTTGCCTCCCTCTCTGTTTGAAACTATTTTTCCCCTTCCCTTCGTCTGTGGTCTTTTGTTCAGTTTCTCAATTTCCACATATGAGTGAAAACATATGATATTTGTCTTTGATTGACTTATTTCACTTAGGATAATACCCTCCAGTTCCATCCACGTTGTTGCAAATGGCAAGATTTCATTCTTTCTCATTGCCAAGTAGTATTCCATTGTATATATAAACCACATTCTTCTTTACCCTTTCATCAGCTGGTGGACATTTGGGCTCTTTTCATAATTTGGCTATAGTTGAAAGGGCTGCTATAAACATTGGGTTACATGCGTCCCTATGAATCAGCACTCCGTATCCTTTGGATACATTTCTGGTAGTGTTATTGCTGGGTCATAGAGTAATTCCATTTTTTATTTCTGGAGGAACCTCCACACTGTTTTCCAGAGTGACCACCAGTTTGCATTTCCACCAACAGTGAAAGAGGGTTCCCATTTCTCCACATTCTCACCAACATCTGTTGTTTCCTGAGTTGTTAATTTTAGCCACACTGACTGGTGTGAGGTGGTATCTCAATGTGGTTTTGATTTGTATTTCTCTGATGATGAGTGATGTTGAGCATCTTTCATGTGTCTGTTGACCATCTGGAGTTCTTCTTTGGCAAAGTGTCTATTCATGTCTTCTTCCCATTTCTTTGCTGGATTTTTTTTTCGGGTGTTCAATTTGGTAAGTTCTTTATAGATTTTGGATACCAGTCTGTTATCCAATATGTCATTTGAAAATATCTTCTCCCATTCTGCTGGTTGCCTTTTAGTTTTGTTGATTGTTTTCTTTGCATTGCAGAAGCTTTTTATCTTGATGAGGTCCCAATAGTTCATTTTTACTTTTATTTCCCTTTCCTTCAGAGACGCGTTGAGTAGAAATGCAACCTATTCCTGTACATTGATTTTGTATCCTGCAACTTTGCTGAATTCATGGATCAGTTTAGCAGCTTTCTGGTGGAGTCTTTCAGGTTTCCCTTGTAGAGTATCATGTCATCTGTGAAAAGTGAAAGTTTGACTTTTTCTTTGCCAATTTGGATGCCTTTATTTCATCTAGCACTTCAACCCTACGTTAGACAACAGTGGTGAGACTGGACATCCCTGTCATGTTCCTGATCTCAGGGGGAAAGCTCTCAGTTTTTCCCCATTGGGAATGATATTAGTGGTGGGCTTTTCATATATGGCTTTTATGATGTTAAGTTATGTTCCTTTCATCCCAACTTTCTTTAGGGTTTTTATTGAGAAAGGATGCTGCATTTTGTCAAATGCTTTTTCTGAATCTATTTTCAGGATCATATGGGTCTTATCCTTTCTTCTATTAATGTTATGTATCACATTGATTTGCAGATATCAAACCAGCACTGCAGCCCAGGAATGAATCCCACTTGATCATGGTGAATAATTCTTTTAATATATTGTTGAATTCTCTTGTTGAGAATTTTTGCATCCATGTTCATCAGGGATATAGGGATATTGGTCTGTATTCTCCTTTTTAGTGGGTCTCTGTCTGGTTTGGGGATCAAGGTAATGCTGGCTTCACAGAATGTGTCCAGAAGCTTTCCTTCCATTTCTGTTGTTTGAAACAGCTTGGGAAGGATAGGTATTACCCTGCTTTAAATGTCTGGTAGAATTTCTCTGGGAAGCCATCTGGCCCAGGACTCTTATTTGTTGGGAGATTTTTATAACTGATTCCATTTCTTTGCTGGTTACTGGTCTGTTAAAATTTTCTATTTCTTCCCGTTTGAGTTTTGGTAGTGTGTGGGTGTCTGGAAACTTGTCCATTTATTCCAGGTTGTCCAGTTTATTGGTATATACTTTTTTATAGTATTCTTTAAAAATTGTTTGTATTTTTGTGGTGTTGGTTGTGATCTTTCCTTATTCACTCATGATTTTATCTTTGGGTCCTCTCTCTCTTTTCTTTTTGAGAAGTCTGGCTGGAGGTTTATCAATTTTATTTATTTTTTCAAACAACCAGCTCTTAGATTCATTGATCTGTTCTATTGCTTTTTTGTGTTTTGGATTCTATATTGTTTATTTCTGCTCTAATCTTTGTTATTTCTCTTCTTCTGCAGGCTTTGGGATTTCTTTGCTGTTCTGCTTCTAGTTCCTTTAGGTGTGGGGTTAGGTTTTGTATTTGAGATTTTTCTTGTTTCTTGAGATAGACCTGGATTACAATATATTTTCCTCTTAGGATTGCCTTTGCTACATACCAAAGGATTTAGCCTGTCATATTTTTATTTTTATTTGCTTCCATATATTTTTTAATTTCTTCAACTGTCTGGTTGACCCATTCATTCTTTAGTAGGATGTTCTTTAACACCCATGCATTTGGAGGCTTTCCAAATTTTTTGTTGTAGTTGATTTCAAGTTTCATAGTATTTTGATCTAAGAATATTCATGGTATGATCTCCATTCTTTTATATTTATTGAGGGCTGTTTTGTAACCCAATATGTGATGCATCTTGTAGAATGTCCCATGTATACTTGAGAAGAATATGTATTCTGCTGCTTTGGGATGAAAAGTTCTGAATATATCTGTCAAGTCCATCTGGTCCAGTGTATCATTCAAGGCCATTGTTTATTCATTTTTTTGCCTAGATGATCTGTCCACTGATGTAAGAGAAGTATTAAAGTCCTCTGAAATTAACGTATTCTTATCAATAAGATTGCTTATGTTCATGATTAATTGACTTATCTATTTGGGTTCTTTATGTTGGGGGCATAAACATTTACAATTGTTAGCTCTTCTTGATGGATAGACCCCATAATTATGATACAATGCCCTTCTTCATCTCTTGTTATAGTTTTAGTTTAAAATCTAGTTTGTCTGATGTAAGTATGGTTACTCCAACTTTCTTTTGACTTCCAGTATCATGATAGGTCATTCTCTATCCCCTCACTTTCAATCTGAAAGGTGTCCTCAGGTCTAAAATGAGTCTCTTATAGACAGCATAAAGAGGGATCTTGTGTTTTTTATCCATTCTGATACCCTATGTCTTTTGATTGGAGCATTTAGTTCATTTACTTTCAGAGTTATTATTGAAAGATATGGATGTAGTGTCATTGTGTTATCTGTAGGTTTCATGCTTGTGGTGTTGTCTCTGGTCCTTGGTAGTCTTTTCAGCATTCCACTTACAGAGTCTCGCTTAGGATCTCTTACAGAGCTGGTTTAGTGGTAATGAGCTCCTTCAGTTTTTTTTTTTTGTTCTTGTTTGTTTGTTTGTTTGTTTGTCTTGTCTGGGAGCCTTTATGTCTCCTTCATTCTGAATATTAGCTTTCCTGGATAAAGGATTCTTGGCGGTGTTATTTTTCCTATTCAGCATATTGACTACTTCCTGCCACTCCCTTCTGGCCTGCCAAATTTCAGTGGACCGGTCTGCTAATACTCTTATGTGTTTACCCTTTTGGTTAAGGCCCATTTGTCCCTAGTTGCTTTCAGAATTCTCTCTTTATCTTTGTATTTTGTCAGTTTCACTATGAGGTGCTATGGAGATTCCTACTTTTGTTAAATCTCAAGGGAGTTCTCTGTCCCTCCTGGATTTGGATGTCTGCTTCCTTCCTCAAATTAGGAAAGTTCTCAGCTATCATTTGTTCAAATAAACCTTCTGCCCTTTTCTCTCTTTTCCTTCTCCTTCTCCTTCTTCTTCTTCTGGAACTCCTATGATATAAATATTATTACATTTTATTTCACTTAGATCTCTATTTCTCTCCTGTGGTCTAGTATTTTCTTATCTCTTTCTCAGCTTTATCATTCTCCATAATTTTAGCTTCTATTTCATTTATTCTCCCCTCTGCTTCCTCCACCCTTGCAGGCACTGCATCTAGGTTATTTTGTACCTCATTTACAACATTTCTTAAATTGTTGTGACTATTTCTTAGTTCCTTGACCTCTGTAGCAATAGATTCTCTGCTGTTTTCTATGCTTTTTTCAAGCCCAGCTATTAATCTTATGGCTGTTATTCTAAATTCTTTCTCAGATATATTATTTATGTCTGTTTTGAGCAATTCTCTAGGTTTCATTTATTCCCAGAATTTCTTTTGAGGAGAATTCTTCCATCTCATTATTTTGGCTAGTTTTCTGTCCTTTATGTGTTTTAATAGCTTGTTATGTGTCCTGCACCTGCAATCACTACTATATTAAAAATGGGTCATACACTGTCTAGGTCCTGGCCCTTCAGTAGGTGTTTTTGGAGTGTGTTGCATGCTGTCTGTTGTTGTGACTCTGGCTGCTTTATCTCCCTACTCATAGTGGTTTTCTGGGCCTTCCACCAGGTGTGCTTTCATTTGTGCATTGAAATAACCCTGGAAATTTTTTTAAAAGGTGGAGGATGGAAGAAGCCTTATTCCATCCAAAAAGAGAAATGACAGGGGTTGGAAAAAAGAAAAGAAAAAAAAAATGACTAGGCAGAGAATCAGGGAAACTATATGGCTTAATCCAGACAGAGAGAGAGAGAGGAAAATAAAGAAGGAGATACAGAAGAGGTGCAAAAAGAATAGATTAAAAAAGTCTGCTTAAACAAACCAATAACCAGAATATCCAGAATAGAGAAGGGAATAAGAGGAAGAAAGGAAGCAGAAAAAAAAAATACACACACATACACACACACAATAAGAATTGACCAAGAATCAAATCAGAAAGTGCAAAACCACTGGACACATACATGATGGTGCCTTGGAACCAGAGGCTGTGCTGGTCTGAAGGAGGAGCTGTCTGTTTCAGTCACTGTCAGTATTCCTCCGTTACCAGTTACCCAGGCACAGAGGGGCGTGGTTTGGTGTAGGCAGTTCCACCTGTCCTGTTCCCTGAAGCCCCACCTTGTTGGTAATGGGGAGAAAAATGGTGACACTCCAGTCTCTCCTCCCTGGACCGGGTGTCCCAAACCACTCTGTTCAGGCCATCTTCACAGTGCCAAGTGGGCCCAAGTGCAAGTTGGTCCGTTTGTCCCACTCCACAGTCTCCCACACTTCTCTGGCACTTGGCTGGGATTCAAACCCTGATGTCTTAAAAGATCCCACTCCTTGAACCCTGGATCTAGGGAAGTGCCACTCCACCCAGCTGACAAAGGGCCTCTGGATGCTGGGAGCCTGCAGGGTTTTTTGACCTTGGAGTGGCTATATACCTTCTTCCCACTGAACTCAAGGGAAGGGACTTCTCTCTCCAACTGTGCCTCTGAGCTCACTACCCATCCACCTGAAGAACACGTACAGAGGGCAGCCCCAGTCCGGAGAAAGTCTCTCAACCAGGGATCAGTTTGAAATTGGTTCTTTCTCTGTTTTTTCCATTCCCAAGTCCATGGTTTTTCTCTTGTCTAAATACAATCCTATACTTCCACAGCCTCTCTTTCTCTTCCTTTTGTCTCTCCACAGAAGGGGATCCCTCCCTTCTGTGCCTATGCCTCCTGTTTTATCTCTCCCAATTTGCAATCACGCACCTCTGGCCTGCGAAGTTGTCCCCATGGGTCTCTGGTGAGGTTTTTGTCACTCTGTAGCCCGGATTCCGGGAATTCCAAGTCTTCTGGCCTCAATGCTACTGTGTTTGAGGGACGAGGGAACTCAGGTCCCCCTACTTCCCTGCCATTGACTCCTCCCTCATCAAATTTTTAATTTATATCTTTAGGTATTTATTTGTTTTTCTTTCACTTTGGACTCATGGTTTCCTATTTTACTAAATAAATTTTAATCCCTCACTATCACTGGAAGCACAGTAAGGAAGTGTTGTTATGCCTCTCAACATTCTGTAGGTTGATTATATTCTGTTCAACATAGTTCAAGGGTTTGCCAATGCATTAAGATTAGAAAAGTAGTGAATTGGGATAACATTTCTGCATTACCCTTCATTCTATATTATCCTGCAATACATTTTACAAGTATTCTTGTTTGCTTCTCTCCCCAAAATTATCCACTTTATACTTGTTTCTTGAATCCCATGAGATTGCCAGAATTTCCACTGGCTTTTCTGTGACTTAAACAACAGCTCTATTCTGAAGCCCTCTCCTTGGATTTAGCAAGACTTGGCAAATACTTTCAGGGAAGAAACTACTATTGAATATCTACTCACTTCTCTGCAGTTTCCTTCTCTCTAAAGTTTACATCCTTAGATAATTTGCCTCAGTAATTATATGCTGAATTAAAGCAAATGCTTGACATTTTATCCAAATTTTCTATATGTTCTCAGCAGGAACATTGTTCTGCTGCAATCCATATCATAATAGACCAAGAATATTTTTGTCTAATAAAGCTTTTGATAAATTATATTCTCTGGCAAAAAGTTTGGGATTTCAAATTCTGTGTTGTAAGTATATATATATATATTTTTTTCTTTATCTAATACCTAATAAAAAAAGGTAAGTTAGTTCATGTATATGACTACTCTATAAATTAACGGAACAAGGAAGGATGATCAAATGTGGAACAAAGTTTCCTTAGTAAATTGTGTGGTGTTTAACCTCCAGACACAGAAACGGGTATTTATTTCAGACTCTGAAATTTTGTTCTATAATCTCTTAAATCTTTATCCTTTAAAAACAGGTGTGCTGAACTGGATGTTGAAGAAATAAAATACAACTAACAATAATAGTTCCATTATTTAACTCTTCTCAACCCTCTGATCACATGAATTCAATGATTGGTACAAATGGAAATCAAAGTTCAAGAGTTATTTCCAGTGGTAAATTAACAAAACCATTTATTATATAGATGATAGTAACCAGAGATTAGCTATAAAATATCTCATGATATTAACATTATGAGTTATGAGTGTTATGAGTAAAATAACAAATTTATTACCATTACCTTCTTTTACCATTACCTACATTTACTTATGATGTAATTTTTCTATGTATCTTTATATAACTTGAAATTAAGAAAGGGTTTATAGGGTGGAATTCTCCCGACCTTCAATGTATCAGGCTGAAACGGAAAAATCTGCTGTCAAGACTACTGTCCAGAACCCAAGAAAGTATAACTACTGCACTGATATATCATATATGGATACTGAGATATAACTGTATTTGTGTTGCTTGGGGATAGCTAGAGAAGTTGGAGTTCTGTGTGAAACCCATCTCAAAATTTCCAAGTCTAGTTCAACCGGCTCCATTAACCAGCATATATTTGAATAATTAATATAAATTTTATTTCATAAATTTTTATTTAGGAAATATTTCACTTGATTAAAGGAATAAATCCTAAATTATATTAAAATCTCTTACGAGGAGTGCCTGGGTAGCTCAGTCAGTAAAGCATCCGACTTTGGCTCAGGTCATAATCTCACAGTCCATGGGTTTGAGCCCTGCATCAGGCTCTGTGCTGACAGCTCAGAGCCTGAAGCCTGTTTCAGATTCTGTGTCTCCCTCTCTCTCTCCCTCTCCCTTCCCCTGCTTGCACTTTGTCTCTGTCCCTCTCAAAAAATAAATAAACATTAAAAAATTTATTTAATTAAAAATGTTTAAGAACAATTGTCCATAAAGGCAGAGAAATATGTGATTCTCACTTACTCTTTTATTATTTTACCTCAGGTTTATTGAAATATAATTGACATACATATTTTTTATCCTCATTTATTTTTAGAAAAAGAGCAATAATATTAGTCAAATTGGAATAACTTGAAAATACTTAATGTGAAAATTAAAAGCATATAAGATTTTAAAAAGCTTTTTTATAGAACTAGTGGCCTCATGTAACCTCACATTCAGACTTGATTTGGGTTCTCAAACTATGAGCTGTACAGGCCTTAGGCCTTGGACTGTTGCCCTGCTAAGGCAGGGAAGCTAAATTTACAGCCCAATTTACTACTGAATATAGTACACAGTACTGACAATCTAGTAAGCCTGACCAGAGAATTCAAGCAACCATGGAGCCCATTCTACAGGCTCACTCAGGTAAGGAATCAAGCCAGCAGGCTATCCAACTGTTCTCAGCAGTGGCACACTACCCCATCCCTGTCCTCAGAGCTCAAACAGTTACTTCTCCTGAAAGTAGGCTAAAAAGCAAGCCCCATCCATGGAAAAACATTACACACACATACACCCAAAAACCCAAAGATTAAGATGACTGGTGAAGAACTGTCTCTGATGAAACAAACATGTAAAGTCTGAAAGAGGAGCCCTATTAATCAAATGTCCAGACATCAATGTAAGGAATCAAAGATCACAAAAAACCCTCTAATGACTAACTTTAAAGAAATGGGGAACTATAAACAGTCAAAGAATGTAGAAAAATCCACCTAAGGAAGTTTAGTGAACTGTAAGAAAACACAAACAACTAAATGCAATTAGGAAAACAATGTATGAACAAAATGAGAAGTTCAACAAAGAAATAGCAACAATCAAAACAAAAGAAAACAAAACAAAAACAAACAGAAATCTTGCATTTGAAAAATACAATAACTGAACTGTACTGAATTATCCATAATTAGAGTTTCAAAAGTAGACTCAACCTTGCAGAAGTGTCAATAACCTGGAGGATAAGACATTGGAAATTACCTAGTCAGAGGAGCAAAAAGTAAAAAATAAAAAGGGGTAAAGAAAGCCTACAGGAATTATAGGACATAATAAAAAGAAACAATATTCAAAATTATGGGAATTCCAGAAAATGAAGAGATGGAAAGGGATGGAAAGTATGTTTAAAGCAATAACAGCTAAAACCTTCCCAAACCTGGGAAGACAAACAGACATCCAGATACAAGAAGCCCAAAGATTCCAAACAGGCTCAACCCAAACTGGGTTACACTGAGACACATAATAATTAAATTGTCAAAAGTCGAAAAAAAAAAGAAAGAATTTTAAGAGCAAAAAAAGAGAGAAGTTCCATACAAAGGAACCCTCATAAGACTATAAACAAACTTCTCAACAGAAACTTTTCAGGTCAAGAGAGAAAGGGATTCAAAGTATTGAAAGAAAATAATTCTCAACAAAGATATTCTATAATTGGTGAAACTCCTTCAGAAACAAAGAAGGAATAAAGACTTTTCATAAAAAAACAAAAGCTGATGGAGTTCATTACTGCCAGTCCTGCCTTATAAGAAAATCTAAAGGGAGTTCTTTGAGTAGAACTAAAATATCCTAATTAACATAATAAGAACACCAAAAGATAGTTTAAATCTCAATAGTACTGGTAAGTATAAAATCATAGTTCAATTTTGCAATATGGTAATAGTGGTACATAATTCACTTACAACTCTAGTTCAAAAATTTAAAAAAAGAACATAGCAAAAATAACCATAAATACAGAATCTGTTATTAGTTACACAATATAAAAAACATGTAAATTGTGAATTATTCATAATTAAATAGAGTCTCAATAGTAGAGAGGGGCAGAAAAGTGAAAGTGTAGAATATACAACATCTATTGAAGTTAAGTAGTTATCAACTTGAAATAGGATATTTTATTTAAGACTCATGGTGACCAAAGGGAAAATCCTATAATAGCTACACAAAGGAACATGATAAAAAGTCAAAGCATACTTATACCAGAAGACATTAAAACACACAAAAAAAGACAACAGAATAAACAAAGAAAAATAGATCTATAAAACAAACAAAAAAGAACACATGGCAATAAGTCCTTATCACTAATTACCTTAAATGTAAATGGATCAAACTTTCCAACTAAAAAAAACATGAAATGACTTAATGGACACACAAAACAAAACAAAAATAAACAAAACCACACTATGATGCCTATAAGAGATTCACTTAGCCTTAAATAAAAACATACATAGACAAAGTGAAATAATGGAAAAAGACTTTTCAAGCAAATGGGGTAGTCAAAACAAAGAAGAAAAAGAGCAGGGGAAGTTATAACAGACAAAATAGGCTTTAAAAGTGGTAAAAAGAAAAAAAGAAGGTCATTATATGGTTATAAAGGGATCAATAAATCAAGAAGATAATAACAATTGTGAATATTCATGCAACCAGCATTGGAGCTCCTAAATATACAAAGCAAAACCAAAAGAGCTTGTAAGTAAAAATAGACAGTAATGCAATAATAGTTGGAAACTTTAATATCCTACCCTCAGCAATGGATAGATCATCCAGATAGAGAATCAATCAGAAAATAGTGGATTTGAACAACACTATAGACCAAATGAATCTAACAGACACATACACAACAAAGGCAGAATACACATTCTTCTCAAGTGCACATGAAACATTTTCTAGGGTAGACCATATGTTAGGCCACAAAACAATTATTAGTAAATTTAAAAAGACTGAAATCGTAATAAGTATCTTCTCTGTTCATAATGGCATAAAAGTAGAAATCAATAACAAGAATAAACCAGAAAATTCACACACATGTGGAAATCAAACAGTACTCTCTTGAACAATCAATGGATCAAAGAAGAAATTAAAGGGAAAATTAAGAAGTTTCTTGACAAGTAAAATGGAAAAACAACATACCAGAACCTATGGGATGCAACAAACGCAAGAGGTAACTTCATAGCAATAAACACCTACATTAAAAAACAAGGAATATCCCAAATAAACAACCAAATAATACACTGAGCCCAGAGTTAGCAGAAGAAAGGAAATAAATAAAAATTAAAGCAAAAATAAATGACATAGGGAAGAGAAAACCAACAGGAAAGATTAACCAAACTATGAGTTGGTTCTAAAGATAAACAGCATTGACAAACCTTAGCTAGATTAACCAAGGAAAAAAAAGAGAAAGGACCTAGATCAGCAAAATTATCAGTGAAAAAGTAGACATTACAACTGCTGCCACAGAAACTTAAAGGACCATGTGGCTACTATGAACAACTATATGCCAGCAAACTGGAAGGCCTAGAAGAAATTGAAAAATTCTTAGAAAGTTACAACTTACCAGACTGAATAAGGAAGAAATAGAAAATCTGAATAGAACAATTACTAGTAAAGAGATTGAATCAGTAATCAAAAATCCAACCAGAGAAAAGCCCACAACTAGATAGCTTTACTGGTGAATTTACCAAATATTTAAGACAAATTAACACCAATCCTCAAATTCTTCCAAAAAACTGAAGAGTAAAAAATTGAAGATGAAGGAACACTTCCAAACTTGTTTTACAAAACCAGCATTACCCTGATACCAAAACCAGAAAAGAACGCTACTAGAAAATAAAAGCACAGGCTAATATCCTTGATAAATATAGATACAAAAATTTTCAATAAAATACAGCAAGTCAAATTCAGCAGCATATTAAACGGATCATTTACCATCATCAAATATGATTAATCTTCAGAATGCCAAAATGCTTCAACATATGTGAATCAATCAATATGATAGATCACGTTAATGGAATGAAAGAAAACAATCATAGACAAAGAAAAACGCATTTGACAAAATTCAACAATTACCCATGATAAAAACTCTTAACAAGTTAGACATAGAAGGAACATATTTCAACATAAGGCCATATATGACAAACCTTCAGTTAGCTTTATAGTCAATGGTGAAGGAATGAAAACTTTTTCTTTAAAAAGAGGAACAAGACAAGGGTTTCCATTCTCACCTACTCCTACTCAGTATAATGCTGGAAGTCCTAGCTAGAAAAATGAGGCAAGAAAAAGAAACAAAAGGTATCATAATTGGAAAGAAAGAAGTAAAATTTTCCCTATTTGCAAATGACAGGATTTTATAGAGAGAAAATCCTAAAGACTCAACTTAAAACTGTTATGTCTAATCAATGAATTCAGTAAAGTTGAAGAATACAAAATTAGCATTCAAAAATTATTGCCATTCTATATACTAACAATGAAATTTGTGAAAAAGAAATAAATTGATCCTATTTTCAATAGCATCAAAAACAATAAAATGTTTAGGAGTAAATCTAAGGACACAAAAGATGTCTATGTTGAAAACTGCAAGACACTGGTAAAAGAAATTGAAGAAGGCACAAATAAATGGAAAGGTATCTTGTATACATGGACTGGAAGAATTGTATTTTTAAAATGTCAATACCACTGAAAGCCATGTATGGAGTCAACTCAATCCCTATTAAGATTGCAATGGCATGTTTTAGACAAGTAGAAAAAAAAAACACTCCTAAAATTTATATGAACCACAAAAGACTATGAATAGCCATAAAAAATCCTAAGAAAGATAAACAAAGCAGAAGGTATCATACTTCTTGCTTTCAAGCAATAGTATAAAGTTATAGTCATCAAAATATTATGATAATGGCATAAAAAAAAGACAAACAGACCAACTGAACAGAATTGAGAGAGAAGTAAACCCAAGCAATATCACCAACTAATATTTGACAAGGGAGCCAATACTTAGTGGAGAAGACAGTCTCTTCAATAAATGGTGCTAGGATAATTGGATATTTACAGGTAAAAGAGTGAAACTGGACCTATATCTTATACCACTCACAAAAATTAACTAAAAATAGATTATTATCTCACTTATATATTGAATCTTAAAAGAAAAAAAGCAAACTCATACAAAGCGAGATCACATTTGTGCTACCAGAGGCAGGTGGAAGGGGAAGAGGACTTGGAGGAAGGTGGTCAAAAAGTAAAAACTTCCAGTTATAAGATAAATAAGCATTGCATTAGGGATTTAATATACAACACAATTATTATAGCAAAAGCTTCTGTATAATATATAGGAAAATTGTTGAGAGTAAATCCTAAGAGTTCTCATCACAATAAGAAACATTTTTTCTATTATTCTTTGTTCTTTCTTTTTTTATTGTATGTATATGAGAAGATTGATGTTAACTGAACCCATTGTGGTAATTTTCACAGCATATATAAATCAAACCCTCATGCTCTATGCCTTAAACTTATATAGTGAAGTATGTCAATTATTTCTCAATAAAACTAGGAAAGAAGAAATAAAAGGAAAACAAGAAATTATCAGATTAATGACAATTAAAATAAATTTTTAATAGCAAATATACCCTAAAACATAGCTAAATAAAATCCTTCAAGCATAAAGGAAATGATAAAAGAGATGGCAAGCAAAAATAAGTGAAAATACGATAGGCTTGTCTTTTCCTCTTGAGTTTCCTAAATTATGCCAAGTGGTTAAAACAAAAATTGTAACATTGTCTAATGTGGCCCTACGTGTATATAAAAGAAGTATTTAATACAATTGTATTATAAACAGGGCAGGATAAAGGAACACAGAAAGTTAATTTTCTATGCTCAAATTACAGTAGACTATAATAAAAAAGCAGAATGCACATTTTTTCAAGTGCCCACAGAAAATATACCAAAAGTAGATGACATTTTAAGCCATAAAACAAACCTCAACAAACTTCAAAAAAGTTAATAAATGGAAATAATACAATGTATGTTACCCAACCACGGTCAAATCAAACTGGAAATCAGTAACAGAAATATAACAAAAAATTTCTACAAAAACACAGACATTAATCACTACACTTTCATATAATCAATGGTTTAAAAAAGTCTCAAGGAAATCAAAACATACATTGAGCTGAATGAAAGCAAAAATACAACATATTAAAGTCTGTGGGACACAGGTAAAGTAGGGGCAAGGGGGAAACTCACAGCAATAAATGCACACATTAGAAATGAGGATAAACTCTAAATCTATAATCTAACTTCCCAATTCAAGAGCCTAAAAAAAGTAGAGCAAAATAAATTCCAATCAAGCAAAGGGAAGGCGATAATAAATATAGGAAGTGATAAAATTGAAAATAGAAAAACAATACAGAAAATCAATGCAACAAAGAGTTTGAATGTTTGTTCTTTGAAAAGACCAATAAAATTGACAAACCTCTAACAGACAAGAAAAAAAAGACAAAACAACAAATACCAAAATCAGGAATGAAGCAGGAAGTATCACTACAGATCCTGCAAACATCAAAGGAAAATAAATGACTACTACAACTAATTCCAGAACCATAAATTCGGCAATTTAGAGAAAATGCCAATGCTTCAAAATGTACACCTAACACAACCTACCCAATATTAAATAAACAACTTAGTAGCCCCATAATTATTAAGGAAATGGATTCGTAATTTAAAACTTTCAAAAAAAGATCCCAGGCCTTGATAATTTCACTGGAGAATTTTATGAAACATTTAAAGGATAATTAACATTGATTCCATACAGTTTCTTTCAAAAAAACAGAAGAAGACAGAAATAGAGGGAGTGTATTCTCAATTTCATTTTTTGAAATTGGTGTCATACTGATGCCAATACCAGACAAAACCAATTCAAAAAAAGTACACTAAAGTGCAATATCCTTCATGAATACAGAAAGAAGAAATCTTTAAATTGTTAGCAAATAGTTCTGCAATATGTGAAAAGAATTATATTCATGACCAGCTGGGACTTATTTCAGAGATGTAAGGTAAGTTCAATTTAAAAAAAATCAATGCAAGACATCACACATAGGCCAAAGAAGAAAAATCACATGATGATATCATGTGATACAGAAATAGAATTTGAACAATTTGAACACCCATTTATAGATAAAAACTCTCAGGAAACTAGGAACACAGGAGAACTTGCTTAACTTACTGAAGAATATACACATAAAACTCATAGCTAACATTATGCTTAATGATGAAACACTAAATGCTTTCAAAAATACCCACTCTCACCACTCCTACTTGGAGTACTGGAAATTTTAGTGCAATAATGTAAGAAAAAGAAATAAAAGGCATACAGATCAGAAAATAAAACTGCTCTTATTTTCAGATAACATGACTATGTTGAAAATCCCAAGGAAAAAAAAACCAGTATTAATATGATAATAACATATTAGCAAAGAACATATGGGTAAAAAAAATTAGCAATACAATATCATTTATAACTCAAAAGGATGAAATATTTGAGTGCTAATCTAGCAAGCCATGTACAGAACTTTCATGCTAAAACAACACAATGCTAATGAAAAAAACTCCAGTAACACATGCATAGACACACTGTGTTCATGGATTGGAAGACCTAATGTAATAATGTGTCCATTCTCCCCAAATTGATTGATAAGTATAACTCAGTTCTTACCAAAATTTCAACAGGAATTTTTTGTAGATATGACAAGATTGTTCTCAAATTTATGTGAAAAGAGAGAGGTTCTGGAATAGTAATTTTTTTAAAAAAAAATATAAAATAAAGTGACAAGAATGGCTACCTGATTTTTAACTCATTATTTAGGTACAATAATCAAGACTGTATGATATTGATGGAGGCATAGACATATAGATAAACTAACAAAATTGGGAACAAATAAGCCAATTGGATTTTTTTACAAAGATGCAAAACAATACAATGGAGGAAAGATAGGTTTTTCAATAAATCGTGCTGGAGCATTTGTATACCCATAGGCAAAATAACATACCCAAATCTCACGCTTTATGCAAAAAAGAACTAAAAATGTAACACAGACTTAGTTGTAAAATGTAAAACTACAAAAAAAATCTTTTGGAATTAGGGACAAGCAAGTGTTTCTAAATTTAACACCAAAAGCACAATTTATAATAGGAACACTAAACTTCATCAAAATTAAAAACATTCTCTGTGACAGTCTGTTAGAGAATAAATAGAGAAGCTATAGAGTGGGAGAAAATATTTGCAATCAACATATTCCTCAAGGGACTAGTTTTGCATATATGAAGAATTCTCAAAGACTTAGAGTAAAAAAACAGAAAACAACTCAATTAGAAAATGGCAGAAGATACAAATAGACATTTACCTGAAGATCTACAGATGGCAATGATCACATGAGGAGACATTCAACATCATTAGTTATTACGATAATGCAATATCACTCTAAGCCTATCAGAATGGTGAAATAAAAATCAGTGACAACATCAAATTCTGATAAAGATGTGGAGAAAATGGATCACTCATATATTGGTGTTGGGAATATAAAACGACATGGCTGCTCTGGAAAAGACATTGGTAGTTTCTTGTAAAATTAAACTTGTTACCATCATATGATCCATGAATTGCACTCCTGAGCATTTATCCAGAAAAATGAAAATTTATGTTAACACATAAACTTCCACATGAATGTCTTAGAAGTTTTATTGGTAATATCCAAAGGTACACTGAACTGTTAAGTGAGACTAGAGCACAATGAGATTTCCAGAAACAATAGATAAAACCATTATATCTTTATGACACATAAAGGGGTGACACATAATGAAGTATTTTCTTAAAGTGCTGGAATCTAAATATTATTGAAATGATAGCTTACAGATTATAGGTTAAATTAAACTTATAGGTTAGCCACATTAAACTAAAAAGGTAAAAAAAGAAGAAAGGTTTTTATTTGTGTTTACTATAATAGAATAGTATAAATATCAAATGTTTGGACAACAGAAAATAGCTACTTGTTTCCATTTTTTACAGTCATCTTGAAGTTATAATACTTTACATATAGCTTTAGCTATGGAGTATTTAAGTTTTAATATCTATCAGAAAGCCAATTTTACTCATTTTGCATAATGTTGTGTAAATGGAAAAGTATAAAGTCATGTATAATTTTTATTTAATTTTATTGAAAAATATATATCAAATAATTTCAATGTGCTAGTTTCTGTTTTTGATGAGTATGGGACAGAAATAATTTGTATAAACTTTACACATAAAATTTCGTGTTGCTGGAAACAAATTTGAAAAGCAAGCATATGATATATCAGATGGTAAGAACTGTAAAAAAAGTTAAGTGCATTATTAAATTATTAATATTATTATATCATTTAAAGAAGATAGTAACAGAGCTGTATTTCATAAAGGGAAGTCAAGAAAAGTATTTAAGGGGCGCCTGGGTGGCTCAGTCAGTTAAGTGTGTGACTTCAGCTCAGGTCATGATCTCATAGTTCATGAGTTCGAGCCCCACATTGGGCTCTGTGCTGACAGCTTAGAGCCTGGAGCCTGCTTCAAATTTTATGTCTCCCTCTCTCTCTTCTCCTCCCCTGCTCATGCTGTCTCTCCTTCAAAAATAAATAAAAACATTAAAAAAATTTAAAAAAAAAAAGAAAAGTATTTAAACAGTGTTCTTAAGAAAGGGGAAGAATAAACCATGCAGACAGAACCACTGAAGACCTCTCCAGTTAGGCAAGTAAACATTCCCCAGTAGTGAGCAAGCCTGGCATGTTTAAGGCATTACAAAAAGGCCATTGAGGTTGGGTAAATGAAAGGAGAAAGCGATAGGCAATGAAGTTCAAGAGTTGCGTAAGACTTGGGGAATTTATAGTAGTAAACTGGGAGGCCCTTAAAGATAATGAGCAGAGAAATGACACACTCTAAATTATGTTTATAAGGATAAACTATAAAAAGGTAAAGAAACCAGTACTGACGCTATTGCAATAATCCACTTAAGAAGTAATCATGGTTTAGGACAGAGTGTTAAAAGTGAACATGGAGAAAAATGACATTCTGGATATATTCTGAAGAGAGAGATAACAGAATTAGCTAAATAATTAGGTATGGAGTGTAAGAAATAGAGAAAAGTAGAAAATGTCTTCAAGATTTTTTCCATCAACTGAAAAGAGTCACATTGCCATTTTTTGAAGTGCAGAAGTCTATAAGAAGAAAAAACTCCAAAATATGATTTTTAAAAATGTCATACTTAAATATTTTTAATAATTTAAAAGAGATGTTGAGTATATCCTTGACTATAGGAGTCTGAGGTCTAGGAACAAAGTTTGACTAAAGATACACCAATTGTGTAAGAAGCATGTGCTTAAATTCACAGGATGAAAATAATTCTTTTCAAAATTTAAGCTTTATTTGAGTTCACAATTTAAAGAAGAAAAGTAAAGGGGCACCTACGTGGCTCAGTCAGTTAAACATCAGACTCTTGATTTTGGTTCAGGTCATGATATCGCAGTTCATGAGTTCGAGCCCCACATCAGGCTCTGCACTGTCAGTGTGTAGCCTGCTTGGGATTCTCTCTCTCTCCCTTTATCTCTGCCCCTCCCCACTCTCTCTCTCAAAATAAATAGATAAACTTAAAAAAAAAGAATAGTAATTATTATGAAGATAAAAATTTTTATTTAGGTCAGAAAAAATAAAACCGGTTTTTAAAAACTGAGATATAATTGACACATAACATATTATTTTCAGGTATCAGTTCTTACTAGAATATAAGAACTTTGGTATTTTTATTTTGTTAAGTAGTAGCTGTAAAAAGTATTTTGTTCCATTTCTAGAAGGAGACATAATATTAATTAAACTACCAACAACTTAAAAAACTTATATAAACAATGTTAAAGATTTTAAAGTCTCACTAATGTTAGTTCCTATGTTTTCTATACATTTAATAATAGTTACAATCTGATTATTTCATTTTGCCCAAGGGAAATCTATGCAAGTTAGGAAAATCTATAGACTTCAAAGCACACTATCATAACATGTAATAAAATAATCACTTTCATTGTCACCTATCTTATAAAAGATTACCCAATCATATATTGAAAATAAATAAATAAATAAATAAATAAATAAATAAATAAATACAAACAAATAATCTTGCAGGGGAAAAAAAAAAAAAAAAAGATTACCCAAGCTGCTACACAGTTTAAAATGTCTTTTGTGGTGCCTGGGTGGCTCAGTCAGCTGAGCGTCCAACTTTGGCTCAGGTCATGATCTCACAGTTCGTGAGTTTGCGCTCCACATCAGGATCCCCTGTCTACCTCCGTCTCTTCTCCTATCAGACTCACGTGCATGTGCACACACTCTGTCTCTCAAAAATAAACAGGCATTTAAAAATACAATGAAATAAAACAGAATGTCTTTAATGTTTCTCTTATGTTGTCTATAGTCAGGAAAAATTATATTTGTTCCTTCAAGAAAAAATTGCAATTGAGCAGTTTCTTTTTGTTTTAAGTTTATTTATTTATTTTGAGAGAGACAGAGACAGTGTGAATGGGAGAGGGGAAGAGAGAGAGGGAGAGAGAGAGAGAATCCCAAGCAGGCTCGACAGTGCAGAGCCTGATGTGGGGCTCGAACTCATGAATCGTGATATCATGACTTGAGCTGAAAACATGAGTCAGCCGATTAAATGACTGAGTCATCCAGGCGCCCCTTAAGCAGTTCCTCTTGAAAGAAAAATTCCTTTTTCCACTGCTCTGTAGAGTGGCATTATTGTCAAGTAAGAATATAAACCACTAAACTGGAAAGGATGAAAATGGAATTCTTTTCATAGGAGAATTTAAGCAATCTTAAATGAATCCTTGGTGCAGGTCCTGATTTAAAGTGATTTCATAATATCAAGACTTCCTTTAGAAGTCTATAGAAATGCTGGATAGAACTGTTTTTTAAAAGTTGTTTTTTTAATCAGTGTAGTCAATAGACAAATATTTTGTGCACTTACTATATACTCAACATCACACTATGTATTTGTCTTGTAAATACACATAAGACATACTTATTAAGTAGCATACAAAAAAATTATGGGAGAAAGTCCAGTCTAGATTTTCATGAAGGTAGTTTATTTGAGACAGCCCTCAAGAATCAGATTCATAGAGGAGTGAGTAATGCAGAGTTAGATAGAGGGGAAAATTGCACTCTAACATTGTTGTGACAGAGCTTCAGCTCCCACTAAGGCTCTAAAGCAGCGATGGCCCTTCAGAGGTATCACAAGTTGGAGTAGGCCTTGTGTTCCTACATCTACCAGTCTTTAAAAGAAGGCTACTCCCAAGAAGGAGGCATGGTTTTGAGTGAGGCAGCACAATTGGCAGAAGGCTGTTCCCAGAGTGGAACAGAACTGTGAGCAATCAGCTACATAGAAATCTCTGTGGAGAATGTGTACTTTGTTTCTCAAGTGGGAGACCTGGGCTCTTGGAGCTGCAGGTGCTACTCACCATCTTCACCCTCCACTACCATCTGAAATTCCTCTTATGATTGGGGGAATAACCAGATCTTCCCCTCAAAAAAAAAATCTGACTTGGTGGTCACAATCCCTTCCCAGACTTTGGGGCTGCTGTACTTGCCCAATTCCTATCAAAATTGTTTATGAGGGAATACACTATGTCACAGTGAATCACCTGGGTGCCAAACATAATCTTACTTTTCCCTACTGTGTTATTATAGTTCTATTTATTCTGGATGATAAGGAGTATGGTTAAAGAGAGCCACACCTGCTTTCAACCCTAAGTTCTAGGGCTTATGGATTCTACCAACTGGGAAATAGCACTAGATATTGATTTAGGAAAAAAATATTGCATCTTAGAGAATGGAAGCTATACTCTCAGGATATTTTTTCCAAGCTGATACTGCATCTCCACCTGTAAAAGGCCATCTTATCACTTTATAATACTGGAAGACTAAGGTGGTGTACTATGTAACAGGACCAGACAATTTCATGGTCATATGACTACTGTTATACTACCTTAGTTAATGCAATGTTATGTAGGATTCTATGTTGGTTAATTAAGTGCTCTGTAAGCTCTTAGATATGCTGCCTAAGGTCCTATGAGTAAGAAAGGCAGACCTATACCCTAAACATGTGTTATTTTAAGTTAAAAAGAATCATTACTCCTTCTGGGGAGAATGGAGGTCCATTAGAATCAACTTCCCACCAAGTGGCTCTTTTGTCTCCTCAAAGGACAATGCCATACTAAGGGCTCATTATTGACTTAACGGAGCATGTAGAAGTGGCAGTAACTATATTGGCTTTGGTGAATATTGCTTATACTACTGGGTCCATGCATAGCCTTCAAATCTGCTACTATGGCCCACTACATTCATGACCCCTAGTGCCAGCAGTGGGGCTTACCAAGCCAGAGGTTGGCTGATATTACTTGGCCAAGAACTTATCCACATGGCTTCTTAACATCTCTTTCATTATGGATGCTCTTTGTCATGTAATGCTATACAAAGATTTTCATACATTGATCATTCCAATAAACCTAACTACATGTCTCTTTCTCAGACTACCTTGTCCCCAATCTTCCAATCTTTATCCTTCCAGGCCCCTGATCAACCAAAACAAGTAATTTGCTACTGTTAATTTATTTTTATCTGGTGAGCTGTCAAAATTTCTGCCTATTGAGAGGATTTTCCTTCACTGATATCTATTAGGATCACCTTTAGTGAGTCTGTAGTGTAATGGCATTCCATATTGAGCCATCACTGAGATAATGGATGGATCAATCCATGAACCAAGCTAAATTACATTACTCTATCTCCAGCTCATTATAATAGACCTCCCATGTGTCCATAAGTGTGAGTTGAGTGAGAGACACTTTTTTCCCATTTTTATACTAAAAATATTCATAACATGAAATTTACTATCTTAACTATTTTTAACAATGGTAGATGACACAGGCCTAGGCAAACTGCTCAAGTAACTTACTTGTGCCCTTTGTTTGGGCTTATACTTAATTACAAATGTACCATCTTCAAACAGTGATGAATTTTTGTGGCCCTCATACCTCTCAATCAGAACTGAGTATATTATATTATATTATATTATATTATATTATATCATATCATATATATATTATATGTATATAATATATATTATATGTATATATATATAATATATATGTATATAATATATATATTATATATATTATATATATAATATATATTATATATATAATATAATATGTATATAATATAATGTATATAATAATATATACATATATATGTATATAATATATATTATACATTATAATATATATTATATATATATATTCCATCTTAGAATAGGAAACTCTTTCTATTTGTTAATTTGATGATTCTTCTGATATTTGCCATAAACTTCATGTAGCATATTTTCTCACCACAGATATTTCTAATATTACAAAATTTTCACAATACCTTACAAGCATCATATACCATGATCAAGTGGAACTTATTCCAGAGATGCAAGGATTGTTCACCACCCATAAACCAATCAATGTGATATATCGCATTAACAAAATGAAGGACAAAAATTATGACCATCTCAATGAATGCAGCAAAAACACATGACAAAATTCAACATCGATTTATGATAAAAAGAAAACACTCTCCACAAAGGGAATAGGTAAGGAATGTATCTCAATGTAATAAGGGCCATATATGACAAACCCATAGCTAACATCATACTCAACAGAAATCTTTTCCTCTAGGATCATAAACGAGATAAGGATCCCTACTCTCAACAGTTTTATTCAACATAGTTTTAAAAATCATAGCCAAACTAATTAGACAAAGAAGGAAAGAAAGAAAGAAAGAAAGAAAGAAAGAAAGAAAGAAAGAAAGAAAGAAAGAAAAACTAAAAGCCATTCAAATCATAGAGGAAAAGATAAAATCATCACTATCTGCAGAGGACATAGTATTATATATAGAAAACCCTAAAGACTCCATGAAAAAAACTGTTAAACAAATGAACGAATTCAGTAAAGCTTCATAATAAAGAATCAATATACAAAAATACATTGTGTTTCTACATATTAATAATAAAGTAGCAGAAAGATAAATAAAAATGCAATCCCAATTTGCAAATGCATCAAAAAGAATAAAATAAAATAAGATAATGTAACCAAGAAGGTGAAAGACCTGTACCCTGCTATTAACAACTCTTAAGACATAATTGAAAGAAACTGAAGAAAACACTAATAAATGGATTTCTGTGCTAATAGATTGAAAAAATTAATATTATTAAAATACTCATAATACCCAAAGCAATCTATAGATCCAATACAATCTCTGTCAACATTCCAATGGCATTTTCTGCAGAAATAGAAAAAAAAACCTAAAATTTTTATGGAACCACAAAAAAATCTGAAAAGTCAAAGCATCTTGAAAAAGAACAAAGCCGGGGTGTCCGGGTGGCTCAATCAGTTAAGCGTCCGACTTCAGCTCAGGTCATGATCTCACAGGTTTAAGGCGTGCATCCGAGCCCAGCTCAGAGCCTGGAGCTTGCTTTCGATTCTGTGTCTCCCTCTCTCTCCGTCCCTCCCTGCTTGTGCTCTGTCTCGCAAAAATAAATTAAAAATTTGAAAAAAAAAAAAAAAGACAAAGACAAAGAACAAAGCTGAAGTCATCACGGTCCCTGATTTCAAACGATATTGCCAACCATGGTAGTCATAACAATATGGTATTGCTGTACAGAAACACAGATCAATGGAACACAATAAAGAGCCCCCAAATAAGCTCATGTATATATATGGTCAACTAATTTGTGGCAAAGGAGCCAAGAATATACAATGGGAAAAAATAGTCTCTTCAATAAATGGGAAAGTTGGGAAAATTTGACAGCCACATGCAAAAGAATAAAACTGGGTCCTTACACCACATACAAAAAGGACTCAAAATGGATTGAAGACTTAAATGTAAAACCCGACACCATAAAACTCCTAGAAGGAAACATAGGCAATAAGCTTCTTTTTTAAATATAATTTATTGACAAGTTGGCTAACATACCGTGTGTAAAGTGTACTCTTGGTTTTTTGGGTAGATTCCCGTGGTTCATTGCTTTTATACAACACCCAGTGCTCATCCCAACAAGTTCCCTCCCTCAATGCCCATCACCCATTTTCCCCTCTTCCCCACCCTCCATCCACTCTCAGTTTTTTCTCTGTATTTAAGAGTCTCTTGTGGTTTGCCTCCCTCCCTCTCTGTAACTATTTCTTTTCCCCTTCCCTTCCCCCATGGTCTTCCGTTAAGTTTCTTATAAGCTTCTTGACATCAGTCTTAGCGGCATTTTTTTAGATTGGTTTCTTCAGATCTTACTATAAGAATATAGAATGGAAAACTATTCTTATAAATATTCCTTGCAGCAGCACAAATGCACTGATTCACCTGTGCTAGAGTTTTCCACATTTAAATAGTATTGCCAGTGTAAGAATATTATATATTATCCTTTAGTACAGTCACTGAGTAGTGCTACAATTGGTGGCATTTCTGTCAAAATGTTGCAAAGCATGCCCAAAAATATATAAATAAACAAAATAAAATAAATAATACATTCCCCAGGCACTAAAGAGTAAGCTGAAAGAGTAAAGTGTGTTTTCAGTGTATTATGACAGACCACAGCAGGATTCTTCACAGGAAATGCTACAAAGCATATTTCAATTGAAGCAATGAACTTTAATAGGAATTCCATTTTACACATGAATGTATACTGTGTGATAATCTAAAATCTATTTATTCAACTGCTGGATCTCAGGATTAGAATGAAGGTGACAAGAGCATAGAGAATTATGTTCCTACAGAGTAAGAAAAATCCTATTAACCTTTAGTGACCTATTTTTCCTGCGCTTTTAGTTTGAAACTCTGATACAACCTACCGGTTATTTTGTTTTACTTTATGGGCTAGACTTATAATGTACAAAAGGAAATTTATGTATTTTATTAATAATAGTCATTTAAGTTTAGAGTTAGTCTAAGGCCAGAGTGGGTGTTTAGAGACTAATTTTGAAGTCGCTCAGGGGAACCCAAGGAATAATATATGCAAAACATGAAAGTGTGGGATGCCATCATAATGCACAGCGTGTACATCTAGAAGTTAAATTTCAGTGCTACAGTACTCCCTGTACTGTTCAATACTGTATTGGTTCATCTATCTGCACAGCTCTCATATTACAGCCACAACAAAGCCTTTCACGACTGACTAATGAGCTATATTATTAGTTTAATTATTGTCTCGCCATTTAGAGACTAAACTTATTGGAAAGGAAATGGTGATTACTACAATTGGCAACTCCCTTGGCTCAGACTTTATTCAGGACACTACCTCATGGACTTATTACTTTGCTACTTTACATACAAGAAGGGCTTAAACATTTCATTATGGAACTTCCTGTTACACACAATAACACTTATATGTTTATTTTGTTAATGTCAAATGATGAGTTGATAAATCTTCTTCCACTTAATTATTTATGTATCTGCATTTTATCATGTTAAAATTAAAAAAAAAACAATAATACTCATTATGTTCCGTGCAATGTACTAAATGTTTGATATGTGTAAATTTATATAAGACATACTTTAAAAAGTGCCTTGATAGGAAAAGTAGAAGACTTAGAATTTAATAGCACAATAGCATAATAGCAGAACAAGCTTAAAGTCCAAAAGACATGAAATTTGAAAAATATTTATCCTGAATATAGCAGCCAGGATAGGATTAGGAATGTGATTTGGACCAAGAGAATGAATGTTTCTAACACATAGTAGGAAAGATGAAGGCTAGTTCGGGTTTTATATAGATTAAGTTTTTGATACTTCCAGAATATCCAGGGAATCACTTTATTCAGGGAATCACTTCAATTAGAAAGCTGACAATCTAAGTCTGGATCTTAGAGATCAGAAATTACCAGCAAGTGATACTAGCAGAAGAGGTAGGAAGAAGGAATATTGAGAATAAAAATATGTAGAGATAAAATTTAGTCTTTGGAAGACCCTTCAACAAACATGAGGAAAAAATTAACTGATAGAAAAAAAAAATCAATAAATCAGAAAGAAAAGGGGAAAATCTGGAGACTGAAGTATCACTGGGTGGATATTAGCAATTCAAATGTGGATTGCACTGTCAAATGTTGAACCAAAATAAAATGCAGCAGGGCTTTGGCAATTAGAAAGGCAGGGGTAACTGATGAAAGAATGAAGTCAAAAAGTAAGTGATTAAGAGGTGGTTACATAATGGCAACTTCTATTTAACACGCTTAACACCTTACTGTTTCATAACCTCCTAACACCAAACAATGGTGACGATTCTTGAAATTAATTCCAATCCAAGAAAAACCAAGAGACTCTAGATAAAATTGATCATGTTGAAACAATAACTTAAACATATGGACAAGTGTTGCTCTAAGAACATTAGACATATTATTCATGCTTCTCAATAGCATTATTATTACCATTTTCAGGTAAGTAAACTAAGGAAGAGGTATTAAGTCACTAGCTTAATATCATAAAGATAATAATACACAGAGAAGCCAGGAAAGTCAGACTGACTCCAGAATCTGTTAGTTTAAGCACTAAAATGTTTTTGTTGTTGCTATTGTTAGTTTTTATTTTTTTTTCCTGATTTTATTGTGGGCTAGTTCATAAAATTTATTGTCAACAAAATAAATGATGAAAAATCGAGTGAAAAAAACCTAAATTTAAGGGATTCTTAACTGCAATCTGGGTTACAGAAATCAATATACTGTAGCTTGTTCACTTTTTTAAGAAAATGCCTTCCCTTTCTTAAGAATTTTAACTCTCTTGCAATACGTTTGTTTATTATTTCTTATTTTTTATTTTTTTATTTTATTTTTATTTTATTTATTTATTTATTTATTTATTTATTTATTTATTTATTATTATTTATTAATTTTATTAATTTTATTTTATTTTTTATTTTATTTTATTTTTTATTTTATTTTTATTTAATTTTTATTTTCTATTTCCAAATATCTTGTAAATATATTACTGATAGAATTAAAATCACCTGTCCTATCCACTCACTTTTTCAGGTGACAGTTAATTAACTATTACTCTATGAAATATTTTATATTATGTAGAATATGTGTGTATATGTGTGTATTATATTTAATGACACATAGCATACATATTTAGCCTATCTTCTGCACTCTTACGTAACTAAGACAATTTGATACTGGTTGTTTATACAGTTAACCAGATTTTGAAAAAAGAAAGACAAATGCTGGTTAAATTTGTCTGAGAGCTATTAACAAAAGCTATTTAGAGCAGAGAAAAAATATTTTAAGTAGGAGCAGGGAATATACAACCTTATTATATAATGTGGAGGGAGAAGAAAATAAATTCCATATAAATTCTAAAATAAATTTAAAAATCCCCTAATACTAAGTTACATTTATTTTTAAGTTAGTTAGATTAGATTAAACCTTCATTTACTACTAAATGCCTTTGACTAATTAGAAGTTGAAAATTCCATATAAAAGAACAAAATTATAGTTTCAATTTATCAATTTGTCATCGTCATAAATTAATGCTAAATGTATATGAAAATAATGTAATTGAATATAACTGACCTTGCTTATGAAACATTATTCTGGGAAGATCTATCATATCTTACAATAAAACATCTGGCAGGCTACATGGCATTTATTAAATTTGGCTTTTTTCTAATAGAAGGCATGCCAAAATTTCAACTTAATGAACATTGATGGCTGATGCCAATCACTGTTCTCTGACAGCCCAGATATACATATTTATTTTAATGATTTGGGGCTATATGGCAGCCAGAATAAAACAAGCAATGTCACTGGAGTCAAAGCTGTATCAAATCATGAAAAAAAAAAAAAAGCTTATATGCTAATTTATAGGTAAAGGAAATATATAGTTATTTGGAAATGTTTTACTAATATTGCCTTATTCCAGATACAATGGAAAATACAAGAATAAGAAAATAGGAAGCAAATCATTGATAAAGTCCTATATAATTATAAACTGTGGAAACCTACAGCTGGCACTTCTTGGCATCCTTTTGATGTTCTAGCACAGGACAAGTATGCACACATTGACAATTCATTCCATTAGCACCTTTCATCTTTTCCCAAAATACAGGCAATAATCACAGAATGTTATCTCCATTGTCCTAATTATCACACACATTTTTTCATCATAATATCTTTCTTTACTTTTATTACCATCGGAATACTCTTTCTTGTATAAAAAATTAGGCCATCACTTTTTTCTATATTTTCTTCATAACCTTTCTCTTACTGAGTACAGATTATTCTCCTTGAGGCCAATATCATTACAATCCTGAGGAGTGAAGCCTGCACTTTCTCTCATACATCTTTTTAACTCAGGAGAAAAAGGTCAGGGCTCACTTGAGAACTCTTGAGTTTCAAGGCATTCTACTGTTTACAGATTCCACCTTGCTTCATATCAAACATGAAGATTCACATGGACCTCATATTAAATTAAATACTTTCTGTAAATTTAAACATGATTATAATTTTGCTTTTAAAATTATTTGTTATAATTTACTCATTTAAGATCAGTTAGAGCTTTCTACGGCAATTATCTAGCATGTTCAGGAATTCTTACAAAATTTGAAATTATAGTCTTCAAATGGTTTTTCAGATATTGTATTTAGCCTCTTAGCTACTATTTTCTACTGTGTTTCTTGGGGTTTCTCCTGTGCTTAGGCAGTTTAGGAGTCAGACAATAAGTTGAGGGGATTATTATGGAAACTGTGTGACTGAGTTTTCAGAATTCCTACCACTTTTCAGCCCAAACTCTAACCTGGACAACCTCAATCTAAAAATACTGCCATCTAATGCTGAACTCCTTCAGTAAACTTGGAAGTATGTAAAATTGCCCTCAGCAAAAAATGCAAAATGAATGTGGTCTCTCCTCGTATTTTTCTGCTTTAGGGTATTGTAATCTCTTAAATCCTGCCTCGTTCATGCTCTTTCAATGCTTTTAAACAACATTTTGTTAAAATTCTGTACAACATTTATAATTCCTACAGAAGGAGAGTTACCCTAATTAAGCTACTTCATCATAAACAAATCTGGAAGTCATATTTAAGGGATGTGAGTGTGTATGTGTGTGTGTGTGTGTGTGTGTGTGTATGTGTATGTGTTTTTATACTTAGGAAACTTTCATCTTTCCTTTACATGACCATAGTTTTAAGATGTACTCTTATTATATTATGTAATGTGTAAATCCCTCAGTAACCTCTATGGACAGCTTTTACTGCTGTCTTACTTTCCTTATATTTTGTCATGTTTTACCACCATCATGGAACAGCCCATGTCATATATTTTCTCTTTCATATATCTGTCTACTGATTTTAGAGAACATGTCTTATTAACTCATGTATCCTCAACAACTCACTCAGTTCCCAGTATATGGTAGATGATCAAAAATGGTCTTGAATAAATAAATAAAATAATACGTCTGCAAATTCATGTTTGTTACAATCATCAAAATCTTGCAATATTCGAGACAAATTTCTTTATCCAATCTACAAGATAATTTAGTAGTTTTGATCTTATCTTAAAACCAATCAAAAAGGCATAAAGAAGAGTAATGCTGTTTAAAAATCTATTGGAAATAAATTTAGTATCCACAATATTTCAAGGGATTTTAACCTGTAAATTAGGTTTATGTCATAAGAAATATCAAAATATTTCTTATAGCTTAATATAGTTTAAAAAAATTACCTTAGGAAAAAATAACCTTAGGATAGCATTCACTAAATATTTTAAGAATATAATAATATATCAAGTAATCATAAAAAAAGAAAAATGAAAGAGTATTTTTATAATGCATATACTTTCTATGCTATTTTGAGCACCAATAGTAATATCTGATAGATATTTTTAGCATAACTATTTTTAATTTGACAGATAAGTCAAATAAAAAAATTATTAAAGTGTCCTGGCATTTAAATGAATAACAGCATTCGGTTTTTGTAGAGTATTTGAGAATTCAAGTGAACTTCATTAGAGAAAATAAATCGATCATAATAAAAAAATGAATCTGAACATATATAATTTACCGAACCTAAAGAGAAAGTGGATTATGAAAAAGACTACTTAGTGAAATTATAGGAATAAAAAAAGATACTTAAGAAAACAAGAAGAATGAATAAAATTTTCCCAGAAAAAGGAGTAAACGATATTATAGAGAGAGGAAAAGCATATAAAAGGGCAGAAAGTCATACTACATATAAGTACACAGAATTTAGAGTGAAGAAAATAAAGGCTGATAGTGGGGATAACATATTTGTCATTCTAAAGAAGTTTGAACTTTACACTGTTATGTAGGGGAAGTTACTAAAGTATCAAACTGGATGATGACATGATCTGATACACATTTAGAAAGTATTACTTTGACAAAAAGAAGAAGATGGCATTAAGAGCAAAAAAATAAAAATAATTAAGATCTTCTTCCAATAAGTAGTAGCAGTAAGGATGGAAAGGAGTAGGTGGAAATAATATGACTTGGTTCATTGCCAATATAGGGGTGGAAGAAGAGAAAGGATTCAGTAATGACAATTGTCCTGACTTGGGTAACTGAGTGCATGATGTACATGCACTAAAAAAGTAAAGCATTTATGGCTATAATTTTAAAGTATAATCATTAGAGTTTGATTCATTACTTATCACTAGAGACTAACCATGCTGACACCTTGATTGAATGTCCCAGCCTCCAGAGCTGTGAGAAATAAATTTCTGTTGCCTAAGCCACTCAGCCTAAGCTAGAGTGTATTATGCTAAATGAAATAAGTCAGAAAAAGACAAATACCATATGATTTCACTCATATGTGGAAGTTAAGAAACAAAATAGATGAACATAGAAGGAACAAAAAGAAGGAAGCAAATCATAAGAGACTCAACTATAGAGAACAAACTGAGGGTTGATGGAGGGGAGGGGGTGGGGAATGAATTAAATGGGTGAGGGGTATTAAGGAGGGCTCTTGTGTTGAGCAATGGTTATATGTAAGTGATGAATTACTAAATTCTATTCCTGAAACCAGTATTACACTATATAGTAACTAATTTGAATTTAAATAAAAATTTGGGAAAAAAAGATGTATAAAATATATTGTTTAGTTGATGGTTGAGCAACACTGCCAAAGGGAGAATTAATATATTGGAATTTAAGTGGGAGCATGTAGCCCTTAATGCAGGACATGAAATAATACAATGGATGCAGGAAGGCAAGAAGAAAACAAAGGAAAGAAAGATAGCTCAAAAGCATGAAGAATAAGTCCAGCATTTATCTAATAGAAACTATAAGAAGAGAAAATAGGAAATTTAGGAAAAAGTGTGAGGCAAAGCCCAGTGTTCAGAGAATTAATATTTACAGCGATGACAAAATTTAGGGAGAGATGACTCTTCAGGTAGAGAGAACTTCAACATTCTGAAACAGTGTAGATAGAAATATTTCTGTACTTATTCACATTATAATACAACTGTAGAACATAAATGCACATAGAAAATATAAACAGAAGGAAAAACATATTGCTTCAAAATGTAAGATACAATTACATTGTAATTGTAAGCTTCCTGACAGTTATAATACATGATAGAGGCAATCAGAAAGCTTAATCTCTGCACCTACATAAACTCAAATAGAAAATTGAAGGTGAAATAGAGATATTTTCAAATATATAAATCCTAGAAATTTAACCTGAAAGAAGTTTGAAATATTAAATTTGAAAACGAAATATGTGAACACTGAAAAGAAGGAATGATTAAAATATTAGCCAAACTGTCATTAAATCTAAATACACAGTGATTGTAAACACTATCGGTAATAATTAAAAATAATGGAGGGTTGTTTGAAATAAGAATATTGGAACCAAATTGCAGATCACACTAACAGAATATTTTGGGGGAGCAGGAAGAAAATAATTAAAGTTTTCAATTGGGTTAAATCAGCTGAGGAGAAGATAGGGGTATTAGTGTATTGATTATGGGCTTTGGTAATCTGAGTCCACAAATTAAAATTCAGAGATGATTACTAAATCAATAAAAATAAGGGGTAAAACTCCGAGAACCGAAAGACTAAAGAAAAGAGATCGATCCTGGAGAAGGAAGGGAAGAAGATTTAAAATTTTTTTAAAATGTATGATCTATGAAAAACAAAACAAAAAATAAAATTATATAAATGAGTCCAGAAATATATGTAATCATAATAGATACAAGCTGAATGCACAGCAGCTATAACTGTCATATAAATAAAACTTTAGAAAAAAAAGAAAAACAGGAGCAGTGGCAGCAACCAACAAAATGAAGTCTGGATATATGCTGTTTACATGAGGCACATTTACCACAAAATAATACACAAAGTTTGAAAAAAGAAAATGCAGGAAAATGAAACTAAAATGTAGCTTACATGTTAGTATATCTACGAACTAAATTTAGAGTAAAAACTTTTACAAAGGTAATGTTACACACTGAATATTAATAGTTAATATAGCTACCCTATTAGAATTTATAATGATCCTGAATTTGTAACCTCCTAAATGCATAAGAATATATAACTAATAAGTATTTTATTTTATTTGTTTTATTTTATTTTAAAGTAGGCTTCATGCCCAGTGTGGAGCCCAATGTGGAGCCCAATGCAGGGCTTGAACTCACAACCCTGAGATCAAGACTTCAGCTGACATCAAGAGTCAGATGCTTAACCAACTGAGCCACCCAAATTCTGCGTTAAATACAAATTTTAAATAAAATATAACAAATTCATCTCACAAAGATATTGTGACATACAATATGAAAAGTTTTTATGGAAAAATAAAATTATAAAGCAATCTAATAAGTGCAAAAGTGCCAAATGAAACATTAGCAATTTGAATAATCAACATTACATAAAAGTGTGATAACCAGGGAATTAAAATAAGGTTCAAGACAGTAGCTTTAGAAATTTAATTTATGACCTTAAGAAATAATATAAGAAAAAAAATTTTTACTACATCTCTCCACACATACAAACAATTTTTGATTAAACTGACACCTTCGCATAAGAAATGGATAATGAAATGTATTTAAATACCATAACTAACTCTGATTAAGCTTGTAAAACTGAGAATTCATTTAATCTTAGAAACATATCTAGGGGCACATGCTTTGTTCATTATAGGATGATAAATTGGTTAGAGGATAACATCATTATTGGTTTCATTCAACCATGTACATGAAAAAGTACTTATTCCTGGCATTTTGGGATATAATTTTACTAATAAAAAAAGTATGACATGTACTCTATAATTTAACAATGTCTTTTTAAAATTTAGTTTGTGAGCTTGTTTGTATAGGTATAGAGCATAACAGAGATGTTTAACCAAAATGTAAGGTATAGCACTTGAATATATTCTATTTTTATTTATACTATTGATATAACAATGTAATGTAAAACGCATTTGCTGAATCACAAAGAAGGAAGTAGATTTCAAATGCTATGTTTTAGAAATTGTACAAAGTAAGCAGAAAAAAATGGCAGTTTGTATTCTATTTAAAATTATTTAATCTTACACAAGATAGGTTTTTATTATTTTCTGAGAAACCTTCAGCTTGCAGAAATTTATTGTTTCTCTCAAATTGACAGGCCTATCTATCATGGCTGAATAATATCAATGCGAAATGTCAATTTGAATGTTTATTTTCAAGTGTAAAACTCAAATCTGAGTTTTATTTATTTGTTTATTTATTTTTAAAATTTACACCCAAGTTAGCATATAGAGCAATAATGTTTTCGGGAGTAGAATCCAGTGATTAATTCCCTACATATAACACCCAGTGCTTATCCCAACAAGTGTTCTTCTTAATGCCCCTCACTCCTTTGGCCCTTCCCCCCCACCCAACATCCCACCAGCAACCTTAAGTTTGTTCTCTGTATTTAAGAGTCTCTTATGTTTTGTTCTCCTCCATGTTTTAACACTATTTTTCTTTTCCTTTGCTTATGTTCATCTGTTTTGTTTCTTAACTTCCACATATGAGTGAAGTTATATGGTATTTGTCTTTTTCTGACTGGCTTATTTTGTTTAGCATAATACACTCTAGCTCCATCCACGTTGTTGCAAATGGCAAGATTTCGTTCTTTTTGATTGCCGAGTAATATTCCATTATACATATATATAAACACACATACACATTATATATACATTTTCTTTATCCTTTTTTTTGTTTTGTTTTGTTTTATTTTTTTTATTTTTTAATATATGAAATTTACTGTCAAATTGGTTTCCATACAACACCCAGTGCTCATCCCAAAAGGTGCCCTCCTCAATACCCATCACCCACCCTGCCCTCCCTCCCACCCCCCATCAACCCTCAGTTTGTTCTCAGTTTTTAACAGTCTCTTATGCTTTGGCTCTCTCCCACTCTAACATACATTTTCTTTATCCATTCATCAGTTGATGAACATGGGCTCTCTCCATACTTTGGCTATTGTCGATAGTACTGCTATAAACATTGGGGTGCATGTGGCCCTTCAAAAAAGCCCATCTGTATTCTTTGGTTAAATACCTAGTAGTCAACTGCTGGGTTGTAGGGTAGTTCTATTTTTAATTTTTTGAGGAACCTCCATACTATCTTCCAGACTGGCTGCACCAGTTTGCATTCCCAGCAGCAATGCAAAATAGTGCCTCTTTCTCCACATCCTCGCCAAAATCTGTTGTTCCTGAATTGTTAATTTTAGCCATTCTGACAGGTGTGAGGTGTTATCTCATTGTGGTTTTGATTTATATTTCCCTAATGATTTGTGATGTTGAGCATCTTTTCATTTGTCTGTTAGCCATCTATATGTCTTCTTTGGAAAAGTGTCTATTCATGTCTATTCATGTCTTTTGCCCATTTCTTCACTGGATTATTTGGTTTTTCAATGTTGAGTTTGATACATTATTTATAGATTTTGGATAGTAACCCCTCATCAGATATGTCATTTGTAAATATCTTCTCCCATTCAGTTGGTTGCTTTTTTAGTTTTGCTGATTGTTTCCTTCATGGAGCAGAAGCTTTTTATATTGATGATGTCCCAATATTCATCTTGCTTTTTATTTCCCTTGCCTCCAGTGACATGCCTAGTAAGAAGGTGCTGCAGCCAAGGTCAAAGAGGTTGTGGCCTGTTTCTCTTGTAGGATTCGGATGGTCTCTTGTATCACTTTTAGGTCTTTCATCCATTTTGATTTTATTTTTGTGTATGTTGTAGGAAAGTGGTCCAGTTTCATTCTTTTGAATGTTACTATCCACTTTTCCCTACACGTGTGTTGAAGAGACTGTCTTTTTTCCCACTGGATATTCTTCCCTGCTTTGTCAAAGTTACTTGAGTATATAGTCATGGGTCCATTTCTGGGTTTTCTTTTCTGTTTCATTGATCCATTGTATGTTTTTGTGCCAGTACCATACTTTCTTGATGATTACAGCTTTGCAATGTAGCTTGAAGTCTGGAATTGTGATGTCTCCATGTTTGCTTTTCTTTTTCAAGACTGCTTTGGCTATTTGGGGTTTTTGTGCTTCTATAAAAATTTCAGAATTGTTTGCTCTAGCTCTGCGAAAAATGATATTAGTATTTTGATAGGGATTACATTAAATGTGTAGATTTCTTTGGGTATTATAGACATTTTAACAATATTTGTTCTTCCAGTTCATGAGCATGGAATGTTTTTCCATTTTTTTTGTGTCATTTTCAATTTCTCTCGTTAGTGTTCTATAGTTTTTAGAGTACAGTCCTTTTATGTCTCTGGTTAGGTTTATTCCTAGAAATATTATTGTTTTGGTGCAATTGTAAATGGGATCGATTCCTTGATTTCTCTTTCTGCTGCTTCATTATTGGTGTATAGAAATGCAACAGATTTCTGTACATTGATTTTGTATCCTGCAACATTACTGAATTCAAGTTATCAGTTCTAGCAATATTTTTGTGGAGTCTTTGGTGTTTTTACATGGAGTATCATGTCATATGCAAATATTGAAAGTTTGACTTCCTCTTTGCCAATTTAGATGCCTTTCATTTCTTTTTGTTTTCTGCTTGTTGAGGCTAGGACTTCAAATACTATGTTAAATAACAATGGTGAGAGTGAACATCCCTGTCTTGTTCCTGACGGCAGAAGTAAAATTCTCAGTTTTTCCTCATTGAGGATATTAGCTGTGGGTCTTTCATATTTGGCCTTTATGATATTGAGGAATGTTCCACTGTTCCTACCTTCTTGAGGGTTTTTATTAAGAATGGATGGTGTACTTTGTCAAATGCTCTTTCTGCATCTATTGAGAGGATCATACGGTTCTCATCTTTTTTTATTTTTATTAACGTGCTGTATGACATTGATTAACTTATGAATATTGGACCAGCTTTGCAGCCTAGGAATAAATCCCACTTGATCATGGTAAGTAATTCTTTTAATCTACTGTTGGATTCGATTTGCTACTATCTTGTTGAGAATTTTTGCATCCATGTTCATCAGGAATATTTGCCTGTATTTCTCTTAAGAAGTTTTTATCTGGTATTGAAATCAAGGTGATGCTGCCCTCAGAGAATGAGTTTGAAGTTTCCTTCCATTTCTAATGTTTGCAACAATTTGAGAACAATAGGTATTAATTATTTTTTAAATGTTTGTTAGAATTCCCTGGGAAACCATCTGGCCCTGGACTTTTGTTTCTTAGGAGTGTTTTGATTACTGATTCAATTTCTTTTTCTGTTATCAGTCTATTCAAGTTTTCTAGTTCTCCCTGATTTAGTTTGTGGAGTTTATATGTTCTAGGAATTTATCCATTTCTTCCAGATTGCCCAATTTGTTGGCATATATTTTTTCATAATATTCTCTTATAATTGCTTGTATTTCTGTGGTGTTGGTTGTGAAAACTCATCTCTCATTCATGATTTTATTTATTTGGGTCATTTCTCTTTTTTTTAAATGAGTCTGGCTAAAAGTTTATCAATTTTATTAATTCTTTCAAAGAACCTGCTCCCAGTTTCATTGATCTGTTCCATTGTTTTTTGTTTGTTTGTTTGTTTCTATATTATTTATTTCTGCTCCAGTCTTTATTGTTTCCCTTCTTCTGATGTCTTTAGGGTCCATTCATTGTTCTTTTTATAGTTTCATTAGGTATACAGTTAGGCTGTGTATTTGAGATCTTTCTTGCTTGTTGAAGGAAGCCTGTATTGCTATATACTTACCTGTTACAACTACTTTTGCTTCGTGACAAAGGTTTTGGACCATTGAGGTTTCATTTTCATTTGTTTCCATGTATTTTGTTATTCTTCTACAATTTCCTGTTTGACCCATTCATTGTCTAGTAGGATGTTCTTTAACCTCCATTTATTTGTGTCTTTCCAAATTTTTCTTATGGTTGACTTCAAGTTTCATAGTGTTGTAGTCAGAAAATATGACCTCGGAGTTTTTTACCTGTTGCGGCCTGTTTTGTGACCTAGTATGTGATCTATTTTGGAGAATATCCCACGTGAACTTGAAAAGAATGTATAGCCCACTGCTTTAGGATGGGGTGTTCTCAATATATCTGTTAAGTCCATCTGGTCCCATGTGTCATTCAAAGCCATCGTTTCTTTGTTGATTTTCTGTTTAGATGATCTTTGCATTGATGTAACGGTGTTAAAGTCCGTTCTATTTTTGTATTATTTTCAATTACTTTATGTCTGTTTTTAGTATTTTTATATATATTTGGATGTTTCAAGTTGGGGGCATAAATATTTACAATTGCTAGATCTTCTTCTTGGACCCCTTTATAATTATATTCTTCATCTCTT
Source organism: Panthera pardus (assembly GCF_024362965.1). Taxonomy (NCBI): domain Eukaryota; kingdom Metazoa; phylum Chordata; class Mammalia; order Carnivora; family Felidae; genus Panthera; species Panthera pardus. Next base: position 48,489,994 of record NW_026526655.1, on the reverse strand, counting down.
GTTACAGTCTTTGGTTTAAAATATAATTTGTCTGATATTTTTTCAGGATTGCTTTGGCTATTCAGGGTCTTTTCTGGTTCCATACAAATTTTAGAGTTGTTGTTCTAGTTCTGTGAAGAATGCTGGTGTTATTTTGATAGCTATTGCATTAAATACATAGATTGCTTTGGGTAGTAGTGACATTTTAACCACATTTGTTCTTCCAATCCATGATCATGGAATATTTTTTTCCATTTCTTTGTGTCTTCTTCAATTTTTTTGTAAGATTTCTATAATTTTCAGTATAAAGATCTTTTACCTCTTTGGTTAGGTTTATTCCTAGATATTTTGTTTTTCAGTGCAATTGTAAATGGGATTGATTCCTCGATTTCTCTTTCCACTGCTTCATTACTGTTGTATAGAAATGCAACCCATTTCTGTACCGTGATTTTATATCCTGGGACTTTGCTGAATTCAAGTATCTAGCAGTTCTTTAATGAAGTTTATAAGTATTGCTACTCCAGCTTTCTTTTGACATACATTTACATAGTAAATATTTCCCTATCCTCTCAGTTTCAATCTGCAGGTGTCTTTGGTGTCTTTAGGTCTAAATGAATCTCTTGTAGGCAGCATATAGATGGGTCTTGTTTGTTGTTTTTTATACTGACACCAAGGTCTTTTGATTGGAACATTTAATCCTTTTTCATTCAGAGTAGTTATTGATAGATATGAATTTAGTGCCATTTCATTACTTGTTTTGCAATAGTTTCAGGAGATTTTCTCTGTTCCTTTTTAGTCTTTGTCACTTTTGATCTTTCTAACCCACTAAAAGAGTCCCCATTAATATTTCTTGCAAGGCTGGTTTAGTGGTAACAGACTCCTTTAGTTTTTACTTTGGGAAACTCTTTATGTCTCCTTTTATTCTGAATGATAGCCTTGCTGCATATAGTATTCTTGGCTGCATATTATTCCCATTCAGCATGTTAAAGATATTGTGCCACTCCTTTCTGGCCTTCCAGGTTTCTGTGGAGAGATTTGCTGCTTACCTTATTATCTTTTATTGTAAGTTAGGGACTTCTTTTGTCTTGCTGCTTTCAGGTTTTTTTTTTAATCTCTAATTTGCAAATTTATGATATGTATTGGTATTGGCTTGCTTCTGTTGATGAGAGATACTTATGAGTCCTGGATTTGGATATCTGTTCTCTTGCCCAGATTAGGGACATTTTCAGCTATAATTTGCTCAATTAAACCTTCTGCCCCCTCTTCCCTCTTTTTCTTCTGGGAATCCTATGATACAAACTGTTATTATGCTTCATGGAGTTGGTGAGTTCTCTAAGTCTACATTCATGATCTAATTTTCCCTATTCTTTTCACCTCATTATTTTCCATAATTTTATCTCATTCATTCCATTGCTTCTTCCATCCTTGTGGCTATTACATCCAATTGGTTTCATGTATCAGTTATTGCATTTTTCACTTCAGTCTGATGGGTTTTTAGGTATTTTATCTCTGTGGTAAGGTCATTCCTGATGTCTTCTATGCTTTTCTCATGCCCCACCAATATCCTTATGACTGTTGCCTTAAATTATGGATAAGGCATATTACTTACATCTCTTTAGATTAGATCCCTGGCCATGACCTTTTCTTGTTCTTTCCTTTGGGATGAATTCTTCCATCTTGGTATTTTGCTTTGGTCTCTATCTTCTTCTGTTAGGAAAGTCTGCTAAGTTTTCTGCTCCTGAGACAAATGGCTTCATAATATGGAGGTCATATACTGTCCAGGGCCTGGCACTTCAGGAAGTGTCCCTGGTGTGTGCTGTGTGCATTCTGCTGCTGTGTTTTGGTTTCTCTTTCCTTCAGGTCAGTCTTCTGCAAAGTTTCTTCTTACTTGCAGTGAGAAGTGTTTGGACTTTGGCCATAGTGTGGTGAGTTTTAACTAGATGTACTCTGATCTGCTTGTTAAAAGAGATCTGATGTTATTTCCACTAGAGCTGAAGTTCTGCAGAACTCTATGTTCAGTAGACTCGGTACATACAGGGAGTTTGTGCTGGTGTTCTGGGGGAGTAGCCTGCTATTCTGGATCTAAGGCACACTTTCCTGAGAAAATCAGCACCTACAGAGCCCGGGGGCTGGCGCTTAGTATAAGCAGTTTAGGCCACCACTGTTGGTCCTGTGCTACTTCTGAAGTTAGTTTATGCTGAGAGGAAGGAGAGAGAAATGATTGCAGCTCCCTCCCATGTTTTCAGAGAGGGCAGTTAGCAGCCACCACTGTCTGAGAAGTCCTTCCAGAAGAGTGAACAATTTACCCTCATGTGTCCCAGGCATCCCTCAGAACTCTGCCTTCACCCTGTCTGCATCTGGGCTGTCTGCGTCCCTGACAGTACAGTGCACCTTGGGTTCTATTCCAAGTGGGCAAGCTGAATTTTAAAATTCCAAACTTTAGGCACACTCTGGAGTACCATTGTGGGGACCCACACTGTGCGGGGGGGGGGGGGGAGGTCTTGCCTTGCTACCCTGGGACTGATGCAGTTTTGTCCCAGAAGTGTAGTCACACCAAAGCACAAGGGTGTAGAGTTTGGAGTAAAGCACAAGGAAGAGAGGTGTCCAGGTTAGCTGCCCTCAGCAAGTGTCTCTGAGCCTATGCTGAGGGACTGGGGAGATAAATGTTCCCCACTGGTGCTTTTGTCTCCAGAAAGGCAATGCTGCTTGTCCCAGATGTGCTTAAAGAAGAGGAAGCAATTGTTCCTCCTAGTGCATACCAGGGGATCCTCAGATCGCACAATCTGTCTCCAGGCTATCTGCCCTCCTTCTCTACAACAGCACTGCAATTTCCTCAGGGCTCCACACTAGCCATGCCATTGACCTCTAAAACTCCACTCTGTGAACCTCACTAGTTGTAAAAACACAAAAATCAGCCCCTCTTCTTTCCCCAGTCAATAGCTTTGGGGAAGTATTTTCCTTATGTGACACCCTGTTGGCTCCCCCTGTCTCTGTGTCCTGGGTTCCCTCTTCTCCTCATCATCCATGATATGTTTCTCCTCCAAACCATGTCTCTGCACTTTGTACATGCTATGATGTGGCCTTTCTCTCCCTCTATTAGTGTAGTTTGTTCTGTCAGTCCTCAGAATAATGTTTTGGGTATTCAGAATGATTTGATAAGTTATCTAGCAGTGCGCAGGGACGAGGTAAGCTTAGGATGTCCCTACTACCTTATCATGTTAGGTCCTCCAAAAGACAAGACTTATGTCTTGTTGCTTGCAGAAGACACAAGACTAAGGATCATGACAGATAGTTTTTATTACTCTTGGAACAACAAGAATGAACAGCAGCATTTTTCCATGAACTCTCCTAGTCCTTCAAGCCAGTAAGACAATACAGAGGGGACTTAACACATGCTAAGCATGCAACATCACAGCTGATGAACAATGAACTTGGGGAATTCAAGGAAAACTCATCCTACACTACCCTGAATGAATTGTAAGTAATAAGGGAATTGACCTAAAAACCTGACTTGCTCATGACAAGGATACTCAAGAAAGGGAGAGCTAGATACAAGATCATAAAGAAAAGTTAGCTCAATCACTACTTAGTGAAATGTCGTTTGCCATTATTTTTATCCTCATATACTAAGCATCAAAAGCTTAGCAATGGAACATTTTTTCCCCTTGGAAGAAATAAAAGGTGAAATAATAAATAGTTTAGGCTTTTGACCATACATACAGTCTGCAACTACTTGACTCTGTTGTAACATGAAAGCAATTACAGAGAAAAACATATGTTTGGCTAGATTTGGCCTGTATGCCACAGTGTGCTGGCCCTTGCCCCAGACTCAAGATTTGAGGGTTACTCTCAAAATATTTGAATGACTTGCTCTGGGAAACCCAAAGACTGAAAGTAATGCCATTGGTAAGCTAAAGGGGAAAAAAATCTGTATATCAGCATCTAGGAATCCCATAATTTAAATGTCACAATTCTCAGCAATCTATCAAGAAATCAAGTTATTTTGTCAACAGCACACATTTATACATAGAACTACAAACATTTTATGGTATCATTTTATCTGTATAGGAATAGATTCATATAGAGAAAGATCACTAGAAATTTGAGAAAACCTACAACGTAGAAGATAAAAGATGTGGTAAAAGAAAAAAAAGCAAAAGACATTAAGGAAAGAGATGTATTGGTAATAGAAAAAAGATTTTAAATTAATTAATTATATGGCATTTTAAAGAAGATATTGCAACAATAAAAAACCAAAATTCTATGAAAGTGAGCTATAAATAGAATAAATAAATTTAAATATTACTAATGATTGATTACATGAAAAATCAAATGAAGTCAGGAATATAAAATCCAAAAATAATCTCCTAGAGTAAACAAAAAAAGAGATACTATTAAAGAAAATTAAAAAGTAGAAAATCTGTTTGAAAAGAGAATAAAGAAATGAGAGTAAAGCAAAATTTTAAATGGACAATATGGGAAAATTTTTTAACAGCTGGAGAAAAAAACACATAGAGGGGACTCTCTGAATAACATGTAAATTTTTAAAAATATATTTTCATCTTTGAATTCTATTCTCAGATAAATTACCAAGCAAGTGTGACAATGAGATAAGATCTCTGAGATTCAGAAAGTTAGCACCCATATAGCCTTTACTAGAAAATTATTTTGAAATATGCTATAGAAAACAGTAAAGTAAACCAGCAATTAGAATTAGGGAATTGAACCCAGAAAAAATTCTGACCTACTTTCATAGGTTCAACAGAACAGCATGCTGAGATAGGTATAACCATATGTGAGAGCATAATTAAGGGACTAAAATCTTTAAGAAATATGATGATTTAATAGAAGAGTTAAAACTATATAGACTTTGAAAATATCCTTATAATAGAATAAAAACAAAATGGAATTTTGAAAATAAAAATTCTTTCAAGGTTTTTACTTAGAACTTTTTTAAGCGGCTGGAAACAATGGACCCATAGATAATTAACTGCTATCATTTACAAATTCATTGTGTAATGTAATATATTTGGTAATAATTACATAAAAGTCACATATTGGTTTTCAACACTGTGTCACAATATATGCAAATTATGGAATACTTAATATTTATGATACAAAATGGATACCATAGATGAGCTTGTCCCATTAAATTTTAGCATGACAAAAAATACTATGAAAATTCCATGACAACTTTAGAATATGACTACTGCTTGCATTATGTATGTGTGCTAGATGTCTGTTAAGGCTCCCTTGACAGAGCAACATAATGTCTCTTTGGCATATTCTGCTATGTGGCAAAATGCTTCTGGCATTCATAATCAAAGACCCCACTACCTACATATTTCCTTTGATTAAGAAACAAACAAAATCTACTTGACAAAGCATTCCAGCAATATAGTAGCTGAAGTTTAAAATACTTGCAAATCTTTTCAAAAATTTCTTACACTTATCCTATTAATAAAACACAGTTTTCACCTCTAGATAAGCATACATTTATATTCAAACTATAGAATAATTCCTAAATTCATTTATCTCATTACCTTAGTTTTTCAGTCTATATTTTGTTATCTATATACCAATAGTTGATTTGCCATAAACAGGAGAGTAATTGCAAAAATAGTTTTTCTTGGCATTTCTTCATCCAAGCATACCAAGAGCAGCACACATGTTTTTTCATTAACTCACAGCACAAATGGCTGACAGTTTGGGAAGCTGTACAGCACTTCTTCCTAAATTTCATTATTTGATCTGGTTTGACATAGGAAAGGTTATTATACTAGTGGGCTGACAAACTGACAGACCCTGCTTCAGCTGTTACAATTTTTTAATCAACATCTTAGTTAAAATTCATCTGGTATCTCTCAACTATGTACCACAGGGGGGGCATACATTCATTACAGCTAATTGAGAAATCAGTATGATGATTCAGAGAAATATTGGAAGTGATGCTCCTAATGGTGACAATTTATGATTTGATCCAGATTAAGAAAAACCTGTGTCATTGTTTTCTATCATGTAATATGTGTATGTTGCAAAAAGTATTTGGTTATTTGCCATAGTGTTTCTACTGTCTTTGTTATATTTAATTTTATTCTCCTATTTTATCACTTTAAATATATTATTGCTGTAATTTCATATTGAAATACCAAAATAATGAAACTTACCAAAGAAAACCCAGGTGAGATGGTTAGGTATTAGGAATGAAAATTAAATAACTCTATGCTATTCCATCAATTCTCTACATGAAAATAAACATGATGAGGCAGTGAAGATGTCTACATTTAAACCTCAGACATACAACATCTAAGAAAGCACTGGCCAAGCCACTAAAAGGTAAATACAAACGTAAAAAGTGCATTATTCTCATCTTTGAGTTACTCACAAACTAACCAGTGACTCCATAATTGCATTAACTTTACTACTCATTCTAGGCACTTGTTGGGTTTTCCCAGTTCCCAATTGTTCTTTAAAACCAGTGACTTCTGACCAGTTTGAATCATAGATGATTTTAGAATAGATATACAATAATATAATGAATGCATGGTACAACTATTTACATCAGACATTTTCTGTCTTGCAAGAGTTAATGAAATTATTGTGAACAGCAGTTTTGAACTGTCTACCAAAAGTAATATCACTCTACCATAACTACTTAAAGTTCAACATAAAAAGTTAAAGCAGAGTAAATGAAACTGATGTTTTTATATAGATTTGGCTTATTTTAATACATTGCCAGCATATTTTTATTGTACATAATTATCATACCCCTCACTTTCATTTCAAGTCCAACAAAAATAGATGTATTATTCATAAGGATCAAATTGTTCATACATAATCATTCCAAATGTAACCCTTTAGGAAGGTAAAATATTCTCAACCCAATATTAGAATAGCTACACATATTGTAAAGACATTTCATTATATATAATTCTAGAAAAGATTGACATGTCATTCTCAAGTCTGCCTGAGCTTTTATTTCCTGTGGAGATTTTCTCACATCTTTGTGTGTACACAGACTCTCTTGGCCAAGAATGTGCGGATGGACTGGGCCAGCTCTAATCTCTCTTGTGTGTATGCACAGCTTCTGGTCAACCCAGGATATGGGAATAACTTATCAATTTTTCTATGGCTGTCTCACTCTTGGAACTTTCTTCTAAATTCCCATTCATCCAATGGTCTGTTGCATGAGCCAAATAGAACCACAGTCTCAGGCTACTGGAGTCTGTAGTCCTCCTCTTCACTTGACACTAAGATCAACAATTTGACAATACTCCACATCAAGTGAGGCTCTTCCAGCAGCAACAGCAAAACAACTAAAAATGGATTCACAGCCTGCCCCACCCTTGTCCAACAGTTAATGCTGACAGAGCCAGTTGGGGGCAGAAGCTGCTGTACTTACTGGAATGTCAGAAGATAACCTAGATTTCATCAGAGACATGATGGCCAGCAAAATGGTTTGGAAATCATGCAACATACAGTTTTCATTTTAAGTTATATAGACCCATAAACATATTTCTATTATATTCAAAGACATAATGGGTATAAAACTTATATAAATATGAGTTTATCCTTCATAAAAGTAACAAAAACTAATTGGCCATTCATTTACAATATGATTTTATCACAAGACTCCTGCAAGCTATAGTTTCTTCTTCTGTAAAATAGGTACAGTACAAGTTCATGGATAGCATTAACAGCTGTGACATTGAAGGCATGACAGTATTTATGTAAAGCATTGTATCATGTCAAGCTACAAACTATAATGTCTCCTTAGCTTCTTCTCCTAACTTTTAATCAATCATTTTCACTCTTCTCTTAGGTTTCAAAGTTGTCCATCATGTCAATAAAATTTCAGTAAAGCCCCTAATCAATTGTAACTACAGTAGGAGATTACTCTCTAAATCCTGTATACTATACTCTTACCTTACTTTTCTACATTGTTATTTAAATAAACTATGATATCGCAGAAAAAAATCTCAACAATAAATAAACTTTCCATTATGTTCTACTCCATTGTGGTCATTTCCCCACATTTATTTTATTTAAAACAATAATTTCTAATTATGTATAGAATACATTTTCATAATAGAAAATTTAGAAACTCCAGAAAAGAAAAATTAAAAATAACAAGCATCAAAAATCATACATCAAAATAGCAATTATGAACATTAAATATTTTCTTTCAAAAAGCTTGCTTTGAAAATGTATTTTTAAAGATATTATACTTTATTCTGATATTTTAATTGTTATCTAGTAAATCAAACTTTTTCCCTTTTCTCTAAAAACTCTTTGCTATTCCTTTATTTTGAAATACTTTTAGGATTCCTCATCTGTTGTTTTTCAAATATGACATTTTTTGTTTGTTTAGAATAATCAAAAAGTATACTTAACTAATATATAAAGGTACCAATATAAGAGTGAAGTGACTTCAAAGGGAACTCTAGAGAGGAAAATATAAAGATTGAGGGAAAGAAGAGTTGAGTAATATTTCTAATTTGTATTCCATAAAACCACAGATTTGAGATTGTAATTTTCTATACTGGACATAAACCAGAAATTATTAACATTTCTAGTAGACAAAATTAGTTTGCTTTCACACAAAAACCACTTGTATAAATAACAGTTCTATACAAGATAATATCTACCCTTACAGCATTGTAAAATGCATTAATCAGTAGTAGAATGTAAGTCAAGATACTCACATATGTAGAAAATCAGATAGTCCCAGATAAGCTTGCTAGACACACCCAGTAGACCCTGATGGAATACCCATGAAAAATTCTTCATGTTTAATACCAATTCTTGGGCAGTTTTTTCCTAACAGTAATTCTTGTGATCACAAATAATCTCCAAAGATTACTTCCAATCACACACACACACACACACACACAACTGGTCCTATTGTCATTACCCTGTTTTTGTTATTTATTTTATTTTAATAAGTACAGCAAGAGGTGTTAATACACATAGGCATATCTTGTTTTATTGGCTTTTCTTTATTGTGTTTCACAAATACCCTGTTGTTTTTTTTTTGTTTTTTTTTTTTACAAATTGAAGGTTTGTGGGAAACTCTGCCTTAAGCAATTCTGTTGGTGACATTTTTCAAACAGCATTTGCTCACTCTATATCTGTCTGTAGCATTTTGGTAATTCTTACAATACTTGAAACTATTTCATTGTTATTATATTTATTATGGTGATCTGTGATCAGTGATCTAAACATTACTATTGTAATTGTTCAGAGGCACCAAGAATTGCACCCAAATATGATGGCAAACTTTTTTGATAAATGTTGTGTGTATTCTGACTATTCCACTGACGAGCTGTTCCCCACTCTTTCTCCATGTTCAGGCCCCTCTATTTCCCAAGACATGACAATACTGAAATTAGGCCAACCCTACAATGCCTCAAAGTGTTCCAGTGAAAGGGAGAGTCCTATGACTCCAACTTTAAATCAAAAAATAGAAATGAGGAGCAGCTGGGTGGTTCAGTCAGTTAAGCATCCATCTCAGCTCAGGTCTTGATCTTAGGGTCATGAGTTCAAGCTCAAGGTCATGTTAGGCTCCACATCCAGAGCCTACTTAACAAACGCACACACACACACACACACACACACACACACACACACACACACAAACAACTAGAAATGATTAAGTTTCATGAGGAAGACATTTTGAAAGCCAAGACAGGACAAAAGCTAGACCTCTTGCAATAAATAGTTAGTCAAGTTGTGAATGCAAATGATAAATTCTTGAAAGAAATTACAAGTGCTATCCCTATGAACACATGAATGATAAGAAAGAGAAGCAGCTTTATTGATGATATGGAGAAAATTTGAGTGGTCTGGATAGAAAATCAAACCACCCACAACATCCCCTGAAACCAAAGCCTAATCCAGAGCAAGACTTGAACTCTCTTAATTGAATAAAGGCTGAGAGAGGTGAGAAAACTGAAGAAGAAATATTTGAAGCTGGTAGAAGTTGGTTCATGATGTTCATGTATGGCTATCTCCATAACATAAAAGAGCAAGATTAAGCAGCAAATTTTGATGTAGAAGCTGAAGCAAGTTCTCCAGAAGACTTAGCTATGATCATTATAAAGGTAGCTACATTAAACAACATATTTTCAATGTAGACAAAACAGCCTTATACTGGAAGAAGATGCCACTTAATACTTTAATAAATAAATACACAGGAGAAATCAATGCCTTGCTTCAAAGTTTTAAAGGATAAGCTGAATTTCTTGTGTTAGGGTGATGCACCTGGTGATTTTAAGTTGAAGCCAATGTTCGTGTACCATTACAAACTTCCTAGGGCTCTTTAGAATTAAGCTAAATCTACTATGCCTGTACTGTATAAATGGAACACCAAGGCATGGATAATGGCACATCTGTTTACAGCATGGTTTACTATTTTTTTTTTATTTTAGTTCCAGGTAGTTAAGACACAGTGTTGTATTAGTTTCAGATGTACAATATAGTGATTCAACAATTCTATACATTATTCAGTGCCCATCATGACAAGTGTACTCCTACTCTTCTTCACATATTTCACCTATCCTCCCACTCACCTTCCCTTTGGTAACCATCCAGTTTTCTAGTTTAGCAAATATTTTAAGCCCACTGTTGAGATCTTCTACCACATAAAAAGGTCCTTTCAAAATACTATTGCTCATTGTCAACATACCTGGTCACTCAAAATCTCTGATGAAGATATTCAAAGAAATTAACGTTGTTTTCATACCTGCTAACATAACATCCATTCTTTTTTTTAAAATATGAAATTTATTGTCAAGTTGGTTTCCATACAACACCCAGTGCTCATCCAAAAGGTGCCCTCTTCAATACCCATCACCCACCCTCCCTTCCCTCCCACCCTCCATCAACCCTCAGTTTGTTCTCAGTTTTTAAGAGTCTCTTATGTTTTGGCTCCCTCCCTCTCTAACCTCTTTTGTTTCTTTTCCTTCCCCTCCCCCATGGGTTTCTGTTCAGTTCCTCAGGATCCACATAAGAGTGAAAACATATGGTATCTGTCTTTCTCTGTATGACTTATTTCACTCAGCATAACACTCTCCAGTTCCATCCACATTGTTGCAAATGGTCATATTTCATTCTTTCTCATTGCCACATAGTATTCCATTGTGTATATAAACCACAATTTCTTTATCCATTCATCAGTTGATGGACATTTAGGCTCTTTCCATAATTTGGCTATTGTTGAAAGTGCTGCTATAAACATTGGGTTACAAGTGCCCCTATGCTTCAGTACTCCTGTATCCCCTGGTAAATTCCTAGCAGTGCTACTGCTGGGTCATAGGGTAGGTCTATTTTTAATTTTCTGAGGAACCTCCACACTGTTTTCCAGAGTGGCTGCACCAGTTTGCATTCCCACCAACAGTGCAAGAGGGTTCCCGTTTCTCCACATCCTTACCAGTATCTATAGTCTCCTGATTTGTTCATTTTAGCCACACTGACTGGCGTGAGGTGGTATCTGAGTGTGGTTTTGATTTGTATTTCCCTGATGAGGAGCAACGTTGAGCATCTTTTCATGTGCCTGTTGGCCATCTGGATGTCTTCTTTAGAGAAGTGTCTATTCATGTTTCCATTTGTTCACTGGATTATTTGTTTTTCGGGTGTGGAGTTTGGTGAGATCTTTACAGATTTTGGATACCAGCCCTTTGTCCGATGTGCATTTGCAAATATCTTTTCCCATTCCATTGGTTGCCTTTTAGTTTTGTTGATTGTTTCCTTTGCAGTGCAGAAGGTTTTTATCTTCATGAGGTCCCAATAGTTCATTTTTGCTTTTAATTCCCTTGCCTTTGGAGATGTGTCAAGTAAGAAATTGCTGCGGCTAAGGTCAGGGAGGTTTTTTTCCTGCTTTCTCCTCTAGGGTTTTGATGGTTTCCTGTCTCACATTCAGGTCCTTTATCCATTTTGAGTTTGTTTTTGTGAATAGTGTAAGAAAGTGGCTTCCCAGGGGAATTCTACCAGACATTTAAAACAGAGATAATACCTATCCTTCTCAAGCTATTCCAAAAAATAGAAAGGGAAGGAAAACTTCCAGACTCATTCTATGAAGCCAGCATTACTTTGATTCCTAAACCAGACAGAGACCCAGCAAAAAAAGAGAACTACAGGCCAATATCCCTGATGAATATGGATGCAAAAATTCTCAATAAGATACTAGCAAATCGAATTCAACAGCATATAAAAAGAATTATACACCATGATCAAGTGGGATTCATTCCTGGGCTGCAGGGCTGGTTCAACATTTGCAAGTCAATCAACGTGATACATCATATTAATAAAAGAAAATATAAGAACCATATGATCCTGTCAATCGATGCAGAAAAAGCATTTGACAAAATTCAGCATCCTTTTTTAATAAAAACCTTTGAGAAAGTCAGAATGGAAGGAACATACTTAAACATCATAAAGCCATTTATGAAAAGCCCACAGCTAATATCATCCTCAATGGGGAAAAACTGAGAGCTTTCCCCCTGAGATCAGGAACATGACAGGGATGTCCACTCTCACCACTGTTGTTTAACATAGTGTTGGAAGTTCTAGCATCATCAATCAGACAACAAAAGGAAATCAAAGGTCATCAAAACTGGCAAAGATGAAGTTAAGCTTTCACTTTTTGCAGAAGACATGATATTATACATGGAAAACCCAGTAGACTCCACCAAAAGTCTGCTAGAACTGATACATGAATTCAGCAAAGTCGCAGGATACAAAATCAATGTACAGAAATCAGTTGCATTCTTATCCACTAACAATGAAGCAACAGAAAGACAAATAAATAAACTGATCCCATTCACAACTGCACCAAGAAGCATAAAATACCTAGGAAGAAACCTAACCAAAGATGTAAAAGATCTGTATGTTGAAAACTATAGAAAGCTTATGAAGGAAATTGAAGAAGACGTAAAGAAATGGAAAAACATTCCATGCTCATGGATTGGAAGAATAATACTGTTAAAATGTCAATACTACCCAAAGCTATCTACATATTCAATGCAATCCCAATCAAAATTGCACCAGCATTCTTCTAGAAGCTAGAACAATCAATCCTCAAATTTGTATGGAACTACAAAAGGCCCAGAATAGCCAAAGTAATTTTGAAGAAGACCAAAGCAGGAGGCATCACAATCCCAGACTTTAGCCTCTACTACAAAGCTGTAATCATCAAGACAGCATGGTATTGGCACAAAAACAGACACATAGACCAATGGAATAGAATAGAAACCCCAGAATTACACCCACAAAAGTATGGCCAACTAATCTTTGACAAAGCAGGAAAGAATATCCAATGGACAAAAGACAGTCTCTTTAACAAATGGTGCTGGGAGAACTGGACAGCAACATGCAGAAGGATGAAACTATACCACTTTCTTACACAACATCCATTCTACAGCTCATAGATCAGTGAGTCATTTCAACTCTCAGGTCTTATTATTTAAGAAATACATTTCATCAGGCTATAGCCACCATACAGAGTGATTCCTCTGATGGATCTGAGAAAAGTAAATTAAAAACTTCTGGAAAGGACTCACCATTTTAGGTGCTGTTAAGAACATTTGTGATTCATAAGAAGAAGTCAAAATATTAATATTACAAGAGATTGGGAGAAGTTGATTCTAGCCCTTTGGATAACTTTGAGGAATTCAAAACTTCAGTGAAGGAGGTAACTACAGATACAGTGGGAATGGCAAGAGAGCTAGAATTAGAAGTGGAGTCCAAAGATGTTACTGAAGTGCTGTAATATTAAGATCAAACTTTAACAGATGAAGTGTTACTTCTTATGGGTGAGCAAAGAAAATAGGTTCTTGAAATGGATTCTATTCCTGGATGAAGATGAAACAGATGTTGAAATGACAACAAAGGTTTTAGAGTATTACATAAACTTAGTTGATAATAAAGTGGCAAGCTTGGAGAGAATTGACTCCAATTTGAAAGAAGTTCTTCTGTAGGTACAGGGCTATCATACAGCATCTCATGCTATAGAGAAATTATTGTGAAGAGTCAATTGATGAGGTAAACTTTATCACTGTCTTAAATGTATAGTCACCCCAACCTTCAGCAACCTTCAGCAATCATCAACATCAAGGGAAGACCCTCCACCAACAAAAAAAATTAGAGCCTGCTGAAAGCTCAGATGTATTTTTTAGCAATAAAGTATATTTTAATGAAGGTAAATACATGGTTATTTTAGATATAATGCTATTTCACACTAAATAGACTATAGTATGATATAGACATAATGTTTTATGCACTAGGAAACCAAAAAAATTCACTTGCCTTGCTTTACTATGATAACTGTTTTATTGTGGTGGTCTAGAACCAAACCCACAAATCTTTGAAGTATGCCAGTATGTGCCTTCTTGTCATCCTGGAGTTGAATTACTATTAATGTCAAAGAATTAACTTTGCTTCAGAGCTTTTATTAAATATATTAAAATTTTATTTTATATAACCTGTCTCAGGCCAGAGATTTTTTTTTTTATTATTATTACTATCATTCTTATTTGCTCTATTTTTTGGAAATAAAGAAATTAAAACTAAGAAATTTATCTTCAAATTTCTTCTACACTATTTATAAATAAAGCTGAATTTTTCTCTCTTTGAAGTCTCACAAAATTTCTTAGACTCCTGTCTTGGCAGGAAGTGATTATCCATACTACATAAAATATTTAGGCCATCTAAACCAATGAACAGATACTACAGATATTTGCTTGCCAGGCTTGGTGAGAATTGGTTCACATATGAAATATAATATGTATTCCTTAATGGTAGGCTTGTCATACTTATCAAATAACATTTATTCTCACCACCAACAAAAAACTCACTTTAGATTTAAGAGCACACATAAGCTGAAAGTAAAGATAGATGTAGAAAAAGATACCATGGGCTATAGCAACAAACAAAAGAGACCATGGTGGCTATGCTTACCTGAGACAAAATATACTTTAAGTCAAAAACTGTCACTAGAGAAAAAAGAACATTATATAATGTTAAATGGATCTATTCAACATAAAAAATAAAACAATCATACCTATATATGCATCCAACATTAGAGCATTTAAATACGTAAAGTAAACATGGACAGAACTGGAGAAATAAAGATAAATGCACTAATAGGAGGGGATTTCAATACCTCATTTTCAAAAGAGGATAGATCATCCAGACAGAAAACAAACTAAGAAACAAGGAATTTGAACAACACTATAAACCAAATGGATCTAATAATAGAACATTCCATTTAATGGAAGCATAATATACATTCTAATCAAGTGTACATGGAACATTCCCCATGCTAGTTCACAGATTAAGACACAAAACAAGCCTTAACAAACTTAAGAAGACTGAAATCATACCAACTATCTTTTCTGACCACAATGAAATGAAACTAGAGACTAACGGCAGAAGAAAAAGAAAATTCACAAATATACAGAGATTAAAATGAACTTTTGAACAATCAATATATCAAAGAAGAAATCAAAAGACAAATTAGAAAATATATCCAGAAAAATAAAATGAAAATACAACATACCAAAATCTGTTTATGGTAATAAATACCTATACTTAAAAAAAATGTCTCAAATAGTCTAGTTTTATACCTCAAGAAACTACTAAAACAAGGAAAAACTAAGTCAAAAGTTATCAGAGGAAAGGAAATAATAAAAACTACAGAATAAAGATATAAAATATAGAATAGTAAATCAATAGAAAAATCAATAGTTTTTTGAAAGGATAAAATTGATAAACCTTTAGCTAGATTAACAAAGAAAAAAAGTGGCAAGATTGAAATAAATAAAACCATAAATAAAACAGGAAACATTACAACTGATGCCACAGAAATATAAACAGTCATGAGGTTACTATGAACAATTATTCACCAATAAACTGGATAAATTTCCAGAAATTTACCATTTATCTTCACTGAATCATGAAGAAAGACAAAGTCTGACCAGACGTATAGGTAAGGAGACTGAAACAACAATAAAAAACCTCCCAACAAAGAAAAGGCTGGGACCAGATGTCTTCACTGGTGAATTACAGCAAACGTTTAAATTAGAAATAATGTGAATCCTTATCAAACTCTTCCAAAAACCTAAAGAGCAGAGAACAACTCCAAATTCATTTTATAAAGCCAGCATCATTCTAATAGGATATAAAAATAGATAGACACATGAATAAAAGAAAACTAAAAAATCCTTGATAAAATACTAACAAACTAAATTCAAGAGCACATTAAAAGGATCATACACCATGACCAATTGGGATGAATGGAAGTTTCAACACATATAAATCACTCAATTAGGTACATGATATTGACAGAAAAAAAGTTAAAAATAGCAATATTATCTTAATAGATGTAGAAAAAACATTTGACAACATTTAACACTCTTTCATGATAAAAATACTCAAGAAGATAAATACAGAGATAAATTACCTCCACATAATGACCATATATGAAAATCCCACAGCTAACATCATACTCAACAATGAAAACTGAAAGCTTTTATTTAAAGATCAAGAATAATGTAAGGGTGTCCACTCATGCAACTTCTATTCATCATAGTACTAGAGGCCCTAGCCAGAGCCATTAGGCAAGAAATAGAAATAAAGAACATCTAAATCAAATAGATTTTAGTAAAATTACCTCCTTTTGTAGCTGATATCATGTCATGTGTAGAAAACCCTAAAGATCCCACCAAAAGAAAACAACCACTTTCAAAAATTGTTAGACTAATAAATAAATTCTGGGAAGTGGCAGAATACAAAATCAACATACAAAAATCAATTGCATTTCTATACACTAACTGTGTACCCTCTGGAAAAAAATAAGAAAAAAATCCCTTAAGGTAGCATCCAAAAATAACTAAATAAATAAGTAAAACACATAGTAATAAACTTAACTAAGGAGGTACAAGACTTGCACACTGAAAACTACAAACCACCGACGAAAGAAATTAAAGGAGACACAAATGGATGCAAATGGAAAGACATCTGTGTTTATAGATCACAAGACTTACTATTCTTTTTATTTTTAACGTTTATTTATTTTTGAGAGAGAGACAGAGACACAGAGAGAGAGCATAAGCAGGGGATGGGCACAGAGGGAGACACAGAATCTGAAGCAGGCTCCAGGCATCAATATGTCAGCACAGAGCCCACGTGGGACTCGAACTCATGAATGGCGAGATCATGACTTAAGCTGAAGTCAGATGCTTAACCAACTGAGCCACCCAGGCACCCCAAGAGTTATTATTCTTAAAGTGTCTACACCACTCAAAGTGATCCTACAGATTCAATGCATTTTCTACCAAAACCTGATGGCTTCATTTTTACAGAAAGAAAATCTAAAATTCAAATGGAAACACACATACAAAAAACAAATAATTTCACAAAGCAGTAGTATTAAAAACATTAGGGTACTGGTATAAATACAGACATAGAGCAATGAAACAGAATAAAGTACCCAGAAATAAGTCTTTACCTATAAAGTTAAATGATCCTCAACACGGATGCCAAGAATGCACAATGGGGAAAAGACAGTCATTTCAACAAGTGTTGGGAAACTGGATGCCCATATGCAAAAGAATGAATTTGGACCCATATTTTACACTCTACAGAAAAATCAGCTGAAAATGCATTAAAGGCTTAAACACAAGACCTAGACTGTAAAGTCCTAGAAGAAAACATAGGGGAAATCTTCAAGCATTGGACTTAGATGATTGCATGGATATGACACCAAAGCACAACCAACAGAAATAAAAATAAGCAGGGTTACATCAAACTAAAGACTTTGGCACAGAAAAGGAAACAATCAACAGAGTGAAAAGGAAACCTATGAAATAGCCCAAAATATTTTCTAACCATATATCTAAGGATTAATACCCCAAATCTATGAAATGGCTGGAATTATTTGCAAACCACATGTCTAACAAGGGATTAATACCCTTCCCCCCCCAAAAAATGTGTAAGGAACTCCTACAACTCAACAGCAAAACAATTAATAACCCAGCTGAGAAATGTATGCATGATATAAATACACATTTCTCCAGGAAAACATAAAAATATCCAATGAATATATAATAAGATGCTGCCACGTATTAATGGGGAGATGCAAATCAAAACCATAATTAGTTATCATGTCACACCTATTAGTATGCCCATTACCAAAATGTTAAAAACTATATAAATAAAAACAAAGAAAAAAGAAAATAACAAGTGTTTGGAGGGGGAGAAACTGGGACTCTCACATTCTGCTAGTGGGAATGTAAAATGATGTAACCACTCTGAAAAACAATACGGAGGTTCATTTAAAAAATTAAAAATAGAACTACATCATGATTCAGCAATCTTACTTCTGGGTATTTATCCAGAAGCACTGAAATCAGTACTTGGAGAAGGATTACTGCTCCCATCTTTATTGCAGCTCTATTAACAATAGTTGATGTGGAAACAACCTTTATGTTTATCAACACACAAGTAAAATAAATGTGGCATATACAAATAATGGACTATTATTCCACATTAAAAAAAGAAGTGAATCCTGGCAATACTCAAAAACCTGAATGAACCTGGAAGACATTATTCTAAATGAAATAAGCCATAGAAGAACAAATACTGCCTGATTCCACTTACATGAGGTATCTAAAATAGTCAAATTCATAGAATTAGAGAGAAGAATGGTAGTTACCAGGGGCTGAGAGTGTGGAAGGAAATGGGAAATTGCTAATCAATGGGCATAAGATTTGGGTTATGGAAAATGAATGAATTCCAGAGATCTACTATACAAATTGTACCTATAATTTCAATAGTGTATTGTACATTTAAAAATTTGCTAAAAGACTAGATCTCACTTTAAGTGTTCTTACTACAATAAAAAATTTAAAAAAAAATTATGTATGTAGACTGATCCTAAAGAGAGAGAACATATATTATCCAAATAAGAAGTGGAAAATTTGTCCTCACTATAAACTATACAGGTGAGGAAAGTGAGGGAAAAAAAAGCAATGCTATATCATTACAGATTATACAAATAATTAAAAAGAAAAAATATGTGTATAAACTTTCTTCTGACATACTTGACAAGTTAGATAAAAATTAGCAAATGACTTGAAAGAAAAATGTCTATAAAAAAAAAAAGAAAAATGTCATCAAATATGCCACAAGAATGCAAGGTATTTTGACACTCAGATATAAATAAAAAATTAACTGTATTATTGGTATAAAGGAGAAAATATATATTATCATTGCCAATTGATGAAGAAACAGTAATTGACAAAATTATACACCACTCATGACAAAAGCTTTTAGCAAACTAGAAACATAAGAGAACTTTCTCAATTTGATAATCTGTAAAAATCTACATCTGATAGTATAAGCAATGGTGAAATATCAATAGCCTTCTCTACTCTACACCCAGGTAATTTTGTTCCTAGGTGAGGAGTCTGGCTTCTGGTTAAAAATCTATTTGCAATTTTTCAGGTGTGACTATAGGGATTTTCCTATAGGGAAAAGCTACCCTCCTCACCCTGTTTGGTTTTAGCCTTGCTTATACCATTACAGTAAGTGATGAAAGCTTTAACTCTTTCATTTTTGGTTTCTGCTACAATCAGCTACTCAGACACCTCACAGTTTATCTCTCTCCCAGCTCAACTGAGTTGCTGACATCAGATATTTAGCCAGGATAAATTAAACCAAATGCCCACACAGATGCTTTTAAGCAATGTCCAAATAGCCCAAACTATAAACCATCCAAATGTACATCAACTGGCAAATGGATAAATAAATTGTGGTATATCTATATATTAAAATACTATTCAGCAATGGAAAGAACTACAGAAACATACAGCTACAAGGATGAATCTAAAAACACCATGCTGACTGTAAGAAGCCAGACACAGAAAGTTATATACTATACAGTTTAATTTCACAATTTAAGAAAAGGCTAAGTAAACTATAGTAGGAGAAAATATATTAGTGGTTTCCTGGGAATCTGGTTTGATGCAAGGATTTGACTATAAAGGAGCATGACATTGGGCTTTCCTAAGTTTGCAGTTTCTCACCTATCATGCATTATCTACTAGATGTGCTGCATTCACCTGGATATCTGCACACTACCTTTGTGGGACTTGGGTAGCAAACAGACACAACAGAAACATGAATTTTGTGCTGATTGCTGTGCTATGAACAATAAAGTCATTTTTCCTTGGCCTAATCATCTCTTGTTTTCTTCCATGAAGACATGACAAAGTTGTGCTTACAAGTAAGATATAATCCCAGACTCTTCAGTTCTTTACATATCATTGTTACATATTATAAATATAAAGAATACTATCAATTGACAGATACTTTTAATTGTAAATAAATCAGTGAAATAAAACACTGAGTTTATAAGAAAATAAAAGATATAAATAGAATTACAAAAGAAACTTTCAATCAATCCAAGAGAATTCAGAGAAATAGGACAAAGGGAACAAAGGAAAAAGAAAGATAAGTAGGAAACAGCCAAATAATAGACTTCAATTTAACCATATAAATAATCACATTAAATTTAAATAGTCTCTATATCTCAATTAAAAGGATAGGTATTGTCAAATTGGACAAAACAGCAAGCTTCAATGATATACTGTCTAAAAGAACTGTATTTTACATATAAAGACACAAATAGGCTAAAAGTGAGATAACAAAATGTATTCCATATTAACTCTTACCAAAAGCAAACTGAAGTGGCTATGTTAATAACAGGAAAAAAATAAGTTCTACATCAAAAATATTTAAATAAGACTAAGGAAGGGCATTTCATAGTGATAAAGTGGTCAATTGATCAAAAGATTATAACAATCATAAGTAATTACGCAATAAGTAATTATACGTAATAACAGCTTTGAAATGCATGAAGAAAAATCTGATAGTACTCAAAGAGAAAGAGACAAATCCATTTTATAATTATAGACTTTAATGCCTTTCTCCCAATGATTGGTAGAACAAGTATAAGGAAAATCAGTAAGTAATGAATACAGATGTTGAATCTCTATGGCATACACCTGAAATGAATGCAACATTGTGTGTCATGTATACTCAACTAAAAAAAAATTAAAAAGAAGTTGTGGTATATATATGTATATATAAACACACATACATACACACAATAGAATATTAGTCATAAAAAAGGAGATCTTACCATTTGTGACAGCATGGATAGACCTAGAGGGTATTACACTAAGTGAAATAAATAAGAAAGAGAAAGCAACTAACATAATTTTACTTACATGCGGAATCTAAAACACAAAACAAACAAACAAAAGCAGAAACAGACCCTTAAATACAGAGAACAAACTGGTGGTTGTCAGAGGTGAAGGGGTGAGGAATCGGCAAAATATTTGAAGGGGAGTGGGAGATACAAGCATCCAAGTATGGGATGAATAAATAAGTTACAAGAATAAAAGGTACAGCATAGGAAGTACAGTCAATGGAATTGTAATAGCATTGTATAGTGATGGATGGTAGTTACACTTGTGGTGAGCATAGCATAACATATAAACCTGCTGAATCACAATGTTGTACACCTGAAACTAATGTAACATTGCAAGTCAACTATACTTCACTTTAAAAAAATCAGTAAATATATAGACTTGGGTAACACAATAAAAAATCTGCCTTGTTGTTGTGATAATTCTATTTTAACCATGAGTATCTTGATATAACTCACTAATGATACCCAAATTCTCTGGGGACAGAGGATTCTCCACTATGAAAAGTTAATATTTTCCCCTTTTTAATTGCTCAGTATTTTTAGGGAGATATTTTTGGAAAACAGAGGTATCCTGTTCTTTGTAATACTTTCACCCACTACTTTTCTTATTCATTAATGATTTTTTCCTGAACCCGTTATTACTCTTGGTATATGCCATGGGGATTTTTTTATTTCCTTCATTCATATGAATTTGTTTTATTTTATCCTATTAATTGGAATCTAATTTTAAAATCTGCCTATCTTCCCCATTCATTTTTAATTCAATTATTTACATTATTTACTTAGATCATTACATGGATATTTATATTATTATATGGGTTCTAACCCAATATTATCATTCTTATATCTATCTATCATCTATCTATCATCTATCTATTCATTCATTCAAACTGTTCCAGATTTGGCCATTGGGAGCTTTCAACTTCAACATGGTAACACTGTAATTTTCAAATATCTACAGTATAAAACTGATATTCTGATATTGAAAGTCCAAGAGTTGTTTTTATTTAAGTACATTTGTTATAAAAAATTTTGAATTTTACAAGGGGAAATTTCAATTTAACCTTTAAAACAAAACCTATCTTTAAACTTTTAAAATAAAGCTCCATAAAACATACATTTATTTATTTATTTACTTACTTACTTACTTACTTCACAAAATAACTGCATCTTGTAGAAGCAGATACTCTTCATTGTGAACTGGTAGTCTTTTTAATCCACATTATGTAACAGCCTGAGAGCAGTTACCTTGCTAATCTCTGGATACAATCATTTCTAAATAATAAAAATTCAATATAAAATTGCAGTTTAAATTCATGAGAAGAATAAATTTATCAATAGCAAATAAATGTTAAAATGTATAAGCTTTTCAAAGATTCTCTAGATCCTCATTGAAATTGCGTATCTGTAATTTGTTTCAACAAGATTATTTCATTTCTTTTCTCATGTATGTTTGTGCCTGAGTGAGTTTTAATATTACTTATGCACAGTTTTAGTGTCTTTTAACTTTTATTAAAGAAGTTTAATCAAGTGCAATAAAAATCCCTGATTGAAGATCTGTCTTTTTCTTTCTTTATTAAAAGTAAAAGGCTGCCAAGAGTCTGGATGAGAACTATGGGATTCCATATCCAACAGGAAATCTATTTTTTAATAAAAAGAGACTCTTGATAAACTCTATGCTTGAAGCAAATTTCAAAAGCATTTACTATAGCCACAGAGCCTTTTAATTCCTTAACACCCACACATAAATCTTAATAACTTCCTTTTTGACTACAGATTTTAGCCACTTCTCTGAAAAGGAAATGGGTTTAATATCTACATTGTAAACTTAGTAAAAAAATATATTTGAATATGTCAGGTAGAATTGAAAACTTTCTAGTTAATAAAATATTAATCTCATCAAATATTTGAATACTTCTAATTCTTTAAACGTCATTTCTTCCTATTTCCCATGTAGCCAAAGGCAATTTGATAAAGAAAACTCTGTGGAGATCAAAAAGAAATGTTTGGATAAAATTAATAATCCTGAAAAACATCTTCTGTGTTTAATTGTTAATAATGCTAAGATAATTATGTATGCCCTAAATATAAATATAGAGCTGTTGGTAATAAAGGCAACCAACCACCAGTTATAAATCACCATAAAGAATAAAAAAAAGTCTTTGTGATTAAAGCCTTCTCATAAGGTACATATTAGGGTTTTTACTAGGGAAAGAACAAAGATCACAACAGTGTCTAACCTGCTATCATACAAAAAACTATTTTGTAGAATTTATTACTCCAATCATTTTAATATACTTTAAAGGAATTCTTTCCTGTTTCTACAGTTTGGTCATTTAATAAATGGTCTGTTCAGATGACATACTGTAAATATACTTCTATACAACATTGGTTTTTTGATAGTTTATTTGCCTATCAGGTGTCATAAGCATGGATAAAGTAGCTACTGATATTTGAAGTCATTATAAATAAAATTAAAATTTAGAAGCTTTTAGTATTGATTCCTTTTTACTATAATATTTAACATTTTACTCATTAGTCAAAGAATATTTGCATTTGTTGACATGCAAAAAATAATTTTCTACCTCTTTCAAATTTTTAAAAAAGACTTGATTTCTGGTCTAAAGTAGATACAAAAATGATATTCATATTCACTGCCCTCTCCAAAAATTATGAATACCACATAAAACATTAAAATTAGAATAATTAATTCCACATTCCAAAGAAAAAGGATATTGTCCTATATTAATTATCTTTTACTACATAATCAATTAGTCCAAAGTTTAGCAGCTTAAAACAACAAACATTGATTATCTCATAGTTTCTATGACCAGGAATCCAGACATAGAATAGCTGGGTCCACTTCTTTAGAATCTCTCACAAGACTGCAAAGATATAGGCTACCAGGGATATGGCTATGTCAAGGTCAACAAGGGCAAGATCATTTTCCAAGCTCACACAGAGATAGTTGGCTGAATTCAATTTCTCATAGGCTGTGGAACTCAGGCCTCAGTACTTGATGAGCCACTGGCTGGAGGCCTTCCTTGATTCCCTGCCTTTCTAATAGATTTATGCAACATGACACCTAGCTTCATCAGAGTGACCAAATGAGGGAATAAGAAAGAATGCCAGCAAGAAAGTGCTAACAGCATGAAAGTCACTTTATTGTATAAAGTAATTATGGAAGTAAATCCCGTAACTTTTGTGATTTCCTATTTGTTAAAAGAAAGTTATCAGACCCAGCATACACTCAAGAGGAAGGAATTACATAAGAACTGGAGAATCTGGATGTGGAAGTCATTGGAAGCTATGTCACATGCTGCCTAGCACAAGCCCCATTCCTAAACACAAATGCTTTACCCCTGTACAGAAACAATGGAGGATACTGAGGATCACAGTCTTTGAATGCCTGTGTGTGGGTACGTGTGTGTGTGTGCGCGCACGCATACAACTTTACATGGATCACTTGAATCTTTAGCAGAATATAAATATACATATGTAAAATGAAATTTCACAATATCAAGAAATGATTTGGGAGTATTAAGATGAGTAATCCTCAGAGTTTATACAAGGTTAAAAGACACTGAAGTTCCAGCTAACCAGATTCAAGGGTCTGTTTGAAACCCAGAACATTCAGTGAGATTCCAGAAGGGTCAAATCTTAATAAAATTACATGAGCCCTAGAATAAAGGAAACTTTTAATATCCCCAGAAAAACAAAAAGCTTAAAAAGCCTCAGAAGGTCAATTTTATTAATTATTAGCTAATTAGCTTCCAAAACAAAGTCCAACAATCGTTAAGGGAATATATATAACATGGCACTTGAAAATATAAAATATATATCTATCATCTTATTAGAAATAATTATACATGCAAATAAGCAGAGAAATATGGCACATCATCAATAGATTCAATAAAATGAATCTTCCAATCACAAAAAAAGTTGGAAAAAGATTACAAAAGGACTTTAATACATTTATTTTAAACATGTCTGTGTATTTAAAGGAAATGATTAATTCAATGAGAAAAATTGAATAAAAATGAAGTCAATAATAATTCTCAATGTAAAAAGTAAGATTGATAAAGTGAAGGAAAATAACTTGTTTTACTTAACTGCAAATTAGAAACTATATCATTGAATTTTAGTCCTAGCAAACAAAAACACAAAGAAAAATTCCAGAGCCCACTGACCTATGCTATTACAAGTAACTTAACATATATATATAATTGGAATTTCAGAAAATGTGGAAGGGAAGAAGAGAAAAATATTTAAAGGAATAATAACCAAAGTTTTTTTCAAATTTGTGAAGCATAATAAAGCCACAGATCCAAGGAGCACAATCAATAATGAGCACACAAATAAATTCACACAAATAAATTAATCAAATTACTAAAGCACAGTGATAAAGTAATAATTGTGCATATGTGAATATTGACATACATGTTTCTTTTTTTAATGTGGCCAAAAATATGTGACATGAAACCTATATTCTAAAAAATTTCCACGTGACTAATTCAGTATTGTTAACTATGTTAAAGCACAATGTTGTACAGAAAATCTCTAGAATTTTTTCAATCTGGCATGACTTAAACATTATACCCATTGAATGGTAACTCTCCATTTTCCCCACCATTCTACTTTCTGGTTTGATGAGTTTGACTAATTTAGGTGTCTCCTATAAGGGAATCATGCAGTATTTGTCCTTCTGTGGTTGGCTAATTTCATTTAGCATAGTGTCCTCTAGATCATCCATGATTTTGTCTTCTCAGGGGCTCCTGGGTGGCTTAGTCAGTTAGGCATCCAACTCTTGGTTTTGGCTCAGGTCATGATCTCATGGTTTGTGGATTCAAGCCCCGTGACAGGTTCCACAGCTGGCAACAAGGAGCCTGCATGAGATTTTTCTCTCTCCCTCTCACTCTGCCCCTCCCCCTCTGGCCCTCTATCTCATTTTCTCAAAATAAATAAACATAAAACATTTTTCTTCTTTTCAAAGACTAAATAGTATTTCATTGTATGTATACACACACCACATATGCTTTATCCATATCATCTGCCAATAGACATTGGGTGTGTTGCCAACTCTTGAGTACCGTGAATAACACTGCAGTTAACATAGGAGTGCACATATCTGCTGAAAATCTTAATTTCAATTTATTTGGATAAATTACTCAGAAACGAGATTGCTGAATCATATGACAGCTCAAATTTTAATTTGGGGGGAACCCTATATGGTTTTTCATAGCGGCTATATCATTTTACATACCCATAAATTGTATACAAGTGTTCTAATTTCTCCAAATTCTCTCTGTCATTTATTTTGTTTTTGATATAGGCTATACTAACAGGTATGAGGTGATATTACATTAGGGATTTGATTTGCATTTCCTTGATGATTAGTGATGTTGAATATCTTTTCATATACCTATTAGCCTTTCATGTGTCATCTTTGGACAAGTGTCTATTCCAGTCCTTTGTTGATTTAATCAAACCATTTGCTTTTTTTTGTTGTTTTTTTGTTTTTTGGTGTTTTTTTTGTTATTGAGTTGCAGTGCCTTATATATTTTGGATATTAATCTTATATAAAATATGTGGTTTGTAAATTTTTTTTTCCCATTCTGAGGTCGCATTTGCACTCTGGTTATTTCCTTTGTTATACAGAAGATTAGTATGATGTAATCCCACCAGCCCATCTTTTATTCTGTTCCTGTACTTTTGATTTTATATCCAAGAAATCAATGCCAAGACCAATGACATTAGTTTTGTTCCTATGTTTTCTCCTAGGAATTTTACAGATTCAGATCTTATGTTTAAGTCTTTCATGCATTTCAAGGATTGTGTGTGTGTGTGTGTGTGTGTGTGTGTGTGGTGTAAAATGAGGTTCCGATGTCATTCTTTTGAATGTGGATCTCCAGTTTTCCTAACGTCATTTGTTGAAGAGACTATCCATTCCTCATGGGATATTCTTGGCAATTTTGTTGAAAATCAGTTGACCATATATGTGTGGATTTATCTCTGGGGTCTCTATTCTTTTCTATTGGCCTATCTATCTGTCTTTATGGTAGGCCATACTGTTTTAGTTGTTGTGGGCTTGTAATACGTTTTGAAATCAGGAAGCGTGAGACCTCCAATTTGTTCTCTTTCTCAACATTGTTTTGGCTCTTGGGGTCTTTTGTGGCTACATATGAATTGTAGAAGTATCTTTTATATTTTTGTAAAAAATTCCATTGTGATTTTGATGGGGATTGCATTGAATCTGTAGATCTGTTTGGACATTTTAAGAATATTAAGTCTTCTAGTCCATGAACATAGGTGTTTCAATATATTTGTATTTCAGCAATGTTTTTTAGTTTACAGTGTATAAATCTTTCACCTGTTTGGTTAAATTACTTCCTAAGTATTTTATTCTGTTTGATGTTACTGTGAATTGATTTTTTTTTTATAATTTTCTTTTTGGATTCTTCATTGTTAGTACATGAAAACAAAACTGAATTTTGTATGTTGGTATCATATCCTGTCACTTTATTGAATTCATTTCTTAATTCTAACAAGGTTTTTTGGGTGCATTCTTTAGGGTTTTCTTTACAGAAGATCACATCATCTTCAAACAATAAAGAAGGAAAGAAAAGAAACGAGAGATGAAGAAAAATAAAACAAAAAGAGGAAGAAAAAAAAAGGAAAGAGAAATAGACAAAGGAAAAGAGAAAGAAAGAGAGATATAAAGAGGCTAACTATTTAACTTCCTGGTCCCAGTTTCCATGTATATTAAAAAAAGGATCATAATCCTTATTTTGCCATCTTGTTTTACAAACAATAATAAGAATACTATTAATAACATCTCACATTGTAAGAGTGTTTTGCTATAGAAAAACAAGTATGCAGCAGATATCAAAAGATCTTTACTTTATTACTGTCCATCTATGTCACTGGACCTCAAGCAGAAATATGTGTTCAAAATGTGTAAGAGTTTTCAAATTATATCCCAAACTCATCTAATACACCAAAATGAAAGGGTGTTAAACATAGTTTCAAAAAGTTTCCACAAAAGTTCTGTTATATTTTCCTGTCCAACTCTCCTAAATACCTGAAAAAGCAATTAAATTAGACATTATAATCATACATGCATTTGTGAAATTGATGAAAACACTATCCATGTAATATTTCTTTTTTTTTTTTTTTAATTTTTTTTTTCAACGTTTTTTATTTATTTTTGGGACAGAGAGAGACAGAGCATGAACAGGGGAGGGGCAGAGAGAGAGGGAGACACAGAATCGGAAACAGGCTCCAGGCTCCGAGCCATCAGCCCAGAGCCTGACGCGGGGCTCGAACTCACGGACCGCGAGATCGTGACCTGGCTGAAGTCGGACGCTTAACCGACTGCGCCACCCAGGCGCCCCCCATGTAATATTTCTTTTATAAAAATATATAATTTAAAGCTAGAATTATAACTTTTCTAGGTTTTATATTTTTGGAAGCAGGAAGAGGAGAGAGAAGGAATATTTTTGGTGGAGTGAAATTCTTGATACCTGCCTCTTAAATTTTTCAAAAGTCGAGAGTAATATATTCCAAAAGTAAACAAAAATAATATTTAGTAATTATATGTAAGAACCTCAGATATATTTTATAATTACTTCATAAAAGTAGTATTTCCAGGCAGATATCTTTAAAAATAAGATATCATGCATTTATTTCAGCAATGGCAATGATAAAGCTTCTTTATGTATTTGTGACCCCATAATCAGCAGGAAATGACCGTTTATAAATATTATATACTGATAAATAAAAAGCTTAATATGCACATATAATTCAATCTGTGTACGTGCTTGCAACCTTGGAGCAAAATTTTATTAGTTTATACTAATACAAAAACTAAAGGAAATAATTATGAAAGTGGTAATATGATACTGCCATCTTATGGCTAAATCTTCATAAGAAAAGAAGGTTGATTAATTGTTTTACAAGTTCAGTTGTCAAATTTAAAAATCCGCTTTTTGCTTTTAGACAATTGTCCTCTTTTACTTTATTTATAGAGTACTCTTGAGCCACATATTTGACACTAAATAAGATGTAAACATTATTTTCTAATAAAAAAACCCCAAAATGTTATATTTGAGTTAAAAAGATACTAAGCATGTGTAGTTCTGTATGTTTTCATTATTCACTTAATACTTATATTTCTCAACATCTTGTATCTTAATTTTAAAAATCTGAATCTTTGATATATTTTTATATTAAACAATTACATCAGGTTCTTATTTTTAAGGACTATGTTCAAAGGTAGATTCAGAGGTGGTAAGTTGTTTTTAGCAAACAATTGTATTTATTCTCATACCTTCATATTTCAAGATTCAGCTAGACAAATTTCAGATATTTGTAGATGGAATAGTAAAAAGAGGATTTCCACAAACCCAGAATTAGGCAAAGCAGTTTACATAGTATGGAGAAGGTATGTTAATTGGCTCTGTGACGAATGACCTAGTGAAGTATATATATTTATCACCCAACAAGTGATAGTTCAATAAAGCAAATAATACTGATGAGGTCAGGCCAAGCCAGTCAAAATGAGCAAATCATGTAACTTAAAATATATGAACAATATTCAGAGTTTGAAAATTTTAAGTAATCACCAGAAATTTTGGAGCCCAGACCTAACAACTATTTTTTTAAGTTTATTTATACTGAGACAGAAAGCAGACAGAGTACATGCTAGCATGAGTTGGGGAAGGGCAGAGAGAGAGGAAGAGAGAGAATCCCAAGCAAGTTCAGCACTGTCAGTGCAGAACCTGATGCAGGACTTTATCTCAAGAACCATAAGATATGACCTGGACTAAAGGCACTCCTCTAACAGCTCTTTTTGCAAATGCTTTCATCTAATCAGCAGTTATAAAATAGACTTCCTTTCATATTTCCCAACAAAACAACAAAACTTTAACTGATAGTCCAATTCATTCTCATGATTTAGTTCTTAATGTTGGTGTTTCATTTTTTTAATAGCTGTATTGAGATATAATTCACATGCCGTAAAATCCATCTACTTAAAGCGTAAATTTTAGGGTTTCAGTATTTTTACAGAGTTAGGCACACATCATTGCAATCTAACTTTAGAACATTTTCATCATCTCCAAAGAAACAGCAGATTGAGTAGTAATCATTCTTCATTCCCTCCCTCCCTACACCACAGGCCTTAGGAAACCAGTAATTACTTCCCATTTCTATAGATTTGCTCATTCTGGATATTTTGTATAAATGGCATCACACAATACATAGATTTTTGTGACTGGCTTCTTTCACTTAGCATAATGTTTTCATGGTTCACCCTTGTGGCACGAATTACTACCTCATTTCTTTTTACGGTCAAGTATTATTCCACTGTATGGACGTATCACATGTTACTTACCCATTCAAAGTTCGATGAACATTTGGAATGTTTCCATCTTTTTTTTTTTTTTTTTTGCTATTACAAATAATGCTGTTATAAACTTCACTTAAAAGCTTCTGTGTGGGCATAGGTTTTCATTTGTATACATGTAACAATATTTCTGGGTCATGTGGTAATCTTACATTTAACATTTTAGGGAAATGCCAAATTATTTTTGAAAGCAGCTGTACCATTTTAAATCCCGACCAGCAATAGATGAGGATTTCAAATTCTCCACATTCTCATCAATAATCATTAATTTTTGTGGTTTTGGTTATAGCACTTCATTGTGGATACAAAGTGGTCTCTAATTGTAGTTTTGTTTGCAAAACTAATGACTAATGATACTATATTTTCATGTGCTTATTGATCATTTGTATTGCTTTTCTAAAGAAATTTGTTAATTCAAATAATTTAACTACGATCCACGATATTTTGCATGATTTTTTTTCTAAATTTATTGAAATTTGTTTTGTGGTCTATGTACGGTCTATCCTGGAGAGTGTTCCACGTGCATTTGAAAAGAACATATATTCTACTTTGTTGGATGAAACGCTGTATACATGTCTAGTGAACTTCTACAGTTGTGCAATTTTTATATTTACCTACTGATCTTCTTCTGTCTAGATATTCTATATTTTATTGATATTGTGATATTGAAAACTCCAACTATTATTGTAGAACTATGTGTTCTTCTTTGCAGTTCTGTGCATAATTGTTTCATATATTTTGGGACTCTGTTATTTGGTGGATATATGTTTA
Organism: Panthera pardus; assembly: GCF_024362965.1. Taxonomy (NCBI): domain Eukaryota; kingdom Metazoa; phylum Chordata; class Mammalia; order Carnivora; family Felidae; genus Panthera; species Panthera pardus. The sequence goes on along the minus strand of NW_026526655.1, from coordinate 48,458,564 downwards.
TAATTCTTTCTTCTTGATGAATTTACCCTTCTATAAATATGCAATGTTAGGCTTGGACTCTTGGAACTGTTTTTTACTTAAAATCCATAGTCTCACAGTATATCCACTCCTGATCTCTTTGTCACGATTTTCATGGAATATCTCTTCCATCTTTTCTTTTTAACTTATTTGTGCCTTGAATACGAAGTTAGCCTCTTGGAGATAGGATGTAGTTGGATAGTTTTTTTAAATCCATTCTGTCAATCTCTACCTTTTGGTCTGACAACTTAATCTATTTACATGTAATTGATCTAAATAAATATTTTTACATTTATTTGCTATAAAGAAAGAATTTCTGTCATTTTGATATTTGTTTTCTACGTGTCTTTCAGCTTTTTTCCTTCCTTTTCTCCATTACTGTCTTCTATATAAAAAGTTTTTGTGATACCCTATTTAGTTTCCCTCTGGTTTCACTTGGTGTCATTTTCAGGCATTTTCTTAGTAAATAGTACAGAGATTAGAATTAACATCCTAAATTTATTACAACCTAGTATTAATTTATAGCTGCTTAGCTTCAACAGCATACAAAATTCTCCTATGCAGTTGAATTTCCCCCTTACTTTGTTAGAGTCACAAAATCCATCCTAATGTCTTAGGTGACATTGACATAGATTTATAATTATTTGCCTTTTAAATAATGTAGGAAATAAAAATAGGGGTTACAAATAAAAAACACAACAGTAGCTTTTATATTTACCTATATACTTATTTCATTTGGATTCTTCACTTCTTTGTATTGTTTTGAGTTACTAGCTAGTGTCCTTCCATTTCAGCCTGTAAGACTGATTAGCGTTTCTTGCAGAGCAGGTCTATTAGTACTGAATTCTCTCAGCTTTTGTTTATCAAGGGATGCCTTAATTTCTTTTTCATTTCTAAAGGACAGTTTTGTAACATGTAGAATTCTAGGTCAACAATATTTTCTTCTACTACTACTTAAAAAACATCATTCATGGGGTGCCTGGGTGGGGCAACTGTATCTTGATTTCAGCTCAGGTCATGATCTCATAGTTCATGAGATCGAGCCTCACATCAGGCTCTGTGCTGAGAGTGTAAGAACTGCTTGAGATTTTCTCTTTCCCTCTCTCTCTGCCCCTACCCTACTCTCTTGCACTCTCTTTCTCTCTCTCAAAATAAATAAACCTAAAAGAAAGTCATTCACTCCCTTCTGGTTGCCATGGTTTATAACAAGTTATCTGCTATTAATCCTATACCCTATACATAAGGAGTCACTTTTCTCTTGCTGCTTTCCAAGATTTAGTCTTTCAAAAATTTGATTGTAATGTGTCTTTGTGTGTATTTCTTTGTGTTTATTTTTCTCTGATTTGTTGAGTTTCTTGATTGTGCACATGTCTTTTACAAAATTTGAAAAGTTTCAGTCATTATATCTTCAAATATTCTTTCTGTACCATTCTAATTTTGTTTTACATCTGGGATTCCCTTTATTACACGTATATGTTGGCATGCTTAATGATAATCTACGGGTCTCTTAGGCTCTGTTTAGTTTTCTCCATTTTTTTAATTTTTTTTGCTCCTCAGAAAGAATAACTTCAATGGATCTATCCTAAATTTCATTGATCCTATCTTCTGCATGCTTACATCTGATACTGAGATGCTTTAGTGAATCTTTCATTTCAATTATTATCATTTTAAGTCTTGAATTAGTTTGTTCTTTTTTTATAATTTCCACCTCTTTATTGACATTCTCATTTTGTTGATACATCACTCTCTTTATTTCCTTTTGTTCTTATCCATGGTTTCCTTTAGCACTTTGAACACATTTAATACAGTCAATATGAATTATTATTTTTTTGAATTTTTCAATGTTTATTTATTTTTGAGAGAGATAGAGAATGAGCACAAGTGAGGGAGGGGCAGAGAGAAGGAGACAGGGGATATGAAGCAAGTTCTGTGCTATGAGTACAGAGCCCAATGCAGGGCTTGAACTCACCAATCAAAAGATCATGACCTGAGACAAAATCAAGAATTGGCCAATTAACCGACTGAGCCACTAGGGTGCCCCTAAATTCTTTATTTAATAAATTCAATGTTTGTGTTTCCTCAAGGACAATTTTTCTTAATATTTTTTTTTGTAAATAGGCTATACGTTCTTGGTTTTTTTAAACACACTTTGTAATATTTTGTTAAAAAGAAGTAGATTTTTTGAATATTGTTATGTAGTAACTCTGAAAATCAGATTCTTCCTCTTCCTCAGAGAATTCATTCATTTCTCTAGCAGTTGTTTACTGACTCTTCAAAACTAATTTCATCCTCTATAATCTACATTCTATGACCGAGACCACACAGTGAATTGTTATTTCAGCTATTGTATTTTTCAGTTCTGTTATTTCCATTTCTTTTTTAATATATAATTTCTATTTCTTTTGTGAGAATTTGTTTTTTTTAATTATTTAACATTTATTTTTTTTTTTTTTGACAGAAAGAGATACAGAATGCAAGTGGGGAAGGGGCAGAGAGACACAGAATCTGATGCAGGCTCCAGGCTCTGAGCTGTCAGTACACAGCCTGACATGGGACTCAAACCCACGAACCAGGGAATCATGACCTGAGCTGAAGTTGGACATTTAACCAACTGAGCCACCCAGGTGCCCCAAGATATTTCTATGTTTTAATTTACTTCAAGAAAATCCATAATTGTTTATTGAAGCATTTTTAAAATAGTTGCTTTAAAATACTTGTAAGAATTCCAACATCTGATTCATATAAGTGTTGGCATCTATCGATTGTCTTCTGTCATTCATGCTGTCATTTTCCTGGTTCTTGGTGTAATGAGTGATCTTCAATTATATGCTGAATATTTTACACATTATATTATGAGACTCTGATTCTCACTTAATCTTTTTTAGTGGGACATCGTTGTGGTGAGTTGTAACACAGGTGGCTGCTGGGTGTATATATTCAACTTCCCTTCAGGCCTTACCGACTTCACCTCAACAAAAGTGGGCAACTGATCCACACTGCTTCATAGCAGATGGGTAAGATGAGGTTCAGCTCTCCTTGGGCCAGGCTGATATCTTCCTGGTGAAAGGGGACACTGACTCATACCATTTCATTGCCTCCTAGGAGGGGTAAAATATCACCATTAACAAGGAAGGTGGAAGTGGAAGGCTCACTCACATTGCTTTGTTGCTGCAGGTTGGAGGCAGAAACTCTTGTGTCCCAACTAACACCAGGAGAGAATTTGGGAGAAATAGAATGCCAACTAGACCTTACTCCCTCCACATCTTTCTGTTTCATTGATTCTGGTTGGTTGTGGAAGCTCAGTTACCCACTGGATCCCAGTGATACCAAGAGGACTAGAGCATCGACCATCCCACCTTGAAGAACTTTGTTCTGCTTCATTGATGCCAAATAGGTGTGAAGAATAGCTTGCCGCTTGACTCACTGACACTACCTCCAGGGTTGATTACTCCACCTGCACCTTCAATAAACATTACCTTTATACCAGCAATATATCTAAATGTCTGGCACATCATGTTAATCTCCCTTTGTAATAGTCCAAAGGCATTCTACTACTCTTTGAATAAAATCCAGTCTTATTACTGCTTCATGAGACTTTTTCATTTGTTCCCCACTAATCTCTGCTTTATCTTTGGCTGCTTCCTTATTTCCTGCTTTTGGTCCAGTTATTCTGAGCAATTAGGGAGTCCTATGCTCCTGAGTGATTTTATGTAGCCTTGGGTATGAACTATTTTCAATGTGTGTGTGTATGTATATATGTATACATATATATATATATATATATATATATATATGTACATATATATGCATATGTATATATACACTATTTGTGGCCAATACTAATATTTATGTTCTGTTAGAAAAATATTTCCATGGCATTATCCTGAATTGGTCATCTTAATTAACAAACACATACAAAAAAAAAAAAAACCCAGTAGCTTAAATTTCAAATTAGACAATCTATCACATCTTGGAATATCTCTAAAATTCAAACATGACATTTTTATAAGTAAACAGATAAATAAATGAATCAAATAAATTGCATCCATAATTACCTGTATTTCATAGAAAATTCTTTCAAAGAAAGAGTCAGTACTATACATACACAAGGGGACAGTGAGAATACCTCCCCTGGTACTGTTATACACATTATATGCTAAACACAAATACAGATAAAACCAAATGTAAAACATGCCACACAGGTATATCTGGTTGTCTACATATATTACCATCATGGCAAGTGAAAGTTCCCTTTACTGTCAAATTCGTTCCAGGTATTAAAAGTTGTTAGTGTCTCCAGTAGTCCTCACTGATCTAAAATTGGATGGCTTTTTAAATCTGTGCCACTCTTTGCTTGTGGGGTAATATACTAGTATTAATATAAAATTTCTACAAACAGAAGCTCATGTGTCATCTGATTAATAAATACTCTACCATTTACAAGGTCACATTATAGTGGAAATGAATGTAATTATGTAGATGAATAATATGATAATTTAACTTTTGGTCAAAGAGGACAAATTTAGAACAGCTGGATTTTCTGTTTTAAATTTCATATCAGTCAATTACAATACATTGATCTGAAAACAGATGGCATTGCAGTCAGGCAGAATTCTCCAGCACTGGGTGTTAACATTCAGGAATTTCATCAATGTAGAGTGCCACCCATAAAGTAAATCTTGTATTATATTTACCACTGTGCTATTACACAATGAGGTGGTTGTCATCTTTTATTAAAATTAGCTTGATTCTCTTTTGTTGACTGATAAGGCATTATATTTGTAAACCATTTTTTATCCTAAGTGTCACATTCCCTGAAGATAAGGAATAGTCAAGTTTTCAGTGGCTTTTGTTTTGTTTGTGTTTATTTTTGTTTTTGTTTTTTTCTGCCATATGGCAATTAAATGGTCAGATTATTTGGATAAGCACTGAAACATCTGTTCTCAGTATTGTTCTGCTTTCAACTATTTAGCTTGTTAGTAAATAGAGAAAAGCTCTCTTATCTATGAGGTATCTCTCATAGTTAAGATAAGGTTACATTTTGTAGGAATAAGCAAAAAGAGTTGGTTGCACACATATTAAAAATGTATAGATTCATTTTACAAAATTTTCATATCAAACTCTAGATGGTCATTGAAATACACTTCTTTATACAAAATGACCATTGATCTTTTTATTGCCTATGGAATGTTAATGCTAAAGTATAACATATTATATTCATTGTAAGCAAATTAATTCTAAAAATGATACACATATATACTACAACAAAGCCACAGGAAGCAGAATTATACTGATTCTACCACTTAAAAATCAAGTATAATGTAAGAAAACAAGCACAAATTGAGACAAATGATTAAGCAAGGAATATTGGCAAAACACTTATAAGACAGTTCAAGATATAACTCTCCATATCACAGAGGCATAGGTACAAACAAAACAGAAAAAAATTGAAATTACTGGAGAATTATGATTCCATCAAAATAGATTATTTCTTCTAAACCCTCCACTGTACAACTAAAACATCCTGGTCACAAATAAGCATAGGAATACTATGATAGGTAGAAAGAAGGAAGTCAACCTACAGACTTCAGGACATGATGAATAACACAATGGTGAGTTCTTTGGGTTTCCTTATTGTTTCCCATGTATCCTGATAAAAAATTACAGCACCCACAACATAACATTAACACTTCTAGATGATAATACAGGAGAAAACCTACAAAGATTGTTTTTCAAATGGAACACAAAGAGGATTAGTCATAAAGGAAAAATAATATTTCTGATTACCAAAAAATAGTACTGGGGTGATACAGAAAACTACAAACTTTGACAAGATATTTATAGATCATACAAAGCATATATGACTTGTACCTGGAATATATATCACATTACTATTTTCAAAAGAAATTGCATAACCAGTAAATAAATTGAGTCAGTAATCAAAAATCTTTCAACAAACAAGAGTCCAGGGCTGGATGGCTTCCTAGGGGAATTCTACCAAACACTTAAAGAGGAGTTAAGACCTATTGTTTTGAACCTGTTCCAATAAAATGAAATGGAAGGAAAACTTCCAAACTTATTCTATGAAGCCAGCATTACCTTGATTCCAAAACCAGACAAAAAACCCACTAAAAAGACAAATTCCCCTGATGAATATGGATGTAAATATTCTCAACAAGATACTAGCAAATTGAATCCAACAATACATTAAAAGAATTATTCACCACAATCAAGTGGGATTTATTCCTGGGATACAGGGGTGGTTCAAGATCTACAAATCAATCAATGTGATCCATCACATTAATAAAACAAAGGATAAGAACCACATGATCCTCTCAATAGATGCAGAAAAAGCACTTGACAAAATATATCATTGTTTTTGAAAAAAAAAAAAGCTCAAGAAAGTAGGGATAGAAGGAACATACTTCAACATCATGAAGGCTATATACAAAAGACCCACAGTTAATATCATCCTCAAAGGGGAAAAACTGAGAGCTTTCCCCCTAAGGTCAGGAACAAAACAGGGATTTCCACTCTCACCACTGTTGTTCAACATAGTACTGTAAGCTCTAGCCTCAGCAATCAGACAACAATAAGACAATAAAAGGCATCCAAATCAGCAAAGAAGTCAAACTTCTACTCTTCACAGATGACATGACATTTCACATGGAAAAGCCACAAGACACCACTACAAAATTGCTAGACCTGATACATGAATTCAGCAAAGTAGCAGGACATAAAATCAATGTACAGAAATTGATTGCATTTCTATACACCCATATCAAAGCAGCAGAAAGAGAAATCAAGGAATCAATCCCATTTACAACTGCACCAAAAACCATAAAATACCTAGGAATAAACCTAACCAAAGAGGTAAAAGATCTGTAGGCTGAAAACTATAGAAAGCTTATGAAAGAAATTGAAGAAACAAAGAAATGGAAAAACATTTCATACTTATGGATTGGAAGAACAAATATTGTTAAAATGTCTATACTAACCAGAGCAATCTACACATTTAATGCCATGGCTATCAAAATAACATCAGCATTCTTCACAGAGCTAGAACAAACAATTCCAAGTTTTTTTGTGGAACCACAAAAGACCCCAAAGAGCCAAAGCTGGAGGTATCACAATTCCGGACTTCAAGCTGTATGATTTGGATGGATACTGATGACAGACTTTGCTATAGCTAAAAACGAGAACTTTATTTTGGGTTCAACACCTGGTAGAAGTATACTCTAACATCATGAATATTTTCCTTCCTAAAGCAATTGCAACTGAATATCTGTAGCTTTCAATTAGTAATATAATTTCAATAAGAGAAAATTGATGTTATAGATAGATTGTACTGAACTAAAAGTAGCAATTGCCTAAAAGCTCTCACTGAAAGTTTTTTATAAAGGATCCCATATATAATTAAATTTCACAGTAAAAAGAAAAGCCTTTTAAATGCTTTTATTAGTGTAGTAACCATACATTTTTAAAAGGAATAGAATATGAAGCTTTGTAGCAACATTTCTGTTTTTATCCTACTCAACAGCATTGTCAAATTATAGTTAATGACCCATTTTGAATCCCTCAAATTGTAGAGTTAACGATATGAGTTAATGTGTTCCATTACCTTTTTAACATTCCTTAAGTAGTTTTTCTAAGGTTTTTAAAGAAAAAATATGTTTCAGTCACATCAAAAGTGATGTTCAACTTTTTGAGATATGAAGGATTGCTTTTCTAATTTTATTTCTTTTGCAATAGATGTTAACATATTGATAAAGCAACATCTATAAACATATCGTCTGATGTAAGTCAGGTAAAGTTTATGTTTAAGAAAAAATCAAAATATCACATTTTGGAAATAAGAAATAGTTTAAGATAGGAAGTGATGTTATATTTATATTCACCTCAATTATCCACTCCATTTAAGTAAGTATTAAGTTTATACTAATACAACAGTTTTCTATTCCCATAGTGCTTCCTATTTCATATGAGGTCTTTCTGTATTTTCCTATAATTATCTGCAACTTGCCAGAATCATGCATTCACAGGCATTGATTCATATTTGAAGGAAATACCTTAGAGGATAGAAGTTTGCTTTATGGACTTTAGCTAATAGGAAGCTCTTCATGGATGCTTCTTCCTGGAAGTGTATTGGCAGCTGCTTGGATATATAAATTCCAAAACTTACAATACATTACCCTCATGTGTCTACAGGATAAGAAAAGGGAAGAATTGATTAATAAAAGTTAGGTAACACTGAATATTGTCATCATGACATATACAAACATATATAACTATAACAGCTATACAATAAGCAAAGTTATTTCTAATTATTTAGGGTTATAGGGTATGATGTTCTTTCTTCCTTTATTCAATACATGCTACAGTCTTAGAAAATTTTGGTGAGGTGATGGATGTGTTCATTAACTTGACTGTGATAATTATTTCACAATGTATATGTATACTAAATCATCATATTGCACACCTTTAAAAAACACATCTAAGGGCACCCAGGTGGCTCAGTTAGTTGCGCGGCTGACTTCTGCTCAGGTCATGATCACACTGCTCGTGGGTTCAAGCCCCACATCAGGCTCTGTGCTGACAGCTCGGAGCCTGGAGAGTGCTTTGGATTCTGTGTCTCCCTCTCTTTCTGACCCTCCCCCGTTCATGCTCTGTCTCTCTCTGTCTCAAAAATAAATAAACATTAAAAAACATATACATAAATAAATGTTTACTATCTACAATTATCAAGGTATTTATCTGGAGTGATATTTATCTGAGGTGATTTAAAAAATTGAAAAACTTTCAAAGTCTGTGAGTATTTTATTTTTATTTTTTAAATGTTTATTTATTTTTGAGAGACAGATTAAGCGGGGGAGGGGCAGAGAGAAAGGGATAGACAGAATCCCAAGCAGGCTCCACGTTGTCAGCCCAGAGTCCCATGTGGCGCTTAAACTCATGAACTATGAGATCATGACCTGAGCCGAAATCACGAGTCAGTTGCTTAACTGACTAAGCCACACAGGCACTCTGTAGGTAAAGTTTTAAATGATGATATGATGCAATTATTGTTTTGTTTCCTTTTCTTCTGTGAATTTAAACTGTCAAATGTCTTTTGTTTCAACTGAGTAAAAAACTTTTCTGAACTGTTTAGAGACTGATATATAAAACATAATTGTGGTTATCGTAAAGGAGTAGATTGAAGAAATCTAAATATTCCTTTGCCATAAACATAAGAAATGCTAGATAAAGCCTAGCAAATGTATTCTAAGTTAAAATCTGATCCTGCCGTAAAGAAAAGGAAATTTCCAGTTTCTAGATATAATGTCAAAACTGAACCCTAGTGAGGAAAGTAGATGAGTTGAGGCTGCTCCGTGTGAGGTCTCAGGCCATGGGAGCACATATTCAAGAGGGTTACATCTCCATAAACCCAGGAGACTAGACTTATGCCCATGTTAGGAAATAAGATAGCTACTGATAAACCAGGAAATCTCAACTAGTCTGTAAATCTGAAAAAATAAAACTGGAAAGAGAAATGCAGAGACTATTACAAACTTCTCTGTATCTACATAACCTGTGGGAAAAAAAACAAACAAAACAGAAGTTTCTGGGTTCACCCCAGACATACTCTGATCATCCCCAAGGCATGAAATTAACATAAAAATTGGTCATTGAAAAGAAAGGTCATTGGCTTTTTAACTAGTAATATGTCTGATGAAAGTAAACCAAAACCCACTGTGAAGATACACTCCAAGTCTCAATTCAGACCACCACAGGCTTCTCCCAAATAAAGTCACCTCACAGGCAAAAATTACAAACACGTACAATAAGAAGACCATATTAGCAAGAGGCATCAGAAACAATTAACAGTGTAATTTTACTCTCGAGTATTATTATTCTTATATTCATTGGTGAACAATCTGCTAGGAACAATAAAATAAATATTTCAAATAAAGACACATGAAGTAAAAGGCTTGAAATAAACGACAAATAAGAAAAAGACATCTGTGAAAGTGAACAGAGAATAAAAATGTAAAAATTTTAAATGAAAACACAAAAATATATTAAACAGAAGATATAAAAGTAATTACTGAATTAGAAGACATCTCAGATTACTTTCCAGAATAAAAAGAGATAAAAAGATCGAAGATGTGAAAGAGAAGTTAAAAGAAACAGAGGAATGGATACCCACACAACACCCCCCCACACACACACACACATGATAGGATTTCCTAAAAAATACAGTTATAATGAAGGAAACACAAATTGACAGAGATAAAATATACTAGAAATTAACACAAGACAAGATTTTCAATACAAAGAAGCATAACAGGCTTCAAGAGGGAAAGGAATAAACGTGCACAACTGAACATATCTTAGTGAAATTTTGTAATACTAAAATTAAGAGATCTTAAAAAAATCATAGGCAGAAAATAGAATCAGGTCTATAGCAAACATGGCCAACATGAAGCCAACTGAATATCTTTATGTAAGACAAAATAATGTAAGACAAAAATAAAGATGTTTTCTATCAAAATGTGTCTGTCTATCACCGACAACTTTACAATAAAAACTACCTGTAATTAAAGAAATAGAGAATTAGGTATAGAACAAAGTGGAAGACAAGAATCATATAAAAGAAAAAAAGAAGTGGCTAAAGAAATGTCTAAAGCATGGGATATATAACACAAAAATAATTAAAAATTAAAAAACGTAAAAGTAAAGCAGAATGAAAATATTGAGCAGTAATAACATATAAGAAGTGAGGATGATTACCAGTGTTTTCAAATTCTGACATCATTTAGAAAGAGGGTATATCTCCTGATTATTTTTATAAGTTAAAATTAAATATATACAAGAAAATTTTTAGAACAGGCTCTAAAAGAAGTAAAACAAAAATTTATAATTTCAGATCATTAGAGGAGAAAAAAGGTCTATCCAAAAGAAAACAAAAATTAGAATTACAAAAGTAAGTAAAAAGCATTCTGGAGCATTTCTGATAGCAAAACCATGATATATGTATTCCTCAAATTCCCCAAAAGAGGTGGGGGGAGGGTGTCAAAGTCCATAAGGAGAGCAAAAGTAACACTTATCAACAGCATCATCATTAAAACTTGTTGGCAAGCTCATTGGGAGTAGCTAATGTGCTGCCACCGCCTCAAGACGGGTGCGGGACCATCAAGTGTTTAGTATACTAACTAATAGCACACAGTTTTAGGAACAGAACCCGGAGAGCAACAACAACAAAAAAACCCATAAGAGGAATAGCACTAAACTTTGTGATAATCTCAGCAAGCAAATCCAAGATCAGCAAAAAGCCAAGAAGACTAAATATTAACCTAAATGTTGCATTATTCAATGTTATGCCCTTTATTTTTGCTTATATCTTTAATAGATATATAATCATAGAGCATGTACAATTATGTATCCTATTTACTCACTTAGCTTTCTTCTAAAATTTTTTCATATTGTGGGGCAACGGGGTGGCTCATTTGCTTAAGTGACCAACTTTGGCTCAGGTCATGATCTCACGGTTCATGTGTTCAAGCCCCGCATCAGGCTCTGTGCTAAGAGCTCAGAGACCAGAGCCTGCTTCAGCTTCTGTGTCTCCCTCTCTCTCTGCCCCTACCCTGCTTATGCTCTGTCTCTCTCAAAAATAAACATTAAAAAAAATTAAAATTTTTTCATATTGTTGCATAATTTGAATGATTATTTTAATAATTAGTTGTTCACTGTTTGTTTTCTTTTTACCAAAATACACATATATATGACTTCAGTGATTCTGTATAGATACTTTCTTTCTGTTTAGATACAAGAGGAGCCCCATTTATTTTGATAATAAAAGACGGCATAATTAAGTATCAATACAATGGTTACTGAAGCATTCTCATTAAATTATGCTCGTGTGTGAAAAGACAAATGCCATATGATTTCAGTCATATGTGGAATTTAAGAAAAATTTTTAAAAAGCAAAGAAAAAAAAGAGAGAGAGAGAAACACAAACCAAGAAATAGATTCCTAGCTATAGAGAACAAACTGATGGTTACCAGAGGGTAGGTGGGTAGATCGATGGATAAAATAGGCAACAGGAATTAGGAGGGCACTTGATAAATAGTGGTTAATGTATGGAATTACTGAATCACTATATTATAACCTGAAACTAATAGTAATACTGTATGTTAACCACACTGGAATTAAAATAAAACTTTTAAAAAATAATAAAAAAATATGCTCATGTCGGAATTGTTAATACACATGTGCTGGGAAATTCTCTTGCCAAATGGAGAAAATGAAAATGTACATGAGGTACTCACTATGATGAACTAAGGTATGAGAAAGAAAGAGAGAGAGAGAGATGACCAGGATCTATCACAACAAAAACTTATAGTCTAGTCAGAGAAGCAAGCATAGCAATTATTCTAATACAGGTAAAAAGTATGTCAACCAGTATTCATACTCAACAGTAGTACTTGAAGGAACCTCATAAAGCTGTGTATTTCTTGAATAAGGAAATAAATAAGTAGGAGAGGGCAATGGATTAGTGTGAGATGAGGCTGAAGAATTAGACCAGAGAAGGACATGCTCAGGATCTGCTAAAATCTTGCCATTTATTCCTAGGAGATAAAAGTATGCAAATTATGTTAATTAAAAGAGAGCAAGATTACCTTTTCTTAGTCTCATTCTTTTCATAGTTGGTATTGCTATACTGATATATAATAGTATAGTAAAATATGTATATAATTTATAAAAATACAAATGTAAGTACCAGAAAACTTAATATATTTTTACTAACATGGTAAATTTACTAACACGGTAAAGGTTTGAGCCACATTGTTTTAGAGGAAGAATTTGAGAAATGGAGATGTGAGATAGAAGGCTGTTAAGAGGTTAGAGTAATACTCTGGAGATGATTTCAGGCTAAGGAAAGACTTTTTCGAGTCATCTTGCCAGGCCTTGGACTCCATAATTTGTCCCGGCTGGCCCCAACTATGGTATAACTCATGATACTTGGTGATTTGGCATCACCTATAGTACCTCTGCATTCACAGATTAAACACTGACATAGCTGCTTGTAAATTTAGGTTATTTTGGCAATGCTTTCTGCATTCTGCTGTCTCCAAGTCTGTCAGCCCACACACAGCTACTTACATCACTCCTTTCTTTGTGCCCTATGGCCAAAAGAAATTTGAAGGACTATGTTCTTTCTTCCTAAAAAGTCAATGATGTGCCACACAGTTGAAGACAGTAAGCCGGAAAAAGCTCTCTCCATCTTCTTAGATGTAAAGAAACTATCTGGAGCTTTTTATGGGCTTCCAAGATTTTGGCCTGAGAGGGAGAAGGGTGGTGTTAGCTGAGGGAAACTTTCATTCTGTCAGGGATATACAGAGAAGCAATTGTCAACGGGCAGACTTAAAAACAAAAAAAAAACCCAAAAAACAAAAAAAATCATATGGTGCCCACTTACAGGGACTTACAATGTTTTAATCAAGTTGTACTACAATTTCAACTTCATAAAAGCCTGTGACCTGTGGCAGTTGTGTCACTGCAGCAACCATGAGCAAACAACAGATGACCTTTCAGCCCTTCCACAAACCTACAGTGAAAAATGAAAGCATTCACTCTAATGTGATACACAAAGATAATGTTCAACTGTATAATCCAACAAAATCAGAATCTATCACAAATGTCTCCATCATCTGAGGATTAAACTTGTCACAGATATTTCAGTAGGTCACAGGGTCCAGAATATATTTATAATAGAACCTATTCTTTTATTTCTCAATTTCACTTCCTAATAGTGTTTTTTTTGAGGATGTCAAGAAGTAATTTAGATTTTAACCGTGAGGTCAAAAGGATCAAGAGATTTTTTTGTTTTTGTTTTTGTTTTCTGAGTTGCAGAGAGTTCACTGACATTTGTATGTTTTAAAATAGAACTCATCTTGCAATATACTTTTCCATAAAATAATAATACTTTTCCAATAATAATAATAGTAATAATAATAATAATTATTATTATTTCAGTAAATCAAAGTGCAGTTAGGAAGAGTAGGTTTATTTTGTTAGTGAAGTAAACTTATAGTCTTGAGAAAATATTTCAAAGGCCACCAAATTTCAAAATTATCTCCTGCCGTAATAGTATGTTCAAACGTGATTTTATAATCAAGTTCTTCTTAAAAAAATAAACAAAGTGGAATGAGAATAATAATTTTTTGTAAATTACACTTTAAAAATGTCTTTATGTTACATGCTAGGACAGAAATAACATTAGGGAAAACTTTAGAAACACAGTAGTTTATAATTTCTCATCTCTTTTGGACTTTATACAAAATCAACAATATAAAAACTAAGAATTAGCGAGGGAGCAAGCCATTTGTTGATTTAACAAGTATTTATTGAATGATATTGTGCAATAGGCTCTGTTCTCCGTGCTAAAAGACAATGCAAACACAACAGATGGAGCTATGCTATGACCTCATTTGTTTATAGCAAACAATGTAGCAGGATTCTCACACATGGAGAGTCCTGACATGGAAGCTTTTCTTCCCAAGAAGCAACTTTATTCCTGCCGGCACTGCTCAGTTGGGTGAGAACTGAGCCCTGATTGCCACATCGTTTTTCATATATTTTTTACTTCTTTGTCTCCCATATATGGTAGCACACACAAACATGCAGTCTGATTAAGTGGTCTCATGTTACAAGGTCATGAGGGATGTTGTCACGTATGTGCACAGCCAGGTTACCTTGAGGCTTTTTGTTTTGTTTTGTTTTGTTTCTTTCCTTAGGGAGGGGACCCTACCACAACAATAAACACATCTATAGATAAAAAAATAAAATCATCAGAGAACGATATTTTAAACTTTCAATTTACAGCTAATACGAATCAAGTGCCTACAATGTTCAGGTTGATGTCATAGGGGCTTTTAACTATATGTACAATAATAATACGGAGTCTGATGATTTCAGATGGACAGATGAAGAAAACAAGGTATAGTCACAATGCTAGTCAGTGGTTGAGTTAGTTTTAAAACCTTCTCTTGTTTCGGGGCATCTGGGTGGCTTAATCGATTGGTCTTCTGACTTCAGCTCAGGTCATGATCTCACGGTTTGTGGATTTGAGCCCCATGTCAGGCTCTGTGCTGACATCTCAGACCCTGGATCCTGCTTCAAATTCTGTGCCTCTCTCTACTGCTCCCTTACTCACAGTCTGTCTCTCTCTCTCAAAAATAAATAAACATTTTAAAAAAATTTTAAAAAAACCCTTCTCTTGATTCTCTAAAGCCTATGTGTGCTCTTTCAGTGTTCCTCATGCCTCTACTCTCCAAAATTAGCAATTTTCTTAATAAAGATTAGTTGCCGAGTAGATGAAGTAGTTATTTCTAGAGTTGTTTTCAGGTTGAGGCCTTTGACAGTGACTTTTAAAAAACAATAAAAAAGTAGTTAGCATTTTTCAGTAGCTGAGGAGATGAAGGGTAAGAGATGTTTTCTTGAAAAATTCCTTAAATCTCCAGAAATGAAACATCTTTCTCACTACGGTCTTTTGCTACTGCTAAAGATTGTTCATACCTGGATGGCAGAAAAAGAATGGGCTTTAAAAAAAAAAAAGGTGTTCCAAAAGATTGTTATTTGTGCCAACACAGAAGTCATGCAGGTAATCCTCTGTGACCAAAATGCATCACACTGTAGACCAGAGGTGAATCACCACCAGTGATCCCTGGTGAAAAATAAAACTACTCTACCCCAGCCCAGAGTTGTAAGGGATCTCGATGTAAGGGACCTTATGGAATATACTTAGTAGATTTCTGGCTGTCTTATATGAATATGAATTATACAAAAAGGAGAAAGTATCATTGTTTTCCTTTTCTTAATCACATCTCTTTATGAATCAGAGTTTATATACATGAGAAAAGCACTGCTAACAAATAGAATGAACACCTGTGGTTTTGATGCTAGATGAGCAGTGATGGCTGAAACATAATTCTGACCTTGTAGTCACTGTATGGAATATTGCAATATAATAGCAAGTAAGGCATACAGAATTAATTAATTAATTAATAACTAAAACTATATAAAGGTAACTCAATTCAGGAATTCTACATAAAGGCTAAGTTCACCAATGAATAATCCGGCTAATTAATATAAACAAGTACGTCAAAACATAAACAACCAACCTACCCTGATTACAAGTGCTATCACTTTCTACCTCCTTCATTTTATAGAACGCAGACTTAGAAAATATAATCAGAAAAAAAAAAAAATGGTTAAGTGGTTAAAAGAAAGATATAATAGATTTCACTTCACTCACACTCCATTTGTGGATTTTTAAAAATAGGCTTGACTCCAGACTGATATTCAGAATGTCTAGATCTTATGGAAATTGAAGACAATATGCACGTGAGAAGAACTTAATTTGATTAAATTTGTTTTTTTTTTTCTTTCAAACAGAAATAAAACATACTTTTCCATGCTGTTTTACTTGATTTTCCTAGTCCAGGAATAATTGTATAACAGAAACAAGAGGAAAGCAATGCTTTAATTTCACATATCTGTTTATTGTAGACTTTAACTGTGTTACAAGACCTTTCAAATCTCAAATAGAGTGAAACAAATAAAACATTGGTGCTGGGTTCATTAGCATTTAATGAATAACAAATTAGCTTGCCTGGGCTAGTAATCTGAATTAGTCTTCCTCCTGAGTTTTTCATTTATGTTATCTTCTTTCATGCAAATTAAGGAACTACACAAACACAATTAGACGTGGCAGCTATCTCTGTAGCAAGTAAAAGGAAATGGGCTTTACAAAATGAATTACAGATATATTTCCTCTTCTACCAGCAACAATCAGACACTACAATGGAGGCAAATTTTAGACTTCTTTTCACCATCTCCTATCAGAGGGTTAGGGTGATACAAAGTAAATGTTTTTAAGAAAATAAATTAAGTTGTTTTCCCCATTCTATTTTACCTCATCAACAGCTGATTTCGTGAAGTCTTGGGGGAGAGGCACGTTAGAGAATTTCTGCTGAACCCAAGGTTTCACTCTTCCTAGAATCCACTACTGTCACCAGGCACAGGCAGTGAGCGTAACGGCACCGTTCCCACTTGCCCACTTGATTTGGCTTTATGCCCTCGGCAGCAGAAGTTGGGTTCTTTAAACAAAAATAAAATTTGATTCCAGTTCTTCAGCAATACTCTTTTCAGACATAAATAAAAAGTGACTGCCTCATGGCACAACTGGCTCCAGGTAAAACTGTAGAGTAAGCAAAATGTGTCTACAGTTGCTATAATATTGTTCCACTTCTGCAAAAACATGCCAGGCATTAAATTTACCTTAGTTGAACATTAACTCATTTTATGCATGCTAAATAATTTAATCTTCCTATAACCCTGTGAATTAAAATGAGCTAAATTTTAATTCAGAGAAGCTAAGAAAGTGGCAACAAATGACGGGGACAGTGCTTAAACACAAGTCTGAATAGCTCCGAAATTAGTGCTCTTCCGTTTTTACTCACGTTGCTTGCCAGAAAACTAGGTTTTTAACGATTTCTTGAACATGGCAATTTGGACTGAAGGCTCACCTCATGGGGTCCCATTCTTTAATTAGGTCAATACTATTGGGTCTACTTCTTGTTTTCTCCTTTAAGCCCAGCATGCCTATGACAGCCAACATTAAGCCCTTCATTGCTGTAGTTGCTCATTTTTAAGTACATGGTAGAAGTGGGTTATTATTTTAGTATCAAAGGGCATGGCTTCTGTGCTAAAATAGTTTGCAGATAGATGATGCATTTCTGGACAGTGTGATTAGCGCTAAGGTAAAGGTATGCAGGGAGGGCTGTGAAAAAGAATCTAATGTGCTTTCCCACAAGTTTCTGCAAATTTCTAAGGGAAAAACATTTGCAAGGTGATCTCTCATTCCAATGCTGTGAGTAACTCCATCTCTTTGTTCAGCACCTCACAAGTGTTATTTTTATTCAGTGACAAAAATGTGGAACTCAGCTCTTTTCTTTATATTACTATACACCAAATTAAACTAAACTAAATTAAAATAAAACAAAATTGCCAATCTAATTCTGTATGTGAAGCATTGTAACTGGGTAAAGAGAGGAGAAAGAGAAGAGTAAAATGAACATTATTCAAATATTGCACAGCTTTGTGCATAAGGGTTCTTCAACCATTCTTCTATGTTGTCCTTAGTATATCCCACTCTCTTCTCTCAATCTCCTCTTTCTTCTTTTTTCCCACCACCCCTAGAATTCCTTGTTAGTTCTGTCAGTTAGAAAGCTAACAATCTTGTGTGTGTGTGTCTATATTATGCACTCAGCTTTTTTTTTATTTTTTTAATCTTTATTTTGGCGGGGGGGAGGGAGGGGCAGAGAGAGAGGGAGACACAGAATCTGAAGCAGGCTCCAGGCTCTGAGCTGTCAGCACAGAGCCCAATGTGGGGCTTGAACTCACGAACTGCAAATTCATGACCTGAGCCGAAGTCGGACGCTGAACAGACTGAGCCACCCAGGCACCCCAATGCACTCAGCTTTTATATCTAGTGAGTATCAAGTGTATTTTCCTCCACACAAGTTCTTTCTACCTAACGGAAGCTTTGATGATAGTTCCTGAAGTTATGTAGTAGGTAAAGTCTCACAAAGGAGAGTATGAAAAACAAAGGACCAAGAGCAAATTTATAGAAGTTATTCATGTAAGCAGAATAAGATAGAAATAAGCTTATAAATAATGAGAAGGAATTTCCGGTGGGGTAGGTTTCTCAGAACCACAGGAGAGAAAAGCATAAGCAAATACTGTTAAATGCCAGAATGAGTAAACACTGTTAAATGCCAGAGATGAAGGACAAGAGAGAAAACAGGCCACTGCCTCTGGCAATGTGGCAATTTTTGCTGACTTCAGCAAGAAGAGTTTCAACCTTATCTGAAGTTTTTCATTAAAAATAGATAAATAAATAAATAAATAAATAAATAAATAAAAGCTTGGATAAATGTTTTAACATGAAAGGGAGCACCTGGGTGGCTGTTGCATCAGACTTCGGCTCAGGTCATGATCTCATGGTCTGTGAGTTTGAGCTCCACGTAAGGCTCTGTGCTGACAGCTCCGAGTCTGGAGCCTGCTTGGAGTTCATTAAAAAAAAAAAAAAAAAAAAAATTAAATGTTTTAACTTAAAAGTATCTTAGCATATAACTATTTTTTAATTTTTTTAAATGTTTATTTTTGAGAGAGAGACAGAGACAGAGTACAAACTGAGAAGGGATAGAGAGAGGAGACACAGAATCTGAAGGAGGCTCCAGGCTCTGAGCTGTCAACAAAGAGCCAACACAGGGCTTGAACTCACAACTGCCTGGTGGCTCAGGCGGTTAAGCAACCGACTTTGGCTCAGGTCATGATCTCACGGTTCGTGAGTTCAAGCCCTGCATCAGGCTCTGTGCTGACAGCTTGGAGCCTAGAGCCTAATTCGGATTCTGTGCCTCCCTCTCTCTCTCTCTCTCTGCACCTCCCCAGCTCATGCTCGCACTCTGTCTCTGTCAACAATAAATAAACTTAAAAAAAAAAAAAATCCAAGCCATAATCAGACACTTAACCAACTGAGCCACCAGGCACCCCGACAATGTTACTATTTTTAAAGAGCTCCAGGTAGATCTATAGTTTTCTAAAGTTACATACCAGATAAGTGCACATACAATAACTCCCTTCATCTGAAATTAAAGAAATAATTTTTATTCCAGTATATAATTACAATTGCTATATTTTATGATAAAAATCTTACCTATAATTAAAGCAGAAAAAAACATAGAAAAATCCTAATCATAAATATAAATGAAAATAGGGAGCATTTATATGTGTTAAGAGGTAAGTTAGTAATATTCTTCACAATATAAACATGACATTCTTGTTTATCATACTTCATATTCTTTTTTTAAGTTTTATTTATTAATTTTGAGAGAAAGAGACAGAGACAGAGCACACAAGTAGGGGAGGGACAGAGAAACAGGGAGAGAGAGAGACTCCCAAGCAGGATCCACACTGCCAGCACAGAGCCCCATGCAGGGCTCAAACCCACAAACCAAGAGATCATGACCTGAGCAGAAGTCAAGAACCAGATGCATAACCTACTGAGCCACTGAGATGTCCTTACTATACTCAAGCATATTTCTTAAGCATAATTATAAATGACCAAGGCATGCAAGTATCAGAGGCTTTGATAAAACAACTAGTTATGTATGCAAGTGTTTATGTGTGTGTGTGTGTGTGTGTGTGTGTGTGTGTGTGTGTGTGTGTATGTTTGTATACCTTTGAAGGTCAGGGAGAATGAGTACATCCAGAGGAGCGACTTTAGCCCTTCCCCAAAGTGCCTGAGACCTCTTTGCTTCTCCCCAGGAGGACTTACTCCTTTCTCATCCTAGTCCTGTAGGACTAGGATCTCCTACCCTGTTGTCTGGTCTCGCACAGGACCAGAGGGAAAAGCAGCCTACAGGGATTCTCTAGAAAGCACATCCTCTAGACTTGACCTATATATTGATTGGCACAAAGATCTGCTTGGACCAAGAGAAGAGAATTACTGAAATAAGGATGGCAGCAATCGGAGGAAAGGCACATTTATGTTGCCAGTCTCTTGAATATCCATACCTTTTTAAGGGGCACCTGGGTGGCTCAGGCAGTTAAGCATCCGACTTTGGCTCAGGTCATGATCTCGCAGTTCAGGCTCTGTGCTGACAGCTCAGAGCCTGGAGCCTGCTTCAGATTCTGTGTCTCCCTCTCTCTATGCCCCTCCCCAGCTTGCACTCTGTCTCTGTCTCTCTCTCAAAAATAGACATTAAACAAAAGGAAAAAACTGTATGTCAAATAATGTGTTGACATCCTCTCAACATCATATGTTGAAATTCTAACCCACAATGTGATAATTTTGGGGGGAGGAGGGTGACTTTGAGAGGTAATTAGATCATGAGTTTAGAGCCCTTACAAGAAGAGACACGAGATAATTTCTCTCTCCATCATGTGAGAATATGAAAAGATGGCCGTCTGTAAACCAGAAAAGGAGACTTCATCAAGAATCCAAACATACTGTCAGTCTGGTCAACTTCCAGCCTCCAGAACTGTGAGAAATCAATGTTTGTTGCTTAAGCCACCAGTATGGGGTATTCTATCACAGTATACCTAAGATATTCAGTATTATGAAAAACAAAAACAACACTACTGTTCAATGTTTTGCTTGTTATTCTTGTGTTTGAACAAATACGCATCAAGTGGCTGCTAACTTAACTTGACTAACTTTAGTCAGGCTTCTCTCCTTTTCCCAGACCCCTGAACTTTGTCCCATCCTTCAGCATAAGCACTGAGAGGAACTATGCCCTATTAAAGTCATCTTCTGAAAATCACCTAACCATAAAGAAAACATTTTCTATTCATTTATTGGATCATGCCTTCTGTTCACCCCACAAATCCACACCTAGTTCTTTCGAATCTTGTTTTGCTTCCCTTTATGAGGGAAGGAATCCCTCTCTTTCTTCACTCTGAGACACAGATCTTATGGTCAGAGCATGATCCCTTTACCATAGTCTTTTTTAATAAAATCTTTCCTTATTTAAATCTGGGCTTGTTTTTATTATGTTAGAATAGTTTCCATATTAGATTGACTTTGAATAAAGTTAGGAGAAATATTGTTCAGAACATAACAAGTGGTTGTGTTGAAGAAAGCTTTCATTACTACCCTGAAATCTTTAATTAAAAGAGATGAGGAATTTCAGAGTGTAAACTAACTTAGCTGAGTATCTGCAATGAAACAGAAAATGTATACTTTCAAATACTTTATCACCTTCACATTTCCTATTAACTCAACGCAGGTTTAACTTGTTTTCTGAAAGAAGAAATGAGGCTCATGGATATAGGAATGATTTGTTTGACCAAGGTCACACAACTAGCAGCAATATGAACAACTGCTATTTGAATGCAAGTCTCATGATGCCAAACCAAATGTTGTTGACACACAACAGCTGCAACAAAATGTGTACACTATTTACTTATAAAAGGAAAAAAGCTTCTTTGCATAATATTGAAAGTTGAACACTTTCAAAGTCATCTTGGGGTCTACATACTTTAAGAATTTAGTTATTAAACAAGCAAACAAGCAAACAAAAACAGTAAGGACAATGAAGGAAGTCTTTTCATGTTCATATAAAAGATTGAAGTTACTTATGGATATTTTGCAGCTTTTCCATTTTTGGTGGTATTCAAGAGCATTGAAAATCCTATTTTAAACGTGTGTGGTACTTTGGATGTTTGCCATGTAATTATTCTTCCCTTACTTGTGAAGAATTGGGTTTTATATACTGTCACTATTTGAAGAAGCCTATGAAAATATTTCAAATGATTTGAAAATCAGTGAAGGTTATATTTTATTACTCAAAATTATTTGGAGTAGAAATGAAGGATTTAAGAAAGCCTTTTTGTGTTATAATTGTCTCTTGGTATTAAGATTTTTTCTCTATTTGATAAAAGAAGCAATAAATAATTTGGGTATAGCAAAAGGAGAGAGTCATCATTTATTTTAACAAGACTCTAAATAGGTATTCTTATATTTCAAGGTCATGGATGCTATATCCCATTGAAGCAATTTCTCCAGCCTGAGTGGACTAGAAGTTAATAAACCCATCTATAATATAGGTTTTGGACTCTGAATCTGGTGCAGTTGCAAGTCCAGTTCAGATTAAAAAAAAAGATATCCTAGTTCAAGAAGACCACTTGACAAGTGGAAAGTTCTGAAGGAATCTTTCCTTCCTTCCTACCTTCCTTCCTTCCTTCCTTCCTTCCTTCCTTCCTTCCTTTCTTCCTTCCCTCCCTCTTTCCTTCTTTCCTTCCTTCCTTCCTCCCCTCCCTCCCTCCCCCCTCCTTCCCTCCCTCTTTCCTTCTTTCCTTCCTTCCTTCCTTCCTTCCTTCCTTCCTTCCTTTCTTCTTTCCCTCCCTCTTTCCTTCTTTCCTTCCTTCCTTTCTTCCTTCCCTCCCTCCCTTTCTTCCTTCCTTCTCTCCCTTCCTCCTTCCTTCCTTCCCTCCCTCCCTCCCTTCCTTCCTTCCACTATTTTAGTTCTATGCACATTCTTTTTAAAAAAAATGTTTATTTATTTACTTTTGAGACAGAGAGAGTACAAGTGGGGACAGGGCAGAGAGAGGGAGACACAGAATCCAAAGCAGAGTTGTAGCTGTCAGCACAGAGCCCGATGCGGGGCCTGAACCCATGAACTCTGAGATCATGACCTGAGCTGAAGTTGGATGCTTAACTGACTGTGCCACTCAGGCACCCCAGTTACATGCACATTCTATTTAGAATTTGTTTTTACTTATAGAAGTTTTATTCGGGGAAAATATGATTTGGAAAGTTTCACATGCCAAGGCCCAAGTATTTCCATTACCTGACCATTATAATAAAGTGATTCTGTGATAACTTTAAGTAGGATAACAATTCCCTCTTACAGACTGTGCTTCGCTTAAGAAGACCCCGTTGTTTTTATATTTCCACCTACTTACTATTACATTATTCTTAATCATGTTATTATCATTATTATTGTTATTATTATTCTATTTCAACACTAGTGTTTGCTCTGAATCATGTTAGGAAAGTATCCTTCTAACTCCTTGGCAATTCTTTATGTCAAGGAACAACCAAAACCCATTCATTCATTCATTCATTCAAGAAATATGCATTAAACATTTACTATGTAATATGAACCGTTCTATTCAAAAGCAATTCAACAGTGGCAAAAAAAGACACAGTGCCTAATCTCTTTATGTTTACATTCTATTATGGGAAAAAGATAAGAAATTAATAAACAAACATGTAGTATACTATAAGGTTGTAATATATACTATGCTGATAAAATGAACAGGAAACAGAAATAGAGAGTTCAAGGGGCAGTGAAGGGATAGAAAATACTTTAGCTAGGGTAATTATGGAAAGCTTCAATGCAAAGATATTTGTACACAGACTTGAAGTGAGACAGATGGATGAAAAGTATTCCAGAGAGAGGAAATGGAAAGTGTAAGAGTTCTGAGGTGGAAATATCCTTGCACTAATTAATGAATAATAGGGCAAGTTGGCAAATATTAAAACAATGGAAAAAATAATGGCTGTTTAAGTTGGCAAAGTAGGCTTTGCCTTGAATTATAATGATGTTCAGAATATCATCAGAGGAAAAAAAATGAACAGGTGCTAAAAGTTCATGAGATCTATAATCAAGGATGTTCCATGAAATGAGTTAGGCATGGATTTTGTCTTTGTTTTGTTTACAATTTCAAAGACTTGACTGTGATAAATATATAACTATAAATACAAAAGCAGGCCATATTTTACCAAGTAGAAAAGGAGAATTTGAAAATTTCACAATTGAAATCTGCTTGCTATCAGAAAAGCAGAAATACAAATGGCAAGAACCAAGAAAACAAAGCCTGATTCTTGACAACCCTGAGCAAGAGATGAATGAAAATATTCCAAAAGATAGAATTGAGTCAGAATATCTCTTTACTTTATAATCATAACAGTAATGAATGTGTACAGATGCCCTTATGTATTTTGTTATTTTATTTTTGTTTACACTATTATGTATGTTATTATGTCTAAAGTAATAAATGATTATTTTGATATAATCTGGAAAAACACAGAAAGTCATATCTTGGCATGTAAATGATATTTCCAAGAATCTTTCCATCTAACCTTTAGGAATAAAACTTCCTAAACTTTAGCTAAGTCCATGACACTCACCTAGGATTATATTTCACAGGACTCCTTCTCACAAATTCATTCCGTTATGCGATTTAGTTATTAACAATGGAATATGAACAAAAACAATGTATACAATGTCTGAGTATTTCCCATAAAGTGATTACATGGGTGTTCCTTTTTGTTCACCTTTACAAAACTGCAATATAAGACAGTGCTCCAATAAGGTGGACAAATAAAGTAGATGTAACCTGGGTATTTGGGTGACTTTTTAGAACAGTATAGCCTATCAGTATGTCTGCACATAGTTTCTCAATATCCCCAAATTATTAAGCAAGAGGAAAATAAGGGACTAACTTGTTTAGTACTAGCTTATTAGTTTGGCATTTTGGTATAGCAACTTAGCCTGTACTTTTACCAATACAGAGGTGTTATATTTAATGATGAACAAAAACAAGGCCAAATTACCAGCCCCAATTAGAAACACTTCCAATATTTCTTTCTTTTAAGCTAACTGGGCAAGAAATTCCAAAATGAGTATACAATGTATCAAGATGAAGATATATTTTTTAAAAAAAGGAGAATAAAACAATCATATATGATATTTGCCCCAATTGAGCCAAGCCATTTGTAATATTTTAACTCATACAAAACATTCAAAATATTTTTTAATATACATACTCACGGAAAGCAATGTCTCAGTCAAATGTTAGGACCACAGCAACCCCAACATGTCAAGAGAATTCTAGTCATGAAAGCGATAAAGAAGCAAAAACAACAATCTTTATACTTTTTTCAGATATTCACCTCAAATGGACTAATTGAGAAGTAATAGAAAAGCTAAGGAAAAAGCACTTGATATAATCATTAAAACCAAAAATTTCTGAGGGAATAAATCAAGAGGCCTATACATAAGTGTTTATACATTACTTCTAGTGATAAATATCCTACCTATATCAGAATAACCCCAAGCCATGTTACTTTTACCTATAGGTAAGAAAACAAGTATAGATAAAACTTTGGCCCCTGACTTTTGTCTTCCCAAATTTGTATCCAGCATGTGACAGAAAATAGTCTAAGAACACCCAGATGTGATGAGTTGTGCCTTCTTTGATAAGAACTTATTTTCTTTACTCCTGAAGATTCTGTTATATTTCCTTCTCCCCCTGCTTAAGATCTTTCCACTGTAAATCAAAGACACACCCCTCTTCCAAACCCCTTTTTTCTCAGAAATATTTTCTTTCTTTAGCCAAACCATTCACCCTAACTTCTATTCATAATGAAATATCATGTAAGCGGGATAATGCTCAGATCAGGAAGAGTATTAATATGTTTTCATTTTTATTATTTAAAGTTTTAAGTTTAAAGGAACTAGAGAACTACAAAGGCATCCAGGTCTTGAAGGGCCAAGATTTTAAAAAGGGAATTTTCCAGGATAAGCCCAATTTTCTGTGTACTACTTTTCTCTTCTGAAATTTTTTGCCAGCAACTTCACCAAGTATACATATATGTAACGTTTCCTGGGTAGAAGAATACGCTGAGAAGACAGGTGAATGGTAAGGTAATCAGGACATAGGAGATCAAGACCTCAAAAAGAAAGGAGGTCTGATCTCAGAGAGAATGGAGGTGAACAGAAAACACTAAGTAAGGCATACAGCAGCTTTCCTCTTGCAGCTTTTGCTGAATGCTTAAGCACGGCAAGAAGCTATCAAGTCAAGAAAAAGCCACTGGAATGCATAACAGTTTTTGGCATTCTTATAATACTGGGGAGAAAAACTGTACTTTAGGGTTCACCAAGAAAGAAGGGCACTGCTTGCAGCTGATAAGCTTGGAGACCCATGCCATAGGAATTATTGTTAGCAAAAGACAAACTGAGCTTTCCAAAAGTGTAATCCCACCAGGTCTCTGCTTAGTCTAGAATTTGTGATCATCTTCTGCATTCTAGCTCTTTAAGGTAAGGTAGGGTAAATGCTCTCTGAAAGAAAATCAAGTAAGCTGTGACCTCTATTATTTGACACAGACAACATCAAAAAATGTTTTTAAATATTATCACTTATTACAACAACAAAAGGATACTATGGACAATTTTATGGGAACACAAAAATTACTTGAATGAACAAAATCCTAGAAAAACATAAATGAAAAAATGAACACAGAAGAAATATGAAATCTAAAGTTTATTTTCATCATGAACCTATAAATTAAAGCCTTACCCCAAAGGAAGTATCATTTCTAGATGGTTAAAGGCAAAGCTTCCAAAATATTTAATTAAAAATAAAAGAGCACCAATACTCCAAAAACTTGCCCAGAAAACAAAAAATCGTTGAACATTTATCATTTAGTTTTATACAGATAACAAGTTTTATTCCAAATCTTGACAAGAATATCCCAGGAAAAGAAAAGTACTACCTAATCTTATTCATGATCATAAATGTAAAACTCTCTAATATAATTTTATCAGACAAAATCCAGTCATCTTTAAAAAGAATAATACATGAAAACAAAGTTAATTTATTTGAGGATTATAAAATAATTCAATTGGGAAATTAATAAGAAAAACAATAAAGGGAAAAATTTTATCATGTCAATACATGCAAAAAATAGTCAATAAAATTCAGCAATTCATTTATGTTGAAACTTTCAGCAAACTAGGAATAAAAGAGAACTCATCTATGAATGGCAGGCAAACAAACCAAGCACAGACTGCATGATCTGAGGATTGCATAAGTGGTATGGGGAGAGAATGTTTGTTCTTTTTGGAGCGCATCTCTGAGGGGTGACATTGCCTCTGTGGGTACAAAAGAACCTATGGATTCCATTTCCCTCCCCTGCCCCTCAGCATAAGCTCAGAGACATCTGCTAAAGGCAGCTAACCAGGACATTGGCTGTTTAGCCTGCTTGCTCCAACTCTCAAGCCCCTGTGCTCTGGTGCAGCTATGTTTCTGGGTCAAAACTCCATCAGTCCCAGCATGGTGAGACTTTGCCAGAGGACTAGCGCAGATCCTGGTCACACCATGTCCCTGAAGTTTGGAATTTTAAAAGTCAGCAGGCCTGGCTATGGTAGAGCCTAAGGTGTGTTGCATTGCTCCAGGCAGGCAAGTGACCCAGAGACAGACAGTATGAAATCAGCAATCTGAAAAATGCCTTTGATGCATGAAGGAAAATCATTTGCTCCTCTGAAAGTGCTTGCCTGAGAGCAGCAAGCATGTACTCCCCTCTTCAGAGACAAAGGAGCTGGCTGGCACCATTTCCCTTCCCCACCCCTCAGCATATACCAACTTCATTAAACAGCACCACACCAATACTGCTGCCTAACTTACTTATACCAACTCCTACCCCTCTGCACTCTGCTGGTACTGCTTTTCTCAGGCAAGTGTGCCTAAGGACCAGCACAGCAGGACCATCCTCCTGAAGACAAGCACAAACACCCTGCACACACGTCTACTAACCACAGAGTTCTGCAAAGCTTCAGCTATACTGAAAACAGCATCAGCTCTCTTTTAACAAGCAGACCACAGAACATCTAGTTAAAACTCTCCACACTCTGGTGAAGGTCCAAATATTCCCCAGGGCAGGCAAGGAGAAACTCTGCAGAAGATTGACTGAAGGATAGAGCAGCCAAAACATAGCAGCAGAGTGCACACAGCAAGCCTCAGACAGTATACGACCTCTTCTTCACAAAATTATTACTCTCAGAAGTGGGAAACATAAACAGGCTTTCCTAGCACAGAGAAGATAGAGACCTCAATAAAATGTCAAAATGGAGGCATTCATCCACAAAAGAAGAAAAAGTAAAGATCACAGCCAGGGATCTAGTTGAAATAGATATAAGTAACAGGTCTGATCCATAATTTAAGGCAACACTCATAAGGATACTAGCTGGGCTTGAGAAAAGTATAGAAGACATCAGGGAGACAAAAGACCTAAAAATTAGTCAGGCCAAAATGAAAAAATGCAATAACAGAGATTAGAAAGCAACTGGCTGTAATGACCAAAAGGATGGAGGAAGCAGAGGAATGAGTAAGTAATACGGAAGATAGAATTATGGAAAAAATACAGCTGAACAAAAGAGGGAAAGCAAAGTCTTTATTCACAATAGTAGACTTAGGGAACTAAGTAACTCCATAAACTTTAATAACATTGGTTTCATATGAGTCCCAGATCAAGAAGAGAGGGAAAAGGGAAGAAGGTTTATTTCAGCAAATTATAGCTGGAAACTTCCCAAATCTGAGGAAGGAAACAGACACCTAAATCCAGGAGGCACAGAGAACTCCATCGATATCAACAAAAGCAGGCCAATACGAAGACATATTGTAAGTAAGCTTGCAAGATATAGTGATAAAGAAAAGTAATCCTAAAAGCTGCAATACAAAAGAAGTCCCTAACTTACAAGGGAAGACCAATAAGAGTTACCAGCAGATCTCTCCATAAAAACTTGGCAGGCAAGAAGACAGTGGAATGATATATTCAACGTGCTGAAAGGAAAACATATGCAGTCAAGAATATTCTATCCAGCAAAGCTATTATCCATAATAGAAGGAGTGATCAAGAGTTTCCCAGATAAAAAGTAACAGATTTCATGACCACTAAATGAGCCCTACAAGAAATATAAAGGGGATTATTTGAGTACAGAGACTAAAAGTGACAAAGACTAGAAAGGAAGAGAAAGTCTCCAGAAACAATGACAAAACAAGTAATAAAATAACACTAAATATATATCTATTAATAATTACTCCAATCAAACTGCATAGGGTTTGAAAGGTAAGAAAGGATAAAAAAGCAAGACCCATCTATATGCTGCTTCTAAGAGACCCATTTTAGACCTAAAGACAGCTGTAGATTGAAATTGAGGGGACAGAGAAACGTTTTCATGAAAATAGAGTCAAAAGAAAGCTGGAGTAGCAATATTTATATCAGAAAAACTAGCTTTTAAACCAGCCAGTAACAAGAAATGAAGAAAGGCACTATGTCATAATAAAGGGGACTAACCAACAAGATCTAACAATTGTAAATATTTATGCCCCCAATATGAAACACCCAAATATATAGAACAATAACAAATATAATGGGACTGGTCGATAATAATACTATAATAGTACAGAAATTTTAACACCCATTTACATCAATACACAGATCACCTAAGCAGAAAATCAACAGGGAAACAATGGCTTTGAATGACACACTGGACCCTATGGGCTTAATAGATATATTCAGAATACTTCATCCTAAAGCAGCTGAATACACATTCTTTTCAATTACACATGGGACATTCTCCAGAATAGATCACATACTAAGTCACAAATCAGGGCAAATACAAAAAGATTGACTCCATACCATGCACCTTTGTTAAACACAATGTTATAAAACTTGAAGTCAGCCACAAGAAAAAGTATGGAAAGACTAAATATACAGAGGTTAAAGAACATGCTATTAAACAATGAATGGGTCAAACAGGAAATTAAAATACTTGGAAAGCAATGAAAATGAAAATACTACGGTCCATAAACTTTGGCATATAGCAAAAGTGGTCATAAGAGGGAATTATATAGCAATACAAGCCTACATCAAGAAGCATGAAAAATCTCAAGTGTACAACCTAACCCTAAAGAAGCTAGAAAATGAATAACAAATAAAACCTAAAGCCAGCAAAAGAAGGGAAATAAGAAAGATTAGAGCAGACATAAATGATGAAGAAAACAAACAGACAAACAAGAAACAGACAGTAGAACAGATCAATGAAACCAGGACCAGGTTCTTTGAAAAAAATAATAAAATTGATAAAACCCTAGCCTAACTTTTCTAAGAGAAAACAGAAAGGACTCAAATAAATAAAATCATAAATGAGAGAGGACAGATGACAAACAACACCAGGGAAATGCAAACAATTAAAAAAGAATATTTCGAAAATTATATGGTAAAAAATTGTACAATCTGGAAGAAATGGATAAATTCCTAGAAATATATAACCTACCAAAACTGAAACAGGAAGAAATAGAAAATTTGAACAAACCTATACCCAGCAAATAAATTGAATCAGTAATCAAAACTCTCCCAACGAACAAAAGTCCAGAGCCAGATGGCTTACCCAGGGAATTCTACCAAATATTTAAAGAAGAGTTAAATACCTATCCTCCTCAAACTATTCCAAAAAATAAAAAAGTAAGGAAAACTTCCAAATTCATTTTATGAGGCTAGCACTACCCTGATTCCAAAACCAGACAAAGACTCCACTAAAAACGCAAACTACAGGCCAATACACTTGATGAACATGGCTGCAAAAATTTTCAACAAGATAGTAGCAAATCAAATCCAACAGTATATTAAAAGAATCATTCTCCATAATCAAGTGGGATTTATTCCTGGGTTGCAAGGTGTTTCAATACTTGCAAATTAATCAACATGATATACCACATTAAAAAGAGAAAGGATGAGAACCATATGATTCTCTATAGATGCAAAAAAGACATTTGACAAAGTACAACGTCCATTCATGATAAAAACCTTCAACAAAGTAGGTATAGAGGGTATATACCTCAACATACTAAAGGCCATATATGAAAAACCCACAGTTAATATAATCCTCAATGGGCAATAACTGAGAGCTGTTCATCTATGGTCAGGAACAAGACAGGGATTTCCACTTGCACTACTGTTATTTAACATAGCACTGGAAATCCTAGCTTCAGAAATAAAACAACAAAAAGAAATAAAAGACATCCAAAAAAGCAAGGAAGAAGTAAAACTTTCACTATTTGCAGATGACATGATACTATTTGTAGAAAACCCAAAAGACTCCACCAAAAAATTGCTAGAACTGATACATGACTGATACATGAACTAGATGCTAGCAATGATACATGAACAACCTTTCAGTAACGTTGCAGGATACAAAATCACTGTACATAAATCTGTTGCATTTCTATAAAATAATGAAGCAGCAGAAAGAGAAATCAAGGAATCTATCCCATTTACAACTACACCAAAAATCATTAGTTATCTAGAAATAAACCTAACCAAAGATGTAAAAGATCTGTACCTGAAAACTACAGAACATTGATGAAAGAAATTGAAGATGATACAAAGAAATGGAAAGACATTCCATGCTCATGGATTGGGAGAACAAATATTGTTAAAATGTCTATAGCACCTAAAGCAATCTATACAATTAATGGGATTCTTATCAAAATACTAACAGAGCTAGAACAAACTTCTTCACAGAGCTAGAACTAACAATCCTAAAATTTGTACAGAACAACAAAAGACCCAAAATAACCAATGCAATCTTGGAAAAAAAAAAAAAAAGCAAAGCTGGAGGTATCACAATTCCAAACTTCAGGCTATATTACAAAGCTGCAGTCATTAAGAAAGTATGGTACTGAAACAAAAACAGACACACAGAGCAATGAAACAGAATAGAAAATCCACAGAACAGAAAATGGACCCACAACTATGTGGTCAACTAAACTTTGACAAAGAAGGGAAGAATATCCAATGGAAGAAACAGAGTCTCTTCAGCAAATGGCGGTGGGAAAACTGGACACTGACATGCAAAAGAATGAAATGGGACCACTTTATTATATCATATACACAAATAAATTCAAAATGGATGACAGACCTAAATGTGAGACAGGAAACCATCGAAATCCTAGAGGAGAACACAAGCAGTAACGTCTTTGACACAGACCAGAGCAACTTCTTACTACATATGTCTCTTGAGGCAAGGGAAACAAAAGCAAAACTGAACTATTGGTATTTCAACAAAATAAAAAGCTTCTGCACAGCAAAAGAAACAATCAACAAAACTAAAAGGCAACCGACAGAATGGAATAAGATATTTGCAAATGACATAGCTGATAAAGGGTTAGTATCCAAAATCTCTAAGAACTTATCAAACTCAACACCCAAAAAGCAATCTAGTTAAGAAATGGGCAAAAGACATGAATAAACATTTTTCCAAAGAAGACATTCAGATGGCTAACAGATACATGAAAAGATGCTCAAAATCACTCATCATCAGGGAAATTAAACTCAAAACTACAATAAGGTATCACCTCACTCTTGCCAGAATGGCGAAAATTAACAACACAGGAAACAATTGTTAGCAAGGATGTGGAGAAAAGGGAACTTTTTACACTGTTGGTGGGAATGTAAGCTGGTGTGGTCACTCTGGAGAACAGTATGGAGGTTCTTCAAAAAGTTAAAAATAGAACTACCCTAAGACCCAGCAATTACACTACTAGGTATTTACCCAAAGGACATAAAAATACTGATTCAAAAAGATACATGCACATCTGTGTTTATAGCAGCACTATCAACAATAGCAAAATTATGGAAAGAGTTCAAATGTCCATTGATTGATGAATGGATAAGGAACTATGAGATTGTGTGTCTGTGTATGTATATATATATATATATATATATATATATATATATATATGCACAATGGAATATTACGCAGCCCCCCCCAAAAAATGAAGTCTTGCCATTTGCAATGATGTGGATTGAGCTAGAGTTAGAATGTATTATGCTAAATGAAATAAATCAAAGACAAATACTATATAATTATACTCATATGTGAAATTTAAGAAACAAAACAGATCAACATAGGAAAAACAAAAAACAAAGGCAAAACAGACTCAAGTACAGAGAACACACTGAGGATTATTGGAGGGGAGGTGGACGGGGAGATGGGTTTAATGGGTGATGGGGATTAAAGAGTGCACTTGTTGTGATAAGTGTTCAGTGTTGTATGTAAGTGATAAATCACTAAATTCTACACCTGAAACTAATACCATACTGTATGTTAACTAACTGGAATTTAAATAAAAACTAGAAAAAAAAAAAAAAGAAAATGCAGCATGCATGAAAGTAATACACATATTAAAGTTCATGTATTCTTTAAAATTATAAAATTATAAATACATTTACAATTTCTTAAGAATTCCCTCAAATCAATACGAAACATAAAAATGGAAAAGTAGATTAGAAGACTCGAACAAGCAATTCACATTAAAAAATCTAATGAATAATAAACATAAGAAATATGTCAATATTATTACTTACAAAGAAAATTCAATTCAAACTGCAGTGAAATATTCTGACACAATAACCAGAGAGCTAAAGTTTAAAAAGGAAAATAAGCTGATAATAAACATATTAGCACAAATACAGAGGTACACTGTGTATTACATTATGTATAATGAATAGAATTATAATTTGGTAGAACTATTTTGGATAAAAATAAAATTGATCATATGTTTAGCTCTCCATTCAAAAATTTCACTCCTCATCAATTAACTAAGGGAAACGCTCACATATATGTGCACTAAAAGACATGTATGTAAGATGTTCACAATATTCCTAATAGTGGATAACTAAGAAGAATCCATATATTAGGAGTAAAATGGAAAAACTATATAATTGTACAATAGTATAAATTAAAATATTAAGCAAAATAATACAGATAATACAAAAGCAATATGATTCCATTTATATAAATAGGCATAATGGTCTTTGCCTTAGATATCAGATGAGATTATTTGGGGTGGGGTTAAACATTGAACTCCTTTTAGAGGAGGACTTTTGGGAAGCTCTGGTATGGAGGGGTTTGGTTGATTTCAATTAGTGTTCTGTGCTGAGTTACTTAAAGGAAATTCATGAGGTTGCTAACTTTTGATATGTACACTTTTTTGAATATTTATTATATGTCAGGAAAAATTTACACTTGCTCTTAGCCAAAAAGGCAGAGAAGCAATAAGAAAAATTTATAAACAAAACACTCTGTTAAAAAAAGACATGTGAGGGGCGCCTGGGTGCCTCAGTTTGTCAGTGTCCGACTTCTGATTTCAGCTCAGGTCAAGTTCTCCCGGTTTGTGAGTTGAAGCCCCGCATAGGGCTCTGTGCTGATAGCTTGGAGCCTGGAGCCTGCTTTGGATTCTGTGTCTCCCTCTCTCTCTAACCCTCCCCTGCTCATACTGTCTCTCTGTCTCCCAAAAATAAATATTCATTGAAAAAAAATTTAAAAAAAAGAAGACGTGATATGCTTATATATAATATTTCAAAAGAAGGTCCTCATATGTCCAGGACATATTTTATCTTCATCCCCTTGAAAACTCAGTTAAAATTCTGCCTTCATAGTAAGAATCCTTGCCTCTCCCCCACCCCCACTCTTTTTCTTTCTTTCTTTCTCTCTTTTTCCTTTCTTAAAACTTGGCCTACTTTTCCTGCACTAATTTAATGTTTATATAATTACAGATAAAATCAGTCTTTTATAGGCATAATTAGTCACTTTCATATCATGTATCTTCTAATTAAGTTATATATTCAGAAGAAAAATACCAACTCAAATGCCAAAAATCACTTTAGCATCATACACATGAACTTTAAAATTAAGTGCATAGGAGATGTTTACCTATATCAAATGTTTTTGGCCTTTATTCTTTACCTCTTATTATAACATCAATTTTCTATGCAAATAAATGAGGAGAAATTGGAGAAAAAGCCTTTAGTTGTTGTCATAATCATCATTATCCTGTCGTTATTAAGTAAGTTTATTCCTGAAGCAAATTCAAATAACATTAGTAACTGCGTGGATTATTCTACAGTGATGACAGGAACTAGCACTTGATTAAATACTTTAACGAGATGGTTCTATCTTGAGTTCTTTTCATCTTCCTAAATGCCAGTTTTTTCTGAAATTGCAACATTGTTTTGCTTTTTGACAATTAAAATAATGCTCTCAAATATTTATTAAATGAAAAGTATTATTACAGAGTAGTCATGTTTTATAGATTGAGATTCTGACTTTAAATTTTCCTGGAAGTTTTGTTTGAAGGAATAAATTAAACTACAATTTTAGTTTTCTGATCTATATCTTTGTCTATAAACATGTCAATTTGATGTAGGCCTTTTTCCTACAGATTTTTACATAGCATCTCAAACAGGAAAGCACCATTTTCTGAGTATCTGCCACTCATTAGCTGTGTTTGACATGGCTCTGATAAAGTCTGGAGCATGGTGGTTTACCACTATACTTGAAGTCCTAGGGTTTATTTTTTATATTGCCATAATCATATCTTAGATGTTAATAAATGAATAGTACAGAAAGAGTGCTGTGTGGGTTGAACGTCTGTACATGGAACAATTATATCCCTGATTATATTTCCTGAAACCCTGGGAGACAAATACCTACTATTCCCTGATTTGTGATGGGGTAACTGTTTCCTTTAGAGTTTATGAATCAAAGACATTCTGGATTTAACAGACTTTGAACGCAGTAGTGGTCAGGGGTAAAGTGCTGAACTGAAAACATGGTGACTACAAGATAAAGACCCATCATCATTGTTACCATTTTCCTTGTTTAGAAAGAGAGGGAGAGTGTGCAAGTAGGGAGAGAGGGAGAAGAGAGAGAGAGAGAGAGAGAGAGAGAGAGAGAGAGAGAGAGAGAATCACAAGCAGACTCCATGCTCAGCACAGAGCCCTATGTGGGACTCGATCCCATGACCCTGGGATCTTAACCTGAGCCAAAATCAAGAGTTGGATGCTCAACTGATTGAGCCACCCAGGTGCCCCTCCCTTTTCCTTTTTAATCCAAATGCTGGAGACACACTTAACTACTCCCATTAGAAGCTTGCAGGATTTCCCTCTAAAGAAATTACCAATTGTCCTAAGAGAAAGGCATTATATTTGTTGCCATTGGGCTTCTCTATCAAATAGCTTTATCCCCGACTTGATGACTCTGCAATAAAAACTACCAATTGATTAGAACTGACCTTAAGTCCCTTATTCTAAAATATAAATGGACAGTCAAGAACGAAACATTTGAACAAAGCCTCAACTTGGGTAAAAAAGAGAGAAAGAAAGAAAAGAAAAACTCTTAAATCAATCAAATAAAAAAGAAAAATAGTGAAAGTCAGATGAAAAGCACTAAGCATAAAACAAGAAAATTTAAATAAACTTTTAATAATCTCAGAGTTATGAAAAAATATGGAATCTTTGCAATATAAAAGGATATAGTAAAATATATATTTAGAGAAGCTGTTAGAAAAAGATATAGCATAAAGAAAACAGAAGAGAGATAAAGCTAAAAAAATCTTTCAGAAACTAGAACCAAAATGTAAAAAAGACTTAAAAAAAAAGAAAAAGAAAAGCAAAACAAAAACAAAAAAAGCAGATCTAGAAAATTCAGAAAAAATGCAAGATTTGATAATCAAAACTTTCCCATACAAAAATATGATAAAATAATTCTGACTCTCATGAGCTCACTAATAAAACTATTTTTTAAAGTAACATTAAATACTTTTTTAAAAACCCTAGTATGCATTTTAACTGTTCACAGATTCCCAGATACTTTGTAATGACCTAACAGCACACATTTGCCTTTCATGTTCTTCCCAATAGCCTCAAATATAGTGACAAATGAGGCAAATACAATTGCCCTTTAGTACTACCAAGAAAACTGGTTGTGAAACATAATAGTTTTTTTTTTTTTTTTTCTAAATGGTACTTATTAACTTTTTACTAAATGTCTGTGCAGGCATTTTTAAATGTTGTAAGATGAATAAGCACACACTCTTATCTCACAATTGTAGCATAGAGAAGGGTGGATAAGACACATACACACATAAAAACTATCCCCCTACATTCTAATGATCATCAATTTAACTTCTAATCTTTCTGGACTCAAGAAACCGTAATTTTTTCCTTGATACTACAGTATACCTCAAGGAAACATGAAAATGTGATGACAAAATCATTTTAATATCAACTGTAGACTTTCACCTGTTAAAGACCAGGCGTTGCCACAAACCCTATGTCTTATTCTACAGTCTGGCATCCTTAAGCAGTGTGTTATACAGGAAAAATCTTATAAACTGCTGACCACTAAAAATACAGCCCTATTAAAAATAATTTTTGGACAATTTTTAAATTTAATTTCAATTTTTTATTAGAATATCAATACATGTACCTAGTTTAAAAGAATAAATATTGCTTCAAGGCTTATACTGGAAATAGCATTTTCCTAATTCACTAATGCCATCTCCCTGGAAGAAAAGGCTCTCAAACATTTTTATCTATCTGGTTATTATTTCTAAATAATAATACTTTACTGCTATTTCTTGATTGTTATTTTTAAAATATATCTACTGGTTCCCTATTACAGAAAATATTTAGCTTATATGAAATACCAACTTTTCCTTCACACGTGTATAAATATGTTTCACTGCCCTCCTTCCTCTCAATACAGTTATACCAAAATATTTGAGAAAATAAGTATCTAATTTTTACATGAGTATAATAATATAAGTATTACTTATAGATAAATATCAGGGTCATTTGCAGTGACATATATTTTTATTTTTTCTCTGGAATTTGTTTTCTTCAATTCTTAAAAGATTTTCTTGTTTTATTCCTCACTTATCATTAATTTCTCCTTAAATTCTCCAACAGATTCCCTAAATGCCTATCAATATATTCCAATAATATAAGCCAAACATTCACTTTTCCTTAGAGATATCTTCTGTAGAACATTCTAAAACTCTACTCCAATCAATATTAATTGTCAACTAGACCAGCAGCAAAGGTTTAATCTTGGAACTAGGCATCACCACTGAGTTCCTTGCCCTTCTCCTCTGTGTTGGATTTCTCATTTTTTTTATCAGCCCTTTTCCTTTCTGAGATTATTTCTATCTTTTAATAGAGTATGCCCTCTATAAGTAATAATTGATTTAGTTAGGTTGTAATGATAATAACAATATTAAAAAAACCTCAGTGGCTTTATATACATGTTTACTTCTTTCATGTCCTTCCTACTATGGGTCACCAAGACAGCAATGACTTAGTGATTTGGGCTGCCTTATTCTAGTGGTCCTGCCATTTCCAAACGAGGCTTCCCTTGTCACAGTGGACAGAAAAAGAAAAGTAGGAAAAAAGAAGGTTCAATTCAATGCATCTTTACTAAGCTCCCATGGTGTGTGTATTGGGGGGGAGGATGTTGCATGAATTCTGGATCTGTAATTTACATAAGTAGGAAAGTATTAATTAACTAGCCTCATAAAAATAAAAAAAAATTACAACCTCCCTATGTATTTCAAGTCAATTGTTTAATGTGAGTGAGATTCAGCTTGATATTACCACAAGTATTAATAGAAGAAAACAAAAAGGATAAACATTTCCTTTTCTACCAAAAAAAAAAAAAAAAAAAAAAAAAAGATTTGGTGCCAGGATAAGCTAGCCTGTTGGTCTAACAACAGCTGATCAAAACCAATAGAGAATCTGGAAGTAAAAAGTGTGCTTAGAAGCACTGTTCCCTAAGGGCTCATTCATCTGAGGACAGCAAAATATTGAAAAAGTTAATTGGCCCAAAATTAATACTGAAAAGTTGAGAAGTCAGACACAGCTTGGGAAAAAAATTATGAGAACAGGTGACCCTAGATGCACCTGGATTAATAATTCTGGAGTTTCCCTGTAAGTGTAATAGCACTGTGGGAAAAGTCCAGAGAAACAAAAAGGTGGAAGTCCACAGAAAGAGAAAAGTCCAGAAATTCACCATCTGCTCTTCAAATCATAAACCACAAGGTGGCACATGTCAGTTCTACACACACTCATTGGCCAAAACAAATAACATATTTTGATGAAAAATTACATTGTGAAAAATAAAAAATGTGAAAATAATTTTTTACATTTAAAAAGTGTCTTTAATATCTAAATTAGTAAAAGACAGCTGGATTCTTTAGCTGCTCTACATTCAACCTTTTGCAAATATGTGGTTTCATTTAAAATAGATGGGGATGCATAGGGGGTTCAGTCAGTTAAGCATCTGACTTTGGCTCAGGTCATGATCTCATGTTCATGTGTTCAAGCCCCACATTGGGCTCTGTGCTGACAACCTGGAGCCTGGAGCCTGCTTCGGAGTCTATGTCTCCTTCTCTCTCTGCCCCTCCCCACTCCCGTTCTCTCTCTCTCTCTCTCTCTCTTTCTCTCTCAAAAAACAAAACAAAACAACATTAAAATAGATGAAGAAAACCCAGAATCAAGCAGATATGTAGTAGGATCAAAGAGGAGTATTTCAATAGTCTTTTCAAATTATGTAGATATTTTTCTTTGATACTGCTCCAAAACTCAAGTGATGATTTCTTGAAAGATCTTCACAATGCAAAATCTGAAACCATATCAATGCTACGTTAAAATGTATTGGTCTGTCTTGTAACTTGAATGGATTTTTTTACCCATGATTTTGTAGCATCATGCATTGGTCATTTGGAAAATATGGGTTCAATAAATAATGAAGATCTTCTAATTGTTAATATAATTGCATTATAAATATCAAAAAATTGCATTCATTAATGTCACTACTGTTCTTATCAGAAAAGTCCCCTTGTGTATTAGGAAATTATTGAAGTCATGATGGTGAAGATAAGTTTTCCAAAGTTCTAATTGTAGCTAAATCTTATATTTTACCACTAGCAAAATATCTTCACTGCTTTCCTCAAAGTGCTAGGTTCACTCCATTCACTTTTGAGATCTAAATAACCATAGTTCGCCTAGTCAAAATGCTGTTCCATGAAACCGATTAGTTCAGCTCACAG
The DNA here is from genome assembly GCF_024362965.1 of Panthera pardus. Lineage (NCBI taxonomy): Eukaryota > Metazoa > Chordata > Mammalia > Carnivora > Felidae > Panthera > Panthera pardus. The sequence continues at coordinate 48,418,256 of NW_026526655.1, read as the reverse complement.
TTCAAATTCTTTTCTTGGAGACAACTACCACATTACTACATGAAGCATTATGCTTCATTCACAATTCCCATTTTATCATATATTCTAAGGAGAAGAATCTTATTCTAGGGTCACAATTTTATTAATTCTTTTACTGCTTTCTCAAGAACATTCTTAAGTGAAACTGATACTTTAAAATTTGTTATGTTGTGATGGTGATTAATAGAATAATTACTGACAATTGGAATGTACCAAACTTTCACCTAACTGAATTTATCATCAACCTAGTTAGTTGTTCAACTTACAAGCATATTGGAGCCATCTTGCAGTACTGTACCTGAGATAAAAGTATATTGAACTATATTCATAAATTTACATAAATTTGCTAATCTACTCCTGATGCTAATATTTGATAGTTCAAAATTACTTGCTTCCTAGTTTTCACTGGAAAGCAAGAATTACTAAGTTAAAATTTATAATCAATATTTAAAAATAAACTACTAAAAATAATGATGGTAAAAAAATGACTTGTGAAAAGTAGGTAAGGAAAATAGAATGAGTTTTTTGGATAAAAAAAAAAGTGTAAAGGACATGGGTTTTGTTTTGTTTGTTTCTGTTAAGAAAAAAAAAGTGATTTTGTCCTAAAATAAAATGACTGTTTCAGAACAAGAAAGGAGTAAGATAGGACAAAACTCAAATGGACATAGGAAGTTGCAGAAGGATTATGAAAAAGGAATCTTGAGAAGGGATTTTTACGTGCGGTCGAGCTGACTAAAATTGGAATGGATTTAAAGTTTTAAAAATTAATCTTAGTATCAAAAGTATATACTGATGCAAAGTTAGAATTTGGATTTCTTTTGTTCTTAATAAGAAATTATAAACAAAGTTTCCTCACTTTTGTGAAGGCAAAAATTCTGTTTTGTCTTTATTAGGTCTTTGATTATTTAAGAAAACTGAGTCCTTGGGAAACCTGGGTGGCTCAGTCAGTTGAGCTTCCAACTTCAGCTCAGGTCATGATCTCACAGTTCGTGAGTTCTAGCCCTACATCAGGCTCTCTGCTGTCAGCACAGAGTCCACTTGAGATCATCTGTCCCCTTCTCTCTGTGCCCCTTCCCTGCTCTAGCCCTCAGGCTGTCAGCGAGAAGTCTGCTTTGAATCTTCTGCTCCCATCTCTCTGCTGCTTTCCCACTTGCACCTTTTCTCTCACAAATAAATAAACGTTAAAAAAGAAAAGAAAAGAAAAATGAGTCCTCTCTATTAAAGACCTAGTTTTTTACAACTACATAACATTTTATATAGGCCAAATTGCATGGGAAAGGTCAAATAAAAAGGAGTGTTTAACTTTCCTCTATGAGGAATATATATCATTAAGATAAGTAATTCAGAAATTATATGAAATTCCTAAAAATCTGATCTGTCATGGTATAATGCTATCAGTCATAATTCCAGTTATTATCTTAAAATATTTGAATATCACAAAAATAACCAAATTTACTTGTCAATTGCATAATTTTTTGGTGTGTATGTGAACTCTCACCAGATCTTTAAATTTGGAAATTTTTAAGTCTTTTCTCATTTATAGAGTTACTGTTTTACCCTGATGCTTGCCTGCAAAAGTGTTTTACCTTCAAAGATATTCATCGAAAAGACCCTGAAAAATATTCTAAAATGAAGTTTTGGAATAACTTTGAGATCTTAACACTTAACTGGGTAAGAATTTCTGAATCTTTAATAAAAACTGATTCATAAAGCTGCTAATCCAAAGTCAAGCAAACAAGAATTTAATGCATAGATTGAATGAACTGACAAAGATGATTTTAATTTTTATGACTTCATTTCAGGCATTGCTAACTTTGTAATATTTCATTTTCCAAATTTAAAGGACCCACTTTTCTTCTCTTTTTAAGCTATCTATAATTTAAGCAACTTGGGAAAATGTATCTTTTTAACAAAGTTTAGAGCATTTATCTTTTACTCCCTACCTGATCCCTCCAAAGCTCAGAAACTATTCTTATTTTTTATGACTATATACATAATATATGTTAAGTATATTATATATATATATATTTTTTTATGACTATATATATACATATATTTTTATAAATTCAATAAAAACCTAATCTTCTTGTAACAGGAGATAATTGAACAAGTTCTTGGCTGGGCTTCCTAGTCTGGAGAGGCTTTTGAAAGTACATACTGGGATTCCTTATGAAAAGTTCTAGTAAAGCAGTGTTAAAAGAACCTATATGGTCAATCACCATTCTTGCTGTATTTATGTAATAATCAAGCCATATTTATTGAACCTAGATTTATTTGCAAACAAATTGGTCTTACTATGATTATCTTTTATAGAAATGGAGATTATTATATAGAGAAAATTTCTGTTTCAGTAATAGACCTTTGTTGACACCAGATTATAGTGCCATTAATGTATTTTAGGTTTTGTTTTTTACCTATAAACTGGACTGGATCCTGAATACTTTTGGGTTTTTTCCAATATTTGGCTAGAACTCTCCAAACTAACATTTCCAATTTTCTCCCATGCTTTTAATTTCAAATCACCATGAAATTAAAACAGCCCTTTTCCCAAAGTCATGCAAGCTAAAGTTGAACAACTTACTATAAACATCAGAGAAATCACCACGGTAGCTCGTACGTGAACAATCTTCATGCCTATTGCTATATGGTCATTCAGAAAGATCACCAGAGACATTTAAACTGTAAACCAGGAAAATCTGTCAGATTTCATTGCTTGCCCTCACTTCATCTGAAGATGCTCAGAATTCAACATCCAGAAAACTTCTCAACTGGCTGTTCCCCAAACTAAGAAACTGAATTTATAATTTGCTTAAAATATTAATTGTTATTATCTTATTTCCATAGAAACACCTCTTGTTAAATCATTTCATTGTTCACATCACATAGAGGCTCAATTTAGGTGGAAGTTCACTGGAAACATTGCTTCCTAGAATAAAACATCCTCATATTCCTCCTGTTCTAAGTAATCATGAGAATGTGTTTGCTAAAATATCATGTTGTGCCTATAAAATAACTTAAAAAATTATAACCCATTTGAGTTGTTTAATGGGTTAAATCTTGGCTCCTGGGAATTTCTGCTCTGGGGAATTTTTCAATCCTTGACTATTATTCTCCTTTTAGTTACCATATTAACCTCTCTAGTGTGTTGTAGACTATCAAGGATTTTAATCTTTTTTAATTTTTATGTATTTTTGAGGGAGAGAGACAGAGAGAGAGAGAGAGATAGTGTGAGCAGGGGAGGGAGACACAGAATCCAAGGCAGGCTCCTTGCTCTGAGCTGTCAGCACAGAGCCAGACATGGGGCTCGAACTCACAAAATGTGAAATCATGACCTGAGTAGAAGTCGGATGCTTAACCAACTGAGCCACCCCAGTGCCCCTACTATCAAGGGTTTTAAATGCCTATTGGTAGCCACTCACATGCCAAATGGTCTCCATCAGAATCAGCCAAATGGGTAAAATAAACAATAACCACATACATGATGAAGGTAGTGACTACATGGCCTGCTAGCCTGATGTCTCAACTGGATGAAAATACTGAATGTGTGATTCTCCAGCCTGACTACATCAACACAGGTTACTGAGAATAACACTATGCTGATTAGTCATACTTTCAGCCTACTGAAAGAATGACCAAAAGGGAAAATTGTTAAAATCAAGAGCAAATGGGAGATCAGCCCTGAAAATATCCTGACTAAGCAAAACCAATTTAGTCATACAAACAAAGTTCCAGTTGGCTTATTTTGCTAGGCCAATTTCACCTCAGTCATTTATTGCTTATGTCTCTAAAAATTAGAAGCAAAACTTAAACTGTTTCCCAAGGTTGGAATGAGGTAACCACTGACCAGTTCCTTATCATTTAAGAACATTCTAATATGTAACCAGTCACTATAGAGAACAAAATATCACTCCTTTCTCACTATATATGCTACTTTATAACAATATACCCCTGAGCCTTGTTCCATGTTGTGATTTAATTGCAAACTGTCTTTTTGGTGTGTGTTCAATAAATTTTTACTGATTATTACTTCAGTGATCCATTGGTTTTACTTTTGTTTATGAACACACACACACACACACATAATACATATATATTACATATGTATATATATTCTATATATACATATATAAAGTTTATTAAATAAGCTCTAGAAATGTGAATCCATTGGATCGTTATAATAAAACCAAATTTTATTAGTGTTCATCTTACATCTCTCTCCTTCCCCCATAAAGGATATAAAAGCAAAGATATTCTTCCTTTAGTAGCTTTTGATGTCATATTTTCCTTTTTTTTAATGTTTATTTATTTTTGAGAAAAAGAGAGAGAGCATGAATGAAGGAGGGGCAGAGAGAAAAGGAGACACAGAAGCTGAAGCAGCCGCCAGGCTCTGTCGGAGCTGTCAGCCCAGAGCCCGACACGAGCTCAAACTCATAAGCGATGAGATCATGACCTAAGCTGAAGTCAGACACAGACAGTCAGTCACCCAGGTGCCCTGTGTCATATTTTCCTTTTAGTAACATTGAATGTCTATTCAACTATTCCTTATTTCTCTGTAGAGTTTTTCAGTTCTACTAACATGATTTACTTGTACATGATTTATTTTTTCTAAGTGTGAACAGATAGGACATATTTTATTGCAACTTCTTAACATTGACTTATATTAATTGAATTTTTAAATTACCTGATTAAGGGAAATTGTTCAGCAGAAACAATATTTTTATTGCATTCTTTCTAAAAACTCAAATGATAGAAAATCAAAATGTGTTTTCATTCCTTTTTATTTTGGATTATTTCCTCTTAAAAATCATAAGAGTATTATTCACATAGTTACATTTTGTTTTCTGATATAAAACTCAAATATGCAACTGGAATGTTTATATAACATGTTTTTCCATCTGGGCCATTAGAATTTACTCTGAACCTGGAATGTATTTCTAACCTTCTTTTCTCTGGCATGATATTTTAAACATGAATAACTTAGGTGTAAAAATGGAAAAATAATAGGAACTTTGGGTAAGGAAACAGAAGGCATTAGGGCAAAGGGGAGTTTTAAAATCATACAGGACAATTTTGAACAAGATGCTAAAGTGGATAAGCACTAACAAAACTGTAATGTTTGAATAGAGGGGCAAAATGGTAATAATTATAGGGAAAAACTATATTAATAAGTTATTGCCAGCTCTTTGCAATGCATAAATGAAAAGGCTGAATATGCAAAATCTAGGACGGCACAAAGTAAAATGTGTTAATAGTACCCAAAACAATAATGGGGGCAGTGCTGATACTGACAGATTTGTAATATTCCTATTGCAAAAACAATCATCTGACCTCATGACTTTGAAATGCCATCTATAATGCTTCGTTTCAGACCTCTTACCCAAATTCTAATTTCTTATGGCCGACTAGTCTACCTCCTCATCTGGATGCCTAATAGACATATCAAATTCAATAGATCCAAACAAACTCCTCTCTCCATTTTTGTGATAAAAATTATTGGCAATTCCATTTTTTTTCAACAGCTCTGGCCGGATACTTTGATGACATCCTTACACTTCTCTTATACCTTATATCAGATTAATCAGGAAATCCGTCCACAGACTTTAAATGAACATACACTTGGCTTTAAATGAACATACACTCAAAATCTTGCTTCTTCTTCCCACCTTCACAACTATCATCTTGCTCAGCCACCCACACTTCTCACTAGAAATACAAAAATAGTATCTTAATGTTCTTCCTGGTACTTTGCTTTCCCCTACCACATTCTGTGTTTAAGAGAATCATTTTTAAAATATGCCACATTAGTTCATGTTTTCACCTTTAAAAGAAGCCAAGAACTTTGTGATGTCTTCTATGATATCATTCCCTCCTCAGTTCCATAATACATCACACTCTCACATTCTCTATGTCATCCACACTGCCTCTGAGTATATCAGGTAGATTGCTGCATTTGCAGCTTTACTTTAGCTTCTTCCTCTGCCTGCAATACTCCAGTCCCAGATATATGCAAAGATAGTAAAAATAATATCCCTTATTTTTTCAAGTAGTTTCTTAGCTGTCACCTTCTCAAGAAGTTCTATTCTATCATATTTAATGCTATATTCTGAAATATGGCACACAATCATTAACCTTCTTCCCTGCTCCTTTTTATTTTCTTTCACAGCACTTATCACCTTACAATGTCCTAGATTGTTTATTATCTTTATTGTTATCTGCCTCTCCTTATTGAAGTATAAGCTTCAGAAAGGCAAGAATTTTTATTTGATTTGATTATTAATGGGTCCCAAGAGACAAAAGACTGTCTGGTACATTGTGTACTCAACAAAAATTTGCTTTAAAAAGTTCAGAAATATATGGTTTATAATTATAACAACACATGCTTAGATAGTAAGGATTAAACTCAGCATTACCCTGATACCAAAACCAGATAAAGATACTACAAAACAAAGAAAGAAAGAAAAGAAAAGAAAAGGTCAATATCTCTGATGAACATACATGCAAAAGTCCTTAACAAAATATTAGCAAAAAAAAAAAAAAATCCAAAACTATATTTAAAAAATTATTCACCACAACCAAGTGGCATTCATTCCAGAGATGCAAGGGTGGCTCAATATTCACAAATTAATCAGTGTGGTACATCACATTCACAAGAGAAAAGATAAAAACCATATGATCATCTCAATAGATGCAGAAAAATCATTTGACAAAGTATAACATCCATTCATGATAAGCCTTAAAAAAGTAGGTTTAGAGGGAACATACCTTAACATAACAAAGGCCATATATGAAAACCCACAGGTAACATCACACTCAATGGTGAAACTGAAAACTTTTTCCCTAAGGTCAGGATGTTCACTCTCACCACCATAAAATACCTAGGAATAAATTTAACCAAGGAAGTGAAAGACCTGTACTCTGAAAACTATAAACACTAATGAAATAAATTGAAAATGACACAAAGAAATGGAAAGATGTTCCATTCATGAATAGGGAGAACAAATATTGTTAAAGTGTCCATATTACCCAAAGTAATCTACAGATTTAATGTAATCCCTATCAAAATACCAAGAACATATTTCACAGAACTAGGACAAATAATCCTAAAATTTGTATGGAAGCAGTAAGCCTCTGAATAGCCAAAGTAATCTTGAAGAAGAAAACCAAAGCCTGAGGCATCACAACCCCAGATTTTAATATATACTACAAAATTGTAGTAACCAAAACAGTATGGTAGTAGCACAAAAATAGACACACAGATGAAAAGAGCAGAATAGAGAGCCCAGAAATAAATCCATGCTTATATGGTCAATTAATCTATGACAAAGGAGGCAAGCATATACAATGGGGAAAAGACAGTGTCTTCAACAAATGGTGTTGAGAAAACTAGGCAGGTACATGCAAAAGAATGAAACTGGACCACTTTCTTAGACCATACAGAAAATAAACCCAAAATGGATTAAAGACTTTAAATGTGAGACCTGAAACCATAAAATTCCTAGAAGAGAACACAGTCTGTAGCTTCTTTGACATTGGACATAGAAACATTTTTCTAGAAATATTTCCTCAGGAAAAGGAAACAAAAAATTAAACTACTGGGACTACACCACCAAAATGAAAAACTTTGCAAAGCAAAGGAAGCCATCAACAAAACAACAAGACAACTTACTGGATAGAAGATATTTGCAAATGATAAAGGTTTAATAGTCAGAACTTATAAAGAATTTATATAACTCACACCAAATAATCTGATTGAAAATAAGTAGATAACCTGAATAGACATTTTTCCAAAGAAATGCATATGGCCAACAGACACATAAAAAGATGTTTAACATCACTAATCATCAGAGATATGCAAATTAAAAGCACAATGAGTTATCACTTTACACTTGTCAGGATAGCACTCTTGTAAAAGTAACTTGTAGGGGTGTCTGAGTGGCTCAGTTGGTTGAGTGTCCAACTCTTGATTTCAGCTCACCATTGGTGAGATGGAAGCCCATGTTGGGCTCTGTGCTGACAGTGCAGAGCCTGCCTGGGATTCTCTCTCTCCCTCTCTCTCTGCCCCTCCCCCCTCAAAATAAATAAATAAACAAACATTTAAAAAAATAACTTGTAATTTTAAAAGTTTTTTATAAGACAAGTTTTTTGGTCATGGGAATATTAAATTTAAGAATATCTCCACACAAAACCAGAAATCAAAAAACATTTTTTGGAGTCTGTTTCTACATAAAAGAAAACATAAAATGCCAACTCACTTCTAAGATCTTCTGTTGACATTTTGCAAAAAAATTACGTAATGATGGACTGCAAAGCATAGATTTATGTGAGACCAAAATTTGCTATGTTCACACTTACTTCTAGTTCTGGGTATGTGTCTTTACACACTGTTCCAATCTACAGGAATCTCTCAATCCCATCCAAGAAATAACTAGGTGAAAGCTTTGGTGATTCCTTTATTCATTTTAGGCTTCTAACCTTTTGTAATGTGAAACTTATTCAATAGGTCCAACCAAATTTTTATTATAGACACAATTTGCCTTTTTGAATTGAATAATATTATAGTAGTTGGAGACCTGGTTAAATAATACAAAGCTGTCCACATACAGGTAAAGACATTTGTCCATGTGCAGATAAAAAATATTTGGTTTGGATAATTGCTCTATCATCTTTCCTACCTCATTAAAACAAACAAACAAACAAAAAACAAAAACCTAAGGTAGTAAATAGTCTTTAGTGTTGGTGGTATAATGAATACAGTAGACTACCCACAAATAGACTATATCTATAGTTTAGTAATGTTAGCAAAAAATTATCAAACAAGAAAATCATTAAGTAAAATAGTGTGACTAACAGAGTTACAATAAAATTACTGATTTCCATAAATACTTCACATAATTTCTCATAGTGGTGGCTCAAAATTGTGTTCAGTAGACAAACTACGTAATTATCACCTCAAATGCTTATTAAATGCAAGTTCCTTTGGCCCTACCTGAAACTTACAACATCAGAATTTGGGGGAGTGAGTGAATATCACCTCAGAATATGAATTTTTCCCCTTCTTTTCCAGATAATTGTTTGGAAGCTAGTATTTAATGTAATTTTTTATTTACTTGAGAATAATGACACAAAAGCTAAATGTAGCTCCCCCCTCTACTTCTGTAATGAACTCTTTTCACTATATGACACCATTTCTTTGAAATTCATTCATTACAGGGAGGAGCTAAGATGATACAGTAGGAGGACTCTAGGACCCTCATCTCTTCCGCATAGCTAGATAAAAATCAAATAATTGCGAATACCCAAGAAATCAATATGAGGAATGACACAACTGCATAACTAGAGGGAGAGAAGAGACCACATCAAAGAAGGTAGGAGGTGCAGAGATATGGTTTGGGGGAGAAAAGAATCATGGGTGTTGTGGATGGGAGGGGGCCCTGGTCCTGGAGAGAGAGAGAGAGAGAGACAGAGAGAGGGAGAAGAGCCCAGAGGGGATTGCACAAGGAAAACACTCCCCCAAAGCCATTGACTGGAAAAAAAGGAGAGCAGCTGATTTTTGTTGAGTTTTTACAAACAGTGGGTTCAAAGACTAGAGTTTTATAGGTCTGCGGCCATGACCAGTTTGGAGCCCTGAGGTTTCTGCAGTGCTCCTGTGGAGGAGGGCAGATAGCCCAGGACATACAGTGAATCTGAGGATCCCCTGGGATGCACTAAGAGAGATGGCTGCCCCTACTTGGAGTGCATCTGGGAAACGGGGCATTGCCTCTCCAAGGACAAAAGAGAAAGCAGGTGACATTTCCCTTCCCCACCCCTCAGCATGGGCACAGAAACACTTGTTAGGGTGGCTAAACTGGACACTGGCTCTTTGTTATGCTTTATCCCAAACTCCATGCCCCTGCACTTTGGTGCAACTGCCCTTCTGGGACAAACCTACATCGGTCCCAATGTGGTGAGACCTTCCCCCAGAGGACCAGTGTGGGTCCGTGCTATGCCAGTTCCCTAAAGTTTGGAGTTTTGAAACTCGGCTGGCCTGCCTAGGGTAGATCCCAAGGTTCACTGTGCTGCTGGGTGGGCCCTGACACAGACATGGTGAAGGCAATGATATGAGGGACCCCTAGGTCCTATGAGGGGAAATTGTTTGCTCTTCTGGAGGGCTTCCTGGACAGTGGAGGAAACTAACTCCCCTCTCCCAAGACGAGGGAGCTGGCTGGCACCACTTCCCTCCCCTACTCCTCAGCATAAACTAACTTCAGTAAATACCACAGCACCAACACTGGCCACCTAAAACGTTTATACCAAGCCTCACCACATTGCACTCTGCAGGTGTTGCTTTTCTTGGGCAAGTGTGCCGAAGAACCAGTGCACCAAGCCCCTTCCCCACAAGACCAGCACATACCACCCCAGAGGCACCACATCAACTGACCATAGAGATCTGCAAAGCTTTATCTCTAGTGGAAATAGCATCACCTCTCTTTTAACAAGCAGACCAGAGCACACCTAATTAAAACCTGCCACTCTCTGGCCAAGGTCTAAACACTCCCCATTGCAGGCAAGAAGAAACTCTGCAGAGGACTGACTTGAGTAAAAGACTGCCCAAAACACACCCACAAGCATTCACACAGCATACACCAGGAACACTTCCTGAAGCACCAAGCCTTGGACAGTATGCGACCTCTTCTTTATAAAGCCATTACCCTCAGGGGCAGGAAATATAACAGGTTTCCTAAAACACAAAAGAAGACAGAGACCAACACAAAGAAACATAGAGGAATTCATCCCAAAAGAAAGAACAAGAAAAGATCGCACTCAGGGATCTACCTGAAACAGGTATAAATAATAGGCCTGATCCAGAATGTAAAGCAACAATCATAAGGACACTAGCTCAACTTGAGAAAAGCAAAGGAGACACCAGGGATAGCCTTACCACAGAAATAAAAGACCTATAAACCAGTCAGGCCAAAACGAAAAATGCAATAATAGAGATGGAAAAGCAAATGGTGTAATGACCATTCCTTCCAAGAATGGAAGGAAGCAGTGGAATGAGTGATATAGAAGATATAATTACGGAACATAACGGAGCTGAAAAAAAGGGGGAAAGAAAAATATTGGATCACAAATGTAGACTTAAGGAACTCAGCAACTTCATAAAGCATAATAACATTTGTATCATAGGAGTCCCAGAAGAAGAGAGGGAAAAGGGAGCAGAAGGTTTATTTGAGCAAATTATAGATGAAAACTTCCCTAATCTGGGGAAGGAAACAGACATCCAAATCCAGAAGGCACAGAGAACTCCCACTGAAATCAACAAAAGCAGGCCAACACAAAGACATATTGAAGTTAAATTTGCAAAATATAGAGATAAGAAAAAAATCCTAAAAGCAGCAAGACAAAAGAAGCCCCTAACTTACAAGGGAAGACCAATAAGGTTGGCAGCAAATCTCTCCACAGAAACTTGGCAGGCCAGAAGAGAGTGACAAAACAAATGAGAAAAGGGGGAAAAGTAAAGAAAAAAGAAAGAAAGAGAGAAGCAAACCAAGATACACTCTTAACTACAGAGAAAAAGCCGATAGTTTCCAGAGAGGAGGTACAGGGGAGAGGATATCGGTTAAATAGGTGATGGGTTAAGGAAAGCACTTGTGATGAGCTCTGGATGTTGTACATAAATGATGAATCACGGAATTCTACACCTGAAACTAATACTACAGTGTATGTTAACTAATTGGAATTTAAATAAAAACTTGCAAAATATGAATTTTCTAAAATGATAGGGAATTGCTCAATGGTTACCTCATATCAATCTTGAGAAACGGTTTAAGTTTTGCTTGTGATTTCTGCAGACACAAGAAAGAAGTGACCTAGGTCAAGTTAGCCTTGCAAAATAAGCCAAATGAAGCTTTGTTTGTATGACTAAACTGGCTTTGTCTGCTCAGGGAATTTTCAGGGCAGGTCTCATTTGTTTTTTATTTCAACAGATGTATTGAAGTCCCAACTCCCAGTATCTGATACTTATGGATGCTACCTTATTTGGAAATAGGCTCACTATAGTCGTGATCAAATTAACATAAAGTCATTAGGGTGAGTCCTTAATTCAATGTGACTTGTGTACTCATAAAAGAGAAATTTGGATACAAACACACACACAAGAGAGGAACACCAGTGAAGTAACAGAGAGAGCATCATGTTCCCTGGAGGCAGAGATTGAAGGGCTACCTACACCTGCAAGCCAGGGAACACCAAGGACCATCAATAAACAAACACCTAGCAGCTAGGAAGAGGCATGGAAGTATTCTTCCCTATAGGTTTCGGAGAGCATGGGCCTGCTAACACTTCGAGTTCAGACTTCTAGCCTTCAGAACTATGACACAATACACGTATGTCGTTTCAAGCTTACTCAGTTTGTGGTACTGTTATGGTAGTGCTAGGAAATTAATGCCGTTAAGTTTGTGGTCATCTGTTACACAGCAATAAAAACAAATACACCAGACTTTCTGAAGCAATCTGATGTCAGTTTAATTCTTCTTTCATTATTCTTCTGAGATTTTTAAGAATATATTTTTTGATATTTTTAATTTCAAATATTTCTTTAATTTTTACCTCAGTCATGTTCAACAATGACAGTTTCCAAGTAAAGAACTATACCTTGCTTTAGTTCTTGACAATTCTTGCTCATTATTTATGCAAAATAGTCTAGATCACTTTCATTTTTTTAACTTTCATTTTACTTCTATCCCTTCAATATCATATATTTGATGTCATGAATTTGAATTTTTAAATATATATATATATAATATGTGTGTTATATGTGTATATGTATGTATACAATTATATCATGATGATATTAATAGTAAAGCACCCATGTTTCTCACACCCAGTTTAGGACTTAGAACATTAATGTTAGCTTTAGAATTTCCTGCGTGCCCCTCCATAACCATTTTTTTAACAGAATATTCAATGTTGATTATTTGAGAGGAGGACAACTCTGATAAGTGTGTTATCTTGTCAGGAACCAAAAGTCCCGTACTTAATTTCATGGATTAATTTAAGCAGTGTATTTCCTCATTCAAAATTAAAATCCCTAATTAACTCTTGGCTACTTCAGACTCTAATTACCAAGACTTCCCTATAGGGTTGGAATGTTTGGCTGGTTGGAATAAAAAATTAAAAAGTGCAGGTAAATTCTCTTTTTTTTTTTTTTTCTAATCTGCTTAAAATCTGTTTCTGTGATAGTCTAAGATTATCTTAAGTGCTTCAATTTCCCTTGTTGGCTCAAATGATCAACTCTGTATCCTCTTTTAATAAAATATTTTCCTTGTTTTGATTGGCAACGGTTGCAAGTTGTTGGCAAGGGCTGAATTCAAACAATTTAAGCAATAGATGGGTTTTATTTACCCACTATAGGAGGTTTAAAAATTATGCTTGAATACCTTAAGTGGACATGAAACAATTCATGACAAATTTTGTCCCCTCAATGCCCACTGTCATCATTTGCATTACTTGTCTTGTCCACAAATATAACATATAGTATGGATGAAATAGCAAATCTTAGAATGTCAGTTTAGGATCCACAAAGGAGGGGACAGGAAACAACCAAACTGTCCCAGGACTTTACACTGCATTTGAAACTTAATAATTTATATCATTTTTACTCTTTTTCTTTTTTTTTTCAAGATTTATTATTATTATTATTTTTTTAGCAAGAGAGCATGAGTGGGGAAGAGGGATGGAAGGAGAGAATGAGAGAGAAAATCTTAAGCAGGCTCCACACTCAGTGTGGAGCCCTACTTGAGGCATGATCCCACGATCCTGGGATCATGACCTAAGCCAAAATCAAAAGTCGGATGCTCAACCAACTGAGCCACCCAGGTGCCCCCCATTCTCATTCTTATTAAGAATTAGGAGGAATATGAAGTAATGAGTAAACAAAACTTACATGACTCCTTTAAAACCCAATTTCAGTGCTAACTTAAACTCTCTCTTCCACCCCTCTATATTTTGCACCTAATGTGGATTTAGTACTGCTAATACTGTTTCCAATTTTCTCTGTTTGGGGTGTACATATCAATTTATATAAACACTATTACATAAATAGTTTATATATATAAATATATATGTGTGTGTGTGTGTGTGTGTGTGTGTGTGTGTGTATATATATATATATATATATATATATATATATATATAAACTTTTTTTAAAAAAGATTCATCTATGGTCCTCTAATCTATAATTATGTCCATCTAATCATCTAATCTACAGTTTCTATTTGGGGCATAGAATTCCGTGTTGTACTTATATATCTTTTACCTATCCTCCCACCTAGTAACAGACACTGACAGTATCTCCCATCACCCTGGCACCACAGATAACATGTTAATAAACATTGTAATTATGTCCCCTTTTTAAACTGTGTAAGAAGTTCGGTGGAGTGGAGGGGAGAAGGTATACAATATACCTAGGACCATGATTACAAGGTAACAGTGTATCATTATAACTGATTAGACTGAGTGATGCCAGACTGTTCTCCAGAATGACTGTATCATTCTACATTCCCACAGATGAAGCATCAGTTTCAATATTTCCACATCCCAGAATACTTGGTTACCTTCTGTATAAATGCTCTTGTCCTCCTGCACCTGGCTTTCTGAATGAAATGTCTGTGTGTCTACAGGGTATAATTGGACAAAAGGTACAGTTATAATTATCATAATGGGGCATAAAGGTTCTGTGGATGTATAGAGAAGGAACAACTTGGCAATGGGGAGGGGATAATTGAGTCCCTGGGAGGAATGGTGGTGGAGGAAGCATTAATGATCATCTGTATTTTAACACTGCCCCTGAAGCCTTCTTCATGAAGGGAAATACTGTGGTATAGCTCTCCCAAACTGCACTCCCAAACTGTTGTACGCATAAATTTAACTAACTGCTAGGTCTGCAATCCGCCTTTAGATAATCCTATGACTCGCTTGCAATTTCTTTAATCTTGCTAAGAAAACTATCAAAAAATGCAAGGGATATCTCCAGTTTCTGCATCTCTTGGGTAGACCATTTTCAGAGAGACCATATCTTTCACGCCTCCATTCTCAGTTATTCCATTGGTGTGGGAAGGAAGCAACCTAGCTGGTGGCATGGACAAACAGGACATATTAGATTAACTGTCCTCAGCAAACCAAAAACAATAATTAGACTCAATTATTTAAACTAAACTAGGGACCCTAAGCTTACCAGTCCTCTCTACCAAGGCCATATTAGAGGCACTTTACAATTGGGCTCCCTGTCTGATATAGGCCCCATTGGTTGGAGGAAGGCAATAAATGTAAACACCATTTTCTTTCATGAAGTACATATGCACTTCCAGAACTGGACATCTTAAGTGGAAGCCACACATAAACTGGCTCATCTTCTGAAAACACAGTGACTTTCACCTCAGGGTTGCTCATAAGCAATTTACAAGTAGATTATGTAGCTCTCAGGTGACAGATTTCTCCAAAATACAGCCGTCATTTACATGCATGCTGCAGGCCATTTTCTCTGCAATAAGAGTCATTCAATTAGGAAACGAGGCACAAAATTGGTCCCTGACTTTAGCTGAAGTGATCAATGACTCCATCTTGAGGTTAGCTTCAGCTCCTTATACAGGGTAGTGAGAGATTATAGTACTGTCCAGACTTCCTCTTTGTGGACCAAGATGGAGCTTATACAATGAATAATACATATTGCTCTAACTCGGTTAATGCATTACGCCAAGTGAAAAGGCCAATACAGAAGCTTAAAACGATAATCATCCAACTCTCTAAGTTAGATCCTTACAGTTTATATGATTTGTTAAAGAAGTTGAGGCTGACTCCTGGTGGTGAGGTTGAAATCAATATTCCAGGTTGACTCATCCTGCTGATTCAAGTTCTTTTGAAGTGGCCTTGATTATATACTATGTGAAACAAATGGAACAGATTTGGTCCCAGTCCTTGTTAGTCAGATTAATCAGAGTGGATAAGAGAGTCACATAACATGGAAGATTCACCAGAGACCAAGACAATGTAGTAATGAGAAGTGGGTATTGTTGACAGACATTTTTCTAGGGGTCTCTTGCATTTCTGCCTATCTTGTGAGCAGAGACACTGATGATTTTGTTCAAACTGCCTTTTCAAGGATGTTTGTATAGCAAACAACTTTGAAAGATGGCAATAGTATCTCCCATTGGAATAAAGAAGAGATTTGCTTTATTGTCCACTCTAATGAAGGTAATGTATTCCTCCAGGAAAAAGGTTGGGCAGGTTCTTGCAGAACCTCATAATGAATTTGGTTTTCCTAAATTCAAGGTTACTCGGTTGTAATGTAAACCCACTGTGCATTCACTTGTGTCTTTTTCCACTTCACTTGGGAGATTGGGGACCAAAGCAATCAAATACAAAAATACAAAATCTAATATGAAATTCATATTACCTGTTGTGAGCGATAAATCCTTGTCTCTGATCAGGAGTCTTAAGCTATCTTCTAGCATCCATTAACCCAAGGTGTTAATTTACAACTAGCGTAAAACCTCAAACCTCTCACAGCTCATGACATTACCTTACATTTAACATACGTCCACGAAGAAATATTGCTCTTACACTTACTCTTTCTCCCCTACAGAATTTAATTAATTTTTTTAAATGTTTATTTTTGAGAGAGAGAGAGAGAACAAGTGAGCAGGGGAGGGACAGAGAGCAAGGGAGAGAGAATCCCAAGCAGGCTCCATGCGTCAGTGCAGAGCCCGATCCAGGGCTCAAACTCATCAGCCATGAGATCATGACCTGAGTTGAAATCGAGAGTTGGACCCTTAACCAACTGAGCCACTCAGGCTCTCTGAATTTAATTAAGTTTTAAAAGTTTAACTCATGCTGTCAAACTCACAGACATGCATTATATCTTATAATATCTACCAATACCAAAGGATGCAACTCCTTCCATCAACATGGCTTTGTTCCATTGAAAAGATATATTCATGTCGCCCATTACAAAAGTAAAGGAAAATAAACCCTTGTGTGTGTATGTTTTACAAACAGAGTTACCTTTTCAACAATTATTAAATTTGATTTATTTTGATCTACATTATGAATTTTAACTTACCATATATTTTAGAAATAAGCTGTAAAAGCTACTGAAGGAATTTTGTAGGAATGCTAGAAAAAATATAATTGTGGAGTCAGAATTAAAAAGTTTTACATTCTACAGCTTGTCCCTGGATACATAACACACTCAGCATCATTTCAAAAATTATATATTTTTTCTAATCAATACATAGTCATACCTGAGAAGGAAGTATCCCTTTTCTGCACTCGTTTACACATATTTACTCAATGAATATTAAATTAACACAGCATGGCTAATTTATAACTGTGCAAACAAATGGCCTGTTCAAAGAATGATGATGGGCCACTTTTTGGGGAAAAAAAATCTTGTTATCCTTATGCTCCTCTTTATGTTATTTTAGGAATAGTCTGAAATTACGCTGTATAATATAGTTGTCATATCACTTTGCCTGGCAGATACTTCAGTAGACTGAAAGGAAGCAAACTAGCTTTCTTAAACAAAACAATGTTGTACCTTAAATTAAAAATTATTTTCTAAATATAGTTAACTCATGAACTATATATGTAAGCACCCAAACCTCAGCATATGCATTTGAAATAACTTTAAACTGTCCCAAAATATGATGATGTCAAGAAAATCAGGGTCACCTTTTTCTATCACTCCAAGTCTATGGTTAGCAAGCAATCATATTTAAGCATGACAACTCTACATATAGTCATTCGGTAAATCTTCCTCATTTATTTTTCTTTTCAATCTAGTTTATTTTGCCATACATAAAGTATAGACCAACCAAAATAGAAAAAAAAATTATTTTATGCTATAAATGGAGGAAATTATTTAAGATCGCCAGTATGCCTTCCTACTTACTAAAGAAATACAATAATTGCTGGTTTCTTCTAAGCCAATAACTAATGAGCTTCTAGGATATTCAGATCAATTAAAATATATTTGAGAATATATGCTCATGTTTACTAGATACTATGATTTGACAAATGATAAACTGCTGTAATCCTTTCCAGAAAAAGAGAAAATACATACATATAAAATTATGTCTTATAAAACGATT
Source organism: Panthera pardus (assembly GCF_024362965.1). Taxonomy (NCBI): domain Eukaryota; kingdom Metazoa; phylum Chordata; class Mammalia; order Carnivora; family Felidae; genus Panthera; species Panthera pardus. The sequence goes on along the minus strand of NW_026526655.1, from coordinate 48,400,110 downwards.
CACCACCCTTTTATAAGACAAAAATATTTAGTGAGGAAAGAGCAAGAGAGATCAACTCTGAAAGACAGGATAGTGTACATAGCTTTAAGCCTCAAATAAAAGAATTTCATTCGTATCAAATGGTATACAATATACTAGTCTTTACATTCATAGTTTACATTCATAGGTAGCGTCTATTACTATGAAAAATGACTATAAACAAACAATGCAATTATATTGAACTTAGAATTACAAAACAGTTCATTAAACATATATCATGCAAGAATTAGGAAATTGTCTTTATGATTTATTTTGTTCAACTATGTTCACATTACATTTGAGAAAGAAAAGGGAAAATCAGTATGAGAAAAATGTAGTTAAAAAATAGTAACACATTAAATCCTATTAAGACTTCATTCTGAATTAAAAAAAAAAAACAGAGCTTCATGACAAACATCAAATGTTTTAAGAATGATGGATAGATACAAAGGTAACTATATTTCTAGTGTATTAAAAACAAATGAAAACAAAGACAAAGGTAATATTTTCTGACTCTAAGAATATCTGCACTGGTAACCATGGATTCAATTACAACTTGATTATTTCTGTTGCTTGTGCTCATGTCCAAACTAATGTTAATCTTGTGAGAAGCAATTTCAAATGCTGAGTATGAGTGTGAATTAATACTACATTTAGACACCCATGACTTCTTTTTATATTCTGTACAATACTTGTCAGACCAACAGTAAACACATAGCCATAATTACTGCTTTCATCCAATCATGGGACTAGTTGCCTTATTTTCAGTAAAATAACCTCAGGTATCTTAACCTTTACACTATACCTTTGTGCATTCTTTTGTTGTCGTTTCAAAGGCCCACCATCATTCAACAATTGCACAATTTTTTTGTTTGTTTTTTGCTTTTGTTTTTTATCGTATCTCCATCTGGCACATACAACAAACCAAATGCTGAAAATGTGGTCAGATGGGATTTCTCAGGTTTATTTGAACACTCCAGGTCTTTTGTGCTCTTATTTGAAAACATTATATTTTAAATACATAATATGTGATACATCCTCAAAATATAAAACTATATTAAATGAAAAAGAAATAGATCTACAGGGGAAAAAGTAAAAATAAACTAATAGTTTCCCAAATACAAAGCCACATGGAGATTGCTTTAACTGAGTATGTATATATAATAAAGATAAGTTGAAAAGAATAAATAGAGAAGCACCAGGATACCTGTACAATTCCTGTGTGACAAGCAGCTCTATAAAGAATACATGTTTGAATTCTCATAGTGCAGACTGAACAGTTGAAGGCCTTAGAAGAAGACAGTATGAGTATAGTACCTACATTTTAAGAAATAAAGTATACTAGTACCTAGATCTATTGAATTGAAAGGTAATACCAAGGAAAGGGAAAATATTTTAGCATAATTACTTCATTTTTTTGGAAAAAAGATACACATCTAGTAATAATAACAATAATAATAATGGAAAAAAGCATCATGTTACATAAGGTTCATAAGGGCAAATTACATTTTGCCTAAAAGCAAGAAGACATGTTAAATAAAGCAGAAAATACTCAATATGTATCTGAGAAAAAAAAAATAAACAGAAAAAACAAGTGCCAGATAAAAAAGAACATATAAACTCAGACAAATAGATGCAAGAAGATGCTCTAGTACCGAATCAGATTTAGATTCTGGAAAGGGTAGGATCTTGAAAGATCCTGGAAAGGGTGGATTCTTAATACCTGTGTAGTTAACCTTTCTGGCTCCAGGAGGCAGAAACTGAATTGCCATGCCAGATTTCAAAATATATTTTAAAGCCATTGTTCTGGGATACATTTTCTTCCACATAAATGACTTCTTATATCTGTGAATAAGTGGTGTTGATGAGAAAAGGATAAAAACATTTCTAAAGAGATACAATCAATTCCTTTTGATGGGATAATAGCTCAAGGCCTCAGTGATGACATCAGAGACCTATCTTAGTCTATAGGAATTTACATATTTATCAAGATTCCAAGCTGATTCTTAGGCACTCTAGAATTTAAGTACCACTAACTTTGGGCTATGGTCCAATAACGATAAAAGTATTATATTCCAGATAGGTTAGCTCAAACTGATTTTAAAGGAAAGAGAATTTATTGCATTTGATTCACAATCAGCTCTCACATTATTTTATATGTAATGCTAAAATAAGATTACATAGAATATCCATTGTCTAAACAGAGGCAGAAAAACAGTTTTCTTTTATGAAAATACCTAAAAAGAAATTATTCCAATAAGCCAATTTTATTTCGTAAGTTTTAAATTAATATTTTAATGACAAGTAGCTCAATCAGTGTCATTTTAAAAACATGACCGTTTCTAGAAGTTATTGAATTAAAATATTCTTCATAATCAAAGCCAGATTTTTTTTGTGCTGTTATTTCTGCAGACAATGGAAAAAATGATTTCATTGTATTCGTGGATTCTTTCCTTTCTCCTAAAACTACTTAGTTAATGAGGCAAAGACATCATTATTTACGGAAAAGTTTTGATTATCAATGCTTAAACAATAAATCAATTCAAGATGATTATGTGGATTCTGAATCTGAGAGATTCTGAATCTGCTGGCTTGTTAATTTATAACAAATACTTATTAAATGCCTTCTATGCACAAGTAATTGAATAATTCAAATACTCTGCTTCATTGAATTTACCTTCCACTATGAGATAATCGTAATAGGTTGAAGTCAATTTGGGGCTGAAAATTCACTGTTTTATCCTCCCCTGTATTAAGGGAGAAAATGAATATTGAAAATTGGATTGTTTGGGAGTACACGAGTTTGTTTATCTTCTGAAGGGAATTTGAATTTTGGTCATAAATGCTTAGAGCACATCTGGCATATAGGATAAGGAAAATGATAAGTCATTAGACAAACTGCAAAGGGTCACAATGGAGCATGTGCCCATGCGTGAATATGAGGATTGCACCCGTGGGGAAGTGCGAGGCATGTTTGGCCTGCTGCTTTAATTTGTCCTACATGATTTGTTAAGCAAACAAAAGAATATGGGAAGCTTGCTTGTCTGAATGTGCCAAGGCTGCAATCAAGCACTTCACCCATTCTTTCCAGCCCACCACCCCTGTGAGAGCTGCAGATGCAGAGAGCTGGCTGCTGGACCAAGGTAAATATGGCACAGTAACCAGAAAGAATTATGAACTACAAAAATGTAAACTACAGATGCCATGCTGGAAGAATACACAGAGATGGAGAAGACTAAAACAAAAATAAAGCAAAACAAAACAGGCATAACATATTCATAGAAGCCAAATATTAGAACTCACTCTCTTAGATATCTAGATAAATAAAATTTACATATTTGAATACATTACAGGTAATACAAATATTGCTGCGAACTGTATGATAAAAATATAGAAACTGAAACATGAGGAAACTGAATCTATAGAGGAGAAAAACTGCCACCTGTGATACAAAATGGTTTTCTAAGTTACACCATAAATTTGAAGCAAGACTAAAATTACAACCCGAGACTCATAATTTCTAGTGTAATCCTCTTTCCCCTGAAGCCTGCTGCCTATGTCCCATCATCATAACATGTTCTCTGTATCACCAATATCACTAGCATTATAATGCTGTTCAACAAGCTATTTGATTATTTTCTCAAATATTACTGCTTAATAAATTCAAACTATTACTTGATGTTCCAATATTATGTGAAATGAACATGTACAACTTTTGTTAAATTTCTCATTTTATTAAACAAATTATAATAGTAGTTATAAAATATTTTAAGTACCATATGTTATCATCTTTTCTATGACAATATTCCTTCTATAATTTAACCCTTTTGTTGATTTGGTTCTATTTCAGTTTCTTAAAAACTAGATATGCAGTACTCTTTATCCTTTTAGAAAAATTTAGTTACATTTTTAAAATTCTCTTACATTCTTTTCATTACCTCTATCTATTTTGGAATCTGTGACTCAGTTTTTATATCCTGATCTTTCTCTTCCTCCTGCTGGCTATCTTCAAATATCTGTTAATCCTCAATTGGTTTTTAATATTTACAATGAAGGACTATGTTGGTTAGTAATGCTATTGGCATTTTATTCTTTTGCAGTAGAAGGCTGAAGACAAATTACAGTGATAGAAAGTTGCAACTTTCCTTGCATTATGTGAGGAATAAATCCAAGTTCTGAAAAATGGACAAGTTCTAAGTAGATGCAGCCTTCTACTTAATGTATGTCATTAGGAAGATGTGTAAGACCCTTCAAATCACTATAATAAGAATAAAAATAGTCTTCTAGGGTTCGCTTACTTAATATTTATTTCAAAAACAAGTGGCATGAAATCCTTTTCTTTTTTTCCCCCTTTGACGAATTTGGAGATTGAAAATTGTCTTACCCTCTATCTGCTCTCTAATTCTCATACTAGTTCCCTTCTGTGGAATGACTATTTAGGAAGTATTTCTTGGTTTTAACTAAGGGCAAATGTTACAGCCAGTTGCTCCTTGCACACAGAACATACACATTTTCAAAGACAGTTCTTTATTCATTACAATGATTTCTTCTCCAACAGCTCATCACTGCATTCAGATTGTCTACTGCATTTTCTTCTATGCAAAACCAAAGTTACACATTCTTTCCAGAGGCCTCAATCAATAATCATCCACTCTGTTTCCTCCAGAAATCTGTCAATGTTTCTCTTCCATTGATGGCACTATTTCTTACTTTGAAATGGATTTATTATATTGTTATTAGTACTTTGTATTTATCAACTCTCACTTCAGTTAGATTCTATGAAGGAGAAAGGGTAAATTATGTACTCTGCCATCTTGAATCAGATGCTTATTTGTTTTTATGTCAATCTTTCATTGTTTGTTTTGGTCATCCATTTTTTAATTCATAAAATCTGTATCAATTTTTTTTAGTTTCTGTCTTTGTAACTTTTATTAGAAAAATTTTGCCCCCTCTAAGAATACATCGTATTTTATTATTAATTATAATTATCTCAAGGTATTAGTTTTTTTCTCTTCTATAAGATGATGAGAAATGCAATGAGCAAAAAAAAATAAATAAATAAACAATAATTATTGGCACCAACATACAATTTACCTGGCTCCATTTGTAGGAAGAATTAGGGAGCCTTCTGAAGGGTAGTGTATAGTAAAGAAAGAATATGACCAAGATGATATGGACTTGGGTTTTAAGTAGATTATACTGTAATGAAAATGCAATTAAAGTATTTATAGGAACACTGCAGCCCTGTAAGTTTCCCAATTGGCAGAGTTATAATTAATGTGAATAAACTAAATATTAAGAATCTACATATTTACAACCTCCATCTAGGTATTGCTTCCAGGCAGAAACTTCAAAGTTAGGAAATGATGGTGCCCATTCCCTGGCTTTACCTGTCACCTGGCTTGGGCTACTACCATCTTGCTGATTTGTTTGATCTTATTTTCCCAAGTTTTTACAACAATAGATCAAATAAATCCAAAGAAAAGTCACTATATTGACCATACAGGATTGTTGCCTGAAATTTTGAATTCTGTTAAACTCTCTGTGAAAATATAATGAATATGTTCAACTTGAAATATTTATGAGATGATTCTCTCTTTGTCCAACACTGTGAAATCTTTCTAAATTTCCTTTTGGACAATCTTTTTTAAAAGCAAATGTTCAGTTTAATTTAATTTATGCGTGACACATTAAAAATTGCATGTTATAGTTTTTTTTTTCAATTACAACTATTATTTAAAGCAGTTTACAGTTCACAACAAAACTGAGGGGAATGTAGAGAGATGTCCCATATACCTCTTGCCCCCACATGTAGTTTTTTAGACTAAGAATTTCTGCGTCTTCCTCTCCACCACCCTATCCCCTTTTAGGAGACCTCACTCAATTACATGCATAGTAAATGGTATAATTAGACTTGCTTTTGAAATCTTGCTTCAATCTTTCTGATTTTAGGTTCTTTTGCTTTTTGTTTTAATGTGTTTCATTTTTTCAAAATGTAGATTGTTTTTAAGCTTTACTAAATTTAAAAAGAAAACCTTTTCTATTATTGAAGCCTACTGGAAACTAAATTCTGCTATCAGCAATATCATAAATGAAACAAAATCTATTGCCAATCCCACAAATAATCTCCAGCTGCTTCCTAGACTTTGATGATATACACTAGAAAGTTCATTGCTGATGAATAATAGTAAAATATCTTAGTTTAAATTATGCATTTTCTTTATCAAAAATAATAGCTTCTTTTGTTTGCTATTTATAGTCAACAATTCAATAATTACAGACATTTAGAACTGCATATTCTCTTTAAATGTTGTCAAAGTACATCATCATTCATTTATAATTCTTTTATTTTCCCTTTCCTCATATACTCCTAACATACACTTTGCCTGAAGTACTTTTCTTCCTCAGTTATCTCATTCATGAATCCACCTACTAATTAGTTGTGCAAGCCAGAAATATGGAAGTTATTTTTGATGCCTTCCTCTTCCTAACTTCAACATTAACTAATAAATCAGTGAGCCCTCTGTATCTGCAAATCTATCTATTTCTCTTCTTTACTTTGCCAGAGTTTAAGTTCATACCATCATGTTTTCTTATTATCTGAGCTTCTGAGGGTTATTTTTTGCATTACTCCTGCTTATGTAATTTCACACACTGCAGCTATAGACATTTTTTTTCCTTTCTGGATTATCTTAACCCATAATTAAAAATCGATTAGCCATAAGAGAAAGTATTTTCCTAAGTAAATAACATTACAGACTTAACCATAAAGTGGGTTTATCATGTTTGTATTTATGAGTTTTATTATATGTCTTTTTAGTCCTACACAATTGTAACATTTAAATATGAGTACATTTTGCTAGTAATTATTTTTATTAAAGTTGAGGGATCATGTACAATAGAATCAAGCATTAATATGTGAGATATGTGCTCAACTATGCATTTACTACACATATTTTCAAAACTGTCAGGTAGAATTCATTTCATTCCTTAAAAATTTGTGAATATTTATTTTTTAATATATCATGATACATTGAAACTGTCATTAAAATTTTGTGATATTTCAGAATCAGTTCCATGGTAATATTACATTCAGGGATAATTTAGACATAAAGATAAATATGATAAATTTTTAGACAATTTTGCATAATAACCTTTCTTATAATTTACAACAAGATAACATTCTAGGAACTAAACTATCCAGAATAATGATAAGATGGGAGGTAAAAATAAAATAAAATTATTAACTATGCATATCTCTCTAGCTTTAAAAGATTACTATAGATTATTACAGATGTTATATATTATGATGAATTCTTATGATATGTTGGCATCAGGGTACAATTCTACATTTAAATTTGCAGGAATAGGGGCACCTGGGTGGCTCAGTTGGTTAAGCTTCCCGCTTCGGCTCAGGTCATGATCTCGCGGTTCATGAGTTCGAGTCCCATGTCAGGCTCTGTGCTGACAGCTCAGAGCCTGGAGCCTACTTTGGTTTCTGTGTCTCCCTCTCTCTGCTCCGTCCGTGCTCACACTCTGTCTCTCTCTTCCTCTCTCTCAAAAGTAAATAAACATTAAAAATTTAAAAAAAAAATTGCAGGAATAAAAAATGTTCTAACATATAGCCATTCCCTATTTAATAATGAGTTGTATTAATTTCCAATTGTTTCGTCACATAACTTGTCAAATTATAATACTGGAAATGAACGTTGATATTGCAAATTTTTACAGTATTTGTACATTTTAGCAAGACTAATAATCTTATAATGCTTTAATAAACTGAACTTGAATATCTATTTTGAAGGTACACCTACAATGCAAGGATCAATAAGGAAAAAGCACATTTTTTAACTTTTAGAATGCTATTTTAGTCCTATAAGTTCAGTGTCCTTTACCTCAAGTAATGTAACTAGTGAAACAGATTTGAGAACTTAGCTTATTAATAAAAGAAAATACACAAAAATCAGTTTTTTTTCCTAAGTGAATCTCTACAAGAATCTAGTTCAACCACAACAAAAATTTACCCAGAATGAAGTACCACAGAGAAGGAAATTAGAAGGAAAATTCCAGAGGTCAACTGCTTTTTGAGAAGGAAGAAAAGCAATTTAATTGAGAAAAAACAGTCTTTACAACAAATGGAGCTTGAATCCCTGAACATTCATATGCAAAAAAACAATAAAACAAATAAACAAACAAAAACTAAAAAGAAAAACATGAATCTAAACTGTAAAATTAACTCAAATGGATCATAGATATAAATGTAAAATGCAAAGCTACAAAACCCCTAGAAGATAAGAGAAAATCGAGCTAACAGTGGGTTTGGTGGTGACTTCTTAGGTACAACACGAAGTATGAACCATGAAAGACAAAAAGTGATCTGTTGAAATTTAATAAAATTAAACAATTCTCCACTGCGAAAGACTGTTAAGAGAATGAAAAATCAGGCCACAGACTGGAGGAAAATATTCATAAAACATATACCTGATAAAAGAGTGGTATCCAAAATATACAAAGAACTCAATCACATAGAAATAGGGGGAAAAAAACCTCATCAATAAGAATAAAAATAACTCAATTAAAAATGAACAAAAGAAAAAAAATGAACAAAAGAGGGGCACCTGGGTGGCTCAGTTAGTTAAGCATCTGAATCTTGAATTCAGCTCAGGTCATGATCTCATGGTTCATGAGTTCAAGCCTGGCATTGGGCTCTGTCAGTGCAGAGACTCCTTGGGATTCTGTCTCCCTCTCTCCCTGCCCCCCCCCCACTTGCTTTCTATCTCTCTCTCAAAATAAATAAAAATAAACTTTAAAAAAAATTTTTTTTTTTTTAAACGTTTATTTATTTTTGAGACAGAGAGAGACAGAGCATGAACGGGGGAGGTTCAGAGAGAGGGAGACACAGAATCTGAAACAGGCTCCAGGCTCTGAGCTGTCAGCACAGGGCCCGACGCGGGGCTCGAACTCACGGACTGCAAGATCATGACCTGAGCCGAAGTCGGCCGCTTAACCGACTGAGCCACCCAGGCGCCCCTAAAAAAATTTTTTTTAATGAACAAAAGATTTGAACAGACATGTCACCCAAAAAGATAAGTAGATGGTAAATATACATATGAATAGATGTTCAACATCATGTATCATTAGGAATTGCAAATTTAAAAAGTTAAATCCCACTGCACATATATTAAAATGACTAACATCCAAAACAATGACAACATCAAATCTCGGTGAGGATGTATAACAACTGAAACTTCCATGCATTGCTATTAAAAATGCAAGATTGTATAGCCACTTTGAAAGATACCTTGGCAGGTTTTTTTTTTTTTCCTTACAGAATCAAACACACTCTTAACCATATGATCCAGCAGTTGTGTTGCTTGGTATTTACCCAAATAAAGGGAAATTTTGTCTTCACAAAAGCCAGCACACAAATGTTTATAGTAACTTTATTCAAGACTGCCAAAACATGGAAGCAACCAAGATGATCTCCAATGTGTGAATGAATAAACAAACTGTAGTATATTCAGAAAGTGTAATATTACTCAGCACTAAAAAGAAATGAGCTATTGAGCCATGAAAAGACATGGAGAAATCTTAAATGGATAATGCTAAGTAAAGTAAGCCAATCTGAAAAGGCTACATACATTTCCAACCATATGACATCTGAAAAAGGCAAAACTATCAATATAATAAAAAATACTAGTGGTTTTCAGGGGTTTATAGGAAGGGAAAAAAGAGAAGTAAAGAGGAAGGGAAGGAGGGATAAAAAGGTGAATTGGGATTTTTAGGGTATCAAATTTCTTTCTGTATGAGGCTGTAATTGTGGATACATGTTATTTATATGTTAAAAATGATAGAAAGTATTATATAGAGTGAACCATAATGTAAGGTATATATTTCACTTAATAATAAGGTATCAATATGGGCTCATCTACTTTAACAAATGTACCACAATAATGCAAGATGTTAATAATAAGGGCAATGGAGGGAGAATGTATTTGGGAACTCTGTACTCTCTGCTCAATTTTTCTGCTTTGTATACCTAAATTTTTCCAAATTAATTAATTAATTGATTGATTTAAAAAAAAAAAAAAACTTTTAACTAAAAAACATGGGCAGGAGAATTGAACAGACATTTCTCCAAAGAAGATAAACCAAAGGCCAATAAGCATATGAAAAATACACATTATCATTAGTCACTAGGGAAACTTCAAAACCACAATGATATACCACTTCATACCCACTAAGATAATGACTATGAAAATCCAGAAACGAAAGACAAATATTGGCAATAATATGGAGAAACTGAAGGTCTCATACAATGCTGGTGGAGATATGGTATAGCCTCTGTGTAAAACACTTCAACAATTCCTTACCAAGTTAAACAGCATACCCACACAACCTAGCAATAATGCTCCTCAGTATATATCAAAAAGAATAGAAAACACGTTTTCACTTAATAGCTTATAAACCAATGTTCATAGCAGCATTATTCTTCATAGACAATAAGGGGGAGAAACTAACATGACCATTAACTGACAAATGATAAACAAATGAGGTATACCCAGACAATGGACTATTATACAGCCACAAAAAGGAATGAAGTACTGATACATGCTACCATGTGGAGGAACCTTGCAAACATTATCCTAATGAAGGAAGACACACACCAAAGGTCTAATATTGTAGGATGCTACTTATAAATATCCTGAATAGGCAAATCTATGAAGATAGCAAGAGGCTTAGTGGTTCCTTAGATTTAGGAAAGATGAGAGATAAATATATAAATTCCTTTTTGAGGTGATGAAACAGTTTTATGATGGACTGAGTTGATAAGCATCATATCTGTGAGTATACTATAAATCAGTGAATTGTTCACTTTGAATGGGTAAACTGTATGTTATGTGAATTATCTCAATAAAGCTGTTAAAAATATGAGGAAAATTACCATACATGCAAAGAATTAGCATAGTTAGAATAATAAACAGGAGAGAAATTAGTCAATAAAAAATGAGGCAAGATGGAGTTAAAAGTAAAGACATTAAAACAGTTATTATAAAACATATTTCAGGAATTAAAGGAAAATATTAAAATAGAAAAGTAAAAGATACGAGAAAATTAAATGATTATTCTGTAGCTGAAAAATATATGAATTACAATATATGACACTTTCACTTTGTAGACCTAGATTATATACTCCAAAATAAATGATCTTAAAGAAATGACTTAGGGCGCCTGAGTGACTGGCTCAGTAGGTTAAGCATCTGACTTTGGCTCAGGTCATGATCTCAAAGGTTCACGAGTTTGAGCCCTGCATGGGACTCTGTGCTGACAGCTCAGAGCCTGAAGCCTACTTCAGATTCTGTGTCGCCCTCTCTCTCTGCCCTTCCCCTGCTCACGCTCTGTCTCTCTCTCTCTCAAAAATAAGTAAACATTAAATTTTTTAAAAATGACTTAAAGAAATAGCAAGCTAAAGCATAGAGAAAAAAGATTGAAAAAAAAAAACAGTTCTTTGGTGATATGTGGGACAATATCAGTCTATCATATTTAATAATAAAGATAAAAATGCCTAAAGACTCTGAAACAAAGAAAGCTAGGAGAAAATGGAATGACATATTTATCATACAAAAGTAAATTTTTTGTAGTATTTTTTTCATGTTTATTTTTGAGAGAGCGAGAGGGAGAGAGAGGGACAGAGCACTAGCGGGGGAGGGGCAGAGAGAGGGAGACACAGAATCTGAAGCAGACTCCAGGCTCTGAACTCTCAGCACACAGTCTGACACGGGGCTCAAACCCACGAACCGTGAGATCATGACCTGAGCCCAAGTCTGGTGCTTAACTGACTGAGCCACGCAGGTGACACAAAAGTAAAACAGTTTTCAAATAAATTTCTCAATCTGGAATTTCGTATTGAGGGAAAATATCCTTCAGAAAGTTAAGGCAAAATAATCTTTCACATAAAAAAAGTTGACAGAATTCATGGCCACCAAATGTAAACACACCTTAATAGTGTGTGCTCCAGGAAGAAAGAAATGCCATTGTGTTGAAACTTGGATCTACTCAAAGGAATTATCACAAAGTATTGTGGATAAATACAAAAGATATTTTTTGGTTTATAATTTAATTAAAAGGTAATTGACAGTTATAGGAAAATTAACAATCATTGTGGGTTTTATAACATATGTAGAAAAAACATGACAATAGAAAAAAGAGCAGGAAGAGGGAAACAGAAATATACTTTTATAAGATTCTTATACTATGTGCTATACAAAGTAGTTGAATAGTATTTGTGGGTAGACTGAAAGAATAAAGATGCAAATTGCATTCTTTAGAGCAGTGACTAAAAATAAATCAAAGAGACACAAATAGGAATCCATAGAGGAGATAGCATGGAACACTAAAATATTAAAATATAGATAGATAGATAGATAGATAGATAGATAGATAGATAGAGCAAATAGAAAACTGGAGCAAGACAGTGAATCCCAGATATTATATGTCCCAGGACAGTTTCTTCCTTGAGTTTTAGTACCACTTCTTTCAAGATACACTGAGTCGTCTCAGTTTCCAAAACTGTTGACAAGTGTTTTTGGTCTATATTAGCTAACATCTCCACGCCACCCCACTTCTCAAAAAGTCAGGATTCAGCTCAGATAGCTGTAAAGGGAATTTCCTTCTTGATGAAATAGGCCTTTATGTGAACGATTAAAGTTAACAAAAGGTCTTTATGTTAACTCTCAACTATCTGACTCTTATGTACAGCTTACCTAAATTCTACATATGCCCATCCAATGTTCAGATGCTCTTTATTAACTTTTTTAGTTTGCATTTCCATCTAGTATTTTTGCCATAATTCCCTACATGTAAGAGGTAAATCTGAAGGTTATTTCTGAGGTGTTATGTTAAAACTACTTTCCATTTAAACATATCACATGTTTTGGTTTGTTTTTGTGTTGATTTCTTTGAATCCTATCACTGCTTTCCTGAATTTCTGGAATCCAGGCTTTATATTCCTCTTCTTTGTTTGAGAATTTATTCCTGGATATTTGATCATCCTTTCTGTATCAATTTAACAACTGGATTTAGCTACATAAAAGAGAGACCCGCCTACAGAAGCTTTGGCAAATAATACTGTTTTTCTCATGCAATTGAAGTCTGGAGTAGGCAATCCCGAGTTCATCTAGCTGCCAAATAAATAAATAAATAAATAAAGCTTCCTTCTACTTTCGGTATTGAACCTCTCTGACTTTTTTCCTCATGGTCCAAGAAGGTTATTCTGACTTCTGTCTATGTTTCAGACAGAAAGAAAAGAACAGGATGAAGCCGAAACTTTTCCTACAAACTCACATCTACCGATTTTACTTCTTTTTGCCCAAGAACTATACCACACTAGCTACAAGACAGTCTTAGAAGGTAAGCATATTTAAATGGATATATTGCCTCTTTGGACAAAAGTATGGGTGCTAAAGAAGGGGAACACTGGAAATCAGGGAAGCAACCAGTATACTCTAAAGGTTATATTAATAACTTCCTTCTGGGTTCCTCAGTACAATCATAATAATAAATTCTCTTTTTATCTATATCAATGGCTTATGCTTTCCCAGGCAAACAAAACAATGACTCCCACACAGATCTTATTCTGTCAAAATCTCTGATGGTCCACTAAATGCACCTGCCTTCCGTCTCAGGATATGTACATACTCAATAGTCCTATCGCACTCTCATGAAACCTCACGTTGATGTGAAATCAGAATCCAGAAAATTCAATTTCCCTGATTCTTTTTCTTCCAGACGATCACATTTTGTCCATTTCATAATCCTTTCTCACAGATCTGAACTATAAAATCCTTGATCTATATCAAGAATTTATTTGATCTTTCAGTATACTGTACCAAGATAATTTTTAAAATGCCCTCTTGCCTTTTGCATAGATATTGCTAATATTTTAAAGTCCTGCTGAGAAAAATTTGATATATGTCAACAAACTATTCAAAATATGTAATATTTGACTATTATTTGATTTGTCATTTATCATTCTCCATCAGTCTGACACTAACCTTTCATTTTTCTTTTGGGACCTGACCTAAAATAAACTTTTGAATAAAATATTCACAGGTTTTCTTCTTACAATTTTATTATCAATTGGCTATTTGTGACTCTTTATTTTAACTAGCTTACTCACAACTCATTTTATCTTTTCCTTCATGCATTTCCTTCATGCATTTCATATATTCCTCTTGAATACTGGAGTATGGACAGAGTTCAATATTTGCTTCAGTTTTTTTTTTGTTTTTTTGATATAATATTCACATAAAATAAAATGCATATATCTTTTTTGTGAGTTTGTTTTTTAATTTTTTTTATTTTTTTAATTTAATTTATTTTTTTAAATTTACATTCAAGTTAGTTATCATATAGTGCAACAATGATTTCAGGATTCCTTAATGCCCCTTACTCATTTAGCCCATCCCCCCTCCCACAACCCCTCCAGTAACCCTCTGTTTGTTCTCCAGATTTAAGAGTCTCTTATGTTTTGTCCCCCTCCCTATTTTAATATTATTTTTGCTTCCCTTCCCTCGTGTTCATCTGTTCTGTGTGTTAAAGTCCTCATATGAGTGAAGTCATATGATATTTGTCTTTTTCTGACTAATTTCGCTTAGCATAGTACCCTCTAGCTCCATCCACATAGTTGAAAATGGCAAGATTTCATTCTTTTTGATTGCTGAGTAATACTCCATTGTGTGTGTGTGTGTGTGTGTGTGTGTGTGTGTGTGTGTGTATATGCATTCCCACCAACAGTGCAAAAGAGATCCTCTCTCTCCGCATCCTCGCCAATATCTGTTGTTGCCTAAGTTGTTAAGTTGTGGTTTTAATTTCTACTTCCCTAAGTTGCCTGTTGTTGCCTAAGTTGCCTAAGTTGTGGTTTTAATTTCTACTTCCCTCATGATGAGTGATGTGAGCATTTTTTCATGTGTCTGTTTGAAATCTGGATGTCTTCTTTGGAAAAGTGTCTATTCATGTATTTTGCCCATTTCCTTACTGGATTATTTGTTTTTTGGGTGTTGAGTTGGATAAGGTCTTTATAGATTTTGGATACTAACCCTTTAACTGATATGTCATTTGCAAATATCTTCTCCCATTCCATCAGTTGCCTTTTAGTTTTGCTGATTGTTTCCTTTGCTGTGCAGAAGTTTTGTTTTGTTTTGTTTTGTTTTTATTTTGATGAGGTCCCAATAGTTCATTTTGCTTTCGTTTCCCTTACCTCCAGAGACGTGTTGAGTAAGAAGTTGCTGTAGCTGAGGTCAAAGAGGTTTTTGCCTACTTTCTCCTCGAGAATTTTGATGGCTTCCTGTCTTACCTTTAGGTCTTTCATCCATTTTGGGTTTATTTTTGTGTATGGTATAAGAAAGTGGTCCAGGTTCTTTTTCTGCATGTCGCTATCCAGTTTTCCCAGCACCACTTGCTGAAGAGACTGTCTTTATTCCATGGGATGTTCTTTCCTGCTTTGTCAAAGACTAGTTGGCCATACGTTTGTGGGTCCATTTCTGGGTTCTCTATTCTATTCCGTTGGTCTGAGTGTCTGTTTTTGTGCCAGTACCATACTGTCTTGATGATTACAGCTTTGTAGTACAGCTTGAAATCCAGGATTGTGATGTCTTCTGCTTTGGTTTTCAAGATTGCTTTGGTTATTTGGGGTTTTTTCTTGTTCCATACAAATTTTAGTATTATTTGTTCTAGCTCTGTGGAGAATGCTGGTGTTATTTTGATAGGTATTGCACTGAATATGTAGATTGCTTTGGATAGTATTGACATTTTAACAATATTTTTTCTTCCTATCCAGGAGCATGGAATACTTTTCCATTTTTTTGTGTCTTCTTCAATGTCTTTCATAAGCTTTCTATAGTTTTAAGTGTATAGATTTTTCACCTCTTTGGTTAGATTTATTAGAAGGATCATACCTCGAGATCATAAAAGCCATATATGAAAGACCTAACGCTAACATCATCCTCAGTGGGTAAAAACTGAGAGCTTTCTCCCTAAGGTCAGGAACAAGACAAGGATGTCCACTCTCACCACTGTTATTCAACATAGTATCAGAAGTCTTAGCCTCAGCAATCAGACAACACAAAGAAATAAAAGGAATCCAAATTGGCCAGGAGATGGTCAAACTTTCAGGCTTTGCAGGTGACATGATACTCTATATGGAAAACCCAAAAGATTGCACCAAGAAACTGCTAGAACTGATCCATGAATTCAGCAAAGTGGCAGGATGTAAAATCAATGCACAGAAATTGATTGCATTCCTATACACTAATAATGAAGCAACAGAAATCAAGGAATCGATCACATTTACAATTGCACCCAAAACCATAAAATGCATGAATCTTAAGTGCATTGGCTGAGTTTTGATAACCGAATATTTCCATGTAACCCAAATCCTTATCAAGGTAGAGAACATTATCATGACCTCAGAAATTTCCTTTATTTACCTTCCCATTCGGGTCTTACCCATACTCCTTCAAATGTTAGAATTGCTCTGATTCTCCCCCATAAGCATTAGTTTTACTTGTTCTACAAACTCATATAAATGGAATCATTCAATATACATTTTTTAGAGAAAGCTTATTTCACTGAACAGAACATTCTTGAGATTTGCCCTGCTGTTGTATACATCATTAGTTTGTTCCTTCTCGTTGCTGACTAGCATTCCATTGTGTGAATAAACCATATTTATTTAGCAATTCTCCTATTGTAGACATCTGGGATGTTTCCATGGTTTTGACTATTATGAAACAGAGCTGTCATTAACAATGACAATCATGCACATCTAAATTGTGAAAATAAGTTTCATTTCTTTTGAATAAACATCCAGGTGGGGACTGCTAGGTCGAAGAGTAGTTTGTTTTTACTTAAAAAAAAAAAGGAAAAAAAGAAAGAAAGAAAAGAAAAGCTTCCACATTGTCTTCCAAAGTTGTTATCATTTTACATTCAACCAACTATATATTGGTTGGTTATTCCAACCAATGATCAGATAGGTTTGGTTATTTCACATTTTTGCTGACATTTGATGTTGGCAGTCATTTTAACTGTAGACAATCGGTGGATGTGTGGTAGATCTCACTGGAAATTACATTTATGACTAATCATGTTTATTTGTGCTGCTTTGAGTCTGCTACAGGTAGGTATGCATGATTTCAGAGTCAGCCAGAGATTTTATCAGAATTTATACAAATATGGAGTTCCCATCTCTGTATTTTCATATCTAATATTTCTACTGGATTTTCTTTCATTTTTCTATTTTCTGCTAATACTTCCTATATTTTCTCTCATCATAAGTATATTTTCCTTTACTTCAATGAACATAGTCAAAATAATTATTTTAAAATCTTGATCTGACAATGGCAGCATCCAAGTTAATTAGCATTTACCATTTGTTGATAGTTTTTTTCTTTGATACTAGATCATATTTTCCTGACTATTGAAGAATTTGAGTTTGTCCTAAGCATTATGAATAGTACATTGGGTACATTCTAGATTCTGTTATGTTGCTTCAAAGCTTGTTTGATTTAAATTGTTGACTCATGCCTGCAGTGAATGGCAACTTAGATTTCTGTTCAGTTTGTTAATCTTTGATTGCAAGCTGCTTTCAGTTTGACCTTCATGTACCTTGTTCAGGGATCATTCAGTGACATGGACTGAAAATGATCAGGAGTTTTCTCCTGGCTTTCTTCTTTCTGGAGACACCTTTCCCACTTTCCAGCATCTCTGGTTTCCCGGGGCTCCTTCATTTGGTTCCTCCAGCTTGAAAGATTTCACATTTCTCTATTAAATTTTGGAATCTGGTGCTTCCGCTTCTGTAACTATAGTGGAAATTATTCCAGTTTGTTTAATTCTTCTAAGTTCTGTCCCCCACTCCATAGACCCCACTAAAAAAAAAAGTACCAATTTTTTAAGCTATAGAGTCCTAAGGTAGTATTTTGTTTTCCCCCAAAGTTACTAATAATTTATCTGTGGGAGGACTAGTGCTCATTCCACCAAGCCAAACAAATCCTGGCTTACTATGTAGAAATTACTTTTAGTGTCAGAAGAACACCCTGACATTTAAAGTGTCACATCACAAATATCAGCTAATTACTAAAGGGACTAAGCTATCTAAGAATATTTTTGTGGACCTTTTTATTTTTCTTAATTTTTTATTGGTTTTTGAGAGAGAGAGAGAGAGAGAGAGAGAGAGAGAGAGAGAGAGAGAGAGAGAGATGGAGCACAAGTAGGTGAGGGAAAGAGAGAATGGGAGATAGAATCCAAAGCAGGCTCCAGACTCTGAGCTGTCAGCACAGAGACTGATTCCAGGCTCAAACTCACCCACAGCGAGGTCATGGGCTGAGTCAACTGTTTAACCAACTGAGCCACCCAGGCATTCCATGGACCTTTTTCTTTCATTTAAACTATATTACTGAACCAGAATCAAATGAAATCATGTGTTTGAAATAAGCAACCATTCTATCTGTTCAATTACTTCAGTAGTACCTTTCATTTCTATGATGGTTATAAATGTTTAGACAAGTATGACATTAAAAAAAAAGGATATATGATGCAGGTAAAGGAACTGGAAAAAATGAATATTAATGTATGTCTACATTCTACTAAGTACTTTGTTAGAGAAAGGAACCCTAAATTTCTGGTCTTGCCTAAGCTTAACCCAGCTACTAAATTTTTTCCACATGGCTCTGATAGCAAAACTTCAGATTTTAACTATGCAAATTTGACTGAAGCAGTGTAAGTACAAAAAAATGAGGAACACCTGGGTGGCTCAGTCAGTTAAGTGTCCAACTCATTTAAAAATTTTTTTTAACATTTATTTATTTTTCAGAGACAGAGCATGAGTGGGATAGGGGCAGAGAGAGAGGGAGACACAGAACCTGAAGCAGGCTCCAGGCTCTGAGCTGTCAACACAGAGCCCGATGTGGGGCTCGAATTCATGAACCATGAGATCATCACCTGAGCAGAAGTCAGACACTTAACCAACTCAGCCACCCAGGCATCCCCTTGAGCATCCAACTCTAGATTTCAGCTCAGGTCATGATCTAACAGTTCATTGGATGGAGCCCCGTTTCGGGCTCCATGCTGACAGTGCAGATCCTGCTTGGGATTCTCTCTCTCCCTATCTCTCAGCCTCTCCCCATCTTGTGCATTCTCTCTCTCTCTTGCTCTCTCAAAAAAATAAACAAAAAAAATGGAATCTCTTTACTATATAATTGTCAAGTTTAAAAGTTGTCATAGTAATTTAGTATGTTTTAATAGAAGTAAGTTCGAACTTTATGTTATAATTCTGGAGACAGAATGGAAGAAAAAATGAGTTGATAAAATAAGTAAACATATAGAATAATGTCCACATGTAAAATAAAAAATTTAGAAAGATAGCATTTTCTTCATTTGTACATAATATGGCACCAAGAATAAATATGCCTTAAATTTTACTCAGGTTAATATTTGATGAACCTTTGTCTAACATGCTGATTAAAATCAATTTCAAGTGACAATTTCTCTTTCTTTTCATTTTCATATCAAATGGATTTTATATCTTATGAATTAGTAAAAGGACATCTACTCCAGATTTTAGAAATAATGTACTGAAATATTATTTAACTTAAATAATAAATGAATCTTAGACTCCCTGTGATTATTTTATAAGTGTACCACTTTTGTTGTAGATTTTGCAATAAACTGAACTTAAAAATGCAATTAGTCTTTTGAGTTACTCCATTAGTATTTTAATACATTAAAAATCACACTATAGTTAATAACAGACTGAAAAAAAAGTCTTTCTGTTTAGTGAAATCCAATTATTCTTTGTGCTTCAGTCTACTTTCATAAAGCCTTTCCCATATCCTCACTTCTGATGACATCATGACACATCATTCACTTGGAATTAATCATGTGTAATCTTGTGATCTCACTTTCATTTGTGGCATTATTTCTATTTTTCACAGTTATGTCCTATTTCCCTAAATGAACTTAATCTCAGGGAGATTACATTGTACTTCAAGCCATTTCTATATAAAGACACACAAAATTACATGCATAATCTATTGATTATATATAAAAATGAAAGATATTGGAAGAAAAATTGAAATCTATCATGAAAACATGAAATGTCTACTCTTTTTTGAACTTGATAGAAGATTTAACAGGAATCTTACATTTCCGAAGATACAGCTAGCAAGATCATTCTATAATTCCTGCAACTGAATTTAACTAAATATATATATATATATATATATATATATATATATATATATATATATTTTATTCTGTCATTCTAAAATTTTATTGTGTATACAGTTTAGGTTGTTAGGGTTTTGTTTTTTTAAAATAAACTTGACATGTTACATTTTGTAAATTTAAGGTATACAGCATGTTACTTTAACACATTTATACATTATATGATTACCATTGAAGCAGTATTTATCACATTACATCACTATAGTACAATGTTATTGTCTATACCCATACTGTGCATTAGATCTCTATGGTTTGTACCCTTAAACAACATCAATTTTATTCCCCCACACTCCATCCCTTAGTAACCACCATCTTACTCTGTATTTTTTTTACAAGTTTGACTTTTTTAGATTCCACATATAAATGATACCATACAGTACTTGTCTTTATATGCCTCACTTATTTTACTTAGCATAATGTCCTCAACATCCATCCATATCACCACAGATGATAGATTTCCTTGTTTATCTATGGTTGAATAATATTCCATTGTATATGTGTATGTGTGTATGTATAGCACACCTTCTTGATCCATGCATCCATCAATGAACATTTAGGTTAAGCTTAATTTGTTCCTCTTTTTCTAGCTCTTTGAGGTATAAAGTTAGGTTATTTTGTTTGATATCTTTCTAATTTCTCAATATGTGCAAAAATTACTATAAAATTCCTTCTCAGGACTGTTTTTGCTGCATGCCAGAAAATTTGATAATCAGTCGTATTTTCATTTTCATTTTTCAAGATAATTTTTTATTTCCACTTTGATTTCTTCTCTGATCCATTAATTGTTTAGAAGTATGCTGTTGAGTTTCCACAGATTTGAAGATATATTCACTTTCCTCTTATTGATTTCTAATTTCATGCCACTTTGGTCAGAGAAAATAGCTAGTATGATTTCAATTTTCTTAAATTTGCTAAAATTAGTTTTGTAGCCTAATATATATGAGGATCTATCCTGGAGTACATTCCATGTGCATTGGAGAAGAATGTGTATTTTGTTGTTGTACAAAATGTTCTATATATGTCTTCTAAGTCCATTTGTTCTCAAATGTTGTTCAATTCCAAGATTTACTTGTTAATTTTCTGTCTGGACAATCTATTCACTGCTGATAGTGGTACTGGAATTCCCTATTATTAATATATTGTCTATTTATCAGTTAAGATCTGTTAGTATTTGCTTAATATATATCAGTGTTTGGATGGTGGGGAGTGTATATACAGTTGACCCTTGAACAACATAGGTTCGAACTGTGTGGGTCCACTTATATATGGATTTTTTAAAATAAATATAATACAGTAATGTAAATGAATTTTCTCTTCCTTGTGATTTTCTTAATAACGTTTTATTTTTTGTAGTTTACTTTATTGTAGGAATATAGTATATAAAATATATAACATACAAAACATGTTAATCAATATTTTATGTTATTTGTAAGGCTTCTGGTCAACAATAGGCTATTTATAGTTAAGTTTTAGGGAAGTCAAAAGATGTACATAGATTTCCTACTACATGGGGGGGGGGGTTGGTTCCCCTAACCCCCACACTGTTTAAGGGTCAGCTGTATTTATGACTGTTATATCTTGATGTTTTGACCCTTTTATCATTATATAATGACCTTTTTGTCTCTTGTTAACATTTTTGGCTTGAAGTCTATTTTGTCTGATATATATATACATGATATATATGATATATATATATCATGTATATATATACATATATGATATATGTATATATATATATATCATGTATATATATACATATATCATATATATATATAGCTGCACCTGCTTCCTAACATGTGTTTGGAGTATCATCTTCTACCCCTTCACTTTGAATCTGTTTCTGGAGCTGACGCAAAGTAGTAATAGAGTAGGGTCTTATTTTTTTTAATCCATCCAGCCACTCTGTGGCTTTTGGTTGGTGAGTTCAATCCATTCACATTTAGGGTGATTATTGATATATAAGAACTTGCCATTGCCATTTTGTTTTCTGGTTGTCTGTATCTCCATTGTTTCTTTTTCTTTGTGTTTCTGTTTATTGAGGTTGGTGATTTTCTGTGATGATTTTCTCAGTTTTCCCTTTTTTGTATATTTTGGTTTTTTTTTCTAGATTTTTGTTTTGTGGTTACCATGAGGTTTGTATAAAATGCCTCATGGATAAAATAGTATTTTTTCTGATGATCACAATTTGTCTTTATTTGCCTCTACAGGTTCCATCATTTTCCTTCTATCCTTTTATATTTTTATTGTCACAAATGTATCCTTTTAATTCTGTGAGTTTGTTACCAATTGTAGGAGCTATGTTTGTTTTTAATGCTTTTCTTCTTTTAACATTTATGCTATAATTAAATGTTTAACACCCTATTCCAAATTAGAGCTACACTTTTCTATTTCTGTTTACTTATCACCTTACTCAAAATTGTGTGTACTTTTGTCATTTTGTTTCAGGTAGAAGAGCTCCTTTCAACATTTTTTGTCAGGCAGATCTACTGGTGGTAAACTCCCTCAGCTTTTGTTTGCCTGGGAAAGACTTTATTTCATACTTAACAGATAATTTTGTTGGATAGAATATTCTTGGCTGGAAATTTTTATCTTTCAATACTTTGAATATGTCATTCCACTCTCTCTTAGCCTATAGAGTTTCTGCTGAGAAATCTGCTAGTTTAATGGGGGTTCCTTTGTAGGTTACTTTCTATTTTTCCCTGGCTGTCTTTGAAATTATTATTTTTTTTTAATCATTGACTTTTAACAGCTTAATTATAATGTGTCTTGAAGAGGGTCTTTTTGTACTAAGATAGTAAAGTGATCTATTAGCTTCATGGACTTGCATGGTTAATTCTTTCCCCAGGTTTGGGAAGTTCTCAGCTATTAGTTCTTTGAATAATCTTTCTGCCTCCTTCTCCTTCTTCTGGTATACCCATTATTTCTATGGTGGCTTTCCTAATGGAATCTAATACTTCTTGTAAGGTCGTTTCACTTATTTTAAATCTTAGTTTGCTCTCCTCTTCTACCTGAGTCATTTCCAGACTCTCATCTTCCAAATCACTTATTTTTTCCCCATCTAATCTGCTCTAGTTCCAATGCTTTCTACTGCATTCTTCATTTCATCTCTTGAGTTCTTCAGCTCCAAAATTTATTTGATTCTTTTTTAAAAATTTTCATCTCTTTGGTAAAGTACTCTTTCACTTGGTTAATTTTGTTCTTGAGTTCATTGAATTGTCTTTCTGAGTTTTCCTGTAGCTCACTGAATTTCTTCATAACATCTATTTGAATTCTGTCAGATCCCAATCTTCTGTGACTTTGAATCTGGTTGCTGGAGAATTGTCATTTTCTTTTTGTAATACTGCATTATTGGATTTTTCACGGCACTTGATGAGATGTGCCTCTGTCAGTGATTTCTTATGTAAGTAAAGTTTTGTTTACTTTGATTTTAATAGTTCTACACGTTCAGAATTAGAGGCCTTGCTTTTATATTCCAGCAGGTGACACTCTAGCACAAGTTTTTGGCTTCTCTTACCTGAGTTGGTATTGTGGCTATATTTGGGAGTGTGCACTTTCCATTCTCCACTTCCTCTGCAAGAAGGGCCACTGGCACCAAGGTCACTGATTGTGCTCCTGAGGTCGCCAGTGCTTGTCAACGTTAGGGTAGCCAGAGTTGTGGGCATTGCTTCTCCTGCCAGGGTTATAGTCTCTACTGCTGCTCCTGGAACTACTGGGCTCACAGGCACCAGCGCTTCTACTGCTTCCCTGGCTCCGCTAGATCCATGATGTCTAATCCACTCACCTTCAGATATACAGATATATGGATCTTTCTGGAATCTTGGTGTGCTGTGCACACCTTTGTTAGAAACCTTTGTTAGATTATGGGTAGCCTACTGGTTGTAAATCTGAAGGGGAGAGACAAAGGGAATGACTTATGCAGCCATGATGCTGATGTCCCTGCCAAAATATCTATTCTAATAATGGTTAAAAAAAAATACATATATATATATATATATATATATATATATATATATATGTTTAAAGAACAACTAAATCTACATACCTATTATTCATAATTTGTCTCCTCAATCAAGTATCAAAATTTCAAGACTAGTATAATAAATCATTGAAATATTTTTGTATTTAAAGGTCTCATGTTCAAAATATGTGGAAACTAATTTTTAAGTGACTTTGATTATTTCTTTTGTTATTTAGTTACCAGCATAAATTTAACATTGAAAAAGAAATTTAGAGATCTCATGGCTGGGCATCTCAGAAAATTTCTCTTTAAAAAACAAAGTAAATCAAAACATAATGATTTAGATATAAAGTTCTATCTGCTACCAGCTTGAGTATTGCAAAAACATTTGTTCTCTAAAAGTATCAGGAACCATTCTAAGAAAAATGGCTTATTCTTTTGATATTAAATGAAAACCTTTTTTAATCATATAACAATGACCCTGCTTAAATCAGGTTCCTACATGGGTTCTTTAAGAAAGTGTTATTGATAAATATAAATGGAGTGTTCTAAATAGGATTTTGCATGGCCATAGTCACTAAGTATTTGCAAGTATTTATATATTGTACAGATTAAAGCAGCAGTTTTTCTTAGAGAACATGAAATTTCTTTGATCTAACTTTGATCAAACTTCTTAGAAGTGTAAAATGTACTTCAAATAATCAATTTTTTATGAAAATATCTACTATATATCTATACATATATATTTTTTCTTTATATATATACATTTTCTTTTCATATATATATATATATATATATTATGTAAGGCAAGATTTGCCCTCATATTTAGCACATTTATAACTATGCCATATGTAGAATCAAACATAATTGCATAACATATATGGAGAGCTGTACTCTTAAGCCCATGGAAGAATCTTGTTGCTAGTATGTAAAAAATAGCACATTAAATTCTGAATTATATAGTACTAAATATATATTACTTGCTTATGTTAAGTTGATAGATGTTCATTAAAACTTAAATATTATAAAATAGAAATGTTTTTATACTATAAAAACTTTCACAGACATTAAGTTTTAATGAAAAGATTATTGGAATTACTCTTCACTGAAGCTCATATCTTCTCTTCCTCCCATATTTCCATTCTCAATAATTTGTTTAAGCCACAAATTTTGATGTCGTCTTGACTTTCTTTCCTTGTCTACCCTTATACTAATCAAATAAATCACTAACGTTCTATATTCTACTTTCTTAATATTTCTAGAATCTATACTTTTTCTCCATTATGAAGACAATAGTCAACTAAGCCCAGGATCTCTAGCTTGGTTTACTTCAACAGCTTATGAACTTAGCTACCTATCTCTTGTAAATGAACTCTTGTAATTCACTTTCTGTACTGCATTCCTTCACTCATTCATTGAACTAATATTTATTTAACCACCTACTATGGAACAATGCACTGTTCTATGTGTGACTAACCTTTCTAAAACTCAGAATTAATCATATTATCTTCCTTAAAACTCTTCAATGAATTCACTTACTTCTATGAAATATAATCATTGTGAATTCCTTGTATATCCTCATTTCTTTGCTTTCTGTCAATACTGGTCTATTGCAAATGTTTAGATGTCTTCTCTGGCTAAGATCTTCCTTTCCCCCAGTGCTTTGTTAAGACTCTTATATATCCCCATGTAGTATTGATGAAGAGCACTCATTATTTAGTAAGTGCCTCGCTAAAATGTCTCATCTCTTAAAAAATATGCTCCTTGATAATAAAGAATGTGCCTTAGTATTCATTATATGTAGACTATTCAGCAAGATTTGGAAACATCAGAATCTCAATAAGTAATTACTGGCTAAACAAAGTCCTGCTCATATGCTAAGTTTACTTTTCCACCAATTATGTCAAGCATTTTAATCTTAAATACAATATTAAAAGTATATACTGAAATGCTTATTAGACAAATTTCCAGTCTCTCTCTCTCTTTTTTTTTTTTTTCCCCTAGAGTATGGACCACTCAGGAAGGATAATAAGCCAAGTGGTATACAAACCTCACAAGAAAAGTAAAGAAAAATTCTTGTGACTGGCAGAATCCTCACTATTTGGGTATGACCTAAGAAGTCATATATATTGTGGTAACATGTTATGAGAGCTCACACTTCAACACTCCTATCAATAGTGGCTTTATAGCAGAGAAACCTGAAAATACCACCTTTGCCCAGTTACCTAAGTTAAGAGCACAAGTAGTAGGATAAACTAACTTCATCATCTCCTGAAAAGATATACTGGGAAGAATGCAGTGCAGTATCTGTGGTAGTCCAGTCAAATATGCTTAACCTGAATCTAATCCCAAGAAAATATTATACAAAAACAAAATGAGGAAAATTCTTCAAAATAACAGGCATCAGCCTAAAATTATATCAAGAACTCAAAAGAGAAGTAAAGACTAAGGAACTCTTCCATATTGAGGGAGTTGAAGTAGACATGACTTCTTTAACACATGATCCCAGATCCTGGGATCCTGGATTAGAACTTATTTGTTTGTCTATTTTACAATAATTGGTATCATTGGACAGTTGATGAAATTTGAATGAGATATTTGGATTAGAAGGCACTGTTAGTGTTAAATTTCTGATTTTGATCAGTGTACTACATTTATACAGAGAATGCCCTTCTCTTTCAGTAATTATATGCTGAAATGTTTAGCAATAATAGAACATCATGCTTTCAAATTGCTATCAATTGATTGAGAAAAATCTAATGGGAGTGTATGTCTGGGAACTTGTAGGTCTGTGCAGAAAGAGAGAAAGAGAGAACAAATGTAGTAAATGAGTAATACTAGAAATAACTGAGGAATCTGGAGGGGCACCTGGATGGCTCAGTCAGTTAAGTGTCTGACTTTGGCTCAGGTCATGATTTCAAGTTCCATGAGTTCAAGCCCCGCATAGGGCTCTGTGCTGACAGCTCAGAGCTTGGAGCCTCTCTTGGATTCTGTGTCTCCTTCTCTCTCTGCCCCTCCCCTGTTCACACTCTGTCTCTCTCATTCTTAAAAATAAATCAACATAAAAAAAATTGGGGAATCTGGAATTTCTTGTAGGATTAATATTATTTCAAAATTTAAAAAAGTATAAATAACATCAGAGAAATGAAAAAAGAACTTAACAAGTGGAGAGCTATAGTCCATTAATATCCTTAAATGGAAAGCTGTTCCTGGAGTGGAAGACTCAATGCAATAATGTATCTATTTTCTTGAACTTGATCTATAGTTTCAATGCAATTCCAATAAAAATTATAGTACATTTTATTTTTGTAGATATTTACAAGCTAATTATAAAACTTATATGTAAATGCAAAGGGCTAATATATCTAAGATTGTTTTGAAAAAGAAAAACATATCTAGAGGTTATACCATACCACATAAATCTACAGTAATTGAGAGAGTGTGGTAAAGGTGCAAGGATAGGCAAATAGCTCAATAAAACAGATAAGCAACACATTGATGCATATTTCATCACCTGATTTATGCCAAAGTGCCTCCGCACAAAAAAGAGAAAAGGTGGTTTTTTCAATAAATGGCATTGGGTCAGTTGGAATCTATATGAAAAATGAGTGTTTACCCCCACCATACACAAACATCAATTCTAGGTAGATTATAGACATAAATTTGAAAGTTAAAATAAAGCTTTTAGAAGCTAACATAGGAAAATATCTTCAAGACTCTAGGATAGGCAATAATCTCTGAATAAATATATAAGAAGCAAAATATTAAAGGAAAGAAGGATAAATTAGATGTCAAAAACTAAGAGACTTTATCAAAAGACACCATCAGAAAGGTAAAAGATATTTGCAATACATGGAAACAAGAAATAACATATTCAGTTACATGGAGAACTGCTACAAATCAATAATTAAAGTGGTGCCTGAGTGGCTCAGTCAGTTAAGCGTCCGACTTTTGATTTTAGCTCAGGTCATAATCTCATGGTTCATGGTATCAAACCCTGTGTTGGGCTCTGCACTGGGTCTGGAGCCTGCCTAGTATTCTCTCTCCTTCTCCCTTTGTCCCTCCCATGCTCACTCGCTCTCTCGCTCTCTCTCTCTCAAAAACAAAATAATAATAATAATAATAATAATAATTTAAAAGGCAGTTATCTCAGCAAGAAGTCAAAAAACCTGAACACTTCACAAAAGAGGATACACAAATGGCCAATAGCATATGAAGAAAGGTGCAACATCATTAATCATCAGAGAAATGAAAATTAGATACCCCTTCACCATCTACCAGAGGGCGAAAGTAAAATAACAACAACAACAGATTAGGCCAATTTTGGGTGAGGATGTGGGGAAGTAGAACTTTTTATGCTACTGGTAGGAGTGCAAGTTAGAAATCCACCTTGGAAAATAGTTTGCAGTATTTACTAAAGCTGAAAATATTCACGCTATTGCTGATCTATTCCATACCAGAAATATATTTTGTGTATCAAAGAGAATGTACACGAATTTTTATGGCATCATTATTTGTAATATCTCTAAACTGGAAAGAATTCAAATGCCCATCAATAATGAAATGGAAAAACACAGTTTGCCATATACATACAGTGAAATATCATTCAATGAATGACTCCTATATGCAACAACAGGGATGAATCGCACAGGCATAATAAGGAATAAAATCAGCCAAGCACAAATGATTCATACTGTTACACTCCACTTATGTAATATACAAAACGT
Organism: Panthera pardus; assembly: GCF_024362965.1. NCBI lineage: Eukaryota > Metazoa > Chordata > Mammalia > Carnivora > Felidae > Panthera > Panthera pardus. Next base: position 48,371,127 of record NW_026526655.1, on the reverse strand, counting down.
TTAAATTTCATCAATAGTGACTAATATCAGAATATTTTGCTTGGAGACATCATTGATAGTCTTCTGGTGTACTGATAACGTTCCACATCTTGATCTAGGTGACAGTTACACAGGTGAGTTCATTTTGTAAAACTCAAAGACATATGCCTAATATTTGTGTATTTTACTGAGTATGCATTTGTGCATTTATAGAGTATGCTTCAATAGAAAACACTAAATGAACGATAAGAAATCAAGCCCTAGCTCATGCACAGTTTGGTCAGCTTCACTGCAATTGGTAGCTCAGCAAAGATTAATAGCACTAAACCACCATAAATATTCTATTTATTTTATTAAGTTAAAGAAGCTGTTATAATACTTTTGAAAACAAGTATCAAATACAAATTGATGGCACTATGTGATGCTCAACATTTAACTAAGAAAATGTTTTTTTCTAATTTTATACCTAATAGTTTTAAGATTGCATTCTTCATACCTTCAAAGATTACCTTCAAAGAAAGATTGCAACTTGGACTGACTTTTCTACCCAAGATAGAAACACAAATATAGAAGAAAACGCTGGGAAGGAATTATTAACATAGTGTCATATTAAAGTTCTGATCACTTATTATTTGACTGTTTATATTTCATTTTATTTTAAGCACATACAGCATCCTCTGTTGTAGAAATAAGAAGGCAAAATGCTTATTTGATCAAATATAAAGAAAACATTACTGTGCTAGATTATCTCTTGGGTACTTGTCTCTATCATACATTTCAGTAAGGATAAGAATTACTACTTCTGGAATCTTCCCTGTGTGGCTCTAGGTTAAAATTTGCTAATGAAAGTAATCTGTGTGAGATATGGAAGGCAGAAGTGAAGCAAAAGACATTATTTTCAGAGATCAGTCATGGTGCTTTAATCAGAGCAACTCTGCAGATGACTTTACAGGCTCACACTGTCCATTGTGGCAGATTTTGCAGAACTCTCCATGAACTCCCTCTTCGTGTCCCCATCTTTTGGCTAAATATATCTCATTATTGGACTTCCCTTTGAATACTAGTTTTTCTTCCTGCTCCAGTGTGTTAGGCTGAAGTTGTTAGTTATTGTTCCACTGATCTGGAGCATTCCAGATGTTCATACTAGCTCTTCCTGCTTTTGTGTCAGCTCTAATTCTTTTTATTAAACCCCTCACTCCCATAAAATTTAAATGACTCAGTTTTGCCTACTGAGAAGTCACTTTGATATTTCACATATTGAAGTTTTCTAACTTTACTGCCACATTCATGTATTTTTTAATTAAAAAAAAAGAACAAGATAACTTATTGACAGATTATTTAAGTACTTCAAAATAACTTAAAAAGATAAAACTCACAAAAATAAGTACAATGTATGAATGTTAGCAGGGAAAGAATATTTTCTATACTGTATATGCCAACTTTAGATTTCATTAGTATCCACACTTAATAATGTAACAATCTTCCTACTTCTAAAAGTGAGTGGCTTCCTTTATTGATCTAAATGTCTTTGCAAACTTCACCAGGTAGTTAACAAACTTGAATTATTTGCCACAAGAACGATTATTTTTTTTTAATTCTTGTACTTTATCAAGGCTATAGGAATATTTTCAATAGTTTGGGTTTTGAAATATATTCCACGAAGCATAATAGCTATAGATATTAAGATACTGCAATGTTAGATATTAAGATACTGCAATGTAAGATACTGCAATGTTAGTTCTAGCATTTGTCATGTTAGAACAATGTCAGTTAACAAAGGTCAAAAAGTATCCTTATTTATGATTAGCTTCAAATAAAGTAGGAATTTAAGTGTACTATCTAAGTATCTTTTGACAACCAGGTATTCAGAGGTAAAGAGTTTCCTCCTTAGTAATAATACAGTCTCCAAATAAATAATGACAATTACTGTCTTTCAAGTAATTTCTGATAAAATTTGATAAAACTCATAGAAAACTGCATTATTTGAGTTAAAAAAATAATGAGGAAAGTGAAAGTTGCTCAAAAAAAAAACTGAATAGCATTTGAATCTTAGGGACACAGGTAGGCATTATATATTCAAATTCTCACAATATTATTGTTTCCATAGAAGGAAGAGGAAAAAAACTATATAGAGGAGAAGAGGAGGAAAATAACATTTATTGAGGGCTATCTATAAACCTTTGCAGAGCTCCTTTTCATATGCTATTTCGTCTTCTTAATATCACAATTATTTAAAATAGACACTAGTATTATTATTATTTCCATTTTATAAATTAAAGAACTGAGATTCATAGTTCATTAAGGGTGGGTAGAGTAAAGATGAATTTAAGACTGCCTTGTATAAGTCTGTTAGGATTTTTTTTTTATTAGTGTGACATAGTAAATTATTTTTATGTGCATACTAATACAGCAGAATGCTGGAGTGAGGGGCACCTAGGTGGCTCAGTCAGTTTGGCATGTGACTCTTGATATAGGCTCAGGTTATGATCTCATGGTTGGTGGGATCAAGACTGGAGTCAGCAGCTTGGGATTCTCTCTCTCCTTCTCTCTCTGCTCCTCACCTACTTGCTCATGTACTCTCTCTCTCAAAATAAATAAATAAACTTAAAAAAAAAAAGAGCCCTGAGGTGAGGTAGGAATTATTCTCTAATTCTGTAAACTTGAGTAAGTTATTAACCCTGAGATGACACAAAAGATTCCATTTTAAAATCAGACTTACATGATTCAGAGATCTCATCCAGGATAAAGCTTTCCTAATAATTTCAAGAATACAATCAATTAAGAAGCACAGAAAATCAAGGGAGGGGTCTTGAATCCTGTTTGTATTCACCCTCTGGTCCTTTATTTGTAAACTATATATATTATATAATGTATTTTTTTCAATTTTTTAATGTTTATCTATTTTTGAGAGAAAAGCATAGCACGAGTGGGGGAAGGGCAGAGAGCAAGAGGGAGACAGAATCTGAAGAAGGCTCCAGGCTCTGAGCTGTTAGCACACAGCGGGAGGCAGGGCTTGAACTCAAGCACCAGGATTTCATGACCTGAGCTGAACTTGGATGCTTATCCAACTGAGCCACCCTGGTGCCCCTATGTTATGTATTTTTATGTATTATATATAAGTATATAAAATATATATAATATACTATGCCTATATACATCATATATATGATTCTATATCTAATTTATAAATATCATACTGATATATGGTATATATCTACACCAAATAGAATACATATTAAATATATATGTAGGCGTATATATATATTTATCAGAGTAATAGATGAGATAATTAAATAAGATGTGCAGGTCACCCCACATCAGTTAGCATTTAGGGTCTGGTAATCTTCATTTTACTCCTAGAAAGTTACATACTTTGTGACATTTTTCAAGGATCCATAACACATAAATCCATAGATACTACATATGTTTACCATATACAATCTAAACCAGGGACATCCTGCTTACAGAATTCCATACATAAGAACTCTTTTCTAAGTGAATACTATCAATTTAATCTTCAGGAAGCCAGTTGTTAGCATGCTTCAAATAAGCTTTTATGAAATCACCCGTCCTATTCTCTCCCAGAAGCACCCTCCACCTCTACCCTGCTATGGGAAAGAAATGAATAGCAGGTTTGCTGCTTTTGTAAGGATCCAATGAGTTAATTCATGTAAATCCATGCTGGTAAAATACTAATAATGCCAACAGCAATTATTATCATTATTGGCTACACTATATTACACGGAGTTTACAAATGGTTTAAAATAATTTAATAAGAGCTAAGACGTACTTAGTTTTGTGAAATGCAAAACTACTGGTATCCTCTTGCACTCATTTTGGTCTAATGACTTAGTGGAAAATATCTTTTTAGCAAGCATATTTTAACAAAAAAGCTACAAACCACAAATTACTATCTAGGTATTCCACAACAATGAATCAATAAAAGGAAGAAATAAGGAAAAAGAATGAGTGGGAAAGGTAAGAGACAGGAAGGAGAGAGAATGAAAGAATGAAAAGAATCAGTAATATGAAAGGTTTAGATAATTCAATTTGTGGTAACATGTTATGCTATGGTAACACACAAAATTTTGTCAGTAATTTGACACTTTCTTTTAAATGATTAATTCAAAGGTACATCACTAATAGTTCACTTTTATTTAATAAAATAAATAATATAAAACATACTTCCTTCATATTTCAATTATATTGTTTAATATTACCAACTTAGAGAAATTATAAAAATTATTTTCACTATTGTTATAATTATAATACTAATAATCCTATAAAGATATATTTACAAGTCTATATTTTGTTGCAAAGCAAATATATTTTATTACAACACTAAACCATTTGTGAGATGGAATTATATTTAAAGAAAGTTTTTAAATTGCACACTCTTGATAAAACATGGTGAAATCATCTAAACATTAAAAGCTAATTTAAGTAACTCAATTGCTTTATTCTCCTACTACTAAACAAAAAAAGAAAAAAAATCTAGGGAAATAAGTTTAATAAGCTATTACCCAACATCCTAAAATCTTCCATTGTAAGGATTGTTTTGCAAGACATAATTGTTTCCACATAATTAAGTACCTACACAAATAATGGTTTCAATGATTACCAAGGTTACCCAAGGCAAACACAATAAATTTAAAATGAGAACTAATCTAAAATGTGTTTCCAATATTCAGATCCATCAGAGACTAATAAGATCATACTTGAAATGAAGTAGCTATGTAAATGAGGGCACACTGAATATTCAATCCTTAAATGACAAACTTTCTCTGAATTTTCTTCTTTCTCACTTAAAGAAAACATTTTATTTTCTGTATTTTCAACATCTTAGCAAGAAACAATGGCTCTGATGGCCTCTTAAATTTGGACAGAATTTCGAATGGACATTATTACCTTTTAATTTTTGTTCCCTGGGCCAGAATGAAAATGTTAAAACATATGCTTATGAGTCTGTAATTCAAAATGATTTTACCATTCTATTTGTGTAAAGATATCTAAAAAAATTAGAAGCAATATTTACAAGGCAGTTAAGGTCTTGAACAAGGTTAACCAAAAGAGACAAAATCCTCTAAAGACTCTTAGTAAATAGCATAAACTAGTTTGATTGATTGGAATGTATATACAATTATGTTAATAGGTAAAAATGAGTTAATCTATTAAATTTTTAAAAATAAGGTTTCAAATTATCCCACAAAAAACACCAACTGTTTTCTGTATGTAAGAGATATAGCTAAAACAAAGTAATTCAAAAGTAGGTAGGCAATATTATAACAAACATGCAAACACTAATGATGTAACAGGAGTAAGCTGCTAACATCAGAAAAGGTAGAATTCAGACAGAAAGCCTCAAATAAAAGAGCAAAGAATTGGGAGAATTTTTTTTTTCTACAGAATGTCTTCTAAGAATGTCTTCTAAGGTCATTTGTATTCCCACCTTCATTAGTTTTGGAATTGCTAAAAATAAAACCCTTCTCAGACTGTTCACTAATTAGGTGAAAAAACTAACCATCCAAACAAACCAAAAAAAAGCCCCAGACCTGATAAGCTGCTTCCTGAAATAACCCTTCAATGTTAATATAAAGGGCCAGCTGGCAGAAGATGATAAGGAAGTAGTAATATTTTTAATTGGCACTTATTCTGAATACTTATAATACCAACTACACGAAAAGGTGAAAATTATTCCATGTTAACAAAAAAACAAGTTTCTCTTAATTCAGTATCAGAAGGATTCAAAAGTAAAGAAATTACATAGCCACAATTAGAGGTACTTTATTTAAATGAATATTCTTTAAACAATTTGAAAAGAACAACCACATTTCTATGGTGATTGAACTTACTATAACAAATGTGTTTACTGGGAAAAGAAATAAACTTAACTTGATGCCAGTTTCAGTCTAATGAGTAGAACAGACCCCAAATTACATGCTGGGACAGCATGAAGCATAATATTCTCTTTAGCTGTATGATTTGGTGGTAAATTGACAGAAGACTTGAGTGATAACTTAAAGCTCCCACTAATCTAATTTGTAATTTTGGAAGACTTCACTTTACTGATCCCTTGTATCCTTACTTGTAAAATAAAAGTATCCACTTAAAAGATAACTAATAACCTTTTCTGTTCTAATATTCTGAAGGGTTTTCACTTTTTAGAATCTTTTATTGAGGGGTTCCTGAGTGGCTCAATCAGTTAAGCAGATCTCACAGTTCACTGGATGGAGCTCTGCATCCAGCTCCGTGCTTACAGTGCAGAGTCTGCTTGAGATTCTCTTGTTCCCTCTCTCTGCCCCACCCCTGCTCATTCCCTGTCTCTCTCTCTCTCTCTCAAAGTAAATAAATAAATTTTTAAAAAAATGAATCTTTTTTTGAAATATAGATGCTCATAATCCATTATCTTGTGTTACTTCAAAACACTCCTTCCTTAAATTCACAAGATATACATTATAGATCGTACATATTTATATAAGCAAAATATGTAAGTTATATATCTATAATTAAAACAAATTTTCATAAAGTGATACTCTTGTTAAACCTGAAACCCACTATTTTCTATTCTTTTCTCTTTTGTTGTAACTTTAAAAATATTGCCTTGATCTACTGAGTTAATTTCACAAGATACTAATAGTTTTTGTTCTTCCATTTAACAAAATAGCTACATTTATGCACATCAATAAACCCTGTAATTTATTTAATCTGCATATACTGATAGCTTTTGTAAGGACTAATATATGAATGCTGAACAAACATGATTAAAATATTCCAATTCAGTCAAGGAAAGTATGCAACAAAGTTATTACTACAGTTTAATAATGTACCTAGTCTTTAATAAATGGATGAGATAAAGAATGGTAAGCCATCACATGGTGTTTTTACTATTCTATACATCATGTTCTTAACATTATGTAGAAAAACAGTAATTTAGGAGTTAAAAATGTGGGATTCTATCTAAAAGGAGACAGTGTCAGTTAGAAGGATCGGTTCTCAGAGATGAATAAAAGAAGAAAAGAAAAGAAAAGAAAAGAAAAGAAAAGAAAAGAAAAGAAAAGAAAAGAAAAGAAAAGAAAAGAAAAGAAAAAAAAAAAAGAAAAGAAAAGCTATTCTGAAGCACACATTGGCACTATTTAAGCAGTGACTGGGGGTGGGGGGGGAGAATTGATTCACTTATTTTCTGAAGTGTTAGTTACTGAATATCTATTATTGAGTTTTTTCTACTTAATAATAATTATTGGGTACTGCTCTAGTTATTGAAGAGTACATTGAAGAAGACAGACAAAAATTTTCCTTAAAGAATTTTCATTGTATTGTGATTAGACATACCCATGTCTTCACATGGTCTTCCCTCTATGCCTATCTGTGTCCTAATCTCTTCTTCCCATAAAAATACCAGTCGTATTAGATTAAGATGCATCTTAGTGACCTCATTTTAACTTAATTACATGTATAAAGACCCTCTCTCCAAATACAGGTACTGACAGTTAGGATTTCCACATATGAATTTTAGATGGACACAATTCAACCCATAACAAAGCCCAAGGTTTTTAATGCTCGTTTATCATGTAAGCACCTGCTGCCTAGTACATATCAAATTTGCAGACGCCCAGACAGAAGGCATATGTCCAGCATAAACCATATTGATTTTATAAGCAGTTTAGGCACAGTGAACCAGTTATCACTTCATAAATGGCTCAACTACCAAGTTCCCCAACTCCAATCAAGAGAGAACTTTTCAAGTAGGCTTTTCTAAAAAATACCAGTCTCAGGCCAACTGCATTAACTCTTTTGTGCATAGTCAGGCTGACAAATTCAGGTTTGTTTTTTTTTAATTTGTGATACATTTTAGGCCAAAAGTATACATATGTTTATTACAATTACTAAATTTTGCATTGATTTAAAAAAAATACAAAAATTATCTTTTGCAAGTTAGTCCATACTAAGCAACTTGGTCACTACTTTCATTTTTCTTATCCTCCAAACTTACATAATTTTAAAAATAACAGAAAAGTAGTGATTTTGCTTGAAATTAGCAAAGATTTCAAAATACAAAATCAAAAATAAAGAGGGGAAGAATCTCCACTGTCTTTAAAACAAGCAAACAAAATTAGAAAAACTAATTTTAGCCATTACTTGAAACCACAGCCTATGAGAAAGATTTATCCAACATAGAAAGAAGATATTAACAGCAGGCACATACCTTATCCAATCTCCATTTGTGGGAGGATAAACCACAGATAAATCACAAAGCAGTGTAATTTCTTTGAAGGAAACATGACAATATCTGTAAGAAAAATAAATGAAATCAACATACTCTTTAATCCAGAAATCTATGTAAAAGGATGATTATAGAATTTTTGTAACAAAAAAAATCAAAAAATTCATAAATAGAAGACTGGTTAAGTAAATAATAGTAATGACAGCATTTAACACCACTTAACTGTAGTTAAAAACTAAATTAAATCAGTGTACTCATATTGAATAATCTTCAAGACATACTGGTCAGTAAAAAATGGAACATGTGAAACATGCTTTATAACATAGATTTGCATATGTTAAGGGGGAAGACTTTCCTCTGTCCTTCAAGGTTCTTCTAGCTTGACTAAATCAAATTGACATGAGACAGATTAACAGGAGAAAATCAAATTTCATAGCATATGTACTAGAAATACACACAGACATGGAAATTCCAAAGTGAGGCAACATGATGTTTATGTGAACTATCATTAGCAGGAAGGTAAAAGGAGATGTTTGGAAACCACAGGTTGCTCTACTATTAAGATCAGTTTCTTAGGTAAGGAGGAATCTCTGCTAATAGCTCTCTTCCTGGTACAAACAGACCAGGGGAGGGAAAGAGATTTTTCCCTCAGATGAGGGGAGGGAAAGAGATTTTTCTGAATCTGCTGTGCTTAGATTGCTTTTAACTCAAAATAATGTTCATGCCAAAGTGGCCCATGAGGCAGGGGGGATGCTCTTGGCCCCTACACATATGTATAATGACATACAGACTACTATTGTTTGCTTTTGGGTTGAGAGTCTTAAGATCTTGGAATAAGGGTAAATTATTTTACTTTATATTGTTTCAATGTTTACCCACACATGTTATTACTTTACCACTACAAAATTCTGCCTCCTCTGCCTCTGAGGGACACCAAAATGATTAAATAAATTATTGGAAGGCTGAAATTTGAGGACTATCATAGGAATCAATATCTCTTGGAACTTAAGATAACATAAAGGGTCATATTGATAATTCAGACTAACATCACTCAAAGATTTGACTCCGTATCAAGTTTTAAGTGTCAATTAGATACTAATAATTACAAGGATATATGTCATCATGAGTCACAGGTAAACCAAAGAAGTCTATGACCCCTAGTCTAGTTCCCCAAGTCCTATTATACCACATTGGATACACGTTAATAGATGAGATTTCTATGAGGTTTGCATTTATTTACTTCACTTTCATATAATAATCCATTCAGGTTATAAGACATTTATATTTTACACTGAGAGGGTTACATTGATTATGTAACATTTCCCAACCAGCCATTATCCATAACTCCATATATTCCAGTTTGTTTATCATAAACAAATCTAGACAATTAGGCACATCTTGCTAAAAGCATTCCATAATAAAAAAGTCTATTTTACTAGCAAAAACCTTTGTTGTTGCTGCTGTGCCAATAGGATTGTCATCAGTATGTTTAGAAGGGGATTAATTCAGCTTCCTTGCCTTTTTATCTTTCCCTGGAGCACCCCCAATACAAGAAGAGACTGTATTGCAGACCTGCAACTTAACTTCTTTCTTTCCAGATGACAAGATACTTTGAACATATTGATCAAATATATTTACATTATAATGAGAAGACAGGTGGTTAATTCTTAAAAGCCAAGAAAGAAATTAGAATGTAATTCAAAATGTAGTGAGTTTATATTCTTCTTAAGAACAAAAAATGACTAAAATGGATAAAAATAAAAATAGACTTTGATAAATAGATGAATAGTATCAGTGAATTATTGAAGTATGTAAAGTAGTTTTGAGATTATATCTTTAATATCTGAGACAGAATTGAGGAGAGAAATCAGTACATCAATCCTGCCCCTCATGTCTTATTCAGGCTTGGTCCAGATCATAATGGTACACAGTACAGATAATAAACTATATCATGTGGTAGTTTTATTGTTGGTTTTCTATTATTCCCCCTAATTTTATACTGATGAAGTCTAATGTGAGAAGCACATAATGCATAGTTCATCAAGATTTAAGGGTAGGGGGATCTGGAGAAAGGTGGTCAAAATGTGAAAAGTTCCAGTTATAAGATAAATAAGTGCCAGGGATATAATGTACAACATGATGATTATAGTTAACACTGTGTATAATATATAAGAAAGTTGTTATGTAAGTAAATCCTAATAGTTCTCATCACAAGGAATTTTTGTTCTTTGTTTTCCTTTTTTTTAATTATATCTATATGAGACAGTAGATGCTAACTAAACTCACTGTGGTAAAAATTTCACAATATATGTAAATCAAACCATCATGCTGCATGCCTTAAACTTTTATTGTGATGTATATCAATTATATCTCAACAAACCTGAGGAAAAATATTTTTGATGTAAGAAATAATTTTATTTAAAAAATGATGAGGAGAAAGAATAATTGTTTGCTGATTAAGAATCCCTTAGAATAGAGCCAATTTCAGAGCTTTAAGATGACACGCAAATTCATTTTTCCAAGCCCAAATTTCCTGTTTGCAAAATGGAGATTGTAATAACTGTCTTACAATGTTAATGAAAGGGTTTCATAATACACACCTTGCTAACTACCTAACACAGTGAATGGTACATCATAAACATTAGTTATCTGTTGTTATGTAAAAAACTGTCCCAAAATTTAATGGCTTAAAACAACAGACATTTAGTATCTCTCAGTTCTTATACTACAGGAATCTGGGCACAGCTTAGCTATGTGCATCTAGTTCAAGGTCTCTCACAAAGCTACAATCAAGCTGTTGGCCAGAGCTGATATTTAAAAAACAAACAAACAAACAAACAAAAACTGTAGCTACTTGACAAATACGGCAAAATTACTCATTTTACTGGATAAAATTTTCCAATAATTTCAAAAATATTTTCTCTCCAAGCATCAAATGTAGACAACATAACCAATCTCATTAATAACAATGATTAGGATTGTGAGGGCAACATATTCCAACAATTAAAATGAAAAGAAAAAATCTTAATAACCAGAAAGTCCATTCCCTCAAATATCTCTATGATTTTAAGCTAGAATACATAGTACAGTGTCTAGTACTATACTTAGCTGGGCAGATTGCCCACCATTTAAATTAATCATGTCCTTCAATCACCATGATCAAATGAAATTTATCCCCGGGATGCATGGATGATTCAACATATGCAAATCAATCTGTGTGACACATCACATCGATAGAATGAAAGAAAAAAAAAAAACAAATGATTACCTCAATGGATGCATAAAAAATATTCAACAAAATTCAATATTCATTCATGATAAAAACTCAACAAATTAGGCATAAAAGGAATATATCTGATATAATAAAGGTCTTCTGTGACAAGACCACAGCTAACATTATGCTGAATGGTGAAAGGATGAAGGCTTTTCTTCTAAGATCAGGAAAAAGACAAGAGTGCCCCCTTTCACCACTCCTATTCTACATGGTACTGGAAGTCCTAGCTAAAGCAATCAGGCAAGAAAAGGTATCAGAATAAAGAAAGGAGCAAAAATGTCTCTATTTGCAGATGACATAATTTTATACATAGAAAATCCCAAAGACCAAAAACAGTTATGTCTAATCAATGAGTTCAATAAAGTTGCAGTATACAAAATTAATACACAAAGTAGCATTTCTATATACCAACAATTAATTTTCTGAAAAAGAAATAAATAATCCCATTTATGGCAGCATCAAAAACAGTAAAATAACTTGGAGTAAATTCAACTAAAGAATAAAAGATCTCTACACTGAAAACTATAAGACATTGATAAAATAATAGAAGACATAAATAAGTAAAAAGGTATCCCATGTTCGTTGACTGGAAGAATTAGTTATTAAAATGTCAATACTACTAAAAGCCATCTGTAGGTTCAATGCAAGCCTTATCAAGATTCAAATGGCATTTTTTTTAAAGAATCAGGGGAAAAAACACTTTTAAAATTTATAAGAAACCACAAAAGACTCCAAATATACAAAGAAATCCTAAGAAAGAAGAATGAAGCAGGAGGTATCACACTTCCTAGTTTCAAGCTATACTATAAAACTAAAGTCATCATAATAGTATGGTACTGGTATAAAACAGATAAATAGACCAACAGAACAGAACTGATAGCCCAGAAATAAACCCAAGTATATAAGGTTAACTAATATTTGACAGGGAAGACAAGAATACTCAATGGAGAAAAGACAAGTCTCTTCAATAAATGGTGCTGGAATAATTGGATACTCACATGTAAATGAATAAAACTCAACCCACTCACAAAAATTAACTCAAGTGGATTAAAGATGTAAATGCAAGATCTGAAACCATGAAACTCCTAGGAAGAAGACATAGGAACCAAGTTCCTTGACATGGATCATAGTAATGATTTTTTTGATATGACACCTGAAGAATAAGCAACAAAATAAAAAATAAAACAGGACTACAACAAACTAAAAAGCTTCTACATAGTATAAGTAACTATTAACAACTTAGAAAATGGGAAAAAAAATTGCAAACAATATATCTGTTAAGGGGTTAGTATCCAAAACAAAGAACTCCTACAACTCAATAACCAAAAAAAAAAAAAAAAAAAAAAAAAAAAAATCCAATTCAAAAATGGGAAAAGGACCTGAATAGACATTTCTCCAAAGAAGATATATAAAAGGCCAAAATGTACATGAAAAGATGCTCAATATCACTAGTCATTAAGGAAATGCAAATTAAAACCACAGTGAGATATTAAATCACACCTGCTAAAATGGCCATTAACAAAAAGACCAGGAATAACAAATACTAGTGTGGATATGGAGAGAAGGGAACTCTGTGCACTGATAGCGGAATTTTAAATTAGCACAGCCACTATGGAAAAATAGTATAGGAGATCCTCAAATAACCAAAAATAGAACTACCATATGATCCAGCAATTCTTCTGAAAATATATGCAAAGGTAACAAAAAACACTAACTCAAAATCATGGTTCCACCCTCATACGTACTGCAGTATTATTTACAATAGCCAAGATGTGGAAACAACCTAAATATCCATCAATGGGCCAATGGATGAATGGCTATTTCACACACACACAATGGAACATTATTTAGCCAGAAAAAAGGAAACCCTACCATTTGTGACAACATAAATGGACCTTGAAGGCATTATGCTTAGTGAAATAAGTCAGACAGAGAAAGACAAATACTGCATGATCTCTCTTATAGGTGGAATCTAAAACAAACAAACAAAAACACAAAGAAATGAAAAACAATACCACCCCCCCAAACTCGTAGAAAGAGATCAGCCTTATGGTGACCAGAGATGGGGGTAAGGGGAGGGGGAATTAGAGAAAGGTATCAAGGTATATTTCCAGTTTTAAGATAAATAAATAGTAAGGATGTAACATACAGCATGATGACTATAGCTAACATTGCCATATAACACATAGCTAAAATGATATAGAAAAATTATTAAGAGAATAAATCCTAAGAGTTCTCATCACAAGGAGAAAAATTTTTCCCCTTTATTCTTTCATTCTTTGTTTCCTTTTTATTGTATTTATATGAGAAGATGGATGCTAGCTGAACCTACTGTGGTAATCACTTCATAATATATGTGAATCAAACCATCATGCAGTATGTCTTAAGCTTATACAGAACTATGTCAATCATCTCTCAATGAAACTGGGGGAAACTTCTAATTAATTAATTAATTAATTATTTCCCTATTAATGCTACTCAATCAAAGTGATGCTTATAATAAAATTATCACCTATTGAGCATCTCTATAGACCATGCATTTTGCTGTTTTTATCAATTTAACTCATATAATGGCCCTATAAAATAAGAGTTAGCACTATACAAATTTTGGAGCTGAGGAAACTAAAGCCAAGAGTTGAAATAAATAGAATTTAAATCCCAAGTCTACACTATTAATACTGTACTATGTATTCCTGTTGCCTTTTACTATCATGGAATTTTCCCTACTTGTGACTGGCTACCTTAAATTTTATGTTATTCTCAATTGAAAGCTTAAACTGGACATAATGTTTGAACATTACTTTTTATTTAATATTTCACTATGATTCATTTGTGTTATCATCTAAAATATATATATTGAGAATATAAGAACAATTTTCCCAATTGATATTTAATTTGGTACCCTTCTTTCTGCATGGTCTGCACCACTTAACAAATCAGGAATATGTATTTAATATCAGCTTTTCATCATCAAGATAAACATAATATTAAAAAATAATAATTCAAGTGTAAAGTATTTAAATGGGTAGGATACTGGCAAAGAGATATACTTTATAATATGAAAAGATACTGTGTAGCCCTTACCAGACTCTGGTGTGTGTGTGTGTGTGTGTGTGTGTACACGCACTATTTAGCAATTACTAAAACGTAATCAAGAAATGAGCAGCCTGAATGCCTAGCACAGTGCTGGGCACTGCTGACCCAGGGGATCCAAGCAATGTAACTCTCATCAAAAGCACCTAGAATCTTATTAAGGGCCTAAGACCCACAGAGAGTCATCAAGTAATGAGAGATAAGGGCTAGGCAATAAAAAATCAGGTGCTAATTTGTTCTGCTGTAGAGGTAGTATTATACTAGTGATAGGGACAAAATTTCTCTTACCACATTTTTTAATATAATTTCCATTTTCTCTTTTGTAAAGATGATAATTATTTGAAAAAAAATCTAAAACACCAGCAAATAAGTTATTTTACAGAAATATAGAAAAGCAGTTAACATTTGATAGATTATATATATTCAGAGGATGGTTTACTTCAATATTTGAGTCAGTTCTGTTGGCAATAGGAGGCATGTTTAATCAGAGGCAGTAACTAATCAAAAGTTAAGTAAGCTTTTACCTACCAAAAACAGACCACTTTAGAAAGTATATGAGGGTGATACTCATTTATTCTTTTTGCCTACATTTACCGAATCAGTTATGGGAGGTTAGATAATACCATTCTATCTCTATACGTTTTGGAATCATTTAGAAACTTATATACATCAGGATGATTCTGATATCTATAATTTTGTAATTTCTAGACAAATTCTTATTTTGAGTCCTCTGTCAAATCAATTATCCCAATAAAGCCTTTTTTGACATGTCAATATATCATATTTTCTCCATTAGCGGGACATTCTGTAACTTTCTGTACTTGGTTGAATGGCAACACCCTAAAATTTAGTCCACTCAGAACCTCAGACTATGAAATTATTTAGAAATAGAGAATTTGCTGATGCAGTCTGGTTAAGATGAGGTCATACTGCATTAATGTGGGCTCTGATCCAAGGATTAGTATCCTTAGAAAGTATTATACTAGTGAAGATTTGAAAAGCACACTAATGTTTACCCCTTCTTGATGCTGAAACCCCAAGACTTCCATGTAAAAAGCTTGATCTAACCACCTGGAATATGAAAAGAACATCCGTACAGAGTGGTCCAACACTCCCAACCACTCCAGCCATCCTAGCTGAGGCCCTGGCTGGACATGTGAGTGAAGCCACCTAGATTATTCAGCTCTGTGTGGGCCAACACAGAAGACCCCGAAGTTCACAAAACTTCAAACACATGCTCCTCTGTCATCTCTAAGAATACAACAAATTCTTCTTCAAACATAATTATCATGGGCTTTCTCTTCTCTATTCTTACTTTCTAACTGCTATCCATATAAAAAGAACTTAACCTGTTGGATGGGTTTTTTTGGGGAATTAATTTACTTTTCTGATTTAACTGTTCTTCTCTAAAATTCAAGATTATCTACTCTTGTCAGCTTCACCATAACAATCATCCCTCCAACTCTATTGTTTTTAAAGTAGGTGAGATGAGGAAGAAACCAAAGTTATTACAATGTTGCCTCAAATCCATTCTTTCCCCTTTATTCTTATAGATTCCTTATTTCAGGACTTCAGTGTTTCTTGCCTATGTAACTACGCATAGTGAAATCTCTCAGGCCTTCTAACCCCAGAAATCCATCCCCCATATTGTCACCAGAATAATCTTCTAAATTGAGAATTTGCTTAAAACGCTTTGATGGGGGGGGGGGAGGGCGGCGCCTGGGTGGCTCAGTCGGTTAAGCATCCGACTTTGGCTCAGGTCACGATCTCACGGTCCGTGAGTTTGAGCCCCGCATCGGGCTCTGTGCTGACAGCTCAGAGCCTGGAGCCTGTTTCGGATTCTGTGTCTCCCTCTCTCTCTGCTCCTCCCCCGTTCATGCTCTGTCTCTCTCTGTCTCAAAAATAAATAAGCATTAAAAAAAAACCAAAAACGCTTTTATGGGTTCTCATTCATGTATGCCTAAGTCAAGACAACAAAAATATACTGGGGGCTCACTAAATGCTTGCTAGGCACTATACTAAGTGTTGTACATAAATAAGTGTGTGAATAAACCAATAGCTGCTTTCAAGGAGTTTCCATTCCCTTAAAGGGAGACTGACAGGTAAAGAGATATTTTTGATGTAATATGAAAAGTGCTAAAATGGAGGAAAGCACAGAGGAAGCAAATTTGGCCAAAGCTTAGAATGTCAGAAAAACTTTGTAGAGATGATGACACTTCAGCAGTCCTGTGACTGTGAATTCCAAGACCTGTGAATATGTGTTTCATGGCAATGAGGAATTAAGATTGCTAATGGAAATACGGTTGCTAATCAGCTGACCTTAAAATAAAGAAATTATTGTAGGTCATCTAGATGAGCCTAATATAATTAACAGATTTTTAATTATAGAGAGGGAGGCGAGGTCTGAATCAGAGAGACAATTGAAGATGCTACGTGCTGGATTTGAAGTGGGAGAAAGGGAAAGCTTCTAGAAACCATAAAGAGGTAGGTCGTAGATTGTGTCCAACAGTCTCCAGAAGAATGCAGCCTTGCCAACACCTTGTTTTCAGCAGAATGAGATTCATTTCACGCTGCTGACCTCAATTATTGTAAGATAATACCTTTGTATTGTTTTAAGCCACAAAGATTGTGGTAATTTGTTACAGCAGCAAGAGAAAACTACCACAGGGCCAAGTCACAGAGGCTGTTATATGCTTTGTTAAGTCTTAGGGCAATTGGAGATTTACTACAGAGGAGAGAGATGGCATCAGATAGCACTTTGATAAAAGATGGATTGCTGGGGTAAAGGTGGCAGAGAGATAAGGCTGTGGTTATCATACAGACAAAAGAATGATGAGTGGCTTAACTGAGGGAGTAGTGTACAGGTGGATAGGACAGGTCCAATTAATTTCAGTGATAAAATCGTTAGGACTACGAGATCAACTGAATGTGGGGAATATGGGGAAAGTTAAGTATCTAGTACTATTTCTCAGTTTCTGGCTTGGGTAGATACTGATATTGTCACTGAGATGGGAAATGCAGGAAAAATAGGGCATTGGCTTTGTCCTGTTTTGGTAAGGGGATGGGTTGAGATTTGAGTACGTGGAATTTGAGACGATTGCGAGACATCTATGTGGAGAGGGGCAGTGGACTGTATCTTAAAATCAGAGTTCAAATTTAGGAGTACTTTGCATATGAGTGCCCATAAAACAAATAGAACAGATGTAAAACTAGTGTATTGATTAAGAAACTGCCTCTGGGGCCATTATTAAATAGTAATTATAATTCTTCTTTAACCTTTGCGGAAAAAAGAGGCAACTATTGGGAAGGCTGTTAGAAAGATTAAATGTGGTGAGTGTTTAGCACAGTACCTAGAGTTAGTACGTTAGTAAATAGTAGGTATTATTACTAAATAGCCCAGAAATAAGAAAGAACAACAGTGGGTTAAAGAATATTAAAGGTCTAAATCCACACTGCTGACAAATCAGATACAGTCTGGACCTTCAAAGTACTTCTAGTCTAGTTAGCTCCTTGATGGAAGGGGCCAAATTTCACTCACCGCCATATCCCCAGTGCTCCACTCACTGATGGGCCCAAGGAGTCAGGTATTTTATAAACTCTGGCTGGATGGTTGACGGGAGGAGAAAGAGGGATCACGGAGAAAGCAAGGGAGTCAGAAAGAAGGAGGGAGTAGGAGAGTGAGGGAAGAGAGCTAGAAAGAAAGGAGGAGACTAGAGGGAGGACAGGAGAAAGGCAGTGAGCCTCGAAGGAAGTCAAAGGATCTTATGTGAACCTGGAGTGGGAACCTGGGGACGGAGTGCGATCACGGTGTCCGTAAGGAGGCACATATAGAAAACCAGGCCTCTGTCCCTACAGTGGGCTGTACAATCACTCCTGGATTTTGTGTTTTGCCCTGTTACTCCACTTCCCCTCCCCCACCGCCACCCCCACCCCCACTAATGCCCCCCCTCCCCCAACCCGGGCCAAACCATAGCTTCTTGGAGGCCAGGAGAAATTAGACAGCTTTCGAAGTTTGGGTTTTTGTTTGGTATGACTGAGGGGTACTGGTTTGAGAGAGAAATGGTACACTGACTGTGACTCTCAGACCAGGCCCCTGGGACCGACTTCCCGGAGCCTGGGACACTCACGCAGCAAGCACCTCGGGGAGGGCTCCACCCTTCCCGCGCTTCCAAGTTGGGAGCCTCGAACGCCACGAGGGTGGGGCCTCGCGGACGCGGGGTACTGACCATTCTGGATCCAGTCGCGACGGAGGGACGACGACGGGGAAAGGGGTGCGAAGGAAGGACACAGGAGAGGGCGGCTGAGGGTAGAAGGGCCCGGGGCTGGCGATGGAGCTGTACCTCAGCGCCTGTTCTAAGGCTGCCAGCGTCGCTGCCACCAAGACGGCCACCAGTGGCCTAGCCTCGGAGAGCCAGCAATGCGGAGACGTGAGTAGCAGCCAGCCCGGCGTCGTGGTCCTTGGCCCGGGCTTCTGGCCCTGTGGGGCGGGGGCAGGGATAGCCACCGACCGGTCTCGCGATTCCTAACCGCCTGCTTCTGGCGCCCTCGTGCGGCGCGGCCGGTGGTGGTGGCTTGGGTTGCTGGCCACAACTGGCTGTGGCTCTGGGGGCGAAGAGTGGGCGGTGTCCGGGGGAGCGGGAGGTCTTCAGGGCTGTCTGGTACGGCGGGACCCTTCGACCTTGACCGTAGGAGTTCATTTGGTTGGAGTAGGAGTACATTGGCCTAATACCTAAAAGGAAAGACCAAACTCTCCCAATTGCATCTGACAGGGCGTGCACAAAACCCACTTTCCAGGGGTCGGAGCGGGTCAACTACTGGATCTGCCTCTTGGGGTCAAGTTGCCTATGATCCCAGGAAGCAATACTTTATACTATACTACGAAGTTAGGTGAAAAGGTAAAGTAATTTTTAATTGTCTTACATTGGTTTTCTTTGCCCTTTGCTACTTGCTGTTAGATACAGGAACTACATCATACAAAGTCCATTAAGGGAATCTGCACTGATATACAGACGAAAAAGATAGCCAACCCCATATCTAACCTAAGATATTGCTTAGGATGCCTATCAGGCAACTTCATCTGTATGGTTTGAACAGAATCGTGGGCTAGAAAGTTTAGATTCTTAGCTCTGTCTTAATTTATAATTTATGGAACCATATTAACATGTCTTTATACTATCACTTTACATCTACTTATTTAGTGAGGTTTTATTGCAAACATATTTGGTTGAGAGGGGGAAGGTTATCAGGGATAGCTGGATATTTGATTGTGTTATGATTTTAACCAATAATAACTTGGACAAAACTCTAATTACAGAACAATTTCCTACTATTTTATTTTGAGTTGCATTCTATTTCATATACTAAGTGAGAAAGAAATGAAGTTGAAATGAGTTAACATGTTCAGTATTTAACTAATGACTGCATGATTTGCCCCAACTTCCTCATCCAGTTTTTTCCTCCAATCCAAAGCCTCAGCTTTTTCCACTTGGGGTCTTTTATACCTACTCACACATACTACATTAGTATTTCTGTGCCTTTGTTCCTTTGTTCTGTGCCTTGTCTCCCAAACCTGGCATATTCTTTCTTCTTCTGCCCAGTCTATGAATCTGAACCATCTTTCAAGATTCTTTCTGAAGTATGATAGCCCCCAATTAGCTGTATTTCCTTAAAATTTGCATTGCTCTCGGTTTATATAGTTTCACTCAACAGTATAATTTTATGTTTATAATTTAAATCATACTGGGGTATAGTATGCTTCTCTCAAACTCTTTCATATTTTTAGTCCTCCATACCTCTACCCTCAAACCTCCCCAGCCTTTGACCCAGTAACTAATGCTGAAGAAAGTTCAGTGCATTCTTTTTCAGTGGTTCTTTGATCAATATTGAAAAAAAAAATTATGAGAAAGAATTCTGAGTGACCCCGTGCCCTTCTTCTATCTATGATGTCATCAGAAATAAGCCTCCCCCCCCCCGAAAAAAAGGGGGGGGACCTGGGTGGCTCAGTTGGTTAAGTGTCCAACTCTTGGTTTCAGCTCAGGTCATGATCTCACAACTGGTGAGTTCAAGCCCTGCATCTGGCTCTGTGCTGACAGCAAGAGCTTGTTTGGGATTCTCTCTCTCCTTCTCTTTCTGCCCCTCCCACTTCATGATTCTCTCTCTCTCTCTCACTCTTTCTCTCTCTCTCTCTTTCAAAATAATTTTAAAAAAATGAATAAGGTCCCTTGGTATTTGATACTTGCCTAATAAACAGCTTTAACCTTACTGATCTTAATAAACTTATTTCTTAGAGTAAGTTTTGTTTTGGGGTATCTGGCTGGTTCAATTGTTAAACGTCCAGCTTTGGCTCAGGTCATGATCTCACAGGTTCATGGATTTGACCCCCACATTAGGTTCTGTGCTGACAATGTGGACCCTGCTTGGGATTCTGTCTCTCCCTCTCTCTCTGCCCCACTTGCTCATGCTTTCTCTCTCCCTCTCTCAAAATAAATGAGCTTAAAAAAAAAGTATGTTTTTTTCTGGAAAATATCTAATTTTTCTTTTTAAAAACAAATTTCTTCTATTAGAACTAACTATGCCACCTCGCACTGTTAGACTTAGTCACATCCAAACAAACTAGCTTTCCTAAAACATGCTTGAAACCTCTAATATCCCTTCTGTAGGCTAAGTGTAAACTTAGCCCTGTCTATTGTTTGCTTATTCAAATATATTGTTTGCTGAATTACCATTTCTGTCAAATAGTAATTCACTTGTCAATTACTTTTTTAAAATGTGTCCTCTCTATATTCTTTATTATATTCATTTCCCCCAAACTATCTTCATTTAATCATAATTAGGCACCAGACTGTTTCCCTGGAGAATGACTTTGTGAGATCCTTCTTTTTCTTTCAGTACAATCTCCTCCATAAACTGGTGCTTTATGTTTATACTTTTAGTTTGTGTGTGTGTGTGTGTGTGTGTGTTTAAGGGAAACTAATCACTTTAATTGACAACAGAATGGTTACGCTGGCTCCAATGAATGGATATGTCTAAAAGGTGTTCTTTGTTTACAGGTCAGTAGCCCAAGTTTGGTCTTGAGAAATATACTGCCATTCCAGCTAATGTTCAACATCTCTTAGATGTTAACATCTTTAAAAAAAGATGTCAGTATCTTAGAAAAATATGATCGGTCCACTCCTTGACTCATGATTGTTGATTGTTCCCCTTACAGGAAAGATATGGTCTTTATATCTGGTCTCACTGAATTCAAAACATTGTCCAATGGGATTCTTTTCTTTGCCTCCTCAGAGAAGCATTGGTAACTGGGGAATTCTGCTTTATGATTTAGGGCCTTGGAAGAAATTGAAGCCTGGTGTCAAACAAGAGGTCAAAAACTTATCAAGGAGGCTTTTAAATGGAAAAGGAAAGCTAGCATCCTATCAGGTTCCCGCAGCCTGCCCCTTTGCCCACATATGAAACATCCTCCCACCTACCTTAAAGGAGTTCTTTATAGGGTCCCACCCGGCCAGGCTCAATAGTGTTTGGAATCTGACTGTGGTGGCTACTGCCAGACTGAACACAGAGGTCACAAATTGGTACCTGCAGGCAGATCTGGGTTGGTGCACAGTGTGTGGGGTCTTATCAGTCGAACTGAAGGCCCCAAGCAGCACAGGCGCTCTCAGGGTCCCACATCTTACGCACATTCCAGTTGCCTTTCACTTGAGACAACTCCTGCTTTGACAGTACTTTAGACTAGAACTTCCATTTTTCTGGGCAAGAAAACTTAAAGGAAAGCAGAAAGAAAGAATGCAAAGGCAATATCAGGACAACTTCCACACCCACTTATATCCTCCACTTTTTCCCTTTGAGAAATTCCCCCATAACCCATTATCCCACCCTGCCATTGAAAAATGGACTAAGAACTCACACACAAAACAATCCACCTCACTTTGGTAATGTAATTTATAAATGAGAGTAGATAATTCATCTGTTTTCTCTAAAGTAACAGAGAAACATGACTGTTAGCTGATATTTTCCTTCTTTTATATGCTAATGATTATTGTATAAGGTGGTATTTGGTCTTTACACATATGAAGAAACTTCAGTCTTATCAAGATCTATTTTTTGACGTTTATTTATTTATTTTTGAGAAAGAAAGAGAGAAAGGTAGCAAGTATGAGTTGTTGGTCGGGGGGCGGGGAGCAGAGAGAGAGGAGGGAGACAGAGAATCTGAAGCAGGCTGTGCACTGTTAGCACAGAGCCCAATGCGGGGCTTGAACTCACAGACCATGAGATCATGACCTGAGCCTAAGTTGGACACTTAACAACTGAGCCACCCAGGTACCCCATTATCAATATCTTTTATAATTGGTTTTTCAATATGTTGAACTTTGTAAGACCTTGATTTTTTTCCTAACTGTAGGATTCAGGGATCGTTGGGTTTCTTGCCTTAGATAAGACCCCCAATACAAAATAACTCTTTAATCCATTATCTTTAAAATCTGATTTTTACTCCTACTATTTTTGTTAAAGCTGTTTCTGGAGAGTGTTATGCTAAGTGAAATAAGTCATACAGAGAAGGACAGATTCCATATGTTTTCACTCCTATGTGGATCCTGAGAAACTTAACAGAAGACCATGGGGGAGGGGAAGAAAAAAAAATGGTTAGAGAGGGAGGGAGCCAAAACATAAGAGACTCCTAAAGACTGAGGACAAACTGAGGGTTTATGGGGGGTGGGGAGAAGGGTGGGTGGGTGATGGGTATTGAGGAGGGCACCTGTTGGGATGAGCACTGGGTGTTGTATGGAAACCAATTTGACAATAAATTTCATAATAAAAAATAAAAATAAAAACAAAAAAGCTGTTTCCATGAATCTTGATAAAAGACTTCTATTTTCTTCATTTTCAGTTTATTGATATATAATCACAATATTATCCCTTTATACTTTAAATGAAGTGAGTACATTGACCTGGAAGAGGGAGGAGGAAAAGAAAGTTTTAGCTTTCTTTATACATTAAAACAAATTTTATCCTATTCCCTTTCTTTCCTTTCCCTTCTTTCTTCTCTGGCTCAGGGCCAAGGACTGATGGAGATCAGAGAAGGAATTAATTGAATGAGAGTAGGTTTTTAGAATAGGATCATGTGGAGAAAAGAGGGAGAGATAATAAATTTATGTTACCTAATCCAAGGCTTTTCTGTTGCTGATTTTTCTCCACACCAGATTCTTCATGCATGCTTTACTTTCGATGAACAGTGTAGTCATTTCGATAGGTTAACATTTAAAAGTGAATTTCATTAGTTTTACCTTTATAATATTTTTAAATCTGTGTTTACAGCTTTTTCGACCTTCTTACGGTTTTAACCTGACTGATCCTTACTGTCGACTTTTGGAAAACCAATATAAAAGTCTCCATGATCCACATTTAAGAGCATACTATAAGCGCAAAGATATCCTGAGAAGATTAAAGAAGGGTGGCTATATCACCAGCAATAATAAAGTGGGTTGAAGATTAATTCTTTTTAATCATTGCAAATTTCTAAGACTTGATAAGGCTTGCTTCTGTACCTTACAGCGGGGTGTGTGGGGGGGGGTCTGTATCACCTTTAATTTGGTCAGAAGAAATACTTAATGGGAAATTTCATAAATTACTCAGTATTTGGGTCAAAGGAAATCAGACAATCGCTTTTTTCTAAATGAAACTACTTCTTCCCTCACCTTTTTTCTTTATACCATCAAAAGATGATTACCAAATAATTTGGGGAGGTAAAGGTAATTTTCCCAATTGTATCATAGTCCTCTTTCTCTGCCTCTAATGTCACTATATGCTTGTCAAGGATTATGTCCCATACACTTTTTAAAAACTTGAGACAAAATAGGAACCTAGCAAAATCAGTCTGATGGAATATTGATGGACTATATTCTTACTGGGGCTGAACATTTTTATTACATTGGTCTTTTAATAACTCCAGTTGTGGGTACTAAATCCTCTATCATGGCATAATGCATATTAATAAAGTAATGGTTTGGAAAAGATATTTCCTCTGGGTTAAAAATTATAGAGAGATCCTGCTTGAAAAATTGTTAGCATTTTATTACTCTTAATACCAAAATATTATCAAATGGTATTCCATTACTGTTTTTTCCTCCAGAAAGTAATTGTTAATGATTTTTAAATATTTGTATTCATATATTTTTGTTGTTATTATTTTGTTTTGTTTTTTAGATTGTATGTACCTTGAGGGAATTGAATAAGTACAGGCAATATCTTACCAGTTTAAAATTAGACTTTGAAAGAAACTATATGAGAGATCAAGTAAGTTAAATACTTAATATGGTTTCTTTACCTAGGATTTGGAAGAAAGCTTTCTTTGTATGCAAAATATTTTCTTTTAATATTTTTACCTTTAATTTTGACAAACTACTTTTTCCAAATAAAATTTAGAAGAGGAATAAATAATATTTTGTGACCAACACAGTTGCTATATTGAGCTAAAAAAAAAGGGACCAAGTCATCTATTAATATGCCTGTGGTAGCTTACATAATTTAGTAATAATTTAGCAACTCAGACATGTCACTTCTACCTGAGCGAGGACCAATAGGAAGAGTCTATTGGGCTAGCAAGATTCTTCATCTGGAACCCCCAAAACAGTGGGAATAACAGGAGAGGAAGTATATGATAGTTATAATGTCCTACAGGTGACTCAAGAAACATGTACATTGTGTATGTGTACCCACACACATGCAGCTGTGTTCATTCAATAAAAAATGTTATTAAAGGTGAAGTGGAATGCCTTGATGTAGAATAAGTGGGTATAGATAGTGACTTCCTTTCAATTTTTGACTCAAAGTTTGTGTGAGAGTGTGTGCACACATGCACATGTGCATGAGTGAATTCGGGTTTTAGGCTTGAGTGAGTTGGATAAAAATGAGAAATGTATGTGTATGTGTACTTTCACAAATTTATGTTCAAAGGTTAAGAGTTGTAAAAGAATGATAATGACTTCTCTATACTATTAAATGTTCTATATTTTCCCCAATTTCTCTCCTATGCCTAGAGCTTCTCTTCCCCTTCTTTCTTATTTTCACTTAACTTTTTCAGAATAGGTATAAAAATATGATGAAATATTTATCATTTATTTTCCGAGAAAGACATCTTTATTTTGGGTCAGTTGTCCATGTCTATAATAGGTTTAAATGCAATTAAACAGAAGCAGCTATTCACAAAGTACTAAGCACTAAATAAAAAGGCATATCGTAGGACAGTTTTATTTCTGAAGAATGCAAAAAGATTTTGTATACATATATATGTATATCTATCTATATTCACATTTATGTACATATATGTCTATGTGTGTATATATGACATACTTTTTTCAATAGGAAATGCTTGCAAAGCAAGTAAATAAACTACAGGAAAACAATCAAATACCTAGACGTTCTGATGTTGCACGGTTCCAAAATTGGTTGTTACAGGAAGACACCCAATCTATTAAGGACCAGGAACAATTAATAAGGAACAGGTAAGATTGAAGTTAATGCATATTTTATGTATATATTGTAGACCCAAATATGGAAGAAGATACTAGAAAGAATTGAAAGTAGGAATTTTTTTAGATAACAAGACACTATTTAACTCCACTACTGTCCCCACTATGGAGAGGAAAGGAGACCAAGAGGTACAGGAATTGGGAAATTATGGTGGCAAAGGTATGAAGAGGAATTTCTACCAGAGAAGACAGGGTTTCTGGGAATCCAAAAGGTAATCCAAGCTGATAACTGAAGAACAAATCAGATCCAAAACCTTTCCTATTGTAGGAGATGAGGGAAAGTATCTTTAGCACATGCTTCTTTTTTTTTTTAATGTTTGTTTACTTATTTTGAGAGAGCATGAGCAGAGTAGGGGCAAAGAGAGAGGGGGAGAGAGAGGGAGAGACTCCGTCTCTCTGCTGTCAGTGTAGAGCCCAAGTGGGGCTCGATCTCAGGAACCATGAGATCATGCTGGCTTGAAGGTCTATGAACAGAGCTGATAGAAAGTCAATAAAATTCTTGTAGTTTAAGAAACAAAAACTAAGCCAGAAGGTGGTTTTGGAATATCAAAGCAGATGAAGCCGTCATAAGGGAAACAGCCAATACACCTTTACTTGTATTTGCACTTTTACTTAGATATTTGGATATGATAAATAGGGAATTAGAACTTGAGCGTACAGCAGAAGAGCAACACCTGCTCCGAATGGATAGAGAAGAAAGACGACAGCGAGAACACACAAGAAGAAAACTTAGTCTTCGTAGAAAAATTGAAGAGGTGAGATAACAAATTTAAAATATTGAGAGAAAAACTGTATACAACTGTTTCATTTGTAACTAGTTGTCCATCATAGTTCCTGAAGTCATTTCAGGTCTGAATCATATATCCCCATTAATCTTTCTTCACAGCTATAATATACAAGTTGTTACATAAAATAATAAGGCTGATAGCACAAACTATGTATATGAACCAATACCTGCTCTTAAAGAGATGATTGTGAAAGTTACTAGACACTATTTAACTCCCCTAAAGTCTTCATTGTTGGCGGGGAGGGGGGGAGATTTTTAATTCAGCTTTAGTAAAAAATAACCATCTTGCATTGTTAATAGGACTGCAGTAAGGAAAGCCCATCCTAAACCCAATGTATGACTTTCCGCTTGGTGGTGGTGGTGGTGGGCAAAATACAAAGGTTTAGTGTGAGCATGTACTGATTATGTAACTCCGTGCTCCCTAGGAATGGAAGACAAAAGAGATGCTACTTCTGATGAGGATTGGAGAAGATGTTAAAAGAGAAGCTAGGATAGAGGAACAACGGCGTCGCAGCAGAGAAGAGAGTGACAGGAAGGTGGGGTGAGCTTTAAAACCTCTAACTGGGACTGTTTGAGGAGAAGCTTTTGCTAGTTTTGGTATTTGAAAGTACACTTTGCGAGATAACAATGGACCAGTTACCCCAAATGATATGCATTATACAAAACTGAAAGCTACGGATATATTTTGGCTATATTATATTCTGACTATAATCAAAAAAGTGCTGCCTTATTATTTGATACAACTGCTTTTGACTTTATCTCACGACGTAAACTAGTAATTTTTCTAGGAAAAAAATGATAAACTGATTTTTCTTACTCCCAGAATTTCTTGGGAAAAGTTCTCAATATTTCCCTACCAGCTAATTTTTTTAGAGTAACTATTTTTTATTTTAAATGATACATAATATCTTATGATTTAGAATGTAAACCAGTGTAAAGAGAAAGAAATTATGTGTAATCCTAGCACCACCTATTGTATGATACATGCACACATTGTGTGATATTTCTATGAAAATTTATTACAATAAATAAATTCATGTTATTACACCTTACAGGGTGTTTTGTAGATTGCTCTTTCATTTAATAAAAAAACGTTGACAACTCTCCATGTGGATTAATACTTGTCTAAAATTACAAGTATTTTCAAAGCTTATTGGTTTTTATTTTTATTTATTTATTTTTAAGAGAGAGAGAGAGAAAACAGGGGAAGGGCAGAGGGAGAGAAAGAGAGAGAGAGAATCTTGAGAGGGAGGGAGAGAGAGAGAGAGAGAGAGAGAGAGAGTCTTCAGCAGGCTCCACACTCAGTGCACAGCCCAGCACAGGGCTTGATCCCACAACCCTGGGATCATGACCTGAGCCAAAATCAAGAGCTGGACACTTAAACGACTGAGCCACCCAGGCTCCCCTCAGTAGCTTATGGTTGACAAACTAGATGTAGTATAAGATATACATAATTTGGTTATATTGATATATACTGCTATGTAATATTTTTTATTAATGTAAATTTAAATATGTATGATAATCTTTTATTCTACTTTGGTACATATACCTTTTAGTATTTTCAAGGTTCATACGGTGAGCTCACCTTATCTCACTTTGTTGTAATTATTATTTTCTAATAATCACTTTTTTGCAATGGGAACTCTCTCCAAACTGACCTTTTTGTTTGCTTCCAGACATTTCTGAAAGTATCTGGTTTGTAGAGCAACAGAATGTCCCAGGTCTCCCCTTTTTGCCTCATGCCAATTACTATTCAAGGAGTCCTGACCAATTTTCGTGACAACCAGTGCAATGGGACAAGTTCTGGCCCTGGAAGTGCTTTTAGACGCTACCACTGATGGTAGACATGGTGACAACACAGGAAGCTTGAGCCATGTTCATGGCAGAGAGATATCTCAAGTATTGATATTTCCAATGGAGTTATTCTAAATTGTTTCTCTTGAATTGTGTTTTAATAGAAGTTTTCAATTCATTGGTGTATGCTTCTTAATATTTTAATATTTTTTTCAGATTGACACCATTTTATATTGACATACATTTTACTCCAATGTATGTGCTTAAATTACAATTATGGAAATCTTTAAAAGATTTTGCCTTTGTATCTTTGTCAAAAATCAGTTGTATAGTGTATTTTTGTATTCTTTTCTACTCTTTGATCTATGTCTATTACACTGCTTTGATTACTGTACCTTTTATAGTTCTTTAAATCAGTAGTGCTAACCTTTTAAGTTTGTTCTACCATTTTAAAGTTGTTTTGGCTAATCTAAATCCTTCACATTTCTGTATAAATTTTGGAATCCGCTTTTAAGTTTCTACCAAGAAATCTTACTGAAATTTAGATTAGCATTATGTTGATTCTATTGGTCAGTTTGAGCACAGTTGATCTCTTGATAATATTGAGTCTTCCAACTTGTGGACCAAATATTTCTCTCCAATTATTTAGGTTTCCTTAATTTTTGCAGTTTTCAGGTCTTACACATCTTTTGATAGATTCATCCCTAGGTATTTCATAATTTTTATGCAATTATAATTGGTATTTTTAATTTTAAATTATGATGATTTGGTGTTAGTATCTAGAAAAGCAAATTTTTTATATTCATCTTGTAGTCTGCATTGAAAAAATCATTCTAGTAAGTTATTTCTAGATGCCAATTGACATTCTACATAAATGATTACGTTGCCTATGAATAAAGGTAGTTTTATTTCTTTTCTTTGGATGCTTTTTCATTTTCTTGCCTGATTGCACTGACTTATAACCCCTGTTATAACCTAGAATAGAAAAAGAGATAATGGACATTATTATCAAATATTTCTTTTGTCCCTTCTCTCCTCTGTACAGGCATATATTAATTAGGTTGCTTGATGTTCCACACCTCACATATACTCTTTCATTCTGTAACTTTTTTTCTCTCAATCTTTCCTTTTGGATGGTTTCTTTTCCTTAATGCACTTTAATTAATCTCTTCTGCAATGTCTATTCTGCTATTAATGCATATCTTATATTACTCATCTCATACATTTAAAAAATGATTTTGGTCCTTTTTATATCTTCCATGTCTTTTCCTTACCTTGTAAATATATGGAATACAGTTATGCTCTAGTATTATTACCTTTAATTCTAGCATTTGTATCATTTATGGGTCAATTTTAATTGATTGATTGACTCATTTTATGGATCATATTTCCCTGCTTCTTTATATGCTTGGTGCTTTTTGATTAGATGTCAGATATCATGAATTTTACTTTTTGGATGCTGAATATTTTCATATCCTTCTAAATATCCTTTAACTTTTTTCTTGAATGTAGATAATTTCTTTGGAAACAGTTTGTTTTAAGTCTTGCTTTTTAAGATTTGTTAGATGGGACCAGAGCCATGTTTAATCTTATACTAGTTATTCCTCACTACTGAACCAAGACCCATTTTAGTACTCTACCCAATGCCCTGTGACTTAAGACATTTTTCTGGAGTGGATGGTGAAAATAGGCATGATAGACAGGTACCAAGCACTTTTCTCTCTAATCCTTTAGGATGGCCTTTGTTTGTTTCCTCGCATACCTGTACTGATCCATTCTCTTGCTAAATACTCTAGGGAACCCGTGGAAGATCTCTAGGGTTCTTTCTCTGTGCAGTTATTTTCTTTCTGGTACGTTGAGGGTCAATATTAGCCCAGAAGCTTAAGACAGGAGTGACTGTTGATTTCCAACATATACTCTCACATTTTAAGTGTTTGTTTTGCATTTTTAAACAGAAAGCTGACATTAATTTTATATATCTTAATATTTTAGAAACAAGCCCTTCTAGAGAAAAAAATGGCTTATCATTTACAAAAAATGCAAGAAAATGGCTTTAAAAGAGAAGAGATGAGAAACAACACACTTCATTACAGAGGACAAGATGGAACATATAGTGAATGTGAGAATATTAAAAAGCTGATGGAGCTATGTAGAAAATGCTTGTCTATGTATTTACGTAAAAATCCTTTCATAAAACTCTGATTGCTTACAATTGCTATCTGCTTTGTGTTAGGCACAGTTCTAGGCGTTTTTCTATTATGGTTCAAGTGGAAAAATAGACATATATGTAAAAATTAGAACAAAGTAAAATAATCTTATCAAGTGGTCTAGTAGCAAGCTTGTCTATTCTGTAGTTCTGACTTCCCTATACTAAAAATAATGTATTTTTTGCTACTGAAACTTTAAAAACTTTCATGTAAGGTAATTGCTATTTTATAACCAACATGGTATTCTACTATTTTCCCAGCCATAATGAATAGACAGTACCAGAAGAAGGTGGGGGGGGGGGCAGGCAGGAGGTCGGGGAATAAAGAAGGGAGGAAGTGGAGAAGAAGGGAGCGTAAGGAAGAAAAGACAAAAGAAGGAAATGAAGAGTTTAAAGGAGGGGTATCCAGTCATGACTTTGCTATGCCCAATCTCTACCAGCTTTCTTTAAGCTCATAAAATACATTAAGTTTGTTAAATTAAATTAATGATGTTAACTACAATTTCATAGCCAGAATACAAAAATGTAGATTTGCTTTAATTATCCTATGTGGGGGGTGCCTGGGTGGCTCAGTCGGTTAAGCGTCCGACTTCAGCTCAGGTCACAATCTCACGGTCCGTGAGTTCGAGCCCCGCGTCGGGCCCTGGGCTGATGGCTCGGAGCCTGGAGCCTGCTTCGGATTCTGTGTCTCCCTCTCTCTCTGCCCCTCCCCCGTTCATGCTCTGTCTCTCTCTGTCTCAAAAATAAATAAACGTTAAAAAAAAAATTAAAAAAAATTATCCTACGTGGTATCAGGAAAGAACAAGATCATCCTCCGTCCTATCAATCCTCTTTCTAGATGAAAGCCTCCTTGTGTCACTCCAGTAGATTACTAACTAGTTTTCATTGCCTCTTTTTTCAAACCTACTTCAAATCTATTTTTCAAACTGCTACTAATTACACTTTAAATCTGTTCTGAGTCTTTCTTCTGCTCCCAAAACATAAAGATCTCTATCACCTCTTAACTGAAGCTCAGACTTTTGAGGCAACCATTCATCACTACCTAGAGCCCAACTCAAACCTAAATTTTAAGCTTTATTTCATACCACCTCCTTGAAGAAGGCAGCTATCATCTAGGGGTGATGTACTTAGGCTCTAGAGCTAAACTGCTAAAGTCCATAATCTTTACCAAACTGCTTTACCGTAATAATCTAGCCATTCAAATGGCTTGGACAAATTACTTAACCTCTTTGAGCTACAGTTCA
Source organism: Panthera pardus (assembly GCF_024362965.1). Lineage (NCBI taxonomy): Eukaryota > Metazoa > Chordata > Mammalia > Carnivora > Felidae > Panthera > Panthera pardus. Next base: position 48,339,004 of record NW_026526655.1, on the reverse strand, counting down.
TGATCTAAAAACAAAAATAGTACTCCTAAATTCTCACAAAGATCTCAAAAGTCTATAGTAACTACTCAATTTATTTCATTGTCCAATCAAATGAGACTACTGACCATTCCTAACACACAAGGTCCTTTTCTTACTTCTGTACCTCTCTGTCCAATTTTCTTAGCCTGGAGTGATGTGCTCAGTGTCCATCTATCCAAGTCCACATTTCTTTAAGCCCCACTGTAAGTGACATTCCACAAAGTCTTTCTTTTTTTTTTTTTTTTTTTTTTTTTAATATATGAAATTTACTGTCAAATTGGTTTCCATACAACACCCAGTGCTCATCCCAAAAGGTGCCCTCCTCAATACCCATCACCCACCCTGCCCTCCCTCCCACCCTGCCCTCCCTCCCCCCCCCCCATCAACCCTCAGTTTGTTCTCAGTTTTTAACAGTCTCTAATGCTTTGGCTCTCTCCCACTCTAACCTCTTTTTTTTTTCTTTTTTCCCTTCCCCTCCCCCATGGGTTTCTGTTATGTTTCTCAGGATCCACATAAGAGTGAAACCATATGGTATCTGTCTTTCTCTGTATGGCTTATTTCACTTAGCATCACACTCTCCAGTTCCATCCATGTTGCTACAAAAGGCCATATTTCATTTTTTCTCATTGCCACGTAGTATTCCATTGTGTATATAAACCACAATTTCTTTATCCATTCATCAGTTGATGGACATTTAGGCTCTTTCCATAATTTGGCTATTGTTGAGAGTGCCGCTATAAACATTGGGGTACAGGTGCCCCTATGCATCAGTACTCCTGTATCCCTTGGATAAATTCCTAGCAGTGCTATTGCTGGGTCATAGGGTAGGTCTATTTTTAATTTTCTGAGGAACCTCCACACTGCTTTCCAGAGCGGCTGCACCAATTTGCATTCCCACCAACAGTGCAAGAGGGTTCCTGTTTCTCCACATCCTCTCCAGCATCTATAGTCTCCTGATTTCTTCATTTTGGCCACTCTGACTGGCGTGAGGTGGTATCTGAGTGTGGTTTTGATTTGTATTTCCCTGATAAGGAGCGACGTTGAACATCTTTTCATGTGCCTGTTGGCCATCCGGATGTCTTCTTTAGAGAAGTGTCTATTCATGTTTTCTGCCCATTTCTTCACTGGGTTATTTGTTTTTCGGGTGTGGAGTTTGATGAGCTCTTTATAGATTTTGGATACTAGCCCTTTGTCCGATGTGTCATTTGCAAATATCTTTTCCCATTCCGTTGGTTGCCTTTTAGTTTTGTTGGTTGTTTCCTTTGCTGTGCAGAAGCTTTTTATCTTCATAAGGTCCCAGTAATTCACTTTTGCTTTTAATTCCCTTGCCTTTGGGGATGTGCCGAGTAAGAGATTGCTACGGCTGAGGTCAGAGAGGTCTTTTCCTGCTTTCTCCTCTAAGGTTTTGATGGTTTCCTGTCTCACATTCAGGTCCTTTATCCATTTTGAGTTTATTTTTGTGAATGGTGTGAGAAAGTGGTCTAGTTTCAACCTTCTGCATGTTGCTGTCCAGTTCTCCCAGCACCATTTGTTAAAGAGACTGTCTTTTTTCCATTGGAAGTTCTTTCCTGCTTTGTCAAAGATGAGTTGGCCATACGTTTGTGGGTCTAGTTCTGGGGTTTCTATTCTATTCCATTGGTCTATGTGTCTGTTTTTATGCCAATACCATGCTGTCTTGATGATGACAGCTTTGTAGTAGAGGCTAAAGTCTGGGATTGTGATGCCTCCTGCTTTGGTCTTCTTCTTCAAAATGACTTTGGCTATTCGGGGCCTTTTGTGGTTCCATATGAATTTTAGGATTGCTTGTTCTAGTTTCGAGAAGAATGCTGGTGCAATTTTGATTGGGATTGCATTGAATGTGTAGATAGCTTTGGGTAGTATTGACATTTTGACAATATTTATTCTTCCAATCCATGAGCAGGGAATGTCTTTCCATTTCTTTATATCTTCTTCAATTACCTGCATAAGCTTTCTATAGTTTTCAGCATACAGATCTTTTACATCTTTGGTTAGATTTATTCCTAGGTATTTTATGCTTCTTGGTGCAATTGTGAATGGGATCAGTTTCTTCATTTGTCTTTCTGTTGCTTCATTGTTAGTGTATAAGAATGCAACTGATTTCTGCACATTGATTTTGTATCCTGCAACTTTGCTGAATTCATGTATCAGTTCTAGCAGACTTTTGGTGGAGTCTATCGGATTTTCCATGTATAATATCATGTCATCTGCAAAAAGCGAAAGCTTGACTTCATCTTTGCCAATTTTGATGCCTTTGATTTCCTTTTGTTGTCTGATTGCTGATGCTAGAACTTCCAGCACTATATTAAACAGCAGCGGTGACAGTGGGCATCCCTGTCGTGTTCCTGATCTCAGGGAAAAAGCTCTCAGTTTTTCCCCGTTGAGGATGATGTTAGCTGTGGGCTTTTCATAAATGGCCTTTATGATCTTTAAGTATGTTCCTTCTATCCCGACTTTCTCAAGGGTTTTTATTAAGAAAGGGTGCTGGATTTTGTCAAAGGCCTTTTCTGCATCGATTGACAGGATCATATGGTTCTTCTCTTTTTTTTTGTTAATGTGATGTATCACGTTGATCGATTTGCGAATGTTGAACCAGCCCTGCATCCCAGGAATGAATCCCACTTGATCATGGTGAATAATTCTTTTTATATGCTGTTGAATTCGATTTGCTAGTATCTTATTAAGAATTTTTGCATCCATATTCATCAGGGATATTGGCCTGTAGTTCTCTTTTTTTACTGGGTCTCTGTCTGGTTTAGGAATCAAAGTAATACTGGCTTCATAGAATGAGTCTGGAAGTTTTCCTTCCCTTTCTATTTCTTGGAATAGCTTGAGAAGGATAGGTATTATCTCTGCTTTAAACGTCTGGTAGAACTCCCCTGGGAAGCCATCTGGTCCTGGACTCTTATTTGTTGGGAGATTTTTGATAACCGATTCAATTTCTTCGCTGGTTATGGGTCTGTTCAAGCTTTCTATTTCCTCCTGATTGAGTTTTGGAAGAGTGTGGGAGTTTAGAAATTTGTCCATTTCTTCCAGGTTGTCCAATTTGCTGGCATATAATTTTTCATAGTATTCCCTGATAATTGTTTGTATCTCTGAGGGATTGGGTGTAATCATTCCATTTTCATTCATGATTTTATCTATTTGGGTCATCTCCCTTTTCTTTTTGAGAAGCCTGGCTAGAGGTTTGTCAATTTTGTTTATTTTTTCAAAAAACCAACTCTTGGTTTCGTTGATCTGCTCTACAGTTTTTTTAGATTCTATATTGTTTATTTCTGCTCTGATCTTTATGATTTCTCTTCTTCTGCTGGGTTTAGGCTGCCTTTGCTGTTCTGCTTCTATTTCCTTTAGGTGTGCTGTTAGATTTTGTATTTGGGATTTTTCTTGTTTCTTGAGATAGGCCTGGATTGCAATGTATTTTCCTCTCAGGACTGCCTTCGCTGCATCCCAAAGCGTTTGGATTGTTGTATTTTCATTTTCGTTTGTTTCCATATATGTTTTAATTTCTTCTCTAATTGCCTGGTTGACCCACTCATTCGTTAGTAGGGTGTTCTTTAACCTCCATGCTTTTGGAGGTTTTCCAGACTTTTTCCTGTGGTTGATTTCAAGCTTCATAGCATTGTGGTCTGAAAGTATGCATGGTATAATTTCAATTCTTGTAAACTTATGAAGGGCTGTTTTGTGACCCAGTATATGATCTATCTTGGAGAATGTTCCATGTGCACTCGAGAAGAAAGTATATTCTGTTGCTTTGGGATGCAGAGTTCTAAATATATCTGTCAAGTCCATCTGATCCAATGTATCCTTCAGGGCCCTTGTTTCTTTATTGACTGTGTGTCTAGATGATCTATCCATTTCTGTAAGTGGGGTGTTAAAGTCCCCTGCAATGACCACATTCTTATCAATAAGGTTGCTTATGTTTATGAGTAATTGTTTTATATATCTGGGGGCTCGGGTATTTGGCGCATAGACATTTATAATAGTTAGCTCTTCCTGGTGGATAGACCCTGTGATTATTATATAATGCCCTTCTTCATCTCTTGTTACAGCCTTTAATTTAAAGTCTAGTTTGTCTGATATAAGTATGGCTACTCCAGCTTTCTTTTGGCTTCCAGGAGCATGATAAATAGTTCTCCATCCCCTCACTCTCAATCTAAAGGTGTCCTCAGATCTAAAATGAGTCTCTTGTAGGCAGCAAATAGATGGGTCTTGTTTTTTTATCCATTCTGATACCCTATGTCTTTTAGTTGGCGCATTTAATCCATTTACATTCAGTGTTATTATAGAAAGATATGGGTTTAGAGTCATTGTGATGTCTGTATGTTTTATGCTTGTAGTGATGTCTCTGGTACTTTGTCTCACAGGATCCCCCTTAGGATCTCTTGTAGGGCTGGTTTCGTGGTGACAAATTCCTTCAGTTTTTGTTTGTTTGGGAAGACCTTTATCTCTCCTTCTATTCTAAATGACAGACTTGCTGGATAAAGGATTCTCGGCTGCATATTTTTTCTGTTTAGCACACTGTAGATATCGTGCCAAGCCTTTCTGGCCTGCCAAGTTTCAAAGGAGAGATCAGTCACGAGTCTTATAGGTCTCCCTTTATATGTGAGGGCACGTTTATCCCTTGCTGCTTTCAGAATTTTCTCTTTATCCTTGTATTTTGCCAGTTTCACTATGATATGTCGTGCAGAAGATCGATTCAAGTTACGTCTGAAGGGAGTTCTCTGTGCCTCTTGGATTTCAATGCCTTTTTCCTTCCCCAGTTCAGGGAAGTTCTCAGCTATAATTTGTTCAAGTACCCCTTCAGCACCCTTCCCTCTCTCTTCCTCCTCTGGGATACCAATTATGCGTATATTATTTTTTTTTAGTGTATCACTTAGTTCTCTAATTTTCCCCTCATACTCCTGGATTTTTTTATCTCTCTTTCTTTCAGCTTCCTCTTTCTCCATAACTTTATCTTCTAGTTCACCTATTCTCTCCTCTGCCTCTTCAAGCCGAGCCATCGTGGATTCCATTTTGTTTTGCAATTCGTTTAAAGCATTTTTCAACTCCTCGTGACTGTTCCTTAGTCCCTCGATCTTTGTGGCAAGAGATTCTCTGCTGTCCTGTATACTGTTTTCAAGCCCAGCGATTAATTTTATGACTATTATTCTAAATTCACTTTCTGTTATATTATTTAAATCCTTTTTGATCAGTTCATTAGCTGTTGTTATTTCCTGGAGATTCTTCTGAGGGGAATTCTTCCGTTTGGTCATTTTGGAGAGTCCCTGGCGTGGTGAGGACCTGCAGTGCACTTCCCCTGTGCTGTGGTGTATAACTGGAGTTAGTGGGCGGGGCCGCAGTCCGACCCGATGTCTGCCCCCAGCCCACTGCTGGGGCCACAGTCAGACTGGTGTGTGCCTTCTCTTCCCCTCTCCTAGGGGCGGGATTCACTGTGGGGTGGCGTGTCCCGTCTGGGCTACTTGCACACTGCCAGGCTTGTGTTGCTGGGGATCTGGCGTATTAGCTGGGGTGGGTAGGCAAGGTGCACGGGGGCTGGAGGGGCAGGCTTAGCTCACTTCTCCTTAGGTGATCCACTTCAGGAGGAGCCCTGTGGCAGCGGGAGGGAGTCAGATCCACTGCCGGAGGTTTGGCTCCGCAGAAGCACAGAGTTGGGTGTTTGCGCGGAGCGAGCAAGTTCCCTGGCAGGAACTGGTTCCCTTTGGGATTTTGGCTGGGGGATGGGAGGGGGAGATGGCGCTGGTGAGCGCCTTTGTTCCCCGCCAAGCTGAGCTCTGCTGTCCGGGGGCCCAGCAGCTCTCCCTCCCTTTGTCCTCCAGCCTTCCCGCTTTTGGAGCAGAGCTGTTAACTTCTGACCTCCCAGACGCTAAGTCGCGCTTGCTGTCGGAACACAGTCCGTCCGGCCCCTCCGCTTTTGCCAGCCAGACTCGGGGGCTCTGCTTGCCCGGCGAGCCGCCCCTCCGCCCCGGCTCCCTCCCGCCAGTCCGTGGAGCGCGCACCGCCTCGCCGCCCTTCCTACCCTCCTCCGTGGGCCTCTAGTCTGCGCTTGACTCCGGAGACTCCCTTCTGCTAATACTCTGGCGGTTTTCTGGGTTCTTTAGGCAGGTGTATGTGGAATCTAAGTGATCGGCAGGACGCGCTGTGAGCCCCGCGTCCTCCTACGCCGCCATCTTCCGGAACCCCCCTTTTTTTTTTTTTTAAACGTTTATTTATTTTTGAGACAGAGAGAGACAGAGCATGAACAGGGGAGGGGCAGAGAGAGAGGGAGACACAGAATCTGAAACAGGCTCCAGGCTCTGAGCTGTCAGCACAGAGCCTGACGCGGGGCTCGAACTCACAGACCGTGAGATCATGACCTGAGTCGAAGTCAGATGCTTAACCGACTGAGCCACCCAGGCGTCCCCCACAAAGTCTTTCTTAACAGCCCTAATTGGAAGATCCTTCTTCTTTGAATCCCTTATAGTACTTTGTATTATTCTCAATACACTTATTACATACTTCCCATTGTCTTAATCACCCATAATATCATATCTCCCACTTTTGTTTTCACAGAGCAGAGAGTACTGTATTTATGTATGTATTCATGTGTATGTGTTTGTGTATAAAATATATATTTGCTAAATGGGCTAATTCAATTTATTCAGCTCATCAAAATAATGAAAACAATCTCATGCTTCAGAAAAGAAATCACTTTAGTAACTATATACATTCCTACAAACTCAACTGTTAACTTTCTAAATAGGAAAAGAGTTCCAAGTAGACATTTTAAACATTTGTTACCTCAAATTCCCTTTTGAAGAAGATGTAAAGGGAGTGCTTGAGTGGCTCAGTTGGTTAAGCATCTGGCTCTTGATTTGGGCTCAGGTCATTATCTGACTATTGTGAGCTCAAGCCCTAGATTGGACTCTGTGCTGAGCAGGGAGCCTGCTTAAGATTCTCTCTCTCCATCTCCCTCTCCATGTGCCCCTCCTCACCTTCATGTGCATTCTCTCTCTCTCTCTCTCTCTCTCTCTCTCTCTCTCTCAAAAAATAAAGATAAAATACATTAAGAAGGTATAAATGAATCCAATTTATATTATCAAGGTGACACGAATATCTATCTTACAAAACAAACAATTATACTTCCAAATAATATTGTCATCTTCCACCAAGTAGACAACTTCCAGAGGGACAGAGAGAGAATGAAAGAGGAAGGGAATATTAGGTGAAATTTGCTCCAGTGGGCAGACAGATCACTCTCACATTTACATCTCTAATGAAAACCCATTGAGTACCCATTATGTGAGGAGACTTTGCCCTCCTTACGTGGTGAAAAAGAAGAACTATAATTACCTCTATCACAAAGGAGTGATATATATACAGTTGCCTGTGCCAGGCTGGGAGGCACATCCAAGAATGCAATAGTAACTGTGGCCCAGTGGGTCTCTAGCCAGTAGCTACATTGGTATGCATCCCAGCAGATAGGAAATGACATGTTACAGTTTGTCTGGGTGTAACTTTTCTCTCTACCAGAAGAAAATTCTGTCCCTTCAAGTATATCTTTTAACTTGAAGTGATAATATTTCAAGAATTATTACCTTCCCATTTCACATCTTTCCATCTTCTCCAATACCTCCCTATAATCCCACATACAAATGAGCATAAGGCTCACCTCCCTTGGGCTTGATAAAATAGTCTATCTTGGGTAATTCTGTCATCACTCTTACTAAAAATAAATGTTTTATTACATTTTTTAAGCTTATTCTCCAAAGAAGAAAAAGAAGTCTTTTGATAATATGAACTTAGTTTACCAAGTTGGTGACCAGAGACCAAATAAAGGAGTATATGGTAATTTAATATTTTGATAAGAAATACTGTAGTAACTTGAGGAAAGACTGAGTTTGGATAGAAACTTTTGCTTAAATGCTTTAAATGCTTAAATCTTCTATTTTGTGTTGTCAAATGACTGATTTAGAATGATGCTTACCAATAATGACACAACCTCTATTGCTTTCAGAATTTGATCTCTAGTTACTGATTTAGTGTTCTAAACTTAATATTATGTCATAATTTTAGAAAAATAAAATGAAAAATCTATTGCTGTTAAACAGTATATGATACCTAAAAAAAAAAACCTAATTTTTATAATGTTCAAAATGATTTTAGAAAACTCTGAAGTCAGTCAGAAATTAACTCCAAAACTACTCTGAACCCTTTTACTTTATTTTACTTTATTATTTATCCCATACTGTTACTTCATGTTGTCTATTAGGGCTCACTGGATTAGACCAGGAACACAAACGGCAGCATAAAACTTCTCCAAATAATACACTGTCAAAGTGTGAGGCTGTTAAAAATTGAACAATATGAATCTCCTCCCACTACCAAATTTCCAAGAAAAAATTAAAGCAAAAAATTTAAATTACTTTGGCGTTATTAATTCAAATTTAAAGAAGAAAAGTCCACAATCTTTCCTCCCTGAGTATGTAATTTGATTAGTCTCATCAAGACTCTGAAACCTGGGGAGCGACAGAGTTGTCTTAGCAGAGGATGTCTTCCACTTTCAGGACCACTGAGGTAGATTTAACTCTTAAGCTTCATGGGTCCTATTTTTAAAGCTCAAAGACTTTTTTAAAGACCCCAATAGTTATTACAAGGCACACAATTATGACAACACCAGCCCCACCTCTACAAAATGTGTACATTCATCAGTTGAAGGAGATTTGGGTTGTTTCCAGGTTTGGGTGATTATGAATAGAAAAATCAGAAGTATTTGTAGTCAGCTTTTTATGTAAACAAGGGATTGTTGAGTCATAGTAAATGTATGTTTAAGTGAACAAAGTACTGTCCCAAATGCTTCCAGAGTGCCTGTAATATTTTTCATTCCCATCACTAATGCACGAGAGATCCATTTGCTATGCATTCTTGCAACCATTGTATTATCAGCAATTTTTTATTTTAGTCATTCTAATAGATATAGTGTTAGCTCATTGTGATTTTCATTTGCATTTCCCTGATCGTTAATGATGATGAATATCTTTTCATATGCTGTCTGCCACTTGTAAATCCTGCTTAGTAAAGTATCTGTTGAAGCTTTTTGCTCATTTTTAATTGGGTAATTTTCTTACTGTTAAGTTTCAGAAGTTATTTATATACTCTGAATACAAATCTTTTTCAGATATGTGATTTGCAAATATTTTCTCTCAGTCTGTGACTTGCCTTTTAATTTCTGTTCCATTGATCAATTTATGTGTCTATCTCTTTGCCAGTACTGCACTGTTAATTAGCATAGCTTTTTACAGTCTTGAAATCAGGTAGTATAATTCTACCAACTTAATTTTTTCCCTCAAAATTTTAGGACTATTTTAATTTGCTTGCCTTTTGCATATAAATTTTTTGATCAGCTTGTCTGCAAAAATTAGGCTGAGATATTTTAGTGAAGTACATTAAATCAATCTACAGATCACTTTAAGGAGAAAAGAAACCTTCTACAAATCTTGGTCTCCCAAGCCATAAACATAGTATCTTTTTCTGTTTAGGTTATACTTGATTTCTGTCATAAGTGTTTTTATAGTTTTCAGCATAGAGATCTTATATATGTTGTGTCATATTCATACATAAGTACTTCATTGTTTTGGTACTATTATACATGACGTTTTTAAATTTTGTTTTCCTGTTGTCCATGACTATACTTTTACGATACCTCTTTTTACATATTTTTTAGTGGTTGTTCTAGACAACACTGTACTTATCTTTTCACAATTCCACTTCACCCTTTAAGTGGAATGTACATCTTTCCACTATCTATGACTTCTTATCCCCCAACCCTTTGTTATAGTTGCCCTATGTATTACATCTACATACATCAAACATCCATTCAGACAACGTAACATTTTTATTTTAAATAACTAAATAGAAGAAGACTAACATATTATATTTACCCAGATAGCTACCATTTTGAATGCTCTTTAATTTCTGATATTCCAGGTTTCTTTTCCAGTGTCATTTTTTTCAGCCTATAGAACTTCTCTTAGTATTTCTTTTAGAACAGATTTTCTGGCACTGAATCATCTTATTTCCCTTCTTCTAAAAATATCTTTATTTTACCTTCATTCCTGAATGACAGTGTTTTCATTTGATATAGAATTGTAAGTTGACATTTTTTCCAGAACTTGAAAACTGTTTTTCCGTTTCATTGTGTTTCTGTAGTTCTGATGAGATATTGTCTATATTTAAATAGTGATCCTCTGTAAGTAAGGTGACATTTTTCTCTGGTTGTTAAAATTCTGGGGGGTGGGAAATAGCTTTTAGCAACTTAATTATGATATATCTTGGTGTGGATTTTTATTTTTTTGCCTGCTTTAATCTTCACTGAATTTCCTTAAACTTAAGTTTATATCTTTTGCCAAATTTCATTTAAGCAGACTTCCTTATCTCACAGAAAGAACTACTATCCAAATCTAGTGATTATCATAACCATTATTTTTTAAATATATTTTTAAATATATTTACTACATGGGTGTATATCCTTAAACTACATATATACATATAGATAGAAATAAATACCATTAAAAATATTTAATGTAACTGATATGCTGTTGTATCCAGTTGTATGTGATGTGCTTTTTACACTCAGCATTATGTTTCAGAAGTTTTATCTCTGTTGCCTGACATTTTATTTCATTACTGATATATCCCATTGTGTGAATATACCACGATATACATATATTTCTCTTGATGGAAATTATACACATAATATTTATATCGTATTTTTATATGTTATATATATTTGTATTATATGTTACAGATACTATATTTATATATTATATATATTTATATAAATGTTTATATAAATATAAAATCTCATGGTACTCATTGAAGAGATTCTCTAGGGGTTATATGCCTAGATATGGGATTTCTGCGTCATGTTTCCTTTTCTGAGAAATCATATTTTCAAATCTCTTGTCCATTTTCCTAAGGGGTTTTCTTTCTCTTGTGGATGTGAAAGAATTTTAAGCCATACTAGATAATTGTGTTAGTATATATATATATATATATATATATATATATATACACACATTATAATAAATATCCTCTTCCAATTATGATTTGTTTCTATCCTTTCTTTTTATCTTTTGATGTACAGAAGTTCTTAATTCAATATGGCTGATGTTAATCTTTTGTCTTATTTGTAGCAAATATTTCCAGTTTTGTTAATGGCTTTTTTAACTGTTCTTTTTTTTTTTTTTTAAGTTTATTTATTTATTTGGAGAGTGGGGAGCAGAGAGAAGAAGAGAAAGAATCCCAAGCAGTTTCTGTGCTGTCAGCATGGAGCCTGATGCAGGGTTTGATCTCAGGAAGCATGAGATCATGACCTGAGGCCAAAGTCAAGAGTCACACATTCAATTGACTGAGCCACCCACGCACAACAGTTTTTCTTATTAAACATTTCAAACATAAATAAAAACCAGCAGAACCCATATGGTGCCTCCATCTGACTTGTTTCACTTAGCATAATACCTTTTCTATCTATAAAATCATGTCATTCACAAATAGTGACAATTTTACTCTACTTTTCCAATTTGGATGACTTTTGTTTCTTTTTTCTTTTTTTTTTTTTTTTTTTTGCTTAATTGGAGTCCCAGAAGGTCCCTTAAGCTACCCATCAGTCTCTTAATCTATTTTTTTTTTAATTCTTTTCCAGGTGCCTGGGTGGCTCAGTCAGTTAAGCATCCATCTTTGGCTCAGGTCATGATCTCATGGTTCGCGGGTTTGAGCCCTGCATCGGGCTCTGTGCTGATGGCTCAGAGCCTGGAACCTGCTTCAGATTCTCTGTCTCCCTCTCTCTCTGTCCCTCTCCTGCTCATGCTCTGTCTGTCTACCTCTCAAAAATAAATAAACATTATATATATATAAATTCTTTATCTCTTTTTGGGTGAGTTCCACTGCCCTCAATTCCAGATCACTAGCCCTTTCTTCGGTTCCACCCATTCTGCTGTTGAACCCCTATAGTATCTTTTTCAGTTCAGTTATTGTATTCTTTAGCTCTGTGACTTATGTTTCACACTGTCTTATATTTTATCTTTGTTGATCTTTCTGTGTTCATCCATTCATCTCTCAAGATCTGTGAGCATCTTTATGATGATTACTTTGAACTCTTTATCAAGTAAATTACTTATCACTTTTTCATTAAAGTTTTCTTTGGGAGTTTTTCTTGTTCTTTCATTTGGAACACATTCCCCTGTTTCCTCATTTTCCTTGTTTTTTGTTTTTTGTTTTTTATGTATTAGTCAAAACAGCTATCTCTCCCAGTCTTAAGGGAGTCATCAAAAGAAGGCCGGGTGTGTGTTTCATTTGTCTGTGCAGCATCCTGCCAAGAATTGGCTCTCCAATTGTTTCAGTCCCATGGGGCCCCAAAACACAAGGACCCCTGGCCACTAGAGCCAGGCAATCAAAGGGTATCCCTTATGAACTGTGTGTACCTGCTGGCTTTGACAGGGCTACAGGGGAGGGGTTGGGGCAGGCAAGCCCACCCACTGGCTTCAGTGGGGCAGGCCACAGGAGTTTGCAGGGGTAAGGCAAGCAGAATTAGCAGGGTAGAGAGAGGGCAAAAATGGCACCTGGCAGTGCCAACACTTGCCAAGATAGGAGACTATAAAAATGGGAACAATCAGCACCTCCTTCCCTGGAGAGAGTTGGAACAAACTTCTACCCTTCCAGAAGATGCTTTAAGAATAGCCAGTGGATCTTCTTCGTGTATGGTCCACATGCTTTTCAGCCTGCTGTACTTGTGCTGGGTCTTAGGGTAAGTAGTCTGTGTACAAACCCTTTAGGAACAGAATCTTATTTCCTAATGCCCTTTGAGTTTCCTGGATGTAAGCTATGTTGATGTTTTGTTTTGTTTTGTGTTTTTTTTAAGTAGGCTCCATGACCAGTGCAGGACCCAACATGGGGCTTGAAATCACAACCTTGAGATCAAGACACAAGCTGAGATCAAGAATCAGACATTTAACTGACTGAGCCACCCATGCTCCCCCATAGTGATTTTTAAAGCCAGATGTTTGCAGGCTCATATCTCCAGTGCAGGTCCCAAGGGCTAGGGAGCTCAAACTGCTTGCTTCTCAGGGATATGCTCCATATTTGTGAATCCCTCTCACAGGTCGGTTGTCATACCACAGGTGGGGTTTTTGGCTAGACCACACCTCTGCATGGTGTATGTCTTTCCCAAGCAGATGTGGCCTTTTTATCTTTTGTTGTGGAGGAACTGCTCAGCTAGCATTCAGGGCTTTTTCAGAGAAATTTGTTGTGTATGTAGCTGGATATTGGTGGGTCTACGGAAGGAGGTGAGGTCAGGGTCTTCTTATGCTGCCATCTTGCAGGTTCAATTTCTCTAGCAAGACTGATTCATAGATGGTGGCGTGCCTTTCCATCAAGAGGCATATAATATCTCATTTCCTTTCTCTTTGTAATGTTAGCAGCCATTTATGTTCAAGGCCTAGATCTATGAATTAATTAAGGGTTTCAAGTTGGGATAACTTAATTCTATCATTCCTTCTTCTTAGATTAATTGGAAAAGTTGTATTAAAAGAAATTTCCTCTTGGGGTGCCTGGGTGGCTCAGTCGGTTGAGCGGCCGACTTCGGCTCAGGTCATGATCTCGTGGTCCGTGAGTTCGAGCCCCGTGTTGGGCTCTGTGCTGACAGCTCAGAGCCTGGAGCCTGTTTCGGATTCTGTGTCTCCCTCTCTCTGACCCTCCCCCGTTCATGCTCTGTCTCTCTCTGTCTCAAAAATAAATAAACATTAAAAAAAAATTAAAAAAAGAAATTTCCTCTTAACTACTATTTGGTTACAGTGTGGTATAGGATACTTCGGAAAAGCAGATTGAAGCTTAACATTTTACAATCATTTATTAGTTTTCAAAGTAGTAAATTGTTTCAGTAGCATCCTTCAACAGTGAGCAATTAGGTTTGTTTTTTTCATTGTGAATTTACAGATTTAAATAAATTTAATGTACTTTAATAAAATTATGTTAATGTGTTTATTAATGCTAAAAGGGTGATAGTTCCTGCCAGTGGGATCTCCCGTTAGTATAACTCTTAAGTCCTTTGTGACATAACCCTAATGATTTTTTATAGCTTCCTTGCTATCTGGGAAGACAGGATTATTCAAGCTTATTTTGTACACATTTAATTGCTTCAACATCATTGAGTTTCACTGGCATCTTTTAAATGATAAAGTGAACATATATAGATGATAGACAGATAGATGATAGATACATAGATACATAGATAGATAGACAGATAGACCTATTTCTGGACAGTCTCCTGTTTTATTTATCTATTTGTTCTTACATGAATACAGTGTTCTCAATTACTATAGCTTTATAATAAGTCTTCAAATTTGGTAGTTTGAGTTCTCTAATATTTGTGGTTCTTCTAGATTGACTGTCTTGTGGTAGGGCCTTTACTTCTCCATATAGATTTCAGAAACAGCTTTCCAGTTTCTACAATATAGTCTGTTGGGATTTTATTCGGGCTCACCTTTCATTTCTTTTTCTTCCTGGCTAGCACCTCCAGGATAGTATTGAAAAAAATGGTGATTGTGTACATATTAATCTTGTTCCAAAATTTAAGGGGACATGATCAATATAGAGTGTCAGCTCTAGAGATTTGAAGATAGCTTTTATCACAGGAAGGACATATCCTCATATTGCTAGTTCACTAAGAGGTTTGATCATGAATGGCTATTAAACTTTATCATTTTTTCCCTGCATCTTTGAGATAATCATCTAAATTTTTTCCTTATTTCTTTTAAAGTTGTGAATAACTTTGACTTATTTTTAATGTTATATGTTAAACCAGTCCCACATTCTTGGGATTAACGTTACTCATTCATCATGCATTATCTTTATCATATATTGTTAGATTCAATATATTTCATTTATAATTTTTGCAACTTTGTTCATGTGGGATGGTGACTGAGGTTTTCTTTTATTGTAATGTCTTTTAATGAATTTGGTATTAGAGTGATTTTGGTCTCAAAATATGAGTTGTGAGAGTAGAAGTATTCCTCTTTAATTTTCTGGAAGAGTTTGTGTATAATTAGTGTAATTTCTTCTTTAGATATTTGGTATAGTTCAGAAATGAAGTCAATTGAGCCTGGAGTTTTCTTTGTGCACATGTTTTTACATATTCGATTTCTTTAATAGATATGTAGTTCTTCATATCATCTATTCATAAATGAGATTAGTTTGTGTTTTTCAAGAAATTTGTCCTTTGTATATAAATTTTTAAGCCTACTACCATACACTTATAATATTCCTTTATTATTATTTTTTAGTATTATCTATATAGACTTTTGTTGTGCTATTATCTCTAATTTTCCTGATGCTACAAATTTGTGCTTTTTCTTGGTAATCTGGCTTATCACTTTTATTGAACTTTTCAAAGAATTAGCTGTTTCATTATTTTCTTCCTTTTTTTTGATTTCTTTGATATTCACTTCAATCTTTACTATTTTCTTTCTTCTGCTTACTAAATATTGACAAGGAGGTGGAAGAATTGAAACTCTGATACACTGCTGAATGGCTTGTAAAATGGTACGGCAACTTTGGAAAACAGTGTGTTGTTTTGTAATAGTTAAACATATACTGGATCACTGTATGATCCAGTCGTTCCACTAATAGATATTTACCCCATAGAAATGAAAACTAAGCGACTTGTACACGAATTCTCATAAAAGTTCATTTGTGAGAGGCCAAAATGGAAACAACCCAAATAGCAGGTAAATGAATAAAAACTGTGGCATATCCATATAATGAAGCACTTCTCAGAAATAAAAAGGAACAAATTATTAAAATATGTGAAACCATTATACTGAGTAAAAGAAGCTAGGCAAAAAAAGAGTACATATTATATGATTCCATCCATATAAAAGTCTAGAAAATTCAAGCTAATCTTGTGTGAGAAGTATAGAGTGTTGTCAGGATGGGAGGAGAAAGATAGATGGATTACAAAGGTGGATGAAAAAACTTTTAAAAGAGTATTAGAAAAGTTATTTGATTGCAGTGATAGTTGTAGACATATTTTAAAGTTGAAATATTTTCAATTTAAATGAGTATAGTTTATTATACTTCAATTACACTTCAATAGATTGTTAAAATAAAACAACTATGGTTTTTCTCTCTCATTTATTTACTTTTAGGACCTACAGCAAATGCCATTTATCAATCTCTAAGTAATACAAAGAATGTCGTCAAAAAATCAGCAACTTTAGTTGGCCAGTCAGATGTACAAGTTAATAGTACTGAACAAAAGGTATAAAATTATGTCTCAAACTTTTGTATGATGATTACTTATCTAGTTAATTTTTCACTTCTATGATCTCTTTCACTAGCATGATACCAATTGGTTAGGGATATTAGGGTCTATTCATGAGGCCAGATTTCTTTCCTTGGGCGTATTGAGTCACTATGTAATTTAACAGTAGTAACTAATCCAAACATTTAGCAATTACAATGATAATAATAGCTAAAACGTATTCACTGTTGGCCAAGCCCTGTGCTAAACTAGAAGGAAGGGAAAATGAGGAAATTTGGACACATAAGATATAAAGATGAATAAAACATAATCAATTATCTTGAGGACTCATTGCCTAATAGGACAGACAGACTCAAAAATGTTATCACAAGAAAATGATGTTCTCAAAATCAAAGAGAACTGTGTTTAATTAAGCTGTAGGCTGGATTGGAATAGGTTACCTTGTATTTCCCTGAAATAGACTGAATGACTCTAAACTTTGTAAAACCAACCATTGAATGGATTACTATGCCTTTAAACAAAATATGGAATACTAGAAAAGGAACAATTTTGTACACTGCTACATATTGAACTCAATTTTAAACTAGTTAAATTTGAGATCCCTATAGAAACTATTCCAGGAGGTTGTTAATATATATTTTCCTGAGACAATTTTCATGTGAGATTAGGGGATAAAAGAGAGAGAAACTATATTAATTTGGTTGATTGATAGTGACAAAATTTCTTTTATAAGTGCAGTTACTAATGAATGTTTTTCTCTTTAATGTACCATGTAGAAAGATGGAGTAACTAGAAAATCAAATACGTCTGATGATAGAGGTGAGAAAATGAAAAACAGTCATACTTGTTATATTGTTAATTTAATAATCATGACTATATATATATATATATATATATACAGTTTCATAATCATGACTATATGTATATATATTTTATATATATATATATACACACACACACTATATATATATATATATATGTATATATATATATATATATATGTATATATATATATACAGTTTTTCAATTTGTTTTGCTGATTATAACAATCATGGTTATTTTGGATAATAAAAAATGGTAAAAAAATTGTTTATGAATATAGATATAATTAGCTCACATGTCAGTGCTTGCTTGATGAGTATGGCTTTTGAACTTTGCTAAGTATGGAAAATTTAGGGTCCCTGATGTGGCTGTTTATAGTGATGGAGTACATTACTCACATATGTGACTCAGTAAGTTACAGTACAGAGAACTGTCTCTGGAAGGGCCCCACACTCCACTGCCATCAATTCTCCATAGACAATACATCGTATTTCTCATTTCCCCTTCAGCAGACCATACAATAGCTAAATTTCCCCATACCTTGTTAGATTTCTGGAAGGCACTAAAAATACTCATATGCATATCCTACATATACATAAAGAAAATATTAGGCACCTCCATTGAGTAGCCAATGATCACTTCGAATTCTATAGAATATCAAACTCATCATCTTCCTGATCCTTCTTCTGTTTCACCTAGGCACAAAATGTTAATTATTCTTTGACTCTTCTTTATTGTATTTTGCATCCCAAGGTTGCTACTTTCTTTCTAATCTACCCCCTTAATTTCTTTTGCCCTTTCCTCTCTTTTCATTCCCACAGCTTCTACCTTGTTTCTTTCATCCTTGGCTATTTCAGTACCTTCCCCCATTCTCCTCCTCCTCTTTTTAATCCCCATAAATATTGCTGTGAAAGCAATCTTCCTAAAACACAGCTTTGGTTATTCCCTTATCCAAGTAGTGAGTGGTTTTTGATTGCAGACTGAATGAAAAGAAAGCAGTTAATTCTGGCAGTGGTCTGTGTTTAATTATAGGGACTAAGCTAGCTTAATATTAAATAAATTAGGATCAGAGGTTAAGGATTTCAGACTTGTGTCTAAAGGCAATAATGAACCATTTGAAATTTGTAGCCAGTGAACACTAAAAACAGGTCATGTAATTCCTGGAGATACTTCTTTACCTCAAATAAATGCCTGATTGTGGTAATTCAATGATTGTTTAAGCTCAGCAGAGGGAACATGGGATCAAATCTATTCATCAGCATTCACCCTTGTTCCAGAAATATGATCTTCTCATAGGTAAAATTAATCTCTTCTTTCTCTAGGAGCTGTAAACATCTCAACTCAAAATTCAATTATTTCAGCTCAAACTTCACCCACAAGAAATTGTCCAAGATCTTCACAGTCTTACTTGGATCCTCCAAAAAATAAGGTATATAATATTTCCTTTTGCCCCAAAGGCAAGCAGAATTAATGAAGTACATTCTTATGATCAGCATGAGTATAAAAATTTCCATTCATGAAGTGGCCATACAAAACAGCTTCATTCCCTGAAATTAGTCATACCATAACAAAATTTTAACATCCCTAGGATAATCTTCCTAAATATAGGCTACAACATTGTAGTTCACAGTGCATACCTACAGCCTACAGAGGAAGTATTAATTTGGCTTTCTTTGGTTGGGCTTCTACTAATACGGATGGACTGTTCAGAGGTAGTCATATTCTCTCTCCCCTTTGTTTTTGACTAGCCATCAGTTACCTGCTTTTGGAAAGTTACCATCATAAATTCAAGGTGTGTCTTCTGATATACATTACATTTTTTTTTTCCTCTGTGAGTTACCAACTGGTTTTAGGAGTCAAAACCACATTTCATTACCAGCACAGTGTTAACTGGTTCACCTGTACTGAAGAGTTAACTTGGTTTGAAAATGGAAATTAACTGTTTTTCCCAAATGAATTTGTACTTGAATAGGGTAGGAAGTGGCATCATTTTCTGTTTCTTATAATGCATAATAATTGACAAACTACACATAACTTCTAAGATGTATGTTTACCATAAAATGCTTTTCTATAGTGCAGTTTTGTTACAAACATTTTACAGTTCAGCATTTTACTATGTCAATATCCACTTTAAGTATGCTAAGAGTCAAAAAAGAAATTTCTTAACAACTTTGACATTTAAAATTCTCAGATTGCCTAACAGATCCCAAAGGCCATGTCTTTTACTAAAAACAAACAAACAAAAACTCCTGTAAAAACAATCTAAAGTTTATTACTGACCTTTTTTGGTTAATGTGCATATTATTAAATTTGCCATCCATATTGATCTCAAATAAGTACCAAATGTCCACAAATTCCTAATTTATTATGAGGAAAAGCCTGACTGTTTTATTATGCTAAGTATTACACTCTGTTTCCAACATGTTATACGTAGCCTACCACTGTCATAAAATATATTTTTTGTGACCTATGTTCAGCTCTCAGATCTGGTGGGCAAAAAAAGAAGCCTGTTTCACTTGATTTACCTCCTTGAGCAGACTGAGTTCTTGAGCAAGTCTAGAGAACCACATCCCTCTGTAATCAGAGAACCTGTTATCTGCTTTCCACCTCTAAAACTTTTATTGTAGCTTTGTCAAAAAAGCACAATGAGGTGCCTGGGTGGCTCAGTTGGTTAGTCATCTGACTTCAGATCAGGTCATGATCCCGTAGTTTGTGAGTTCAAGCCCTGTGTTTGGCTCTGTGCTGACAGCTTGGACCTGGAGGCTGCTTCAGATTCTGTGTCTCCCTCTCTCTGCCCCTCCCCAACTTGCACTCTGTCTTCTCTCTCAAAAAAAAAAAAAACAAAACTTAAAACATTTTTTTAAAAAGCACACCTATTCTTTTATCCCACTGAGTTGATTAACATATTTACCAATCAGTGTATTCCAAAGACAGTTCATTTTAGGATGCTAGTGAATATCACTGTCAGAAAAGAGTTAAAGCAGGCTTGAGACTTGTGTCTTTAGAAGGGCCTGTTTGCAAGGTTACCCCTTTGGGTAGCATTGGGAAGTTGACTTTTCCCAAGTCCTGAAGTAATATGGAACTTTCCGTAGCTGAATGGATGGTGCACTGTACTGCTAATAATGTGATTTTTGCTGAACATCTGATTTCCTTTTAAGAGACTGGAATTTTGATATGCACTAAGGCACAGGGTGTCCTCATGACCAGCCTTCAATAAAAACCTTTGAGTGCTGAGTTTCTAATGGATTTCCCATGGTAAAAACATTGTACATGTTACTGAATTTTTTTTATTTGCTGGAGAAAAGAGCATGCACAGAGAAGGGAGAGAACATAAGAAAAACTGCGCATGGAGTTTTCAAGACTCGGCCTGCGCCTTTTCCCCTTTCTTTATCCTATAGTGTATTCTTTTACTATAATAAATCTTAAACATGAGTACAACTATATTCTGAGTCCCATGAGCCTTAGAAAATCACCAAATGTGTGGGCAGTCTTGTGTATCTCCCATGATACAACTATGAACTTTTAAATTATGTAAATATCACAAAATGTGTGCAGTTCTTAAAAACTGACATTTAAGGGAAATTCTCAGAATCTTAAATTTCTGTATTTTAAATATATAAATAATAGTTGATGTTCAAATCATGGAGGGGGAAATCTTTTGAGGATGTTTGTTTTGTTGTTTGGATTATATAGAAGGAGATAAATGCTGAATGGAATGAACGATCAAACAAGAGATCAAGCTACTTCTGTGAATCAGGTAAACATCAGTAACAGCTACTGAGTAAGTTATGAGATCTATTAATTCATTCTTTTAACTAACATTTATTGAAGTCCTGCTTCATGCCTGGTATGGTGCTACATATTCCTGGAATGTTTGGTACAAATTACTGGAAAAATATTTAACCTCGCCCTGGCTCTCTTAGTAAGAAAAACGATTTTTAAACTACAGATTCAATTAAATCTGAAACTATTCATATTTTCTGTCTCTTTTATCCATCTAAATTTTCAAACTTCTTGGCAGAAAGTTGCTATATGTCCTATCCATATGGATTAGATTATTGAAAGGCAGTGTAGCATAATGGGTAGGAACATATAATCTGACCCAAATATTTAAGTTGAATCCACACTCCAACACCTAAAATTTATGTTTGGGCAAGTTACTTAACTTCTCTGTTCTTTGTTTTTTCCAACTATAACATGAGAATGTTACCTAACACAAGTTACCTAACACAAGTTCGCTGACCACCGCTGGAAAGATCAATAATCAAGAGAGGAGCTTTGATTGGAAAGGAATTTGAGCTTTATTCAGGAGGCTGGCAACCTGGAGAGAGGTGTACTCTTGTCCAAGGTTTTTGCTTGGCCAAAAGATTTTTAAAGGGGTTTAATCAGTTAAGGCAAATGCAGTGGTCTGTGACATTTCTGGATTACCTTGCACACTCGATGGCACCAGTTATCTCAGAGCTTGGAGGTTGTTCAAGTTCTAGTTCCTTAGCGCCCAGGATAAGGGCTGTGCAAGAAGGTCCAGTTCCTTGGTATCCAGGAGTTGTGCAAGATTACTCTGTTCTTTCTGCATAGGAGGGAAAGTTCTACTGATGTGCAAAGGGAGGACAATAAAGTTATTTGTGTGACCTTGCAAAAGAAAAATATTTTGCTAAAAGATGCTGGGCCAATCAAAAAGCTAAAGTGGCTTCAAACAGACTTCTGGCCTCTGTGGCCTGGGAACGTTCAGGTCCTTCATTTCCCCCATGGCCAGTGGTCTGCAAATCTCAAAGAAAGTAAATTAGTTCTGCTACAGATCGAGGGTCAGGAAGCAAGGAGTGTGTTAACTTGAAGCAAGTTAACCCTTAGGACTGGCTGGAGTATTGTTACAAGAACAGGAATTGTACATCATTCATACAATTCCTATGGCAATTCAATACATTAATATTTGTAAAAGTGCTTAGAACAGTGTGTGGCACTTGATTTGTGATATGTAAGATTTTGAAATGTACTGCAAAACTTTATATGCAATATTTTCATTTTTTTCTAATTCATATCTATATTCTAATTGTCTTATTTTGTATTTGTGAATTCGTCTTAAAATTTTAAGTATATTGGATTTCTAGGTTCCCTTTTGTTATTTATTTCCAATTTAATTGCTTTGCAGACTGAGATCATGGCCTTATTGTACCAGCTTTTTTTGTTTGTTTGTTTGTTTATTTATTTTTTTTGAGAGAGAGAGAGAGAGACAGAGCATGAACAGGGGAGGGGCAGAGAGAGAGGGAGACACAGAAGCTGAAACAGGCTCCAGGCTCTGAGCTGTCAGCACAGAGCCCGACGCGGGGCTTGAACTCACGGACCGTGAGATCATGACCTGAGCTGAAGTCGGAGGCTTAACCGACTAAGCCACCCAGGCGCCCCTGTACCAGCTTTTTCAAATATCTGCAGGATTTCTTTACTGGCTTAGCACACGTGATTAGTTTTTAAGAGTTGTATATAGTTGAAAATAATAAATATCAATTTGGTAGTACCATGTTCTAAATATTTCCATTCAGTCAAGATGTTTAATTGTGTAGTTCAAAAAAATCTATATACTTACTTTTATTTACTCTGTTCTAAAAATCATTGGAATTGGACATCTGTGTAGTTCAGTAGGTTAAGTGTCCAACCCTTGATCTAGGTTAGTTATTAGGCACATCAAGGACTATCCTGATGAATTGAGGGTTTTTTTTTTAAGCTTTTATTTAAATTCCAGTTAGTTAACATACAGTGTAATATTAGTTTCAGGTGTAGAATTGAGTTTTTATTATTGTGTATGGTTTTTACCAGAAGTGATGCTTTTTGTCTCAAATTTAGTAGGTCTGATACTAATATAGCAACATTAGCTTTCAGTCTTAGTATATTTTATGGATAGATGTGGCTTTTGTAAACACTCTATCCCTGCATCTTGTTTCATTTTTATTGAGTCTTAGAATTTGACTTTTAACTGAATGTAAGCCACTTACATTTTGTTAATTACAACCTTTGGAAGATTTTTAACGCCATATTGGTGTTTTGCTTTGTTCTGCTTTTTGATATTTTCTTTTAATTTCTCCTTTCTTGCTTTCTTTCAGAGTATTAAATTTGCTCTGATATTCTCTTTTAATTTATTAAACTTACTTTTTAATCCAGTTTTCCCTCTACAGTTTTAGGAATTGTATGCTATGTATATTCCTTTTGACAATTACCTTTGAATTTTAACAAGTATACTTAAAGTGAAAGCCAAAGTTAGAATAATTTACTTCTAAATCACTATCTCACATTTAACCAATTATTTAGTTTTGATTTTTATTACCATCTAAATTAAGATTCTGTTTTTATACATCCAGGTTTTGTTTATATTTTTCCATGTTTACCAATATTTTGTTGTTGTTGTTCGCCATTCCTTTTTGCATTTTGTCCTTTACAGAATCACCTTCATTCTTCCTAAAGTAAATCCATTCTTCAGAAATGTCATTAGTGAATGTATTTTGGGAATAAATCCTCAGATTTTATTTGATAAAACTCTCCTTATTTTACCCATGTTCTGGGATATAATTATGGCTGGATATACAAGTTATTAAGAACAGTTATTTTCCTCTTAGCACTTTGAAGATACTGTTTTACTTAAATGTTCTACTTTTTCTGTACTTAATAATTCTTGTGTAAGTGATTCTTCCCCTCGCCTCCATACACACCTCAGTCTGCTTTTAAGGTCTTGCCTTTGTTTTTCATTAGTATCACCATAGTGAACAGGTCTGGACAAGTTTCAGCTATTTTTCTCTCCTATATTGCTTCTCTCCACTTTATTATTTTCCTCTAAAACTCCAGGTATATATATGTTAGATATCTTCTTTTTCTTCTACATCCTTTAACAACTATCATATTTTCCATCTCTCTGGTGCTGCATTCTGGTCAATTTCTTCCAATTTGTCCTCCAAATCACCAATTCTTTCTTCAGTTTATCTAATTTACTATTTTATCAATTCCATGCACTTTGAAATTTTTCTGGTTAAACATTACATATATATATATATATATATATATATATATATATATATATATATATATCTGAGTAGATATTTTTCAAATTTGACTTGACTTTTTTGATAGGTTCTTGTCCCATTCCTGTATTTTCCAATTCCATCTTTATATATTTTAACAGATAAAATTCACTTTTTAAATATTCTATATCTAGTAATTCAAATGTTTTAAAACATTGATGTCTATGCCTAATGCTATTTTTCTGCAGTCATGGTGTTTCTTCATATTTGTCTGTGTGTGTAGTGTGTGTATGTGTGTGTGTGTGTGTGTGTGTACAGGGCATTATTATATATGTGAGCTCATTTTTTAAATTTATTATTATGTTTTAAATGTTTATTTATTTTGAGAGATAGCAAGCATGAGCAGAGGAGGGGCAGAGAGAGAGAGAGAGAGAATCCCAGGCAGGGCTCAAACTCAGGAACTGTGAGATCATGACCTGAGCTGAAATCAAGAATCAGCTGTTAACCAACTGAGCCACGCAGGTGCTCCATGAGCTCACTTTTAAATTTTATTATTTATTTTTGAGGAAGACAGAGAGAGTGCATGCAGGGAAGGGGCAGAGGGAAAGAAGGAATCTCAAGCAGGCTCAGCATTGTCCACACAGAGCCGGACATGGGGCTCAAACTCATGAAACTGTGAAATCACAACCTGAGCCGAAATTGAGTCAGACGCTTAACCAACTGAACCACCCAGGTGTCCCTATCTGTGAGCTCATATCTGGCAGAAATGTATCATTGGGAATTCCATATTTAGATAGTATATATTGCTCTATAGAATCAAATTAGACACATTAAATATGTATACTTCTTTGATCACCAGTTATGGTTCAATAAAGCAGTTAAAATTTTACCATATGCTTCTGGTAGGCATCTGGGAGAGATATCAATACAGGTTTATTTTAATTTTTATGGAATATACAGTATATTTGAACCTCAAAGTTGCATAAGAATTAATCATCACAGATTATCTCTTAAGAGATATTTTGGGGGCACCCGAGTGGCTCAGTAGATTAAGTGACTGACTTTGGCTCAGGTCATAATCTCACAGCTTATGGGGTCGAGCCCCGGGTCGTGCTCTGTGCTGACAGCTGGGAGCCTGGAGTCAGCTTCAGATTCTGTGTCTCCCTCTCTCTGCCCCTCCCCTGCTTGCTCTCTCTCTCTCTCTCTCTCTCCCTCTCTCAAAAATAAAATAAACATTAAAAAAATTTTTAAAAAAGAGAGATTTTTATTTTTTCCTCTTCCTTTATCCAAGGCTGAAGCCAAGACATAATTTATTTGTGCTGCTACCTCTGTGGCATGAGTTTACGTTTAAAGACATCTCTTCTACCAAGGGTATAGCTCTTTGGGATCCAGTACATTTTTAGAGGCTCTTAGTTTTGATTCTCCACCTTGTTTGCAGGTATTGCCGAGTCTCATAAGGAAGGCATCAGCTTTAGCACTTGCTTACCCTTCTAGATTTGTGCTACCCCAAATTTTTTGCTTGATTGTTTTTAAGAGGTTTGTTTCAATGTTTTATATAGAATTTTAGGCATTTTTTAAAATTTCTAACTCCCACATATTAATGGAAACCACAGAAAAGGTTTTTTTTGTTTGTTTGTTTGTTTTCTATTTTGTTTTTAAAATAGTACTGTCTTCACACTTAATTTCCCAGGTACTCACTCTTAATTCCAGTTACTTCTCCAAACCTAGCATACACAAAAACATACCCACAAAAACAAACCCCAAAAAGGTTCATGAGATTTAAATAAGACTTTTTCATGCACATGATTAGTACCTATTGATTACTCATTTATTAGAAGAAACAAGAGTTACCATTTAAACTTGACTTTGAACTGGTTCTAATTACTGATAATAGTTTCTGAAATCAGGGCATCCTTTTTGTCTACATCTTTTATTCACTTGTTTTTTTGCATAGTTGACATATACCAATCCAGTATGCCTGTAGAGATGTACTGCACAGACTTCCTATATCACTTATATATAAAGTATTTACTAAAACCCAGTAATAGAATCATGCTGGATTATGTACAAAGCAAGTTAGCTAATATTCAAGCAGGAGGAGATTAGTGGCAGATAAAGCAATGAATAAATGGTGAGGAGCATATTAATCAAATAATGCATTCAACAAATAAATGTTACTGTATACTGTGTGTTAAGTGCTGAGGATATAGTGGTAAATTTATGTCATAGTCAGGAAGACAGAAGAGTAAACATTTAATTATGATATAACATAATGAGTTTTATAATAGAAACATGTGTAGAATGCTTTAGGAGCACTGAAGAAAGATATTTATTTATTTACTTAGGCAAGGGTTTCTAGTGGAATTAACACAAACTGAATGAAGCCTAAAAGACGAGAAGTTAAAAGAAGGCGTAGGGTGCTTGAGACAAAGGAAATGGCAAAAACAAAGGCCCAGAGGCATGGAAAACATGTTACTCAGTAAACTATGTTATTCTGTGTCTCTGGACTATAGAACATACATGAATATATAGAGGCTAACCAGAGTAGACACTACAGAGGTAAGTAAGAACATCAGATGGTATGGTATATTTTATGTCTTACTAAGGAATTTGGACTTCATTGTGGAGAGTGTCTGGAGGCTTTTAAACAAAACAGTCCGAAAGAATAAAGATCTACTAGAGGATATTAATTTCCACTTTACAAGTTTCTGGGGAAGAATACAAACTAATTACAATTTTCTTTTTCTAATAATTAGGACCTCAGGTTCATGCCAGATCCAAGGGTACTTTCCCTTGTCGTATTTTCACAAATACGTAAGTATCTAAGAAAATTAGTGTATAATTATAAATTAATACTTTAATAATCACATGAGTGCTATTCAAAAGCAAATGATTACATGTAACCTTCTAGTAGTTCTACTGAAAACTTCTGTCTTTTGCAAACTCTCAGCACTAAGCATAAACTGTAAAGCAGACAAAGCCAATGTTCTTCCTCTTCCTTTTCTGTTTCCTTATCCCCAGTGTGGCTCTACACTTCCACTATATTCAGAGCCTTCGTGCACCTTTCAAGTATATCCTACATTAACACCCCCACTACAGGAGATTTCCAGGATCTAAACCTGTTTCTTTGCTTTTATTCCCTTTGAAGCATTTACCATTTCTTGGCTTTTTGAGATTGTTGGCTTCCTAAGGATGGTAAATTAGTTTATTCCCAAGTATTAGCTTCATCAGTTATTCTTCTCCTAAAGGGTATTTGCAGTATAATCCCAAATAATAACCACTAACATTGGAATTGCAAGTCTCTGGAGAAGAAATTTTGGGGGCCTGGGGGATTTCCATTCCTCAAACTTCGGTGGTCACCTATTCTGTTAGTGGTTATGATCTTCTCAACTTTAGAAGAAAAACTATTATTTTAGGCCTGTATCATCACCTTTTTAAAAAAGTAGTATGCCAAAAATGTCTAGCATATACTTTAGAAACCAAATCACTATGAAAATGGTTGGGTAAAGTTAAGTGATGTATGGCAATAGAGGGTGTCAAAATATTCAGATCAGGCTTCCTTGGAGGAAAGATCTTGATTTTAGGACTGATGTCAGTCTGACTGACTTACTGAGACTTCATAGGATATGTAGCACTGTAATAGATGCAGGAGGAAGAAAACTGACTCGTTCAGTTTAAAGCAATAGTATGGAGTGGAGGAATGATGATCATGTTTATATAATGACCATTTTTATTTTATTGAATAAATAAATTTTTATTTATTGAAAATATAAATACCTCTTCATTAAAAAGTTTGCAGGACGTTCATAAATCTTAATTTCTGCCTTCTTATTTTCCCCACCCAAGATTGCAGAACTACAGAATCATTTGAATCTTTCATAGGAAATATTTCGGCTACTCTTTCATTAAAAATCTTAGCTTGGCTAAGATGACTAACTCAGTGCATGGCCTGGAGCTTCTTTACCAGTTCCTCCCAAATTGACAGGAATACTTACGGCTGCATTACCCAGCCTAACCTCAGGTCAGAATACAAATAAAACACAACTAAAGATACTTTCTGGTCTGACTATGCCCATCCATCATACACATATCACATTCCTCTTGTTCTTTTTTTTTTTTTTTTAATTTTTTTAAATGTTTATTTATGTTTGAGAGGTGGGGTGGAGCAGAAAGAGAGGGAGACACAGAATCCGAAGCAGGCTTCAGGCTCTGAGCTGTGAGCACAGAGCCTGATGTAGTGCTTGACCCCATGAACCATGGGATCATGACCTGAGCCGAAGTCAGATGCCTAATTGACTGAGCCACCCAGGTGTTCCATACATTCCTCTTGTTCTGATTTAACTCCAGATTTTGTAAGACTTTACTATGGAATCATTATATCTGATCTACTGTCCACCTCCTCTCCCCTCCCTTTCTTCTATTGTTTAGTTCTAGTTTTTTCTAATGTCAATACAAAAGGCACAGAAAATTTTTATAAAATAGACATGGAAATTCAGGACCAAGAGAACGAAGACAAAGCAAAAGTGTTTACCCCACGATAGCGGGGGGGGGGGGCAATAAACAGAGTTGCAATAATTGTGTACTGCACTTTGATAATGAGTAAGTTTTGCATTATTGGAATGGAAGATGTAAGGGGTAACAGAGTGAAGAAGGCAATAAGTCTGCAGTTGTGTGGACTGTGGTCAGGAATTTGTAGTTTATTTAATGGGTGGCACTCTGATGGTTTGGAGGGGGAAGTAATGGTCACATTAGTATGCATGATAGATAACTCTGACAGAATTACATAAGAAAAATTGAAGGCAAGAAACCAGGAACCAGTTCTCAAAGTCCATTAGTGGCATGCACTAATTTTGTATTAGACAGTAGGCCTAGATCCAAAAGACTTTAAATGGGAATTTATTTATCAAACATTTATTGAGAAGCTTCTATGTTCAAAACATAATGCTAAATGTGAGGCAGATACCACAATGAAGAAAACCATGCCCCTGTGTTTGGCAGGTGTTGCTTTTCAAGGATATCATGGAGCTGGAGAAAGGGGATAGAAATAGGGCAAGTTAAAATAGCACAGAGCTCACTGTTTTTATCTAGATCAACCATTTTTCTTGAATAAACATTCTCTGGAATGCTGAAAGCCTTTGGTTAATTTTCAGAGTTCAGAAAACTGAAAAAAAGGACAATTAATTACTATGAAATTGTAATTTTTTGCCAGTTTTTCATTACTTTTATAGAGGAGTAGGTTTTTAGAGCTTCTTACTCTGCCTTTTTCACCAATGTCATCCTTTATCTGGTTATTAAAATTGTTTGAAGTGTTCTTCATAAAACTTTCTGTTATTTGGCTAATTTTATTCTTAGGTCTTTGCTGTTTGTTTGGATCCATATACATGCCTTTGGGACAGAAAGCCTGTTGGAGACAGTTATTAGTTAATAGGTTGGACTCCTTGAGTTCTATTTGGTCTCTACAGTATAATGTGAAGGGAACAGAAAAATGAATCTGGGAGAGCTAAGTTGCAAAATATCTAAAAGAAGAAAACTATGCTTAGGTTGACCTGAGAAATCAGATCCTGAAGAAATAAAGAAGGCCAAAAGACATGTCACTGACATCAGCTTTCATTCTCCACGTTCCATACTGCAAAAAAGGTTTTAGTCTAAGTATGGTTTTTACCAAGCCCAATTTCTGAGCTGAAACCAATGAAGGTGTTTTTTGGGGTGTTTTTTTTTTTGGTGTTTTTTTGGGGGGTGAGGATGGGAGGGTTGGTTTGAATTTGGTTTTTGTTTTTTCTGCCAAGATTTAGGATGTAATTCCCAGTCTTGCTGTCTCTCATTGAATTTCAGACTTCAGGAAAAATTGAATTTTATAATGGATAGTACAGGCCCTCAAAACTGGAAAGGGGATGTCAATTTTCTTTTAAGAAAGTAGGAAGAGGGCCTATGTTGAAATATATGAGAGTATCATATACCTGAATATAAGCAAAGAGCCCATGTTGAAATTTATGAAAGTATCATATGGTCTTAGAGCTTGTTTTATTAATGACTTGTTTTTTTTTCTCTAATTTTAATTATTGTTATTTTACTTGTTATAATTCAGAAACTGTGTTTTCTATTTCATTAGTGTGTGATGATAAATAATTCTAATTAGAAAACATGATAGAATATTTTCATATATAGAAAAGGTCTACATCTAAGTTGGTATTCCATGGCTAGAAACTAATTATTTTAACACGTAGTTATTGAATAATCATTCACATATTCCCTTCCTGCTGTTTGATGAGAGCATAGAATTATCAGAAAGGTCTTCTCAAATACCTTGCCACCTTATGGTGCCTTTTAGTGAACAGAAAGGACAAGTCCCCTTCTCTCTCCAATGCTGTGTCTTCCTCCAGAGAGCCACAAAGCAGGCATGGCAAAGGAGGGTCAGAAGTAGAATTTTTAGATAGATGTATTTTTTATGCATCAGCTACAATTCTATACCTTCAAGCAATAAAGTATGTGGGCCAGTATCAAAGGAGCAGGATAAATTGGAGAGAGGGGGAGGGGGTGACAAAAAATAAAGCTTATTCTTCCTTTTGAATTTCTATAGAAAAACTCTCAGATATAAAGATAAGAAGCAGGTGATTAATGATTAGAAATTTTGGAAAAAGTTATATCAATTCTTGACCCTAGACAATAACTAAATGCTCAACCTTTCTTGACTTTACAGAGAACAGAGCTTCTTACAAAATTGCTGGCAAGAAAAAGTATGTATCATTGAACAGCATATTAATCATACTTTCTAATGTGTCATAATAGAAAAAAAACTGTGAATAAAATAATGAGGAATCACCTATTGATATTAATGTCTTCCTCTGCCTTTCTTTAAAGTTTACTTTCAGTTAATTCTTAAATGTTTCAGTGATCTAAAGTTCTTATCAAAAGATAATGTTGGCCCTTCAGAGAGAAGTTTCATGGGTATAGAAGTGTGTGGAATGACATTAAAGGACGTAGCCATCATGACAGCAACAAATACCACAAACCTATTTTATCATGGGAAACCATTAGGTGACATGGCTTTGCAGACTTGGCTGGTAAGCTGGGATGCCTGGGTCTAGCTCTAGACATTTTAGTAAGAAGTGGCCGGGTCACCATAGAATGTCACATAAAAAGGTATCTGGTCACCTATGAGTTGAGACTTGGAATAGGCAGATAATATGGTCCAATTTACAAAGCCCTAGTCTAGAACTAGTCAGACCACTCAGGAAATAGAAAGGGGTTGGAGAACAACACATACTCTGACATACTTTTTCCCATGGACACTTGCTCAAGTCATAGAGTGTGTAGCAAATATAAAAGCTTTGATTCAAGGGAATATTTCTTAGTTTAACATTAAAATGGAAAGCAAATGAAAACTAGGTTTTAATTCCTATACTTCACTACTTAGAAAACTTTTGGAATATCTCTCTTTCATATATAAAATTTAGAAACTCTTTCTCACACCTAGCCTAAGAATAATAATGTAGATTTTTAAAAAGTTATTCCTGGTAATAAAGTTTGAATACAAAAGTAGTGTATATAGAATGTCTTAGTTTATTATGTATTGCAGTGGATTATGACAATTACTTTTTCTGTTAAAATTTATATTTTATTTTAAAAATGTTTGATTTAGGATGTCATTATATAAAACAAGTATTATACAATATATTCCTTCATCCAAAATATGTTTTCAAATCACTAGCCATTGTACAATAAGTGAAAAAAATATATTGGAAGACTCATGAATTAGAATAAGATAGAATTGTTCTCCCTAGGGTGCCTCTAAATACTCTCCCAATATATCAGGAGAGAGTATGTTGCATAGATGTTAAATTTTCTTTGATGTTGCCCTGAAATATGAATACTTCCATGCTAACTTAAGGTAATATGTTGGGTATGAGCAGCCTCTTTACAGACATCATACTAGCCTTCCAGACTTTGAGGTCAATTACTTATGTTTATAGCCTTTATGTCTTAAGAGTAATAACAATTTAAAAACAGATGACTCATTTATTATAGGCAAAAGAATTTTTGCAAGCTCAAATTTATTTTCAGGAAATAAGTCGTGGTTGATAGAATTCTACACATGCATTCTATTTCTGCTTTTGGTCCAGTGTAATCTGTGACACCACCATTAACTACTAAGAAAATGGTTCTCCAAATCTGGTCCTTGGGTTTATATTTCTGGCTCAAAATGAGGAATTCAATTTCTCTACCCTTTTCCTCTCCTGACTCTTTCAGACTCCAGTCTAGTGGAGCCCTTTTTTTTCTATCTAATTTGTTCTTTCATTGCATCATCTTTTCTCAGCCTTCCTACCTAAAATAGTTTGCATTGATACTCTTGTTCAATACAAAGTGATTCAGTCTCCATAAGCATTTCCTTTTGTTGCTATCAAATAATTCTTAACGTTAGCTGCAGTCATTTCCATATATATATAAATCACAGATTCACCTCTGCAGCAGAGAATGGGAAGGAGAGATGGCTTATTTTCATCCTTACATCTTAGCTATACAGACAGATGCCTCTGAAAGCACCCAAGTGTTTTGACCACATCTGTTTTGAGAAACACTTTGTTGTAAATAATCTGGTATATTACTAAATAATATTTCTGGGTTGTAGACACTGTTTCTTCTTGCCAACGCTTGCAGAAGCATTGTTATGTAGCTAGACAGCAGTTTGGTGAGATTTTTTTTCTATTTCATCAAAAAGTCATTTATCTCAGCAATGAATGCTGGGAAAAAACAATAAAAAACTTCTGAGGGAATGTGAATCAAATGAAAACCTACAAAAAATATTTTACTACAGTACAGAATAAGTCGATTTGAAATTAATCTGAGATTCTAAATAAATTCATTATGTTCTCTTTATGATAGTATCCAGCTATGCACTGTTCTATATAAAAAATTAAATGTTACCCTCTGTCCCAGAATAGAATAAGTTATTAAATGATTTTCTCTTCATTCTTCTTGCCTCATTTCCAGGTAACTTCTGAAGAACTGAATAGTATAATTCAGAATGTAATGACCTGGGTTGTAGCTACAGTGACCAGTATATTATACCCAGCCATCACGAAATACGAAGAAAGGTTCCGGAATAAAGCATACCCAGGGTCTTCGGACTCCATCCTCTCTTCAGAGAGTTCAAGTTTCTGTAGCACATGCAGTGGAGAGCTTACATACAGAAGCTACGCATCTGCTACTACTAAAACATTTCAGCAAGAGCCCTGTGCCTTTGAGGTTGACGTCTCAATAAGGCAACCAACCACACCTTTAAAACCACCTTCTGCTCACATCAAAAGAACATCTGTGGGAGAAACATGCCACGTGAAAGGGCCAGCTATAACATCAGAACTCAAATATGATAAAACCAGTATGGTATATGCAAATCCTAAGCTCAGAACTTGTAAATCGGATAGCCACCTTTTAACATCATTTGAAACAGGCACAAAAAAATCTAAGGATGCTACTACTGAAACAGATGGCTTAGAGAGTCTACTTGTTCCTGATCAAAAAGCAAAAGCCATGGATGAAATGAAGAATTTGAAGAATGTTTTTGTTAACTTTAAATGCCACTTAAAAGGGGAAACTGAATTGATTTTGGAAAGCATTTTTCAAGAAATAATGTCTGATTTAACACAGGCCATTCCCTCTATTTCTTCTGTTACGGCTGAAGTTTTTGTGGACCAAAGTGAACCTGAAAAGGGAGACCTGCTTTACAATGTTGATATCTGCTCAACAGCCTCAGAGATAGTGGAGAATATGCTTGAGAAGCTACAGTCTGCAGTTGAGAAAAAATGTGTTGAGATATTTTCACAAGAAGATCTGTCAGTTGACATTAAGCTGGGCTTAATACCCAATAGAGAATACCTCAGTCCATCAAATGGAAAACCTTTAAAAGCTTCACTGCCTTCTAATGTGGAACCCATGTGTGACATTGCAGAGGATATGGTACATGCCATTTTAGAAAAGCTGATGACTCTTGCATCTTGTAAGCGAAATGAACTGCCTCATCTTGAAGATGCAGTTGAACTTTCCGATCAGCAACCTGTGACAGACCCAACATACATGTCCCTCAAAAGAGCCGACAAAAAGAAATGTAGTCCTGAACCTGATGCTGCTAATTTAATTGTTAAAGATGAAATAAAAAGTTTAATGTCAAATATTTTTTCCCAGTCCTCTTTGGTCGGCTATATAGAGGAAGCAATCAGCACTATACTAGGATACATACAATCTGAACTTAATGACGAGAGACTTATTGCATCTGAAGAAACAGTAATATTCCTTCAGCTTCTTGATGATATTTTCACTCAGCTACATCAGGAGCCAGGAAAAGGAGATGTTAAACAATGTAGACACTCTAGACTAAGAAGTCCTTCTGACGCTGAAGGAAAGTACAGACTTACTGGCACTAGATTATCAAATGGTCCTATGTCTAGAAGACCATTTCCACCTGTTAATGTTCCTGGCATGGTCCTTTATTCTGAAGATGATAATGAAGAAATAGACAGAATTGTGAAAAATGTGCTTGATTCATCTTTTAAAGATGAAAAGCCAAAATCTCGGGAACAAATTCCTGAGAATTGGTTTAAAAAAGGAAACACTTGCTTTGAATACAAGAGGAATAGCAAACCACTTAAAGGAGCTACTTCTCGAAGAAACAAAGTTGCATTTTGCGATGAGGGATTAAAGACTGGGCTACCATCTTTTAATAATAAAGAAATTGTAAAGGAAAAACCCTGTCTGAATAGAGACAGTTTGATTTTCAGCCAAGATGAAAAGCATCACATACAAAAGGCTTCGGAAAACATAGTTAAAAGTATTTTAACAGAAATGCTCAAGGACCTATCTTCTGATCACTTAGACAGTAAAAGTGGCAAAGCAGCTTCTTCTGTTCTTGTTTCAAAAAAATCTCAAGGACTGTCACATCAAGAATGGATGGACAAGATGTTCTCCATGTCAGAAATTGGTGCAGTGGCTCAAGAAATAACAGACGCTGTGTTAAATATACTCCACAAGGCCTTAAGCTGCATTCCAAATACCACCGAAGGTTCCATTTCATCATCAGTTCAATCTTCTCTAGATAGTTCTGATACTCCTCACATGGTCAAAGAAGCACCAAATGAAAAGCCATTAAAAATATGGCTTGACAGTGAAAAGAAAGTGAAATATTTATCTTCATTCAGTGTAGATACTGTGAGGTCTTCTCTGTTAAAATCTGAAAAAAGTGAACCTCAACCCATAGATGACATTGCCGATAAGATCATTAATACAATTGTTAAAAAGCTGAAGTTATTCATTTGTCAGAAATTGCAGATGGTCTTCAAACCTTCAGTTGTGAGGCAATCTTCATTACAATCTCAACTTAGCACTTACACAACTAAAGTGGTAAACATTGTTTTGCGTGCTATCCAGAATGAACTAGAACTCAGTAACAGAACCCTAAATCATAGGGAAATAGACCCTGCCAAATTGCTTACAGGTAAAGGATTTTTTGCTGACACTGATAAATTAGAATCTCTTGTCTCAAATCTCAATGATGACATTATGGAATCTCCGTTATTAACTTGTATTTGTGAAATGTTATCTAGTGGACATTCAGATCAAAGCAATATTTCACTCCCTTCAGACCAGCCAAAGCCTGCAACTTCCTATGGATCTGACGATGTTGATGAACAAGACATTTTGCCAAGTGGGCAGGATAAAAAATCTTTTCACGAATGTTTGGCTACTCCCTGTGCTCTCCATAGTGTTGTAAATGCAAAAGATCTCGAAGGCAATGCCAGATTGCGAGTGTTAGACAGTATTGGAGAAATACTATATGAAATGTTATGTAAGCTCATAGGAGCCCATCCTCACCATCAGCCACCTTGTGGTAGTAAACAAGGCAGAGAAGAGAATGAAAATCCTCAAATGGCTCCTGCATTGAAGTCTAATATTCAGATCATTTCCAAAACAATTTTGGAATACATCCTTGCAAAATTATGCAGTTTTGATACGGATACCAGTTTTGTAAGTTCTGGATTTAAAGCTGTCTCAGAGTCTCAATCTCTTGATATCGACAGCCTATCATTTGCTTCAATTATTAAGGAAATGGCCAAATGCACTGACATGATCTCCAGCATAGTTTCCAGGGTGATTCAGGAGGGTAATAAAGAGGTGACAAAAAGCACAACAAAAACCATGGCTTCGGTGACTTCCAAAACAGGAAAAACAAAAGAAATGCATCCAAATGAACTGAAAAATGTAGCTTCAGATATTCTTAATATGGTTTTTGCTAAACTGGAAAGGTTTGCTAATGGAAATTTAGAAACTCTGGGTTGTGTTAATGATGGAAATGAAAAAAGCAATAAGATCGACTTGGAATGTGAAAGTCCCAGTATTTTCACAGACACACATGAAGAACTATTGCAGTCTGCTTTATACATGAATGCAAAAAAGATATCAAGTACTATTTTGAAAGCTATTCAAACAGAATTAAATATGAACTCATTAGATTTAAGGACAAGTGTAAATACCCTACCACCTGAGAAACAAGTGCTTAAGAATATAGTCAATTTAATTTTAGATGCAGTGTCCTCAGATATGTTTAATGAAACTGAATCTGAAGAGGGAGTCACTAAAACTTATCAATACAGGCCAACCTATGGAAATTTTCTTCCTGGAGGTGCTGAATCAGATTCATTTCCTGAAGATGCCTCACATACAGAGAAAGAATTCACTGTGGAGAGAACATTATTAAGAGAAGAAACTAAATCAGATTCTCTTAAACAGTGGGTTCTAGAGAGAGCCTTAAGCAAAATTGAAGTGAAACTCAAAGAACCACAGAAATCTCCAGTCGTTCCCATTATAAGAAACATTTTGAATGAAATTTTCCACAGTGCGTTGGTCAATCAGTTGAACGTGCTTTCTCTATCCCACTCTCATTTAAGTGGCATCCCTCACAACACTGATGAGCCAATTCCTCAAACATCTGTTCAATTTATAGATAAAATAGATAAAATGATGGGTCCTTTAGTGTCTGAAGCAGATGTAATCATAGTGGCAGATGATGTTGTTAGAACTGTATTTCATAAGCTTTATGCAGCTGCTATGCCAGAAAGAAACACAAGTGAAAATAGGTATAAAACCATCACCTTTAGAGCAAATGTTTCTTTACATGAACACACCAATGGAGGGAAGTCTTCTGTTACTGTACTAGACAAGAACCCTTGTACTCCTAAGTCCAGATTCAGTGTTGACAAACAGGCTAAAGTAAATGTAGTTGAAGATATTGTACAGGTGATATTAACAAATTTAGAAACTTTTGCTACTTCCAAAGTAAAATCTCTCTTTTGTCCCAAAATCAACTTCACAGTGCCAGTGGCTTTGGATAAAAATGCATTAAGCAAAGCATTATCAGTCAAAGATTTGTATTCTGAAGACCAATTTTCCCCTTGCTCAGTGGATAGTATTACCTCAGAAAAGACCAACTCAGTGTGCCAACTCTCCTTAAATAAATTAAATACATATGCAACAGAAGTGGCTAAAAAAATTTTACAAGGAATCAAACATGGGTTAGATAAAGAAAGGGGAAGAAGTCCTTTCTTAACACATAACATTGTGGTTTCTGAAAATATTGCAAGTCAAATTGTTAACACGGTGTTAGATATTGTGTCATCTAAAGGAAAATGTGATGAAAACAATTCTGAGGAAGAGATTAATTCAGATCAACAAGAAGGTATTATTGAAAAGCTGTTTAATAAGACTGAATATAGAAGAGTACTTCAGTTTCAAATACAAGATACCATTGAAGGTATCTTATGTGATATTTGTGAAAAAACACTGTATCAGAATAATCTACCTTGTGCCACATCCACTCGGAAATGTAGCATAGCTAGAAAACATTCTGGAGCAAACTCTGAGATATTCACTGAGGATGCAAATAAGATTATCCCAAAACTTTCAGTGCCTAAATCAGATGTCATTTTGATATCTAATGATATAGTGGATATTGTTCTTCATAATCTCAGTTCTATTGTCATGCTTAGCATAAATGCAAAGAATCTTACTTCTGCAAAATTGCCCCTGACTGTTTGTGACATATCTTCAAAAGCAGAGTGTCAACAGCCTCCTCTTATGGGGTCAAAAAGTGAAAGACAAACAGAGCATTGGCCATCCTCAAGAAATCTGGAATCAGCTTATGCTGATGATTGTCAGATAACAATAGAGAAAGAAGACGCCAATAAATCTGCTCCTGACCCATGTGAGGAAAATGCCAACTTCATTACTAAAATTATTTTCAATAGGTTAGAAGCTTTTGCCACAGAAAGAATAGATTCACTAATTATTCTGGCTTTCCAGCCTAAAGAAGAGTCATTTGATAGCCTGGAACTGGAAAATTATAAACAAGATGATAGCATCTTTCATGAATCAAGCCAAGTGGAATCAAATGTCCTGAAAATATCCACTAAAACTATCCTCAGCCAAGAACTCACAGATTCCACTTTTGCAAGGTACAGAGAAAATCTTGAGTCCCCAATTCATCTATCACAAGCTACTCTTAAGGAATATGCTGATATCATTGCCAGTGCCACTTTGACACTTATTAAAAATGACTTAGACTTAGAAATCCAAAAGATGTATCCATATCCAAACAACATTTTATTCCAAGAAAACATCATTGTGAGTGGAATCGTGAACAGTATCTTAGAGAGTTTATATGATAAAAGATCTGCAAAGGAAATTAGTGTTTACTCAAAAGACAATCCTCAATTATTTTCACAACTAACTGTATCAAATGAAATATTGCTAGGACAAAGAGAGCAAGAGAAAAATAAACTATCTCAGTTTTCAAAATATCCTTTAGAACAAAAACAAATGGCATTGGAAAAAGAAAGCCAGAATATTTTTTTGGAAGAAATATTTATGAGAAATGGAAAATCAAAACAAAAAGAAAAGGCTGCACTGCTCAGTGCAGTGGAAGAAGTGTTAACTACAGTTCATCAAAGAATAATGGAAATCATAGGCCATTTGCAGCCATTTAATGAAATCCCCCACTTTGTATCTAATTCTAAAATTAAAACGTCAGACATAACACAAAAAAACTTTCAATCACAGATTAACAGCGTAACAAATAACATAGTCGAAAGTGTTTTGGGGAAAATGTACTCTATAGTTACATCATTAAATGAAAGTAACAAAAAAGAAGCATCTGACAACAATGATACCTTGTCTAAGAAAGCAGCATGCATCAAAGAAACTAAACAAGTAGGAAAAGGGTGTAATCCCACCAGATGTGTGATACCGCAGGTTTATCCTTATGCAGGCAGTCAAAATGTCTCTCTATTAGAAAACAATTTTTTTCAATATTCACCATTGCAAGTGGGGAAAGATTTAGTCCAAATGGTTCTTAATAAGATCATAAATTTTGCCTCAACTCATCTAGAAGAGACCTTGTCCCCTGAAAGTTGTTCTGATGAGTTGCAACCTCTAAAGCTACACAGTTCTAAAGTGGGCTCTAAGGGCAGCCCTAAACCAGATTTTAAAACAAGTTTAAAAGCAAAATCAAAAGTTACTCCTTTGCCTAAATTTAAAACAAAATCACACCTAGGACCTAGTGGTTCTAAGGTCAAGATCAAGACCAAGTTAGGTCCTAGAGAGAAGACTCCAAAAGGCAATCAGTCCAAGGCTACCACTGGGCTGCCACACACCCAATCAACAGGTGATGCCCAAAACTTACTGGAAATGAAACTGCCCACTTCAGAACTAAAAATGTATGCCAAAGATATAGTAAGTAATATCCTGGAAACAATTGTGAAAGAATTTGAAAAGATGAAGCAAACTAGAGCAATGATAAATGCTAAAGCTTTACCATTCGATCAAATCATGGCAGCAAATAAAATAGTTAACACAGTTTTGCAAGGATTATATGCTACAAGTAACCGCAATGTGGCTTCTCCAATCAAATGCTCACATGTGGATGATCTCAGACTTACACAGGGGAATTCAGATGCAGAGTATATTGCCAAACAACAAGCATGTTTTTACTTGGAAAATGTTTCTTCACAGCTAGAACAGATTTTTCCTAAAGAAGGTATATTTAAAAAATTGTTTGACAAATGGCAAGCAGAATCAAACGATATGGAAAATGAAAAGTATACACTAATGACGATAGCTGAAAATGTGCTGACTGAAATCCCAATAAAAACAAAAGAATTAGAACATTCTCTTTCACTTTTAAATTTGCCACATCTTAAGGATTGCGAAAGCAGGTTCTATAATCATTTTAAAGGAACCTCTACTAGAGTTGAAGACACCAAAGCTCAAATTAATATGTTTGGAAGGGAAATTATTGAAATGCTGTTTGAAAAATTACAGCTCTGTTTTTTGTCCCAGGTGCCCTCTCCAGGTAGGCAAGAAACTCTAGCAAGTAGAAAAGAACATATTAGTACTAAAAGTAAATATGATTTGCCAATCAAGGACATCCTCGGCAGTGTACCAATATCTAACACAAAGACAATAAACCAAATTTCTCTGGGATCTAGCAACCAAATTGTTAGAGAAATTATAGAAAGGGTTTTAAACATTTTAGAGTCATTTGTAGATTTGCAGTTTAAATATATCTCTAAATATGAGTTTTCAGAAATAGTGAAAATGCCTATAGAAAACTTTTTCCCTATCCAACAGAGGCTATTAAGCAAAAACATGCTGCCAAAATTACAACCATTGAAAAAGTTTTCTGATGAACCCAATTCAAATACTATTATTTCCAAGGAAAACATACAGAATACCCTTCTACAGGTTCACTCATTCCATTCAGAATTATTTACATATGCTGTTAATATTGTCAGTGACATGCTTGGTATAATTAAGAACAAGCTAGATAAAGAAATAAGCCAAGTGGAACCATCTTTAGTTAGTACATTGAAAGAGACTGTTATAGCAAGTGAGATCATTGGCACACTAATGGACCAGTGCACTCATATCAATAACCTTCCAAAGGAAAGTTTGTTCCAAGGAAAAGAAAATACCTATATTGTTAATCAAGTTGAATTGGCAACCGATATGAAAATGCCCTTGTCAAAGTTAAAGGAAGTTACTTTGGGAAATAATCCTTCACAAATCAGTGTACCTAGTTTTGTGTGTTATCAAGAGGAAAATACGAAAAAAAGGCATAAGCCTTCATTGAACTTACCCTCATATGCCAGACCCTCTGTAGAAGGCACAATTAAAAGCTCAGAGCCAATGGAAATGCTTGATTCCGAAAATATAACATCATGCTCTAGAAACCCAGTACAAGACTACAGCCCGAGGGAATCGAACTTTGGCCTTTTTGACCAAACCATGAAAGGAATCAGCTCTCTCCCTGAAGGAAGTGTCTTACAAAAACTGTTTAATAAAGCAAATGAATCCACAGAAGCAGCATTAAAACAAGTCATGTCATTCATAGAAATAGGAAAAGGTGAAAATCCGAGAGTATTTCATTATGAAACTCTAAAACCAGTTGAGCCAAACCAAATTCACACAACTGTATCTCCACTCAAAATATGTTTAGCTGCAGAAAATATTGTCAGTACTGTGCTATCAAGCTATGGTTTTCCAAGTCAACCATGCATTAATGAAAACATGGAAACAATGAAACCATTTTTCATATCAAAGCAAAACTCTGTGTCTATAATATCCGGACAAAAGAATGAGGAAAAAAGTCTGCTTAGAATGTGTGATAAAAAAAACAGCTGTATACCTGAAGAAGAAAATAAAAAACCTAAAGCCAGTAGAGGAGATTTTTCTTTATTGCAAAAATGGGAAAGTAAGAGATACACAAAGATAAAGACCCTGAAGGAAGTTAAAGTCATCACTTTTGCTGATCACGAGCTGGGTCCAAATGAAATTCATTTGGTAGCAAGACATATCACCACATCTGTGGTCACATATTTCAAGAACTTTGAAACTAGAGGTAAGCAAGAAACAACCTACTTTA
Organism: Panthera pardus; assembly: GCF_024362965.1. Taxonomy (NCBI): domain Eukaryota; kingdom Metazoa; phylum Chordata; class Mammalia; order Carnivora; family Felidae; genus Panthera; species Panthera pardus. The sequence goes on along the minus strand of NW_026526655.1, from coordinate 48,296,886 downwards.
AAAGTTGGTATAATTCAGAAAAAAATAGATATGTATAAAAGCTCTTCTATCCAAGAAGCTGCATTTATTGTTTTTCTAAAAATAGCCTTGGAGGTGGAGTATTTAATTACTTCTTAATATATCAGGATACCAAAAAAAAAAAAAAAAAGAAAAAAGAAAAAAAGTTTAACATACACCTGGCTTGAATCTGAACAAGTAAGTCTATTGCTGTTTTCCATATATGCAGATGAGAAAAAAATGGGATTATTTTAAAGGAAGGGATTTGGGTTGATTATGAGATACAAGTTCCAAAGCGTTTTTAAAGTTGTTTTTTGTGTGTTTTTTTTTGCATGACTTCTTTTTTTTTTTTTTTTTCAACGTTTTTTATTTATTTTTGGGACAGAGAGAGACAGAGCATGAACGGGGGAGGGGCAGAGAGAGAGGGAGACACAGAATCAGAAACAGGCTCCAGGCTCCGAGCCATCAGCCCAGAGCCTGACGCGGGGCTCGAACTCACGGACCGCGAGATCGTGACCTGGCTGAAGTCGGACGCTCAACCGACTGCGCCACCCAGGCGCCCCAGCATGACTTCTTTATACCCATACCAAATACACAGTTAATTGATTGAAGGTTAGCAATTTCTCTTTCCAAGGTGTACAGTTGAATTCTTTGCCATTATTAGTCATTATTTATAAGGACAGAGGTATTACCAATCTTGTTTTGTTTGTATTCCACTATTCTTACAATCCTTAAAGTCTAAACATATGTTCACAAAGTTATTTTCACTTCTTTTCTAAGAGGTTAAATCATATGTAATAGCCATTTTTGCATCTCAAAACCTATTGATTATTGGAAATTTCATAAAATTTAATATAATAATACTAAAATGTCCCTGAACTGGATCAATAATTGCAATAATTAGTTGCTATAATATCAGTTCATATACATCACTTGCCAATCATTTTAATAGGAGAACACATACTACCAGTCCTACCCACCTGCATAGGGAGATCATTTCTCATCCTTAAAACTGAAATTCTTTTTTTTTAATTTTTTTAAAACATTTTTTACTTATTTTTGAGAGACAGAGAGAGAGTGCAAACAGGGGAGGGGCAGAGAAAAAGGGAGACACAGAATCCAAAGCAGGCTCCAGGTTCTGAGCTGTCAGCACTGAGCCCAACGTGGGGCTCAAACCCATGAACCATAAGATCATGACCTGAGCCAAAGTCGGTCACTTAACTGACAAAGCCACCCAGGTGCCCCAAAACTGGCATTCTTTCAAGATGGATAGTTGTGTGTCTGCAATTTCAAGCTCATAAACAGACTTTCTCCAAACATAGCCTAACTAAATTTAGAGACTAATAAAGGGGGAAAAAAAAGAGAGAAGATTCATGAATTCATCCCATTGGTATTTGTCCCTTTCTATCAAATCTATTCTCTATTTCCAGACATGTTCAAGGCCTTCCAGTGATTTTACTCCTGCTCCTTCTTCTCCTTAGAATACTCTTTTTCCTCATTCCCTTCATCTCAATATGACCAAATCCTGTCTAGCAGTCAAAGCCAGGCTTAAAGCTTCCATCTCCACAGAGTGTTGCCTGACTTTACATGCAGATATATAATAGATGATTACATCTGGAGGATATTTTGAGGAAATAATAGTGTGTTTTTCTGGCTGCCACTTCCAAGAAGCTGGCCATCCTAAGTAGGTATATGATTTTCAATAAATACTCTGTTGAATAGAAAAAAGAGTAGAGTTATGACAAACTATAATCGAGGGGTTACAGTTCTGCTGACACTGCAACCTATCCCCAGCCTTCCTAGCACATTTTCATTTCAATCAAGTCATTATTGCATCACATCCTAAAAGTAATGAATAGCCTAACATTAAATGTTTTCACAAAAAAAATTAATTACATGAGCTCTCTAGAGATCACTGGAGACATGATAGATTATAACATTAAACTTGGAAATCATTTCTCTGTATGATTTGCAGCTTCTTAGAGCCCCTACCCATTTAAGCAAGACAGATATCGGCACTTGACTTGGAGACTTGAATTCTTTAGGATTATTTTCTCAATTTTTTGGCTAAAATTAAGATTCTACAGGTGAGGAAAAAAAAAGATTCTACATGTGGGAAATAAATATATGAAAAAAAATCCAATATCTTTCTTGATTATGTTTTTCATTTTCTTTAGTGAGATATTCCATAGGTGAAATTTATATGTAAATAATTTCCAATATATTGAATTTTATATATTTCTCTTCATGTGTGCTAAAAATGATCAGGTTTTTTTTTTTTCAGTTTCCAGTGAGGAGAAATCTATTATTTCTACATTATCAAGGAAAAAATGTGAATCACAACAGCCTCTAAGAAGTATATACAATGATTCTTCACTTAATCAATTTTGTGAACATCTTACTGAGTCTGTCATTTGCCATTTAACTTCAAGCATTTCTGGTAACACCAAAGATAGTAGAGAAAAAGAGAAAGCATTGGAAAGCCAAAATGCAACATTTAACAAGATTATTTCAATTGATTCTCAAATGTTTGAGAGTAGGTCAATTTCTATTGGAGAACTTGCTTTAAGTATTTCTGAAATCATTACCGAAATCCTCTTTAACAGTAACATTATAGAGGTTGACATTGCACAACAAATGTGTCCTTTAAAAACAAAGTACATTTACTGCCCAGGAGTAGCTGCTGATGACTTTGATAATCTCTTTCAGGATCTTTTAACAGGAGTAATTCATGTAATGTCCAGAGAAACAGGAAAAAACCATCATCTTGAAAGCAATGGAAGAAAAAAATCATTTTCCGTGCTTAGGAAAAATAGTGTGCCCATTTGCAATGAAACAAATACCATGGAAAGACAGAAAGGATCCAGAAATTGTGAAGCATCTACTTACCAAATAGATCATCTCCTTCAAAAAAAGAAATTAAATTATCTGGCATGTAAGTTAGACAATCTGGTTGGTAGTCTAAAAACTTGTGAATCCAAAGAAGTAGTCAATAAAGTTTTTAATATTGTTTTAGATTTATTTTCACCAGATGAATATCCAGGTGAGGCCATGAATTCTAATAAAAAAGCAGGAACATTTTTCTCATCCTCAAATGAGCAGCAAACTAATAGCATACTTGGAAATAACTTTGGCCTCACTCCCAAATCAGTTTTTCTTCTCAATGTCGTGTGTGAGAAACTTATCAGAACACTTTTGGAAAAATGCACAAGCACTGTTTTTCTTGATAATAGCCCTCTTTCTGATGAAATATCAGCAGAAGAATGTAAACTTTTAAAAATACTGCAAAGTGTAGAAGACAAAGAATTTGATTATTGTAAGGGAGCAATGGACTGTGAACAATTTCAAGGAGATTATATGTCAGACTATTTGGAAAATCTGGCAGAAATGGATCAAGATTTATTATCATCAGACTCTATGCTTACTATTATTTCCCACAGCTTGGTTAAATCATTGATGGACAAACTATGTCACAGTACACAACTCCCCCAAAGCCCACCTTTTGCAAACAAGCATTTGAGGCACACAGGAAGAGAAATACAGTCTAGTTTCATAAATGCACAAAGGCCAGAATTAACAGAATTAGGACAAGGTAAAGCCTTTTTAGGATTCATGAATTATGAAGGTAATGCTTTGACAGGATCCCTGAATAATCTCAGAGGGTTTAGCCCCCAAAAGCAATCACCATTTGGCAAGAAATGTTCAGTAAATTCCACTTCTGTGTCCCCTCTCAAAAGACAGGGAACAAAGGATATGGATTCAATACCCATCCATAATAAGCTTTATCCAGGAGATATAAATATCGGTGTGTATTCAGCCACATTTTTGGAGGAGATAATTTCAGAACTGTTTTTTAATCTCTCTACTTCACTGTGGGGAAAAAATGAAAACATCACCGAGGGCCGGCTCAATGAGATGAATACATTATTTGTCAATGGTGTAGTAAATAAGTTTAATAACGCACAAGTCACTGTCTTACGGGATGTTGAAGAAAGGCTGTGTTTTCCACCAATCCATAAAGAAACGATTAGTAGAATTGTTGACTCAGTTTATTATGATGTTTTACAGCAATATAAATTGAAAGTGACTTGTGATGATAATCTGGCATGTGACAATACCTCAATAGCAGAACAAATAACTAATAACATATTGTTGGAGATTTTAGACTACCAACTCCCATCTTGCTTCAGAGAAAAGCTCATACCAAATTCATATTACCCTCTCCAAGCTGAAATTATATTGCAGAAACTTCAAAATAACTTGAGAAAATTTACTTCCCAGTTCAGGTCTTCAACAGGCTACAGCACCATGTTGTCACATTCATTTTTAGAAGACATCATCAGAAGACTTTTATCTCAACTGATTCCTTCACCCAACAAGACCTCCCCTTTGGGAAACAAATATTTCATGAGTTCAGGTTTCAATGAAATGTCTACCTGTATAATAAATAAGGTTATGTCAGCCATTTCAAAACATAAAATTTGGTTCACTATATATGATAATCAGTATCTATGTAGCGGAAAAAACCTCCCGAAGATGGTGGATACCGTTTATCACAATATTATGCAAATGTCTGATTCTCTTGTTTCAATACAGAAAAGTATAGCCAGCCGAAGCCCAATTATGATTGACCGAATAGCCAGTTTTATTATCCAAGAGATTATTGAAAATCATCTTCAGCCATTTTTGTGTGGAGAAGGTTTACCTCGTCCAAAGACTCCATTGGATGCCGTATCAAATATGGTTAAACAGGTTCTCAATGAAGTTATAGAGTCACAGAGACCCCACACGTCATCACCCTCAGGTATTTATCCTGATACATTTGTAGAGGCAATTGTTGCCAGACTTTTATCAAAGATTTTCAGTCCAAAGCATAACACTAAAATTGAACTAGAAAATATGACCCAAAAAATAGTAAACTCAATAAATAACCATTTTAACAAAGCTAAAATTCACATTCTATATGATGGCAAAGAACAGTCTTACACCTCTGCAGATACAGATATTGTGGATAAACTTGTCACCTCGATTTATAGAAATGTTTTAAAACAGCATGGGCTAGACCCTGAGGTTGATAAAGAGTCTGAAGACAGTGATATTTTTGTGGAAAATATTACAAAGTTAATTGTAGCAGCTATTTCAGATTACCTTCTTCATCCTCTATTTTCTGGGGATGTGTCATCATATTCCTCTTCTATTTCAATGGCTGAGAATATTGTTCAGGACACTCTTGGTAACATCAGTAAATCTACCAAGACAAGTCAGAATTTATCTCCATATAACACCTTGCTGCCATACACGTTTTTGGAAGACATGGTAAGAGTACTATTATCTAGAATCTTTCCTCCTGCATCTAGCATTGTTCCAGATAGAGAAAGCCCAAAAGACAGATTAAGAATGAATTTCAACGAAATTGCTTCAGAGATAATCAGTGATATTAGGATGAAAATTTCCCAACATGAAATTCGGTTTTCAAAAAATGAAGAAGAAACCAAGTTTGTTTATTCCGAAGATGATGTTCAGCATCTCGTGGACTCAGTATTCAAAAATATTTTGCAAAACTCTGAGTCTCAAGAATTAGTTGAGCAAAATATCACAAGCAGTAATGATGTTCTTATTGATAGAATAGCAGGTTTTATCATTAAACATATCTGTCAACAACATCTTCAGCCATTTGAGGATGGAAAGTTATTACCTTCTTCATCATATAAATATTTTGATGATGAGAGAAAACAGTGGTTTTATGCCAGTGTTTATTCCTCAACTTTCTTGGAAGATGTAGTCTCTGGGGTTTTAAGCAAAATATTCCACAGGGTGTTAGGCATTGTACAAACAACATCAGTAAGGGATTCAGAAGATGAACTGTTTGATAAAGCTGAGAAACTCATCCATTTGATAGCAGAGGAATTCTCAAAAGTTGAAGTTAGCATTCTAGAGAATGCTGAGGAACAACTGTGTTTGCCTCCAGTGGAGAGAGATGCAGTCAAGAACATTATTGATATGGCATACAGCAAACTTCTTCAAGAATATGAAATGGAAATAATGTCTCCTAAAGATTTTCTAAATGACACAAAAACATTGGCTGCAAGGATAACTAAAATCATCCTTGCTGAAACTTTTGATTTCCAAATTCATCCACACCTCATAGGAAAGATTCCTTTTAAGTCACACTCCAAACTCAATACTAATGTTTTAATAAAAAGACTTCAGTGTAACATTACCAAATCAAAATTTCAAAGGCAGGCATCAACAATATATACTACCATGTTATCACATACTCATTTGGAAAAAATTGTCACTCAGCTTATATCTCAGATGACTCCATTGGCCTCCATGACAGAACACCCAGATACTTCTCAATCAGACTTAAATAATACAGTCACAAAACTGATAAATGAAATTATGTCAATAATTTCAAAACATGCAATATGTATTATTAAACATGGGAATGAAAAACAAAGTATGATTTCAGAAAAAGATATCCAGTCTATGGTTGATTCCATTTATGCTGATCTTTCATGTTCAAATCTATACCAATCCCTTACAAGAGATAAAAAAGGTATAAGTAATATAACTGTTTCAAAAATAGCAAGTTTTATAATAAAAGAAATCTTTAACCACCATCTTCAGTCATTTTTATCTGAAGATAAAACTCTTGTTTCAGCTGCAGTTGATCAAACATATAAACAGAAAGCAATAGATCCTAAAAAAAGAGAGTTATCTTTCATTGTGAACTCGGCTGTGTTTTGGGAGGAGGTAATTTCTGAGCTTTTATGTAAACTCCTTTATGCATTCTCACACAATTTCTTGGCTGCTGAAAACCCAGATACAGTAAAAGCCAAAATTACTGGTATTGTTACAACATTAGTAAATTCGATTGTTCTGGAGTTTACCACATCAGAGATTTTAGTTGCAGATAACTTTGATGATGACATGTGTTTTTCAGAAGGATATAAAGAAATTGTTAAAAACACAGTCAACCTAATTTATGAAAAAATTTTAGATGATTATAAATCTCTGATGCAAGTATACAGGGCTGTACAAAGTGACACTATTTGTTTTGGGAGAAAAATATATCATTTGCTATTGGAGGAAATTTATGATTATCAGGTGCAGTCATTAGTTTCAGGAGAATTAGTGTCTTCTTCCTATTCTTCCCCTCAAGCTGATAATATCATCAGAAATGTGCTCAATGTCATCACAAAGGATAGCCATACCTTGCCATCATGTATTACTGTGTTGCCTCGTTCTCTTTTGGAAGATGTGATTTACAAGCTGCTAGTGCATATCTTCCCTTCAACTGACACTGAAAGTGAACTAAAAGAGGAAGAAGTTACATCCGATGGTGAGTTTGTAGATGCAACTTCGAAACTGACAGACGAAATTATCAAAGAAATTTCTGAACATGAGATTCGCCTTGCCACAGCAGAGGAGAATGCAGAAAGTATGCAATTAGAAGTGATTGAGAGTATGGTTGACTCTATATGTAATAATATTTTGAAGAAATCTGAATTTCAAGCTGAAGTACAGAAAGGTACAGACAAAAAAGGAGGCTCATTCCTCAGTAAAATAGCTGGATTCATCATGAAAGAAATCGTGGATCATCATCTGCATCCATTTTTACATGGTGAAGAACCATCTTCCAGTGACTTCTCTGATTATGAGCATGTGTCTGTACTTAGTAAACCTGATAAAGAAAAGACACAGCCTGCTCTTTATTCAGCTACATTTTTGGAAGATGTAATCGTTGAGCTTGTTCATAAATTTTATTCTCTTCCAAGTATTACTAAAGATTCTAAGAAAAAAGAAATGGTAGAGCCAGACCTTGTGGGCTTAGCTATAAAATTTGCAAACTCTCTGATAGGAGAATTTAGGAAAAGTGAAATTAAAGTTCTACCAAATGCTGAAGAAACGCTTTCTTTTCCACCAATTCATAAAGAAACAGTTGACAAAATATCCAATTTTGTGTATGATCAGTTCATAGGAAAGTATGGATCTAGTGATATTCAGAAGGTTGATAAAAGTAACATTGTCATAAAAATGATTGCCACTTTAGCTCAGAAGGCAATCTCTGCTTTTAAGATTCAACCACTTTTTTCAGGAGACTGGTCTTCCACCTTCTTTTCATTTCTAAATCCAGATAACATCACCCAAAGGGTTCAGCATTTACCGCAGCAAACCTCTACACAGATAAACAAATGCTTAAAAGGGAATGAACTTGCTTTACCAAAACATTCATGTAAACACAGTTTTGCAACCATAGACGAGAAAAACATGCTGGACACTTTGGAAATAGACAGAGGTACAATAAGTAGAAAGAAAAGACTCAAAACTGAAGAGACCTCAATGAAAAAAGGTGACATCCAAGATCCAATAGTTCCCTCTGCAACTAGAATTATGAAAAGCAACATAGTTAACCTGTTATCAGGGTCAGCTGAAAGTGTGGCAAACAAAAAGAAAGAGACAGAAAATAAAATGGAAACTTCCATTAAAAACCATGAGAATTTATCAAGAGTTACTTTTCCAACCACCAGTGTGAAAAGTAAAGTTATGCAGGAGCCAGATTTAAAGATAACTCTAAAAAACAATCACATTGAGAAGAAAACCATACCAGTTTCAAAATATAAGAAGAGACAATATAATAATATAAACATACAATTTCCTACTGATGATACAGACTATAAGGAGGAAGTACTTGGACCAAAATTTGAAATAAACATTGAAAAGAAGATTGACTATACAAGAGAAAATACATTTAAAAAAGAAGACAAGCCCTTTCAGTTATCTTTGACATCTGAAGCAAGAAATACAGAGACCACAGCAGAGAATTTTTTGAAAACAGTTACCCAAACGCCAAATAATGAGGATGGAAAAGACTCTCCGTCTCAAACAGATATAAGTGAGAAACAATACTCAGATTATGAGTATGTTCAAAATGTCACTGAAAACATTTATGACAATATCTTAGAAATATGTAATTCTCCAGAATCAGCAAATTATTCAAAACCCCGCAGTGTCCCAAATGATACAACATTGCTTGCAATTCAAGAAGTTGGTGAAGATTTTACACAGTCTGTTTCAACGAAGGATTCATCCCTCTCAATTAACAAAAATCTCCCTGTCAAAGAGAAAGAGAGAAATAAAGAAAGAGAGAGAGAGGAAGAAAGAGAGAAAGAGAAAGAGAGAGAGAGAGGGAAAAAAACAGAAAAAGTGAAGAGTAAGGAGATTAAAAATGAACCCAGTAAATCAGACAGTCCTCACTACCCACCAAAAACTAAACCCGGAATTGCTCCTGCTAAATTTTTAGAAGATGTTATCACTGAAATGGTTAACAAATTGATCTTTTCTTCCTCATCAGAAACACAAACATGTGATAGACATCAAAATGTAAGAGATGATGAAAATCAATCTGAACTTTATGACACAGCTGTGAAACTTATGCACTCACTGTTAAAGGAATTTTCAGATGCTCAAATTAAGGTATTTAGGCCACATAAGGGAAATCAGTTTTTTCCACCTGTAGATAAATTGTCATCAGTTCCTAAAGCACTTCTTTGGCATAAAGAATCAACTACAGATGAAACATCATCCAACATTAAGAAAATAACTGCGGATAGAATGCCACATATGCATAAAGTGACTAGAAAACCCTCATCAAATAAGATATCTTTAGATAAAATACAAGTAATTGATAAAACATTGGTTGACAAAGTTGTTCATTCTTCTGTATGCAATATTTTGAAGGAATATGGATCTCAGGATTCCATTTGTAAAAATATAAAGAGTAATGGGGAAAATTTAGCAAGAAGACTAGCCAGTACAGTGATAAATGAAATTTTTCAACATCAACTTGATTTCATATTTTGTGATGAAGTTCCAGCTTCAGCATGTTTGCCTCTGGAATCTAAAGATGTCAAAAACATCCGAAAGGTGGCACAAACAGCCAGCAAAGAATGTCAAACATTATCACCATATACCATCCTGCTGCCTCACAAATTTTTGGAAAATGTGATTTTTGCTCTTTTATCCAAAATTTTGTTAACAGAATCCAACACTGAAGTAGAAACATCTGAGTACAGTTGGTTCACAGAATTGGACTTCCTTCAAATGAATTTATTAAATACAGTTACAACAGCAATCTCCAATGATAAAGATATGACTATACAATATGTGGAATCCTTGCATCCCAATGATGATGAAATTATTCAATTAGTGATTCATTCTATTTATAATAACCTCTTATCACAGTTTGGATCACAAGAGATTATACAAAACTGTGTAGCCAGTGGATGCAGAATCCTTTCAGAAACCATAGTTGACTTAGTTATGCGAGAAGTGGCTGGCAATCAATTGCAAAACTATTTTTCTGGAGAGCTAACTCCACATCAGTGTGCAGAAGTTGACTGTGTTGTTGAAAATATTCTTAAAGATGTTATCCAAACTGCTGATGCTCCCCAGTCTCAACCATCACATGTTCATATACTGCCTTATAACATGATAGAAGAAATTGCTGTAAAATTTTTATCAAAGCTTTTATCTGTGTTTCCAAAAGTGGATAAGGAAAGAACCAAATCTCTAGAAACTGACATGCAAAAAATAAGCTCAAAAATAATAAATTCAATACAAGAATTTATCTCCAAAAGTAAGATTAAACTTGCACCACCAGCCAAGGAATTGCCTACTGTACCTTTAGCTAACAACGAAACTATTGAAAAGGTAGTTAATTCTGTTTACACCAGTGTTTTAAAGCACTCTGGCTCACACGCTTCTATGTTTAAGGATTTAATGGGTAAGAGCAATGTCCTCTCTGATGTAATAGGTTTTTTAATGGTGAAGGAAATTTCCAATTCTGAATTTCAACCTCAAGTAGAGGACAAAGCATCAAGTTCAGAATTAGTTCTGGAAGCTGTCAAAATTATGGAAAAAGTGGTCAAAATTGTTGATGAATTTAAGTCCCAGGAAAAGTCTTCATCCAAAAAAGAGTCTATGTTAGATGCCAGGTTTTTAGAGGAAGCACTGGCCTTGTTCTTGGCTAAAATAGTAAAGTTGCCAAGTGCCTCAGGCAAAGATGCAAAAAATTTATCAAAGCCTGAGTTAAATAAAATTGCATCTCAACTGACAAAATCAGTGACAGCTGAAATTTCCCAAAGTAACATTAATCTTGTTGCTGCTGATCCTGAAGGACACTTTTTAAATCCAGAAAGCATAGAAATGATTTCTCAGGTTATTGATTCTGTATACAGTAAAGTACTGCAACAATCTGGAACCCATAAAGAACTCTATGATGATATAAAAGGTACAAACACTGTTTTCTCTAAAAGCGTGGCTGGTTTAATTATTAATGGAGTTTCACAGTTTCCATTAGATACAGTTAGCACAAAGAATTCAAATGCTAATCTCTCTGGAAATCTAGATGTTAATAAAATTATTCAAAAGGCCCAAGAGCATGTGGCTATTGATACACTCCCTGAGTTAGAGGAAGAAGAGCCATATCAAGATTCAAATGAGAATTTTCCAATTAAAATAGTTCCACACGTTGGGAGTAAAGCAATCAAAATAGATCCAGAAATTATCTCAGAACACTTAGCAGTACTTTCTGTAAAAACCCAACCTCTTGAGAAACTCAAAATGGAGTGTTTGAGAAAAACTGGACATAGCATAACAGAACTGAGAAAAGCATCAATAAGCGGGAGAAGCTACTCCTTACCAGACACATCTAATGTAGGAAAGATACAGAGAGAAAGACGTATCTCATTGAATCAGGTGGGACGACTGGATGTAAAACCCTTCGAGGTAAGTGCAAAAGCAATAGCAAAACCATAAGTGAATAGTGATTGTCCTGTGATTTCCTTCCTCCAACAGGTATATGGGAATGCACTTTTTGTTGTTATTCCATGCCCAACAGGAAAACTGGTTGCACAGGTTCATTCCTTTAGTCACATGATTTACAGGGACTTGCCATGTCAGTTCAGTGGATCACTCTAAAAGTCTCAGGCTAGTTTTCCTAAGGAAATCAGTTTCAACTGGCATTTTTAAAGAACAGAAATACAGGGAAATGCCCTTAACAGTAAAATAAGGATGACTGAAATTATAATCTTCATTTGCAGATTCAGAGGAAACACAGTCTCCTATAGTTCCTGTTATTTTTTGTGGATATCTACATTCTTTATTGTGGATAGCTAAAGCAGTTTTTAAAGGCCAGTTAAAGAATATCAGGATATATGAGGTTTCAAAAACTATCTAAAATAGTTTTAATTTCTCAAACTTACGACTCTATAACAGTGGTACTCTTTACTTTTAGCAACGCTCACTAACAAACATTACATTACAAATGCTAGATTATACTTGTTTGTTATCATTTTATTTTAATTAGCCTTCCTCGATTTTTTCTATATCCTCTATAAGTGCCCAGTTTCCTCTTCTGTCCATATTTGAGACCCAGTTGCCCTAATGCTGCCATTTTGATAAACTGGACCTAGCTCTGCCCTAAATTAGCTACACACTAGGGCATCAAACATGTTATTTGATTATGTGATTAAATATATTATTTGATTAAAGTCCTAAGGACTTTAAAATGTCAAAATGATGTCCTTGTTACATGGAAACTATAGCACTGAGGACAAAGGAATTGTCTGGCCTATAGAGTTACACTGATCTACACGTTTTGATTTTTGTCAATCCCCTTAAATTGATGGTGTTCACTCATCAGAAGACTGGGTATGCTTAGGGATATAATCTGTGGCCTGGAAAATGAGCAAAGTTTGATAGAACCCTTCTCCCTGGAGCATAAACTTGAGGTGAATGTTTTGCCAGTACTATCCTGTAAGGCACTGAATTCCATCTTAGGGTTGGTAAGTATGTTAATTAGTGCTTTATATTTTCATACTCAAATACTGAGATCACCATGGGCTGAGGCACTAATTTAATCTCCTTTGCCCTAAATTTTCTGGACCAGATGACCGTTCCTTCCAGCTCTAAGATTTACTCTTCCATATGTGTTCTCATCACTGTATTAGCATATTGCTTAGCAGTCTTCATTTATATATAAGTAATCCCTTGGGGTAAGATTTGTATGAACAGACTGTAAACTAACATTACTCAAAATCTGTTTTTAATTATCTGTAGAATTGTCTGTCACAAATCTTACTCTTAGTTAATGCCTCTCTTTACTTAAGTCATTTATAGACCACACACAGTGGGAAAGAGAATATTTAAGCCAAAAAAATTACCCCTGTCCTTTTAAGGGGAAGAAAAGCCATCCTAAAAAAATTTTTTTTAAAGCAGATACATAGAACTTTATCAAGACATATTATTTGCACGAATCTGGGTTCCAATACTATATATCTTTAGCAAAGGGACACAAAAGAGACAAAAGAACAATAGATTAGTTCAAAGAATCTAAACATTTGTTGGCTCCATGTCAGTACTTTGTTTTCTGTTTTGAGTACTATAAATTCCCAACACACTAGGAATATACATATCAAACTATATATAATAACAAATTCCAAAGCCATATGGAATTATTTTTGATTTCTAAACCACTAGTTCCCTCTACTAACACAGAAAATCAAAATTGATTGTGTTTTATCTTCTTGAAAAAGCTGTTTCTATATTTTGTTTCCACAGAAGATATTTTTTTAGGGCATCATTATCTGAAAAACTGGATCACAGTGTTACAAAGGGATGTTGAAGTCTAAGATTACTAACTCAGTTTGGAGGTTCTGTGGCATCATCAAAGGCTACAGAAATTAGAGAAATTCTGTTATTTAATTATCATTGTCTTTTCTTTGATCTGTCCTTAAACATTGAAAATGGAAAGTTTTCCATTGACTTGACTTGGGAGGGTAAGAAAAACATTAAGAGTTATGTTGTGAAGATTCTTTTGGAAAATATAACCAGGATCAGGAGTGGAAGAACAGGGATTGAGGAGTCAAAGGCCTTCACAAGTTTGGTTATTCATCGTTTTAAAAAGCCAATATCAGACAATACCTTGCTTTTTTATTACAAATATGTACATTTGGATTCTCTATGACTGCCTATGTAGAATTTTAGAAAAGTGGATTATAGTGTCTACTTCTGTCCCCAAACTTTCAAAGTCAATGAAAAAACAAAAAGTAAATTATGATGCAACAAAATATAAAATTTAAGCTAAATAAATAAATAAATAGAAGGAAAGAAAGAAAAAGAAAAAGACTAGAAGGAAACCTATGTTAGACCTTCCTCTACACTTAGGAGTAAATTCTGGCAGATTAATATGATCTCTGGAATATTAAAAAAAATGCTAGATACTGACAAACATTTTTTATAACTTTCATTTGTTTCTTCTTTATACGAGTAGTGGCATTGAAAGATAATACTACTTAAATTGAAACTATAAATCATATTAAAATAGCTATATTACAATAGAACCACAGAAAGAGTGAATGAAGCATTGGTTTTTAATATTCATTGTACCTTCAATTCCAGGCTGTTTGCAGAAATTCATTTCAGAATATAAGAAAGCCTGATATCACCAAGGTAGAGCTTTTAAAGGATGTTCAGACCAAAAAAGATCTTATCATTCGGTTAGTAGCTCATGATATTGATCAAGAAGATTCAGAAACTATCATAGAAGAGGGACTAATGTCTGAAGATGAAGTTGTTTTAAGAGAGGTTGTAAAAGAAGAATACTTCAGAGAGCAATTTGAAGACCAAGTGAAAGAAGCCATGAAGCCAGTAGAAAGCAAAGTTGTTTCTCCCAAGCCAACACTAAGCACAAACACCCTGAAAAATTTTTTTTCTTTAAGAAAATGTTGTCAGTCCACATCCAGTGCAAATATTGAAAGTACTGAAGGAACCTCAAATCATATAATAGAACTTAAGGGGAGAAAAGTTAAAAGAACCATTGCTGAGTTTGACATGGCCACGTGCTCAACAGCCGTGACTGAAACAGACTCTTGGAAGAAAAAGCCACAGAGTAAGGTGAATGAGAAACATAACTGTCAGTGACCAGATATTTACGCAAAGAATAGAGATCTTCAGATATTCTGTCCATGAATGTATCTTAATTAGGCAGTAAAGAATACTTACATGGTTCCAGTCTCTTCCCAAGCCTGGTATTAATTACAGTATAACAGAATTATTAACAGATGAAACCATGAAACTCAACTGAGGGAAAGCAGATAATTGAAAGAGACCTAGATTAGTTAGAAGCCCAAGGAGAACAGAAAATGAAAACCACTGAAAAGAAATGCAAGCTACTTATTTAAATATATCATTTAATCGATTCCAGTCCTTTTTGTTATTTTGGCTGGTAAATAACAGCCAAAATTGAACATTTTGTGTAAGAAGACTTACACAAGTAGGATAGAACTAGATTGGGTCAACATAGGAGGAAGTGAAAAAAAGATCCATACAAATTCAAATTGTCTGGGTTTGATTCCTGACTCTCCTTTAATAGCTATGTTTCCTTTGGGCAAGCTACATAGCCAACTTTTTTCTTAAAAGTTACTTAGCCAACATGCCCAAAATAAACAGGCTAATCAAAATATTTTAAGTATCATCCTTGTAATCAGCCCATAAACTCCACCATTATCATGGGGTATAGCTCTTGTCCCTGGTATCATAACTCTGAAATGACAGCCTCAACTTCAGTGATCATAGGGGGTTGGCCATGTCCAAAAATTAGTACCAAAACATGTTTTTGTAAACTTTGTATGATTTGGGATTTCCTGGTGAGACAACTCTATTGATTATCCAATTAACATGATTCATGTGTAAATATAGAAGCTGAGATGAGCCAGAGAAAAAGAAAAGAAATACAACTGTGTTCAATTC
The DNA here is from genome assembly GCF_024362965.1 of Panthera pardus. Classification (NCBI taxonomy): domain Eukaryota; kingdom Metazoa; phylum Chordata; class Mammalia; order Carnivora; family Felidae; genus Panthera; species Panthera pardus. Next base: position 48,281,073 of record NW_026526655.1, on the reverse strand, counting down.
AGAAGCTTAACAAGTAAATTATCTTCACACAAATTTTGATCTATTTGTTGGGAAGCTATGTGTGATTTCATGACCAGATGCAGTCTGCAGAATAGTTTTCTTGAGCCTCATATTCAGAAATGCTGGCTTTATAGGTAGCCAAAGAAATGTTATAGCATATAGGATAATTGTATATAGCAAATGTATAGCAAATTGTATATAGCGAAATTCAAAATGGATTATATGAACAATAATCTCAATATTCGTTTTTGAGATTTTAAGAAAAATTACAATAATATTCTCGTAAAAAATATGGTCATGAAATCACACATGACTTCCCAACAAATAGATCAGAGTACATGTTAAGATAATTGATCTGAAAAGCATCTGAATTGAACAGAGTTATGTCTCTTTTCTTTTCCTTTTTGAAGTTGGTAAGGTATGATTTAAAATATTTGTAAAGTGCAGAAATGGAAAACTATATTCTTCAAACAATCTGAAATTTAAAATCTATTCAAACTCCCATATTATAATGGATCATCCTCACTAAGTCATTCCCCAAAAAATACATATTGGAAAGAGATCTTTTAATGAGAATCATGGGGTTCATCCATCTTTTAAGTGATTTCTAGATATTTTTTTCATTGTAGTGTAGACTAGAGTTTAAAATATGCCAATAAGGTGAGAAAGTACATGTCAATCTCTATGGGACAAATGGTTTTCACTTTTCCAGAAAGAAGAAAGGAATCTTACTACTGAACCAACACATCACTTCATACACAGAATTATGAGTTCATCTTCATATAACCTAGAAGATCTGATTTCATCTTCCAGGTATGTGAAATTTAAGCAATATAAAAACAGAAGTTTGAGATGAAAGTATTACTTATTGGAAGAATGAGGCCCCTGGTAAAACTATGGTTGGGCAGTATTCAGCCTTAGACTTTCCTTCATTCCTTCATATTCTTCCCACCTATAGCCTCCCACTGTGAAGACTTCCTGAGGCATTCCCCCTTCTACCTGATCCCTAATTTATAGTTACCTGGTTTGTACATTTTTTTTCTTGTATAGCAGTATTTTGGATCAAGAATTTTCATATATATATATATTATATATTATATATATATATAATATATAATATATATAATATATATATATATATATTTTTTTTACCCTGGGAGACAGGCATAACAGTATCTGCACTATGAGCCCAAAGGGTTCCTGTTCAACTCTCTTCATGAATTAAATGTTCCAGTGTATATAACTGCCTGTAGGAATGATTCAAAGATGAAATGGAGCAGTGTAAGGTAGACGGTTCATAGATGAACTCTAAAAAACAATGGAGTTTGATGTAGTCCTCTAAGGATAGAAAGCATTTACATGAAAAGACAATTCAGGTTTGGACTACTATAGAGGCAAAGTCTGAGTAATTATAGAGGACATATATATATGTCATATATATCTATATATATGTCTATATATCTATATATATATGTCTCATATATATATAGAGAGAGGACATATAGCAATTATAGAGGACAGAGAAAAGTATACTGTAGATTTGAAATCTAATAACTGTATCTAGAAGAGCTCAAATTTCTTCAACATTGTTCTTAAGTTTATAAGACTATAGGAGATGCAATAGGTATAAGAAGAAAAACTTGCCTGGTTACAGTTCTTTCCACATACCATAAAGGAACTGTTTATTTTCAACACTGACACTATTTTTGTGACATCTATTCCTGGCCCATCATTGCCTCTTTTTCCTGCATAATGGTTGTTTTAAAATACACTAATAATGCAGGCACCTCTCTACTGTTTATTTTAATGATGAAGACAGAAGGCACAGATAACATCAAATAAATGTAAATTTAGAGCAAGATGGCAGACCAAGAAACTGCAGTCCCTTATTTCCTCAGGAAGACAAACAAAAACAACTACATACTGATAAAACAACTTTATACGAGCTCTGACAAGTCAAATATCTGCAGCAACCAAGTGAATGTCTCATCAAGGAAAAGGCATATTCAAACCAGTAGGAAATTCCACAGATTTTTCTTTGCCTTTGCCCAATCCTCTCTGCAATGTGACAAGACACAGTTGGGAAGAAATGGCTCAATTCTCAGTTCCCTCCCTTGGGTTGGAAACAGCAGACTGGAACTTGTTTGCATTGTTCTGGCCTACCTGTCGGGTACCCGAGGGAATGTTTCTGTCTCACCTAAATAGACTGAGACAGTGGCACAGTTTGGATCCATGCCTGAAATCACAGAAGGCAGCTGATGGGTGCCACAGTGCATGAAAATCACAGGGGACTGCAGATGCACCTGAGAGTAAGAGCTTACAGGCAGGGGGATGTAATGAATATTAAAGGCCCTGAGAAGAAGCATGATGGGAAGCATTCTTGGAAAATAAAATGTTTAAAAGCAGATCAGACAGAGGGAGTCTTTGAAGTTCAGCTGAGAAGATGGCAGATTAGGAGGAACCTAAGCTCATCTTGTCCCATGGATACAACTAGATAACACCCATGCCAGCCATAATTAAACCAGGAAGACTGGTACAAGAAACTCCACAACTAAAGGCAAGGAAGAGGCCTCATCAATAAGGTAGAAAGGGTAAAAACATGGTGTGCGAACAAAACAGACCATGGGCTTCTGTGATAGGGAGGGAACTGGTGGCACCTAGAAGGGCAGAATACAGACTTTCACACAGGGAAGCCAACAAATGAGAAGAATGAACCTCTGTAATATTTGCCTTTGAGACTAAGAGGAGTCAAATTTCATGAGTTCTTAAAACTAGCAGGACTTAAAGTCTGGAATTTTAAAAATCAGCAGGCTTGGCTATGATAGAGCTCAGAAGGTGTTAGGAAGTGGCATCCTTGCCCTAAAAGAGACAGCTTGACAAACAGCCCATGCAGATACAGCATAGAACCAGCATTTTGAAAAATTCAGGGGGCAGACAGGGGAGAGAATGATCTGCTCTTGTCAGAGCACAGCCCAGAGACACAAGGATCTTGGGTAGGCCCCTTCAGGAACAAAGGAGCTAGCAGGTGCCATTTCCCTCCCCTTCCCCCCAGCATAAACAAGGGCCACCTTCAGGAAACAACACAGCAGTTCTTACCTAACTTGCCTGCACCAAGCACCCCCCCCCCATACTTCACCAGATCCACCCTTCCCAGTCATGCTAACCTCAGTCTCAGCACTGCAGACCCCTTCCCCAGAAGACCAGCACAAACCCTGTAAATACCACATTATTTGACCTCTCAAATTTTTCAGGACCTCAGTTGCAGCAGTAGCAGGGGCAGGTCTCATTTTGCAAGCAGACCATTGCACATCTTGCTGCCCACAATAGGCAAAGACAGCCTCCGCAAACAATTGGACTGAAGGAAAAAGAGGCCAAGACTCAATAGCAGAGCACACGCAATACACATAGGAGATACTCCCTGAAGTGCCAGGCCCTGGGGAACAAGGATACTGCACTGCAGGGCACTACAGGACATCTTCTCCATAAGGCTATGATTATTAAAGAGCAAGGAGTGGCTAACTTTTCTAACACATAGAAACAGACCTAGTCACATGTGACAAATTAATGACCTGGAAGACAGAGTAATGGAAATCAAGCTGTCAAAAAGAGAAGAAAGAAAATTACACAAACTGAGAATTATCTCAGGGAACTCAGTCACCGATTACTTGATACTTAAGAAAGTATCAAGTGTAATAACATCTGCATTATAGAGATCTCAGAAGAAGAAAAAGATAAGGGGGCAGAAAATTTATTTGAAGAAATATAGCTGAAAACTTCCCAAATTTGGGGAAAGAAACATATATCCAGATCCAAGAGTCACAGAGATTCCCCCAAAATTCAACCCAAGGAGGTCCATACCAAGACAGAGCAATTAAAATGGCAAAAACTGTGATAAAAACATTTTAAAGCAGCAAAAGAAAAGAAGACAGTTATATACAAGGGGAAACTTCATAATGTTATCAGTGAATTTCTCAGCAGAAACTTTGCAGGCCAGAAGGAAGTGGCATGATATATTCAAAATGCTGATAGGGAAACATCTGCAACCAAGAACACTCTATCCAGCAAGGCTATCATTCAGAATAGAAGGAGGAATGAAGAGTTTCTCAGACAAACAAAAACTAAAGGAACTCATGACCACTAACCCAACCTTACAAGAAATATTAAAAAGGACACCTGGAGTGGAAAGGAAGACAATAAGTGAGACTAGGAAAAGTAAAAAACACAAAAGAAGTAAAAATAAATATTTCTGTAAAAATCAGTCAAGGGATTCAAAAATAAAAGGATATGAAATATGATACCATATATCTAAAACATGGGAGGGAAAGGAGTAAAAATTAGATTTAAACATAAGCCACCATCAACTTAATATAGACTGCTCTATACATAAGATGTCCTATACAAACCTAATGGTAACCATAAATCAAAAACCAGTAATACATATGTAAAGAAAAAAGAGAAGCGTATCCAAGTGTATCACTAATGAAAGCCAACAAACCATAAAAGAGAGCAAAAGAAGAAAGCATCAGAGAAAATATATAGAAACAACCACAAAACAAATAAAAAAGTGGCAATAAATAAGTATCAATAATTACTCTGAATGTAAATGGACTAAATGCTCCAATCAAAACATATAGGGTGTCGGGATGAATTTAAAAATAAGACCCATCTATATGCTGCCTACAAGACACTTCAAAAAAAGACATCAGTAGACTGAAAGTGAGGGGATGGAGAAACACCTGTCATGCAAATGGATGCCAAAAGAAACCTGGGGTAGCAATACTTATAGTTGACAAAGTAGACTTTAAAACAAAGACAACAAGAGACAAAGACATTATAAAATAAGAAAGGCAACAATCCAACAAGAGGATATAACAATTGTAAATATTTATACACCTAACATGAAAACACTCAAATACATAAAACAGTTAATAACAAACATAAAAGAGATAACTGATAGTAAGACAATAATAGTAAGGGACTTTAACACCCCACTTACATCAGTGGACAGCATCCAAACCAAAAAGCAGTGAGGAAACAATAGCTTTGAATAACACACTGGACCAGATGGATTTAACAGACATATTCAGAACATTCCATCCTAAAACAGCAAAATAATACACATTCCTTTCAAGTATACACAGAGCATTTTCCAGAATATATCACACATTAGACCACAAAACAAGTGTCAACAAATTAAAAAAAATCAAAGTCATACCATGCATCTTTTCTGACCACAACACTATGAAACACTATGAAACACAAGAAAAAAATCTAGAAAGACCACAAATATGGAAGTTAAATAATATGCTATTAAACAATGAATGGGTGAACCAAGAAATCAAAGAAGAAATTACAAATTACATGGAAACAAATGAAAATGAAAACAAAATGGTCCAAAAATAATTTGGGATGCAGCAAAAGTAGTTCTTTGTTTTTTTTGTTTTTTTTTTAAATTTTTTTTTTTAACGTTTATTTATTTTTGAGACAGAGAGAGACAGAGCATGAACAGGGGAGGAGCAGAGAGAGAGGGAGACACAGAATCTGAAACAGGCTCCAGGCTCTGAGCTGTCAGCACAGAGCCCGACGCGGGGCTCGAACCCACGGACCGTGAGATCATGACCTGAGCTGAAGTCGGACGCTTAACCGACCAAGCCACCCAGGCGCCCCGCAGCAAAAGTAGTTCTAACAGGGAAGTTGGTCATAACACAGACCTCCCTTAAGAAACAAGGAAAATCTCAAATAAACAACCTAACCTTAATAGAAGGAAGGAAATAATAAAGTTTAGAGCCAAAATAAATGATATAGAAACAAAGAAAGAAATAGAGAAGGAAAGAAAGAGAGAGAAAGAGAGAGAGAAGAAAGAAAGAAAAAGAAAGAAAGAAAGAAGTAGGAGGAGAGAAGATGGCAGAAAGAAAGAAGTAGGAGGACACTGGGCTCACCGTGTCCTGCTGATCACTTAGATTCCACCTACCTCTGCCTAAATAACCTAGAAAACTGCCAGAAGACTAGCAGAACGGACTCTCCAGAGCCAAACGTAGACAAGAGGCCCACGGAAGAGGCTAGGAAGGGCGGAGGTGGTGTGCGCTACACAGACTGGTGGGAGGGAGCCAGGGTGGGGGTGGATGGGCAGCCCGCCAGGCAAGGCAGAGCCCCCAAGTCTGACTTGCAAAGTGGAAGGGCCAGTCGGAGTGAGTTCTGACAGCCAGCGGGACTTAACATCTGGAATATTATAAGTCAACAGCTCTGCTCAGAGAGTGGGAGAGTGAAAGGACACCAGGAGGGAGAGGTGTTGAGCCCTGGAAGACAGAGCTCAGCTCCGCAGGGAACAAAGGCACTGGCCAATGCCATCTCCCTTGCCCATCTCCCTCACCCATCCCCCAGCCAAAATCCCAAAGGGAACCAGTTCCCATCACCGAACTTGCTTGCACTTCACAAACACCCAACACTGTACTTCTGTGGATCTATCCCTCTGACTGGTCGGCCTCCCTCCCTGGTGCTGTGGGGCCTCTCCCGCAGGGGACCACTGATGGCAAAGCGAGCTAAACCTACCCCTCCCGCCCCTGTGCACCTTGTGGATCCACTCCGGCTAATACGCCAGACCCCATGAAAGCAGCACCACAAGCCTGGCAGTGTGCAAGTAGCCCAGACAGGGGACACAGCACTCCACAGTAAGTCCTGCCCCTGGGAAAGGGAAAGATAAGGTACACACCAGTCTGACTGTGGCCCCAGCGCTGGGCTGGGGACAGACATCAGGTCTGACTGTGTCCCGCCCACCAAGGCAAGTTACTCCAGAGAGCACAGAGGAAGTGCCCTGCAGTTCCACGCCACCCCAGGGACTATCCAAAATGACAAAATGGAAGAATTCTCTTCAAAAGAAACTGCTGGAAGTAGCAACAGCTAATGAATTGATCAAAAACAATTTAAGCAATATAACAGAACAAGAATTTAGAATGATAGTCATAAAATTAATGGCTGGGCTTGAAAAAAGTATAGAGGACAGCAGAGAATCTATTGCTACAGAGATCAAGGGACTAAGAAATAGTCATGAGGAGTTAAAAAATGTTATAAATGAGGTGCAAAATAAAATGGAGGTGACCACAGCTCGGATTGAAGAGGCAGAGGAGAGAATAGGTGAATTAGGAGGTAAAATTATGGAAAAAGAATGGGCTGAAAAAAAGAGAGATAAAAAAACCCAGGAGTATGAGGGGAGAATTAGAGAACTAAGTGATGCAGTGAAACGGAACAATATCCGTATAATAGGAATTCCAGAAGAGGAAGAGAGAGAAAGGGGCTGAAGATGTACTTGAAAAAATCATAGCTGAGAACTTCCCTGATCTGGGGAGGGAAAAAGGCATTGAAATCCAAGAGGCACAGAGAACTCCCTTCAGACGTAACTTGAATCGATCTTCTTCACAACATATCATAGTGAAACTGGCAAAATACAAAGATAAAGAGAAAATTCTGAAAGCAGCTAGGAATAAACACGCTCTAACTTTTAAGGGAGACCAATAAGACTAGTGGCAGACCTATCTACTGAAACTTGGCAGGCCAGAAAGGAATGGCAGGAAATCTTCAACGTGATGAACAGAAAAACTACGTAGCCGAGAATCCTTTATCCAGCAAGTCTGTCATTCAGAATAGAAGGAGAGATAAAAGTCTTCCAAAACAAACAAAAACTGAAATAATTCATCACCACTAAACCAGCCCTACAAAAGATCCTAAGCTGGATTCTGTGAGTGAAATGTTGCAAGGACCACAAAGTACCAGAGACATCACTACAAGCATGAAACCTACAGATATCACAATGACTCTAAACCCATATCTTTCAATAATAACACTGAATGTAAATGAACTAAATGCGCCAACCAAAAGACATAGGCTATCAGAATGGATAAAAAAAACAAGACCCATCTATTTGCTGTCTACAAGAGACTCATTTTAGACCTGAGGACACCTTCAGATTGAGAGTGAGGGGATGGAGAACTATTTATCATACCACTGGAAGTCAAAAGAAAGCTGGAGTAGCCATACTTATATCAGACAAACTAGACTTTAAATTAAAGGCTGTAACAAGAGATGAAGAAGGGCATTATATAATAATCACAGGGTCTATCCATCAGGAAGAGCTAACAATTATAAATGTCTATGCACTGAATACAGGAGCCCCCAGATATGTAAAACAATCACAAACGTAAGCAATCTTATTGATAAGAATGTGGTAATTATAGGGGGCGTTAATACTCCACTTACAACAATGGACAGATCATTTAGACACAGGTTCAATAAAGAAACAAGGCCCCTGAACGATACAATGGATGAGAGGGACTTAACAGATATATTTAGAACTCTGCATCCCAAAGCAACAGAATATACTTTCTTCTCAAGTGCATATGGAACATTCTCCAAGACAGATCACATATTGGGTCACAAGACAGCCCTTCATAAGTATAAAGAATTGAGATCATACCATGCATACTTTCAGAACACAATGCTATGAAGCTTGAAATCAACCACAGGAAAAAGTCTGGAAAACCTCCAAAAGCATGAAGGTTAAAGAACACCGTACTAAAGAATGAATGGGTCAACCAGGCAATTAGAGAAGAAATGAAAAAATATACAGAAACAAATGAAAATGAATATACAGCAATCCAAATGCTTTGGGATGCAGTGAAGGCAGTCCTGAGAGGAAAATACATTGCAATCCAGGCCTATCTCAAGAAACAAAAAAAATCCCAAATACAAAATCTAACAGCACACCTAAGGGAAATAGAAGCAGAACAGCAAAGATACCCTAAACCTAGCAGAAGAAGAAAGATAATAAAGATCAGAGAAGAAATAAACAATATAGAATCTAAAGAAACCGTAGAGCAGATCAATGAAACCAAGAGTTGGTTTTTTGAAAAAATAAACAAAATTGATAAACCTCTAGCCAGGCTTCTCAAAAAGAAAAGGGAGATGACCCAAATAGATAAAATCATGAATGAAAACGGAATTATTACAACAAATCCCTCAGAAATACAATAATCAGGGAATACTATGAAAAATTATATGCCAAGAAACTGGACAACCTGGAAGAAATGGACAGATTCCTAAGCAACCACACACTTCCAAAACTCAAACAGGAAGAAATAGAAAACTTGAACAGACCCATAACCAGCGAAGAAATTGAATCAGATATCAAAAATCTCCCAACAAATGAGTCCAGGGCCAGATGGCTTCCCAGGGGAATTCTACCAGACATTTAAAGCAGAGATAATACCTATCCTTCTCAAGCTGTTCCAAAAAATAGAAAGGGAAGGAAAACTTCCAGACTCATTCTATGAAGCCAGTATTACTTTGATTCCTAAACCAGACAGAGACCCAGTAAAAAAAGAGAACTACAGGCCAATATCCCTGATGAATATGGATGCAAAAATTCTCAATAAGATACTAGCAAATCGAATTCAACAGCTTATAAAGAGAATTATACACCATGATCAAGTGGGATTCATTCCTGGGATGCAGGGCTGGTTCAACATTCGCAAATCAATCAACGTGATACATCATATTAATAAAAGAAATATAAGAACCATATCATCCTGTCAATCGATGTAGAAAAAGCATTTGACAAAATTCAACATCTTATCTTAATAAAATCCCTCGAGAAAGTCGGGATAGAAGGAACATACTTAAACATCATAAAAGCCATTTATGAAAAGGCCACATCATAAAGCCAATATCATCCTCAATGGGGAAAAACTGAGAGCTTTTTCCCTGAGATCAGGATCACGACAGGGATGTCCACTCTCACCACTGTTGTTTAACATAGTGTTGGAAGTTCTAGCATCAGCAATCAGACAACAAAAGGAAATCAAAGGCATCAAAATTGGCAAAGATGAAGTTAAGCTTTCACTTTTTGCAGATGACATGATATTATACATGGAAAACCTGATAGACTCCACCAAAAGTATGCTAGACTGATACATGAATTCAGCAAAGTCACAGGATACAAAATTAATGTACAGAAATCAGTTGCATTCTTATACACTAACAATGAAGCAACAGAAAGATAAAGAAACTGATCCCATTCACAATTGCACCAAGAAGCATAAAATACCTGGGAATAAACCTAACCAAAGATGTGAAAGATCTGTATGCTGAAAACTATAGAAAGTTTATGAAGGAAATTGAAGAAGATATAAAGAAATGGAAAAACATTCTGTGTTCATGGATTGGAAGAATAAGTATTGTTAAAATGTCAATACTACCCAAAGCAATCTACACATTCAATGCAATCCCAATCAAAATTGCACCATCATTCTTCTCAAAGTTAGAACAAGCAATCCTAAAATTTATATGGAACCACGAAAGAACCCAAATAGCGAAAGTAATTTTGAAGAAGACCAAAGCAGGAGGCATCACAATCCCAGCCTTTAACCTCTACTACAAAGCTGTCATCATCAAGACAGCATGGTATTGGCACAAAAACAGACACATAGACCAATGGAATAGCATAGAAAGCCCAGAATTAGATGCACAAAAGTATGGCCAACTAATCTTTTACAAACCAGGAAAGAATATCCAATGGACAAAAGACAGTCTCTTTAACAAATGGTGCTAGGAGAACTGGACAGCAACATGAAGAAGGATGAAACTAGATCACTTTCTTACAGCATTCAATAAACTCAATGGAGTTTGCGTTCAATAAACTCAAAATGGATAAAGGACCTGAATGTGAGACAGGAAACCATCAAAACCCTAGAGGAGAAAGCAGGAAAAGACCTCTCTGACCTCAGCCGCAGCAATTTCTTACTTGACACATCTCCAAAGGCAAGGGAATTAAAAGCAAAAATGAACTATTGGGACCTCATGAAGATAAAAAGCTTCTGCACTGCAAAGGAAACAATCAACAAAACTAAAAGGCAACCAATGGAATGGGAAAAGATATTTGCAAATGACATATCGAACAAAGGGTTAGTATCCAAAATCTATAAAGAGCACACCAAACTCCACACCCGAAAAACAAATAATCCAGTGAAGAAATGGGCAGAAAACATGAATAGACACTTCTCTAAAGAAGACATCCAGATGGCCAACAGGCACATGAAAAGATGCTCAATGTCACTCCTTATCAGGGAAATACAAATCAAAACCACACTGAGATATCACCTCATGCCTTTCAGAGTGGCTAAAATGAACAAATCAGGAGAACTATAGATGCTGGCGAGGATGTGAAGAAACAGGAACCGTCTTGCACTGTTGCTGGGAATGCAAACTGGTGCAACTGCTCTGGAAAACAGTGTGGAGTTTCCTCAAAAAATTAGAAATAGATCTACACTATGACCCAGCAATAGCACTGCTAGGAATTTACCCAAGGGATACAGGAGTGCTGATGCATCGGGGCACTTGTACCCCAATGTTTATAGCAGCACTTTCAACAATAGCCAAATTATGGAAAGAGCCTAAATGTCCATCAACTGATGAATGGATAAAGAAATTGTGGTTTACATACACAATGGAATACTACATGGCAATGAGAAAGAATGAAATATGGTCTTGTGTGGATCCTAAGAAACTTAACAGAAGACCATGGGGGAGGGGAATGGAAAAAAAAGAGTTTAGAAAGGGAGGGAGCCAAAACATAAGAGACTCTTAAAAACTGAGAACAAACTGAGGGTTGATGGGGGGTGTGGGAGGGAGGGGAAGGTGGGTGATAAGTATTTAGGAGGGCACCTGTTGGAATGAGCACTGGGTGTTGTATGGAAACCAATTTGAGAATAAATTTCATATTTAAAAGAAAGAAAGAAAGAAAAGAAAAGAAAAGAAAAGAAAAGAAAAGAAAAGAAAAGAAAAGAAAGAAAAAGAGCAGTTCAATGAAACCAGGAGCTTGTTCTTTGTAAAGATCAACAGGAGTGCCTTGATGGCTCAGTTGGTTAAGCATCTGACTTCAGCTCAGGTCATGATATTGTGGTCCATGATTTCAAGTCACACATCAGTCTGTGCTGACAGCTCATAGCTTAGAGCCTGCTTCAGGTTCTGTCTCCCTCTCTCACTGCCCCTCCCCCACTCACACTCTGTCTCTTTCAAAAATAAATATATATTTAAAAAAAAAAAAGATCATAACCTCTAGGAAGATTCATTTAAAGAAAAGATATCCCAAAGAAACAAAATTAGTAATGAAAGAGGAAAAATAACAACCAACACTACAGAAATACAAACAATTCTAACAGAATACTATGAAAACCTAAATGCCAAAAACTTGGACAACTTAGAAGAAATGGATAAATTCCTAGAAACATATAGCCTACCAAAACTAAAGCAGGAAGAAATATAAAATTTGAACAGACCAATCACTAGCAATGAAACTGAATCAGTAATAACAATAATAAAAAAAACCTCCCCCAAAACAAAAACCCAGGACCAGGTAGCTTCACAGGCAAATTCTACAAACATTTAAGAAGCGTTAATACACATTCTTGTTAAACTATTCCAAAAAATACAAGAGGAAGGTAAACATCCAAATTCATTCCATGAGGCCAGTATCAGCCTGATACTAAAACCAGATAAAGACACCATAATGAAAGGAACTACAGGCTAATATCTCTCATGAATAGTGATGTAAAATCGCCAACAAAATACAAGCAAAACAAATCCAATAATAATGTAAAAAATCATATACCACAATCAAGTGGAATTTATTCCTAGGACGCAAGGGTGGTTTAATATGCACAAAGCCATCAACATGATACATCACATCAATAAGAGAAAGGATAAGAACCATATGATCACTTTAATCAATACAGAAAAAGCATTTGACGAAGTACAACACACATTCATGATAAAAACTCTGCATAGTAGGTCTAGATGGAACATATCTCAACATAATAAAGGCCTTATATGAAAAACCCACAGCCAACATCATACTCAATGGTGCAAAACTGGGTGTTTCCCCCTAAGGTCAGGAATAAGACAAACGTATCCACTCTTGGGAGACAAACCAAGAAATATCCTTAACTATAGAGAACAAACCAATGGTTACCAAAAGGGGATAATATGGGATGAGGATTAAAGAGTACATTTATCATGATGAAACAAAATAAAATAAAATTATTTTTAAAAATAAGCAAAAATAAACCAAAACCAAAAACAAAACCAGGTCAGACAAATTGAAAAAAGAAAGCATATACATAGGATCAAAAGGATGTATGCTGAGAAAAGATATAAAATCTTAAGGTTCTGCCTCAGATTTTTCTCAAGGTTGAGTCCTGTTAATTAGTAAAGGGCTTCCACACCAATCTCTAAAACCTGGGAGAGGTAGTTGTTTCTTCAAATGCCTAAATTTCAACATAAGTTCACTATACATACAAAGAAACATGGAAAGAGGTCCCATTTAAAGAAACTAAACAAATGTCCAGAAAATGTCCATGAAGAAGCACACAATTGGACATATACAACAGACTTTAAAATAACTATCTTAAATATGTTCAAAAGTTATAGGAAAACACAAAGAACTAAAGAAAATTGGGAAGTATATGAGCAATATGAGAATAAAAAAAAAACCCAGAAATATAACTTATAAAAAAGAACCAAAGAGAAGTTCTGGAGCTGAAAAGTATAACTGAATTTAAATTTCACTAGATGGGTTTAAGAGCAGACTCAGACAGAAGAGAACATGAACACAATTCATTTGAAATTGTGGAATCTGGGGAGCAAAAAATGATAGACTAAAGTGAACATAACATGAGGAACCTATGGGATACTATCAAACATATCAATATATGTATCATGGGATTTCCAGAAGAAGGAGAGAAAAGGGCAGGGCGATTATTTGAGGAAATGATCTTTAAAACCCTCCATATTTGCAAAATGTCATGAGTATACAAATACAATAAGCTTAATGAACTCCAAGTAGCATAGATATACAGAGACGAAACCAAGACATATTGAAATCAAAGTGTCAAGAGCCAAAGATAAAAAGGGAATCCTGAAAGCATCAAGAGAGAAATGACTTGTCATTGTCTATAAGAAATCCCCACAGAACACTCGGGGAAATTTTCAGAAGAAAGCTTGCAAGTCAAAAGGCAGTGAATGATATATTTAAAGGCCTGAAAGAAAGAAAAATATCAAATGAAAACTCTATAACTAGCAAAAATACTCTTCATAAATTAAAGAGAAATAAAGACATTATGAGATAAAAAGACAAAACCAAGAATTTTATTACCACCAGACACGGTACAGAAGAAATCCTAAAAGAAGTCCTTCAAGTTGAAAGTAAGAGATGCTAAACAGTGACTCAAAGCCATATAAAAATATAAAATTCTCTAGCAAAGGTAAATACATGGACATATATGTAAAAACCAGTATTATCATTTTGCTTAATAACTCCACTCTTTATTTTCTACAAGATTTAAAAGATAAATACAAAAATAAGTATAAACCTCTGCAGATGGGTACAAAAGATGTAAAGACATTACTGGGGACATCAAAAACATGAAGGAAAGGGGGTTAATCTAAAAGGAGTAGAGTTTTGTATGCAATTGAAGTTAAACTGGTGTCAATTTGTCATCATTTTAGGATTCTGTATGTAATCCCTATGCTAACAACAAAGAAGATATCTATAGACTATTCCTGAAATAAAATGCAAAGGGAACCAACTGTGTATCTGCAAAATATCAACTACCACAAAGGAAGGCAGCAGTGAAGGAAATGAGGGATAAAAAAGCTATAAGACATACAGAAAAAAACTAACCAAATGACAAAAGTAGTGCTTCCCTATCAGTAATTTAGTATAAATGGACTAAATGCTTTAAAAAAACACAGATTAATAGAAAGAAGTTCAAAAAGAATATCCAACTACAGATAGTCTCCAACTTATGATGGTGCAACTTATGATTTTTTGACTTGCTGATAGTGCAAAAGTAATACCCATTCCGTAAAAACTTGTACTTTGAATTTTGAATTTTGAGCTCTTCTCAGGCTAGCAATACACTGTACAACACTCTCTTGTGATACTGGGAAGAAGCAGTGAGCCACAACTCCCAGTCACCCACACAATCATGAGGGTAAACAACCAAAATATGAACAGCTATTCTGTACACATATAATCATTCTGTTTTTCACTTTCAGTTAAGTACTCAATAAATTACAAGAAATATTTTACACTCTATTATAAAATATGCATTGTGTTATATGATTTTGCCCAACTGTATACTAATGTTTTTTCAGCATGTTTAAGGTAGACTAGGCTAATCTATGATGTTCAGTAGTTTAGGTACATTAAATGTATTTTTTTATTTATGATATATTTCAACTTATAATGGGTTTTTCAGGACTAACCCCTTCATAAGTCAAAGAAGATCTGTATATATTGTTTATAAGAGACTCACTTTAGAAATAAAGATACACACAGGTAGGAAAAGATACCCCAAGCAAAGACAAACCGAATGAGTGCAAGGTTAGCTATACCAATATCAAACAAAATAGACTTTAAGTGAAAAACAAGAGACAACATTATTATAATGATAAAAGGGTTCATTCAATAAGAAGACATAACTAATATAAACATATACGAAACAAACTTGAGAGTTCCAAAATAGATGAAGCAAACACTGACAAATTTGAAGAGAGAAACAACAGTAATAGAGGACTTTAACAGACTACTTTCAATAGTGGACAGAACATCCAGATGGAATACACGGAGGACTAAAACAACACTATAGATCCGTTGGAACTAACAGACCTACACAGAACACTCCACCCAACAACAGCAGAATGCATGTTTTTCTCAAGTGTACATGGAACATTATCCAGCATAGAACATAGGCTGGGTGATCAGGATACCACATATAGATCACAAAACAAGTGTTCATAAATTGTAAAATATTAAAATTATACACTGTATCCTTTCAATCACAATGGAATGAATTTAGAATTTAATAGCAACAGGAGAACTGGAAAATTTATTTTTGAGACAGAGAGACACAGAGTGTGAGTCGGGGAGGGGCAGAGAGAGAGGGGAAACACAGAATCCAAAGCAGGCTCCAGGCTCTGAGCTGTCAGCACAGAGCTGGATGCGGGGCTGGAACTCACGTACTGTGAGATCATGACCTGAGTGGAAGTTGGATGCTTAACCGATTGAGCCACCCAGGTGCCCAAAACAATACATTCTTAAACAACCAATGGGTCAAAGAAGAATTCACTCAGGAAATTAGAAAATACTTGAGACAAATGAAAATGAAAACAATATACTAAAACTTATGGGATAGAGTGAAAGTAGTTCTAAGAGGGAAATTTATAGGTGTAAATTCATTAATAAAGATCTTATAACAATAACTTACCTTTATATCTTAAATAAAAGAAGTAAAACAAGCTAAAGTCAAAACTAGGATAAGGAAGAAAATAATACAAAGCAGAGATAAGCAAAATACAAAATAGAAAAACAATAGAGAAAATCAGTGAAACCTAGAGTTAGTTCCTCAAAACCACCAACAAAATTGACAAAATTATTGCAAGATGGCCTCTGGAAAAAAATAGAAGACTCAAAAACCTAAAACTATTAATGAAAAAAGGGACATTACAATTTATTTTACAGAAATAAAAAGGATTATAAGTGAGTATTATGAACAATTATACACCAACAAATTGGATAACTGAGAGGAAATGGATAAATTCCCAGGAATACATGACCACTGAAACTGAATCATGAAAAAAAAATAGAAAATCTGAACAGACTAGTAAGGAGATTGAATCAGTAATCAAAAACCTAACAGAGAAAATCTCAGGACCAGATGGTTTCACTAGTGAATGGTGAATTCTAGCGAACATTTAAGGGGGAATTAACATCAACCCTCCTTAAACTCTTGTCAAAAAATTGGATAGAAGGGACTATTTCCAAACTCATGAGGCTAGAATTACTTTGATACCAAAACCTAGAAAAAGGCACTACAAGAAAACTACAGATTAACATCCCTGCTGAATATTGATGCAAAACTCTTTAGCAAAATTCTGGCAAACAGAATGCAACAGCACATTAAAACATTTTACACCAGGACTCAAGTGAGATTTATCCCAGAAATACAAGGGAGGTTCAACATATAGAAATCAGCCCATTTAATACAACATAGTACAAGATGAAGAACACACATACTCTGATCTAAATTAATGCAGAAAAAAACATTTAACAAAAGTCAATACTTTTTCATGATAACACTCAACAAACTCGGAATAGAAGGAAATTACTTCAAAGTAATGATAGCCATATGTGGAAAACCTAGAACTAATATTTTACTTAGGGTGGAAGCCTGAAGGAGTTTCCTCTACGATTGGAAACAAAATTGCCCAGTCTTACCACTTCTATTCAACATACTGGAAGTCCTAGTCAGAGCACTTAAAAAGACTTAAAAGGCATCTAAATTGGAAGATAAGACGCACAATGATCTCTGTTCACAGATAATGTTATCTTATATGTAGAAAACCCTAAAGAGTCCATACAAAAAGAAACAAAAATTTTAGAATAAATGAATTCAGGGCCACCTGGGTGGCTCAGTCAGTTAAGTGTCTGACTTTGGCTCAGATCATGATCTCACAGTTCGTGGGTCCGAGGCCCATGTCCAGCTCTGTGCTGAAAGCTCAGAGCTTGGAGCCTGCTTCAGATTCTTTCACACACTTGTTTTCTCTCTCTCTCTCTCTCTCTCTCTCTTTCTTAAAAATAAATATTTAAAATTGAAAAAAAAAAACGAGTAAATGAATTCATCACAGTTGTTGGATACAAAATCAACATAGAAAAATCAATCACATTTCTTTTTTTTTTTCCAATGTTTATTCATTTTTGAGAGACAGAGAGAGACAGAGCATGAGCTGGGAAGGGGCAGAGAGAGGGAGACACAGAATCTGAAGCAGGTTCCAGGCTCCAAGCTGTCAGCACAGAGCACAACGTGGGGCTCAAACTTACGAACTGCGAGATCATGACCTGAGCTGAAGTCGGACGCTCAACCGACTGAACCACCCAGGCGCCCCTCAATCACATTTCTATGTACTGACAATGAACAATCCCAAAGGAAAAGTAAAAACTATAAGTGAACATTCCTGAAGGAAAAGGAAGGAGACAAAAATTAATGGAAAGATTATGCTAAGTGAAATAAGTCAGACTGAGAAAGACAACGTATTATTTTTACTCATAAGTAGAATCTAATAAAAATATGAATAAACAAAAAGCAGAATTAGACCTATAAATGTAATACAGAGAACAAACTGATGCTTGTCAAAAGGGAGGGGGTAGAGATGACTGGGAGCTACAGACTTTGACTTATGGAATGAATAAATCACAGGAATAAAAGGCACAGCATAAGGAATATAATCATTGATATTTTAATAGCATTGTATGGGGGCAGATGGTAACTACAATAGCCGTAAACATAGCATAATGTATAAACTTGTGGGCTGTACACCTGAAACTAATGTAACATTCTGTGTCAGTTATACTCAAATTAAAAAAATATAATTTAATAATTCATGGATTGGAAGATTCACTATTGTTAAGATGTCAATATTACACAGTATTCTACAGATCAGCATTTTATAAGAATTGCATTTGATGGCATTTTTTGTAGATACAGAAAAGATTCATTCCAAAATATTTATATATAAAAAATTCTTACTAAATTTTATATAGGGACTCCTAATAACCAAAACAATCTTGAAAAGTAAGAACAAAGTTGGACTTACTGATTTAAGAACTTACTGCAAAGACATGGTAATGAAAACAGTATGGTACTGACATAAAAACAGACATAAAAAGTAATGAAATAAAATAAAAAGCATACAAACAAATCTTTCATTTATGACCAAATGATTTTTGATAAGCATGCCAAGGCCACTTAATGGGAAAAGAACATTCTTAAAAACGGTGTTGAGAAAACTAACCACACACACAAAAATGAAGTTAGACCCTTCCCTTATACCATATGTGAAAATTAACTCAAAATGAATAAAAGACCTAAGTAAAACTGTAGACCTCTTATAAGAAAACAGGGGGGGAAAGCTTCATGGCACTGGATTTGGCAATAATTTCTTGGATATGACACTAAAAACACAAGAAAGAACAACAACGACAAAAATTAGATATACTGGACTTCACCAAAATTAAATTTTTTTGTGCTTCAAAGGACAGAGTGAAAAGTCAACTCATAGAATAGGAGAAAATACTTGCAAATCATATACCTAATTAAGTGTTGCTACCCAGAATATATAGAGAACTCCTGTAATTCAATAACAATAAAAAAATCAAACAACCTGATTAAAAATTGGGCAAAGGATTTGAATAGATATTTCTTCAAAAAATATACAAATGGGCAATAAGTACATGAAACGACGCTCAACATCACTAATCATTAGGGAAATGCAAATAAAAATCACAATAAAATGCTATTTCACACTCATTAGGATAACTATTGTCAGGATATATACCCAAAAGAATTGAAAACAGTGACTCAGATAGTGGTACTCTCATATTCATAAGCAGCATCATTAATAATAGCCAAATCATGGAAGCAACCCAAGAGTCACCGATAAATGAATGGTTAGGCAAAATGTGGTATATGCATTCAGTAGGATGTAAGTAAGGCTTAAAAATGAAATTCTGACACATGCTACACACATATGAACCTTGAAGGCATTATGCTAAGTGACATGTCAGTCACAAAAGGGCTGATATTACATGATTCCACTTATATGAGATACCTCAGGTAGTCAAATCATAGAGGCAGAAAGTAAAACAGCAGTTCCTGAGAATAGAGAGAGAGGATAATGCACTATTAAATGTTTAATGGGTAGAAGAGTGTCAGTTTTGGGGAAGATGAAAATGTTCTGGAGAATAGATGGTGGCAATGGTTGCACAACAATGTGAATGGACTTAAGCACAGAACTGTACGCTTAAAAATGGTTATGGTGGAAAAGTTTGTTATGTGTATCTAACCAAAGTTTTAAAAGTGGAAAAAAAGTTAATTTAGAAATCATTTTCATTTGATTTGGAAATTAGGTGATAAATTACTCCAGGTTTACATCCATATGAAGAATAACTGACAGGTTGTTCTTTTGCTTAACCAGTAATTTCTTCATTCATTAAATGCACAGAAAATGAAATGTTCTTTTTCTTTTGTTTTAGTGAGACTGAAGATTTTTCCTCAGATACAAGTGCCAAAATATTAGAAGGTTGGATTTATTATTTTTCTTAAATTAGAAAGCATTCAAAAGAAGACTGCTTTACTGCTTTGATAAACTTTTTACTAATTACTTATTGTTTGTTTACTGCCTTGTTTACTGCTTTGATGATTTTTTTTAGCTACCAAACCTGAGATTGATATTTTTTTCCTGCAAATTTATCTATTTTGGAGGAAAATAAGCCATTACTACATCACTCAGGTGTTAAAATGAGCCAACTAGTTTGCCTTTTCTGAATTACTGTTAAGATTTTATTAATGATTTTGATCAAGAAAATGGTGTGATATTATGAATTCAGTTACCATGCTCCTGTGAAAAATATTCATAAAATAAGGTTGCACCATACAATAGTTTTTACTTGAGTTGGAACCCATTATACTAGCATTTAGCGATTTCTTACCCTTCCTTTGTACTTAGTCCTACCATAATGTACAAGAAAGGGGAGGGGCCTTTTAGAGCTAAATATATTTGCTCACATTAATATCTGACTAGTATGGACTTCACTTGAAAAAAAGAAATCTCTATTTTTATTTTACTCTAAGGAGTGATACCTACTCCTTCAAACATTTGTGAGAACTTTTTGGTGAAACCTCAGAGGATCAATGTGGTTCTAAGAGTGTTCATAGGTACAAGAAGTAGAGTGTCATGTTTAACACAAAGCGGCCTTAAAATTCAAACCACAGTGGGGTGCCTGGATGGCTCAGTTGTTTAGCATCTGATACTTGGTTTCAGCGTAGCTCATGACCTCACAGTTCGTGAGATCAAGCTGTATCTCAGGCTCTACACTGATAGCGGGAAACCTGCTTGGGATTCTGATTCCTGTCTCTGTCTCTGCCCCTCCTCTGCTTGTGTTCTCTCTCCTTGTCTCAAAATAAATAAACTTAAACAAACAAACAAAAAACCTCAAACCACAGGTTTACCCTGGCTATTCCAAACACACAACACCACTCAAGGAGTTACTTTAAAAACATAGTTTCTTATCTTCGAAGTGAAATTATTTTCATTAAGATGATTCATAGAATAGCAATAAATATGCCAGAATTCCATGAACATACCATAATCAGAAGATGTCACAATAATCACTAATCACACATGTATTATGGAATCATAGGCTGCTAGAGAAACCATTCATAACAACCCCCATCATGTTTACATGAGGAAACTCAAGCTCAGGGTGAGGAAACAATTTTGCCAAGGTTACTTTGAGTCAAAGGCAGAGTCAATTCTGGATCCTAAATCTCCTCACCATAAATGTATTGTGGGTGTTTTTTCCCATTTTTTTTTTTTTGCAATGATCATGCTTAATTCTTATATCCTTCTGCAGTATTTTAGCTGCCCAATTCAATCTTTTATTTATTCATTCATTCAAATATTTACTAAGCATCTCCTTTGTGCTCTAGGATCCTATATGTGAACAAAACTGACAAAGTCCTTAATCTCATAGAATTTATACTTGAGTGGGCATCAAAGGGTAAGGACATGAACAAGATGATTCCAGATATTTATAAGTATTTCCCATCTCATCTGGGACAAAAGCAAAAGAAATTACAATGGCTTGTAAAATCTTACATCATCTGGATATCACTCCACCCCCTTTTACTTCTCTAACTTCCTCCTCTGTTTCTCTTTTCAGCTCTCTGCCCCAGCCTCACTGACCTTAAACATTCCAGGCATTCAGGCCTTTGCTCTTTCTGATCCTTGTGTCGTGCTCTTCCCCCTACATCTCCCTTGCTTACCCCTCACCTTGAGGTCTTTGCTCAAGTTTCATCTTCTCAGTGAGATCTTCTTTTACCATACTCTGAAATTGTACCCTCATTCTCACCATGGCACTAACTCTTCCACTTCTTGGCTGATTTTTCTCACTGGCACTTATAACTTTCCGATAGACTGTTAGTTGTTGTTGTTTTTGTCACTATCTCCTTCTAGAATGTAAGTTCCCACAGTGTTCACAAGAACCTAAAATAGGCTTATAGTAGGAGGACCATTTAGTAAAATAAGAGAGACGATGGGAATAACTAATGAGAGGCACAAGAATTTTGTTTTGGTTATGTTGAGATTGATTTACCCATTAGATGTTCAAGTTGAGGTGTCACATAAGAAACAGGATTTTTAAGATGGAGTTTAACAGAGAGGTCAGAGCTGGAAATTTATATTCTTTGTTTCATATAGGTATACAATAAAATAAGTTAACTCTGAACATCTGAGATCCTCAACTATCAGGAATTTTTCTATGACTTTTCATCAAAACAAACTCCTAGTATATGCTGGGAAGTTGACAGCCATTTAGCCTAGAAACTTAAAACCTATGTTTGGAATGATAGGCCTAGAAGTAAACCCAATACCCTCAGTCATTTAAAAGCAAAAGTCAGCTCAATTATGTGCAATATAGAGCCAGGTACTTTTAGAAAAATCATCAAACAACAATAAATTTTTACCAGTATTGTCAGATAAGTGCCATAATGAATCCCTGTCATATTTGAGTTATTTGAAGTTTTACTGCTACTTCTCCACCCCCCCAAAACCTACATTTGTCCAAAGGATAACTCAGAGAATGACCACTTGTCTTGGCCCTTGATGATGACATGTCTATAAAATGCAAAATTCTTATATATAAGATATCTCATTGAGTCCTGTTGCCAGACAGGCAGGGAAGAATCTCAATCACATTCTACATAATTAGGAAACAGTCAAATAAGTTAGATTCAATTTGCCAATGTTCTTCACTCTAAGAAGTAAAGCTAAAACTCAAACTCAGATTTTCTGCCTCCCTAGTGGTTGGTTTTTGTGAAACTTTTCTAATAATTTCTCTCTCTTTGTTTTTAATGTTTATTTATTTTTGAGAGAGACAGAGAGACAGAGCACGAGCTGGGGAGGAGCAGAGAGAGGGGAGACACAGAACCCAAAGCAGGCTCCAGGCTCTGAGCTGTCAGCACAAAGCCCAACACGGGGCTTGAACTCACAAACTGTGAGATCATGACCTGGGTCAAAGTCAGACTCTTAACCGACTGAGCCACCCAGGAGCCCCAAAACTTTTCTCTTAATTTCTAACTCCCTTAGTTTAAATTTGTTTTACAGGCATACTAACTTCCCCTGGAATTTAGGCAACTTTTGATTCTGTAGCAACTTCTCCAGATTTCCTCTTGGTATTGCCTCAAAATTCTCCTGGTTCTCACTCAAAGTATTTCATAAGACCAGCACCTTCTTTGTTCCAATAATCTGCTTTTAATTAGCTATGTAGAATCAAAGAGTGTTAGAGCTGGAAGGCCCCTAGGAATCACCTATAAGGTAATCTCTTATTTTACATGTAAACAAATAAGCCTGCAGAGATTGAGTACTTATGGATAAACATGTGGCTATTAAGTAACAGAGTTGGCCTCTCCTACTAAATCATATTTCATCTTATAATTCCTAAAGGAAAGTCTAGGACATGCCCCAGAACTCTAGAGATCTTACCTATTTCAGTTGTGTTCCCAATGTCTGTACAGTGAAAGTGATAATAATTTCTTCTACCTAACTAAATTCTAGAACTTTCTGGTGAAAAATAATAAGACCAGGTTTGTCTCAATACTGTTCATGCCTAAAAAAAGAAAAAAAAATACTATTTTTTCCTTTTCTTTTTCCCCTTCCCAACAGGAAATTCTCAGGAGCAAAAGCCAGAGAATTCAGACAATGTGAAGGTAAATATTTTTCAATAAACTCTAATTAGCATACATGGAGTCCAGTTGAATATAGCCCAGTTTTCAAGGCCACATCAGGGCTTGGGGTGGTACAGTTTGTGGAACATCAGGAAACCTACCCCTATTCAGTATTTCTTCCTGCTCAGATCTTTCCCTCTGGCTAAGAACTATCCATGGAACTGAAGAAATCCCTTAATCAAAATTTTCACTTTACAGGTAAGTTATTCCTTGCTTACGTGCACAGAGTAACCCACTATTCCTCCCTAGAACCTAAATGGACTTCCACTCTTTAACTGTGTTACTACTGACTCTGGAGAAAACCGTACAGGGAGTCACTTGGCCCTGTCTAAGGCAGGTAGACCCAAGTGAGGAACTTGGTGGAGGCAGGGAGGGAATAGAAGCTTTCAAAAATGGAGGAGACTGGCTTGCAGGAAATGAGCGCTGACTCCATCTATTTTTCTGTATTCCTAAGGACTGATTGTTTAAAGGCAGCTTTCCAAGAGGTTCAGCTACTCTCCACTATGAACTCAGGAAAAATTTTCCTCCTAATTCTTTTTAAAAGTTTCCAATGAGAGCCAAAGCTACAGATCTTCTTTTGTTTTTATCACTTTGTTTCTTGGCTCAATTTAACCCCACTTCTGAATTTCCCCTACACCATGCACATGGAATCCATCAATTACCCAGTCCCTTATCATCAGAGTCATCTTCGTCATACTAATGCCAAACCCTGAAGATGCTGGGAAGTTTCTTACTCAACCTAATCCTCATTTATGAATATAAACATCTATCTGACAACCTCGGGCTTACTTAGGCCATTATTTTCCAAGTAAAATCATATGGAAATAACAGGGAGACAGAATCTGTAGACTGATGACCTCATGACAGACTATTCCTTGTGTCAGGCTAAATTCCTTGCTAATCCTGACCCTTTTTTGGCTTTTTGCCCTTCCCATAACTTGCAGCTTTTTCCATGGTAAAACTATAGTTGAAGTTGTTATACCCAATCCAATTCAAAGTAAGGTGGACTAAGCATATTCTATGCCATCTCTATCTCTGATTACAACTAAAAACTCTGGACAACAACTGAGGATTCTGGAAAATAAATAATAGCAGGAGTTTGAGGGGACAAATAAAAACTCAAAGAATCACCAATTTCATTATGAGTTTTCCTGGTTTTGTACCCCCTTATCTCCTACTTTAGACCTAGAGCAATTCAAATCCTGGAATTGCATGGAAAGAATGGGCAGAATAAATCCCCAGGAGAAATCATTGCTCTCTCACCAGAATTAAGATATTCCTGTGGACTGGGAAGTAGAAGAATCTCACTTCTTTCCCACTTTTCCCATCTCTTGGCTCTGCCTCAAGGCAAGTTTCAGACACGAAGCTACATGGCAATGGCTGCAGAGGCTTGAGGCACTTAAAACTCTGTGAGAGAAAAATCCTTCCCTCTGACCAGAAGAATTAGGACAAGGTCTCCAGTAACCTGAAGAAGATTAAAAGGAAATCTGCTTTTTTTTCTCTGCTTCTTTTTGCCACTTTACTCTAGACATAAATGCAATCGTGGGATGTGTGAGACAGCACACAGAATGGGTAGCCACAGCATTCTAGCCATAGAACCAGAAAGGAGACTATTGAGAGTTAGGGATACGGAAAAAAAAAAGTCACAGAATATCGTCAGAATGGATCCCCTACAAATCTGTATGTCTCTCCTGTGTTGTTCATGTATGCAACTGGCCTGAATTTACATAAACAAAAGGCTTTGAGAACTTGAACTATAGCTTTAATAGTGGTGCACACACAGGGATGCTACGTATATATACTGCCAAGGCTTTGGAAACTGAATTTACATTGGAAACAGCTATAGAAGGGTAGGATGTGTGGTCTAAATCTAAGTGGGTTAATTACCTACTTAAGCAAACAGATAAAAAACTAAACCATCTCCAGAGTACTCTAACAGTTCTTAGAAACTCATAAGTTGTTTAAAATGCTCAAGATAGAATTCAAAATTACTTAACATACAAAGAAATAAGACAATGTCTACAACTTTTAAGGGAGAAGACAAGAGATACCAAGTCTGATGCAACTAAAATTTTGGAATTTTCAGACAAAAACTTAAAGTGGTGGTTATAATGGTGTTCCATGAAGAAATGGCAATCTCTTATGAATAAATCTTATGAAAAGATAGATGTTCCTAAAATAACAAGTATATTTATTCATCTCAGACACTTGGTAGCATCTCCTTGCCGGTGTTTAGATTAGGGATTCTGAAGTCAGTCTCACACATGTGGGCATTTTTTAAGAGATATCAATATCTGTCCCACCCTGAGAGATTTCAATTCAATTGGAGGTGTGGGACCTTGGGATTCATATTAAGAAAAAAGAATTTCCACAGGATGCCTGGATAGTCAGTCGGTTAAGCGTCCAACTTCAGCTTGGGTTATGATCTCGCGGTTCATGAGTTCGAGATCCATGTCAGACTCTGCTCTGACAAATACAGATTCTGTGTCTCCCTCTCTCTTTGCCCCTCTCCCACTTGTACTCTCTTTCAAAAATAAATAAAACATTTAAAATTTTTTTTAAAAAATTTCCACATGTAACTATTGTGCTGCCAACACTGAGAATTAGTGTTTTAGATAGTCTTGGTTCCATTTTATTCCTCAGGTATATATTTGTTTTGAAATACATTAATAGATAAGCTACCTCAAGTCCTCTTTGAAGAACTATGATAAAACTCCTATAATACCTGGTGGTTTTTTACATAATCTATATGTAACATATTTTATGTTTCTTCATGAATTTAGGCCTTTTTAAAAAAATTCTCATCATTGATTTCCTTATTTAATAGCTAGTTTTATAAAATATATACAAGGTAGCCCAATTACCTATCCCAGTCTATTTTATGCCTTTCTGAGAAAATTGCTGCTTCTCTGTTCAAAGAGGTGATATAGGCCTACAGAGTAAAGCTAGTATCTGAGCCATGTTCCATGCCCAACTAGGTCCAGATAGCCTGCTTATTGCTCCAGACTCCAAAATACCTAAGATTTCCATAACAGGAAACTGGAGTTACATAGTGAACAGCCATTTTACCCCTTAACATCATCTCTCATATCATAAAAAGAATTTATAATTTGTTACTTATTTCAATACCCCCAAAAGAGGGAGGGGGCAGACAGAGCTGGCTTTTTTTGTGACTTAAGATGGCTGAGCATTTGATCATCATTGAATGGTATCCAAGGCCCACATCTATGACAAGGGTCAACCCTAGGTGCCATAATTGGCAAAAATTATGATCCTGTCTCAGTGGATAATTCTTTGAGACTTCAGAGCACAGACATTATTGATGTAAGGTGCTACAATGGTTGTACTACATCTTTTGGGGATTTCTAGGTATCTTAGTGTGTACTATCCAATAAAAGATTAAATAAGTACTTTACTTTGTCTTGGCAGTTTATCACCATCTTTGAAGGAAACAAGAATATTGTTGGCAATGTACATTCCTCAAAAGAAGTCATTTCAGGTACAAAATATACTATGCTTTAGCATTCATCCTGGAATGAGTGGCTCCTTCCTTGAAGTATTGATGCCTATTATCAATATGAGATTGAAATAATATTCTTACTATGTGTATGTTTGTGTGTATAACAATTTGCAGCTTATTATGTGGTACTTTTATTTTAACCTCAAATCATAGTTACAAATAATAGAACTAACATTTATTAGGAATTAAATATCCCCTTTTTATTAAAGAGGGAAGTGCGAGTCACTGAAGAAGAAAGTAAGAGTATATTATTCAAGGTCACCCTGCAGCTAATAAGCTGCAGAACTGGGATTCAAACACAGATCTGCCCAACTTCAAAGCCTAAGTCCGTTCAATATAACCAGAATTCATACATTTAAATGCCCACAGGAGCCATACAGGTAATGTTATAAACAAGAGCAGTAGGTTGAGCAAGGGTCTGTGGTGCACTGGAGATGGCATGTCCCATCTAAAGGAGGGGGGCGCCTGGGTGGCTTGGTCGGTTAAGCGCCCGACTTCAGCTCAGGTTATGATCTCACGGTCTGTGAATTCGAGCCCCGCATGGGGCTCTGTGCTGACAGCTCAGAGCCTGGAGCCTGTTTCGGGTTCTGTGTCTCCCTCTCTCTCTGCCCCTCCCCTGTTCATGCTCTGTCTCTCTCTGTCTCAAAAATAAATAAATGTTAAAAAAAAAAAAATAAAGGAGGGAGCTGCTACTCAGCAATCACTGACACACTGGCTTGTTGCCAGGTCTTCCAATTGAAGTCTTCGCATTTTTCAAAAGAAGTTAGAGGTGAAAATTCCTGACTTTTAAAGTTTAAGACATAATCCAAAATTCTTCTGAAATGTTTTGTGGACCAAACAAAACTTGTCTACATCCCCTACACCATACTATTCTGTCTCTGTGAATCATAAAGCCCTAGTTTAAAAAAGAGAAAATGGAGGGAATAACTATCTGAGGTTACACAGTCAACAAATACAAAGCTTTTAGTGCTCAAAAACAGATCTTCTGACTTTGATCCTCCACTCTTTCTTCCCTCCATAATGTGGTTTCATATTGTTGCCATTGCATCCCAGAATAAGCCCCATATTGGGTTAATAACCAAAGATAGTCTATAGTTTTGCTACAGAAAGAACTACTAACAAGATAAATGCAGGGTTCGTGACTTTCTCATGTAGGTTATTAAGCTAGGATACCAGGCACCCTCTGGTCTTGAACAATACACAGTCATCTAATAAAGCATGTGGATTTGAGGCAGTGTCCCAAGTGTGTTTCCTGGAGCTGCTTTGCATTAGAACCACCCAGCGTACTTTTTTCACAATGTAGATTCCTGGACCCTCTCTAGCCTGCCTAAGTTAGCATCTCTGAGTAATGGTGCCCAGAGATCTGAATTTTTAACAGGACCACAAGTTTCAAGAACAGAAATTATTTTGTACCTCCAATGACAATTTCAGAAATCTTGCAACAATGCCTCAATCATGTCAGTAAAATTTTATCTTACTTTTTCAGAAAGTACATCTTTCTCTTTCATCTATGCTTTTGTGTCTTATTTGCTGCAAATTTTGTGGGTTTTTTTTCCTTTTAAATTCTTAGGTCATTTTAAAAAATAATGGTAGAGTAAAAACCCTGAATATACTTTTTTGTTCTATATTTTTAGTTAAATTTACCGTTGGCTATCTTAACTTTAACTATAGAAGATTATCTTGCTAGAAAAGACAAATCTAGGTAACTACAAGATGTATAGTCATGAACTTTGGCACATGATGGAATTAAGAAAATGGGGGTGCCTAGGTGGCTCAGTCAGTTAAGGATCTGACTTTGGCTCAGGTCGTGATCTCATGGTTCCTGAGGTCGAGACCTTCACTGGCCCCTGTGCTGACAGCTAGAACCTGGAGCCTGCTTTGGATTCTGTGTCTCCTGCTGTCTCTGTCCCTTCCTCACTCACACTCTGTCTTTCTGTCTCTTAAAAATTAATAAACATTAAACATTATTTTTTTAATTAAAAAAAAGAAAATTTGGTCATGTGTGTTTTCATGTCTTATCAAAAAGTTTCAAAAAAGTACATAGATGTTCATTTCTATCTTTACATATTTATAAGTAAAATTATAATTTTGTGATAATTCAATGACTCTAAACCCGTATCTTTCCATAATAACACTGAATGTAAATGGTAAATGCGCCAACCAAAAGACATAGGCTATCAGAATGGATAAAAAAACAAGACCCATCTATTTGCTGTCTACAAGAGACTCATTTTAGATCTGAGGACACCTTTAGATTGAGAGTGAGGGGATGGAGAACTATTTATCATGCTACTGGAAGCCAAAAGAAAGCTGGAGTAGCCATACTTATATCAGACAAACTAGACTTTAAATTAAAGGCTGTAACAAGAGATGAAGAAGGGCATTATATAATAATTACAGGGTCTATCCATCAGGAAGAGATAACAATTATAAATGTCTATGCGCCGAATACCGGAGCCCCCAGATATATAAAACAATTACTCATAAACATAAGCAACCTTATTGATAAGAATGTGGTCATTGCAGGGGACTTTAACACCCCACTTACAGAAATGGATAGATCATCTATGTAAAAGATCTGTATGCTGAAAACTATAGAAAGCTTATGCAGGTAATTGAAGAAGATATAAAGAAATGGAAAGACATTCCCTGCTCATGGATTGGAAGAATAAATATTGTCAAAATGTCAATACTACCCAAAGCTATCTACACATTCAATGCAATCCCAATCAAAATTGCACCAGCATTCTTCTCGAAACTAGAATAAGCAATCCTAAAATTCATATGGAACCACAAAAGGCCCCGAATAGCCAAAGTAATTTTGAAGAAGAAGACCAAAGCAGGAGGCATCACAATCCCAGACTTTAGCCTCTACTACAAAGCTGTCATCATCAAGACAGCATGGTATTGGCATAAAAACAGACACATAGACCAATGGAATAGAATAGAAACCCCAGAACTAGACCCACAAACGTATGGCCAACTCATCTTTGACAAAGCAGGAAAGAACATCCAATGGAAAAAAGACAGTCTCTTTAACAAATGGTGCTGGGAGAACTGGACAGCAACATGCAGAAGGTTGAAACTAGAACACTTTCTCACACCATTCACAAAAATAAACTCAAAATGGATAAAGGACCTGAATGTGAGACAGGAAACCATCAAAACCTTAGAGGAGAAAGCAGGAAAAGACCTCTCTGACCTCAGCTGTAGCAATCTCTTACTCGGCACATCCCCAAAGGCAAGGGAATTAAAAGCAAAAGTGAATTACTGGGACCTTATGAAGATAAAAAGCTTCTGCACAGCAAAGGAAACAACCAACAAAACTAAAAGGCAACCAACAGAATGGGAAAAGATATTTGCAAATGACATATCGGACAAAGGGCTAGTATCCAAAATCTATAAAGAGCTCATCAAACTCCACACCCGAAAAACAAATAACCCAGTGAAGAAATGGGCAGAAAACATGAATAGACACTTCTCTAAAGAAGACATCCGGATGGCCAACAGGCACATGAAAAGATGTTCAACGTCGCTCCTTATCAGGGAAATACAAATCAAAACCACACTCAGATATCACCTCACACCAGTCAGAGTGGCCAAAATGAAGAAATCAGGAGACTATAGATGCTGGAGAGAATGTGGAGAAACGGGAACCCTCTTGCACTCTTGGTGGGAATGCAAATTGGTGCAGCCGCTCTGGAAAGCAGTGTGGAGGTTCCTCAGAAAATTAAAAATAGACCTACCCTATGACTCAGCAATAGCACTGCTAGGATTTACCCAAGGGATACAGGAGTACTGATGCATAGGGGCACTTGTACCCCAATGTTTATAGCAGCACTCTCAACAATAGCCAAAGTATGGAAAGAGCCTAAATGTCCATCAACTGATGAATGGATAAAGAAATTGTGGTTTATATACACAATGGAATACTACGTGGCAATGAGAAAAAATAAAATATGGCCTTTTGTAGCAACATGGATGGAACTGGAGAGTGTGATGATAAGTGAAATAAGCCACACAGAGAAAGACAGATACCATATGGTTTCACTCTTATGTGGATCCTGAGAAATGTAACAGAAACCCATGGGGGAGGGGAAGGAAAAAAAAAAAAAAAAAAAGACGTTAGAGTGGGAGAGAGCCAAAGCATAAGAGACTGTTAAAAAACTGAGAACAAACTGAGGGTTGATGGGGGGTGGGAGGGAGGGGAGGGTGGGTGATGGGTATTGAGGAGGGCACCTTTTGGGATGAGCACTGGGTATTGTATGGAAACCAATTTGACAGTAAATTTCATATATTAAAAAATTAAAAAAATAAAAAAAAAATAAATTAATTAATTAATTAAAAAAAATAATTTTGTGATAATTAAAATATGAAGAATGTAGAAAATGTGAAAAATGAATGTAGAAAAATGAATCTAAATGAAAATTCTTTTATTATCTATACAGTCTTATCTCACATGATAAAAAAAAAAATCACTTGAAGTTAACCAATTGAAAATTCACCCAAAGTAGGTGAGAAATTATGACAACTTTAATGCACTTGTGCTTTCACTTGAGTACTCTGAAATAGATACCCTCGTTGTGTAAAGTTGAAAGTTACTTTAAGTTTAGCTCATCAGGCTTTTTCCAATAGTGTTCTGATAGAAAAAGAAAGACATTCTTTGTACACCTAACTGGAGAAGTATCAAAGTGCGGTAGGTCCATGAGAGTCAAAAAGCTGGACCCTATTCCCAGAACATCCATTTTCTACTCATATGACCTTAGGCAAGGTATTTGACCTTGCCAAGATTCAGTGTCCAAAAATGGACTTATCACTCTTCCTATTTCCCTTACAAGAGTGTTAGAAGGATCAAATTAGAAGAGCCTTTGTGAGGGGCACCTGGATGGCTCAGCTGGTTAAGCATCTGACTCTTGACTTCAGCTCAGGTCATGATCTCATGGTTTCTGGATTCAAGCACCATGTCAAGCTCTGCACGATAAGTGCAGAGCCTGCTTGGGATTCTCTCTGTCTCCCTCTGGCTCTGCCACTCCCCTGCTCTCTCTGTCTCTCAAAATAAATAAATAAACTTAAAAAAAAAGAACCTTTGCAAATGTTTTTAAATCCCATAAAGTATTTTATAAACATCACTTTCTTAATTCTAAATCATCAATTCTATAGTATACCTGTCTCAATTAGAATGCCTAATAAATACTGTCTCAATTAGAATGCCTAATAAATATTCATATTACTTTTTTGCTTTTTCCACAGAAACTCCCAAGCCTAGTATTTCCAAACAAGGATCTAAAATGTTGGCAAAGGTATCTTCAGCTCTCTCAAAGGTGTTTTCTCGAAGTAACACCAATATTTCCAAATCTTCCTCACCACCTGACCAAGATGAGCCCTGAAGCTTTTATACCTGATAGAACTATGCTTACTTCCCTTAGAAAATAAAGTGATTTTTAAAGCATAACATATTGTCCTAGAAGATGATTTTTATAATACTGAGCAGAATTTTAAGATCAAAGAAAGTACAATAGAAATTTGGATAAGAGAAAGGTTTGATGAATGCTTTTGATAAACATTTGGCATGAAAAGAGGCACACTGTTAGTATTACTTGTGTGCCATAAATATGAAGCGACCAAAAGTGTACCTGGAAATGACCTTGGAGGTTTCCTGTTAAATTTTTAGAGGGTATTTTCACCAAAATAATTAGCAAATTGAGGTAACACTCAAATGAATTCTGTAACACAGCTATGAAACTGAATGGTTCACTATTAAAGGTGTATTTGTATGTTCAAATAAAAGTATACCAGATGTAAGAAATCAGCTTTTCCCACCTGCAGATAAAGTATCATCAGTTTATAAAATAGCTCCCAAGCAAAAATATCTAACTATGAATAAAGCACCATGTAGAAGTAATTAATTAGTTACCAGTAATAAATTACTAGTAAAATACATAGTATTTTATCTATGTATGCATAAAATAACTTTTACAACTTTAAAAAAACTTTTCAGAAAAGACAAAGGTATTTTGTGGGTCAAATACTATCAATAGGTAAATTGTTGGTCAGCAAAGCATTAAATCCTTTATATTAATATTTTCTCATTAATATAAATAAAGGCTCTATTTGTAGGAACATAAAAATGACAATTTAACAAGAGGAATAGCTAGTAGAGTGATAAAATAAATTTTCAAAATCATTTAACTTGCTACTTTGTAGCATATTTGCCACTAGATTCTAAGGATCTTGTTTAAAAGATCCAAAACAGCAAAGAGTGTCAGTGATCATCACTATCTAACTTAATGCCAATTCATGAATTTTTAGAAAATGTGACATCTTCTCTTTTATCTAAATTTTTCTTGACAGTAGCCAGCACTAAAGTAGAAACATCTGAGAAAATTTTATTTTATAAAACTGAATTTCCTTTAATAAAGTTAGGTTATGACATTGAGCTCTGGAGAAAAAGATGTGATTATATAGTAGAATTTTCACATTCTAATGACAATGTAGTTACTCAATTGGTAATTTAATCTATTTATACTAATCTCATGAATTATTTGATCTCAAAGATACACAAAATAATGTAACTTACAGATGCAGTCATTTTCAAAAATGATAGTTAATAAGAAATGACTGGCAGTCCAGTTCAAAATTGTTCTCAGAAGAATTCTACCAATGGGCTTATATTGACAAGTATTAAGTTGAAAGTATTCTTACAGATGTCACCAAAACCACTAGTGTTCAATGTCACATGATTTCAATAAAAACTGCCTTTTAACATATTATTGTTTACAAAGCTTTTATCCATCATTGCAAAAGTTGATAAGGAAATAAGCAAATCTTTCACAGGTGAAATTCACTCTGATTTCAAGGCACTCTGATTCACATAGTCCTGTAGTTAAATATTAACTATGTAAGGATAATGTACTCAGGGACACCTAAGTGGGTCAGTGGGTTGAGCAACCAACTCTTGATTTGGGCTCACATCATGAACTCACAGTCCTGAGATCCAACCCCACCTGTGGCTCCATGGTGGGTATAGAGTCTGCTTAAGATTCTCTCTCCCTCTTCCTCTGCCCTCCCCACCTCTTCACATGCTTTCTGCCTATCTCTCAAAAACAAAACAAAACAAAACAAAACAAAACAAAACAAGACAAAAAAAAAACAACAATAACACAGAATAGTGTACTCATATGAAGTTTTTTTAATGGTAAAGGAGACTTTCAGTTTTCTCTACCTCAAGTAGAAGAAGAAGCATCAAGTTCAGGATTTGTTGTTAAAGCTGTCAGAATTATGGAAAAAGTGGTTAAAATTATGGTTAAATTTGAGTCCCAAGTATAACCTTCAACCTGAAAAGGTTCTGTGTCAAAAGTCATGTGTTAAATGAAACTTTGGGCATATTTGGCTAACGTAGTGAAAAAGATGCTAAAAGGATCAAAGATTAATTAAAAAAAAAAAAAAGCTTATTACCTGATAGGGGCACATGGGTGGTTCAGTCAGTTAAGTGTCCAACTTCAGCTCAGGTCATGAGTTTGAGCCCCTAGTCAGGCTCTGTGCTGACAGCTCAGAGCCTGGAGTCTGCTTCACACTCTGTGTCTCCCTCTCTCTCTCTGCTCCTCACTCACTCATGCGCTCTCTCTCTCTCTCTCTCTCTCTCTCTCTCAAAAATAAACAAACAAGAAAATTTTAAAAAAGCATATTACCTAATAAATTTTTGGTAGCTGAAATTTCTAGAAGTACCTATCTTTGAGCTGTTGATCCTAAAGAAGGCCTTTTAAATCCATAAGGCATTGGAATGATTTATTAGGTTGTTGATTCTGTTTATGTTGTACAAAAACAGAATTTGGCAAACTTTTTATGTAAAGGGCTAGATACTAAACACCATAGGTTTGCAGAGCATATGATCTTTATCAAAGCTATTCCATTGTGCCTTTGTAGCAAAAAGCAGCCTTAGAAAATGTATAAACAAATAATGTAGCTGTCTGGGATCCAATGAAAATTTACTTATGAAGAATGAAATTTGAACTTTAATTTTCACATCACAAAATACCATTCTTCTGATTTTTTTCAGTGAGGGGTGGTGGGGGGATAAGCTAAATAGGTAATGTGTATTAAGGAGGGCACTTGTGTTGAGCACTGGGTGTTATATGTAAGTGATGAATCACTAAATTCTACTCCTGAAACCAATCCTACACAATGTGTTAACTTGAATTTAAGTAAAATCTTGGAGAAAAAACAAATTGTAAAACCATTCTTAGCATTTAAGCTGGTCAAAAAAAGATGGCAGTCTAGATTTATGGCATTGGTGGTAGTTTGCTTACTTATTTCCATTAAAAATTTGGGATCCATAAATTAGTTGAGTATGATAAGAAGGATGCAGAATATTTCTAAAAGCAATGGACTTTACTAGTGAAGTACTTTATAAACAATCAGTGATTACAAAATATCAGTACATAAATTTCAAACATTTATCTCTTTAGTGATTTGGTTATTTGAATATATTGCCAAGAAGGCACATGAGCATTCAAAATCGACCTTGGGTTAAAAAAGTTTAATTTGTAGCTGAATTTCTAGTAAAAATTATTTCTTACCTTGGGAATAGCCAATCAGAATGGATCCAGACATAATTTCAGAATAGTTGGTAGTCATATTTGTAAAACATTCATCATCAATCTCCATTGCAACAGAAGGGGGTAAGCAGCTCCAAGTTCTCAGCCCCCACAGAAAGATTGACAAAAGGTAAATTGAAAATGGTAACAAAGATCTGTGGTGTTTTCACTTGCCCTTGCTCCAACACCCCCGCATCTCCCCAGCACATGAGCAATCTTGAAAAAGAAACCTGCAACCTTATTTAAGTCCTTGGGCTCTTAGCTCTATAGGGAGCACAGCAAACCTTATTAGAAAATTATTGTGTATGTTTGTCCATTCCAAACCATCTGGGAGATGCCTGAATGAGGGATGCAAGGAGCATGTCTCTGTTTCACCTGATAGAAAACAGACCAGGTAAACAGTGGGCATTACTCAAAACAAGTGCAAGCCAAACTCACAACTCAGATTCCCAGGGAAAGAGTATGATGGAAACATGAAACAGATGCCAAAGGCCCTGGAACAAAAGTTAAGGAGATTCATTAAGAAGTTAGGACATTCAAAAACTCCCATGTGAGGAAATTTAGAAAGCCATGCACATGCCCAGAGCAAAATTCATGTGCAGAAAACAATGTGAAAGACACTAAACTTTCACCTCAGGCTAATCCTTAGGCTTAATGTAAGCCTAGCTAAGTACTGAAATAGTGCCTTTGCACAGAACCATTCTGCACAAAGGGATGAATTATTTTGTTTCCTTGTCTGCTTGTTTGTTTTGTTTGTGTATGTGAGGGTCAGGGGTGTGAGTGCAGGGTTGTGTTTTAGCTCCTGGTGCTCAAGGGAATCTCTGCCAAAATTAGTTTAACACAAGGAACAGAGACTTCAGTGGTCAGAGAAGACAACACAGCCTTTAAAAAATAGTTTGAGAAAGTCACTACACAAATGGACTAGTACAGCCTTCAACAGTGGAGAAACAACAAGTTCTGTCAAAGAGGGAAATCTGATTTCCATATGTCATAATACTCATATGCCCAGTTTTCAACAAAATAACTCATGGAATATAAAGAAACAGGAAAGTATGGCCTATTGAGAGGAACAAAATGTTAAGAAATCATCCTTGAGGGAGTGCCTCGGTGGTTCAGTGGATGAACCGTCCAACTTCAGCTCAGGTCATGCTCTCACGGTTCATGGGTTCGAACCCCTTATTAGGCTCTGTGCTGACCGCTCAAAGCTGGGAGCCTGCTTTGGATTCTGTCTCCCTCTCTCTCTCTGTCCCTCCCCACACCCTCAAAGATAAATAAACATTAAAAAAAGAAAAAGAAATCATCCCTGAAGGAAATACAGACTTTGGGTTAATTATACAAAGACTAGAGAACAATTGCATTAAATATGGTCAAAAAGCTAAAGAAAAACATAGATAAAGACTGAAGGAAATCAGAAAAACAATGTATAAACTAAATGAAAATATCCATAAAGAAGTAGAAATTATTAAAAGAAAAAGCCACTGTGGAAAATTTTGACATTTCCTCAAAATATTTATTATATATTTATAATATAATATAATAATAAACATATTTATTCAGTCTTAAATAAAACTCTGACACATGCTACAACATGAATGAACCTTGAAAACATCATGCTAAGTGAAATAAACCAAACACAAAGGGTAAATGTTGTATAATTATGCTTATCTGAGGTACATAGAAAAGGAAAATTCATAGAGAAAGAAGAAATTTTAAGAACTAGAGACAGTGTGAAATGGGAAGTTATTGTTTAATGGGTGCAGTTTCTGTTTTGGGGGATGAACAAATTCTGGAAATGCATAGTAGTGATGATTGCACAACATTTGTAAATGTACTTAATGCCACTGAATTAAATGGTTAAAATGGTAATTTTTACTAAAATGGTTATTTTTACCATAATTTCTAAAATAATGTTTTTAAAAAGAACCACACAAATTCTGGAGGTGAAGTATACAGCAACAAAAAATTTGCAAGAGGGGTTCAACAGCAGAGTTAAGCAAGGAGAAGAAATAATCAGTGAACTTGAAGCTAGGACAATTGAAATTATTTAGTTTGAGTATCAGGAAAAAAAAATAGAATGAGGAAAAGTAGATAGAGCCTAAAGGACCTATATGAGATGCCATGAAGTATATGCATTATGTACATCCCAGAAAGAAGAAAGAAAAGGGGACAGAAAGAATATTTGAAGTACATTTTAATATATACCACAATTCTGTCTTCTTTTACTTTGTCCTAATGTTGCCAATTTTATACACCAGTTTTAACTCAGGAGTTTAGCTGGTCAATAGTTTTATCTCATATTGTATTTTTGAGAACACCTAGATTTCATGACCGAATTCAGTGTGCAATTTTCCTCTGCAGCATGATCAGAAATGCATATAGAAATAGAAGGGATTTTTAAAGCATTGTTTTATTAATTTATATCAAACTCTTCTTTGTCTAATACCTGACTTGCATTTTTCCCAAAAAAGAAATGAGACCAATTACTGAACCAACATATTACTTCATAAATAGAATTGTGAATTCACCCTCAGATATTCAAGAGGATCTGATTTCAGATCTTAGATGTCAATTAAAAGTAGTTTATATCCCTAGAAGCAAAGTGAGATCCCACAAAAGTCCATGGAAAGGAATATTAGAAAACTTAGAGAAAGACAAAGAGACTAATGTTTTCTCTAAGTGCTTGAGTATTATCTGAGTAAATTTGCAAAGGTTGTGGCTGGGACTTTTGGCTATGGCTTTGAGGACTTTAATAAATCCTCTTGCTTATAAAACAAATATAAAACTAGACAAAATTATTGAAGCAAACCATATCAGGAATCTGGAAATAGACCACGGGCAAACAAAAAATTGGGAAGGGATTATTCACAACAACCTGACAGAATTTCAGGTAAGAACAGAAAGAGATCTATTTTTGCATGAGGCTGCTCCCTATCTTCTCTTTTTAACTTGGTCAGCTAGGACAGTTTTCTCCAGGCATAGACGACCACCATAATGAGAAGCTTTGCTTCTAGAGAGGGCACATGATTTGGAGTAGAAGGTAAAAACCTGAGGTGATTTTTTTCATTAATGGTAGTAAATTAAGTAGAAAAGAAAGAAAAAAAATGCAACCGTGCTAGGGCTGATTTGTAGTCATGGTTGGTGTACAGGGTTCTGTATCCAGAATCCTGGGTATTGGGGAGCTTACAAGGCGAAATAAGCTATCCACACATTCCTGGCTAACAAAGTAAATGCATGCATTGGAGACACTTGAGAATCCCTGTGATCTTGGATACCTGAGATACCTCAGATACTAAAGATGTGAAAGCCCAGGAAGACTAGAAGAATGGCTGTATTTTTATTGTTGTTGTTTATTTGTTTTAAGTCTATTTATTTATTTTGAGAGAGAGAGAGAGAGAGAGAGAGAATCCCAAGCAGGCTCCATGCTGTCAGTACAGAGCCCAATGTGGGACTAGATCTCATGATTATGAGATCATGACCTGAGCCCAAATCAAGAGCCAGATGCTTAACTGACTGAACCACCCAGACATCTCTGATTGGCTGTATTTCGAATGTACTCTAACATACGCAGATAATTCAGCTGAGGTTTAGAACCTTCACATATCCTCTTCCCCAGTCATTGACTAATACTTAGCTTTGCAGCCCTAGAAGTGACCATTAAGACACCAGGCTAAAAAATAAATAACAAGAATAAAATATATAACGACAAATATATCCATATACATTAATTTTTTAATGTTTATTTATTTTTGAGACAGAGACAGACAGAGTGTGAGTGGGGGAGGGGCAGAGAGAGAGAGGGAGACAGAATCCAAAGCAGGCTCTAGGCTCTGAGCTGTCAGCACAGAGACAGACACAGGGCTCAAAACCACCAACCATAAGATCATGACCTGAGCCTAAGTTGGACACTTAACCGACTAGGCCACATAGATGTCCCACTGTTATTACTCTGAATTATTATCAACTACCAATCTTATTTAACAATTTCATTTTACAGATGAGAAAAGACAGATCCAGAAAAGTTAATAGGCTTATCCAAGGTCATAGATTGTAAAATTTAAAGCTAGGTTTACAACTATTTAATCTAAATAACAATTACTTTGCTATACAACATGTTGGTGGACTTTATTTGAATTTACTATTCCCTCAATTTTTTATAAAATAATGAATTAAGACTTGTATCATTCATGGATAGTTTTTGTTCAGATCAAATACCCTAATTGTTGTAACTTAGATTAATGCCCCAGTGTTTCTTCACAGGCCACAAAGAGTCACTCCACTACTGAGTTTTGTGCAGATGTTCCATACCCTATAAAAATATTAGAAGGCAAAAATCTCACCCCCACCTCCTGTATACCCAGAAACCTTTCTTGTACTACACTGACAAAACGGTTTCCAGGTAATAATTTGAGAAATTCACAGGATTCACCTTGTTTGTTTTTCTTTTCTCAATGGATCATCGGACTTACACTGTATTTTGTACAATGTCTGAAAACAATATTGCATATATTTTTGTCTGCTTTTAGATTTTGTTTTTGCATAAAGAGAGGGTAAATCCAGACCACTACTCACTCATGGATGGAAAGAGAACTTATTGTTTTATTTTTACTCTCTTTTTTAAAAAAATAATTTTTTGGCAAATCATTAGGTAATTTTAGTTGGAAACTTTCTACCAGGTTCTGGTCAATTTGTGTGCTAAAATATTTTATACACTAGAGTTTTATAAGTTCAGCTCATGATCAATTCCTTGTTGAATTCCCTCTGAGCACATTAAGTTCCCTCTGAGCTTGAACCACCAAGTCTAAATATACCTGACCTTAGAAAACAACTAAGACTGTATGACTTTAGTTTTTATTGACTCAGAAGTATGCTTTAGATAAATCATTTTTGATGTTCTAAACTACATCATCATATCATTCAGGAACAATTATATTTTGTGTTTTCAAGTTTTCCATTTCTAATATGTGCCAGGTTCTGATATAAATAAATGTATTTAATAAAATTTTACATCTGATCATCTTTTGTAGATGATTACACAGAAGATTTAATTTTCTTTAAAAGTTTGAAATATGGGTCTTTTTTGGGTCTTGACTGGGAAATAGGAGTTTCAAAATAATACTACAACACACTTAGAATAATTGATCATTATCAATATCTTTTGGTTTAAATTTTGTATTCATTTTCTGAAAATTACAGATTTATAACTTGCTGACAGCCTATTTTAAACACTGAATAAACTATTTTACTCTCTAATGTATTTCTCTTACGATTTATTTTTTATTGTAATATAAGGAAGAGGAAAGCAGCTGCATTCTCCAGCTGTGACAAAGTGTTTCAATAAATGAGGCAAGCAACATCAGTAATAAATAAAGCAATTTACTTCTTTACAAAAATGACTATCTCTGTTTAACATCAAAGCTGTAGCTAGTAGCGTGGCCTAGCAGCTGGTATGGCTAAAGTGAATATTCACTGGGAAATTAGGTTGCCATTATATCAGCTATATTATACTGACAAGGGCATACTAAGATGTCTATGGAAAATGTTTAAAAGCTTTCCTTTTGAATGCAATACAAAGAAACTGTCTCATTTCACTTAAGTCACTGATATTGGTTGAGTGACAGAATGCAGTCTATTGCTGCTACCACAAAGCAATTAACTTCCTCTTCCCCCTACAGGCAGAGAGTCCAGAGTGCTCTTTAATGATGAGTAGGAAGAATTATGCTAAATCTGTAAGATTGATGAAAAAAATTATTTTGCTTACCCAGAGGTTGCTATGTTTCTAGAAGAGCTAGAGTTTGTAGAACTAGATAGAGCATGTTCCAATATGCAACTCTCAGGCAATTCATCATTACACACACACACACACACACACACACACACACTTCCCCTAGTAGCTAGTCATCAACTATCACAAATTAGACTACATAACAAAATTAAAATTTCCCAAAGTATATTCAGAACTAATTGTATTTTCTACTATCCACTAAATCTATGAGGATCTATAGCTAAACTGAGTTTTCTTTTTTTTAATTTTTTTTTAATATTTATTTATGTTTGAGAGAGGGAGACAGAGTACCAGCAGGAGAGGGGCAGGGAGAGAAAGAGAGAGAGAGAGAGAGAGAGAGAGAGAGAGAGAGAGAGAGAGAGAGAGAGGAGACATAGAATGCGAAGCAGGATCCAGTCTCTGAGCTATCAGCACAGAGCCCGACATGGGGCTCAAACCCACAAACTGCGAGATCATGACCTGAGCTGAAGTTGGACGCTTCTCCAACTGAGCCACCCAAGTGCCCCATAAATTGAGTTTTCTAATGCTCACTGGAAAAACTACACAACTACTCAACAGCTGTTTATCACCTCTCAACCTGGATTCCTATTCTCATACTAATATTTGGGTACAAGAAACCAAGGCATCATCTATTCATGGATCCAGGTTTGTATCTCGA
The DNA here is from genome assembly GCF_024362965.1 of Panthera pardus. NCBI lineage: Eukaryota > Metazoa > Chordata > Mammalia > Carnivora > Felidae > Panthera > Panthera pardus. Next base: position 48,238,628 of record NW_026526655.1, on the reverse strand, counting down.
GTGTATGTATATCAAGGACCAAGGACTAGTATTATTCATTGAAATATTTATAGCTTATATTTGTATATCACCTTGCAGTTTACCTTATATTTTTGTAAATTTAATAACAATGTAAGAGATATATGAAAGGAGTTATTGCCGCACTTGAGACGAGACCACTCACTTCATAAAGGTAAATAACACCATAATGCTACATATCTATCAGTTTGCAATGTGTTTGCTAGACTGTGAAAAGGGAACATTCCACAAAGCGGTCAAAATAAAACATCATCACATTAAAATATGAAGTTTGGGAAAGGAGTTAATGATAGGATGAAAAAGAAAAAAAGAGAATGCTTAAATAGAAAATTAAAAAAGAGAAGATTACAAAGGAACTTCTGATGAACTTGTGTTTTCATCAATATTTCCTCTTCTATTTTTTATAATATGGCCTAAAATCTATTTCTGTACAGAAAAACCCAGTTATTATAAATATTATTTGTTGAGAAATCCTGCATTCTGAGTGTGCTGACTTTCTTATCAACTAGCTTAAGTTGCTCAATGTTCACCAGGTATATACTGATCAGAATTTTTACATACCCAAGGGTGTGACACTGAGAACACATAAGAGAATGTCTCCATAGCTTCCAAATGGTACAATAGATGATTATAGCAAACTGCTAGGTAACTTAAAAAGCTGCTTCTTGATTTTCTATGTTCCACAAGATGGTTGGTGAGGTCAAAGCTATTTTCTGAAGAAGGAGGAGGAGGAGGCAACAACAATGACAAATTTGCCTTTTTCATGCTCACACTCTTATATGTATTACAGACTATTACAGTGTGATAGTAAAGCAGCTTAAATAAGACCTCTTCTATTAAACCAAATACAAAAAAGATTTTTTAAATGATAAAACATTACTCTTCTTGCTTTGTTTTAGATATTTCTATAGGTCTATAAATATATAGAATATTTTATAAATATTTCATAAAATATATATGCTTTCTTTGTTGTGTTACATATTATATAAGATAGCTATTTCAAATAAATAACTATTATAAAAGTTCTCTGTTTAAATTTCTAATATGGTAAAAATAAATAGAACTTACCACATTAAGGTTCTTAATAATTTTTAAGAACTTAAAAAGTTCCTGAGAATAATTTTTGAGAGCCACCACCCTAAATTAAGTAGTAAATGTGTTACACCAGGTACATAGCTAATATATGCATTTTTGCAAATGGGAACAGAGCTCTGTTTCTGCTACATACAACTTACTAAGTTTTTTTCTGGTCTAATAATTGAAAGTTTTAGGAAAAATATTTTCTACTGAATATTGCAAATGCTTATACATGATCATTAAGCAGAGGAAAATAAAAATTCATATTAATGATATGAATCAAAAACTTGTCATTTAATTTGATAGAATATCATTACTGGCAAAGAACTTTCCTTTTCAGAGTCAAGACAATTAATTAATTATTATATTAGTGAGTGTCTACAAAACATCTATATCAGAAGTAGCATATTTTGAAGTAGAGGGAAAACATGTAGACACTCTTCTGGCAATGGTTAAGATGGATTATGGCAAATGATGCCAATAATAGCGGTCTCTCCTTTGGTGTTTACAATGAACAAATCTAAAAGGCTCCTGACAGCAAATTTTGAGAGCTATTCAAAGGAAGGTGGGTATAAAAGAATTTTTTGAATGAAAATAACTCTACTCCCTTATAACACAAAACATTTAAGGTAATCAGAAGTTAGAAACAACCTATAGTATGAGAATGAAAAAGTTAAAACGGAAGTAATTTGAACATACACTAGGGGGTGTAGATTGGTATATCTTAGACTACCTGAATAATCACTTAGTCCTCTCTTTTACAATTTCTAGCATATGTATATATGAGGCATTTTCACTTAAACATTCTGTGTCTTGTGAGCAAAACTGGAATACAAAGTTAAAATGGATAAGTCTAGACCCTTGGTATGAAAAGTATATATATATTTTTTGCTAAGTTTTGTTGGATCATATATAAAAAAAAAGTTATGGAAACAAAACTCTTAATTTATGTAGAGACTGGGAAGACCTGAAATAAACTAAGAGGTTCTATAAATGTACTCTGTCTCCTGAAACTCTCATATAAAATTATATTTGGTCATTTGCCATGACCTTTGAGAGGTCCATTTAATTATGAAATTTAACTGTGTATTTGGTTTGTTTTGTTCTCCCAAGGGAATCTAAAGAGATTAGCTTGATTCGAGTTATATTAGTTCTGCCTACATTGGTTTAAAAGTTAACCTCAGATTCTATCCTGGTTTACTTTGTTTTAGCACCAATTTTTGCCATATTTAACTGTGTTGATCTTATTGGAAGAGAATTATATATTACATACTTTTCATTCATGGATTATACTAGTAGAACTAAATATGTCATCTCTACCTAAAGTTACATTTTTTGTCTATACTACTTTACTAACCTAACCACTCACTTGTGCTTCAACAATTGAATAGACATCCTAATACATTGAAATCAACTGCATACTACTGCAGTTCTACTAGTTGGATATTATTACTAGGCTGCCATAACAAAGTACCACATACTGGGTAATTTAAACTCAGTTTCGGAGGCTGGAAGTCTGAGATCAAGGTGTCAGCAGGATTTTTATTTCTGAGGCTTCTCTCCTGAGCTTATTGGTAGCCATCTTCCCCCTATGTCTTCACATGGCCTTCACTTTGCACGTTTCTGTCCTAAAATACTCTTTTTATAATAACACAATTCATTTTGGATTAGGGACCATTCCAATGACCTCATTTAACCTTAAATACCTCTTTAAAGTTTAAATGTACATTCTGAGTTACTGGGGGTTAGGACTTCACCATATGAATTGTGTACAGACACAGATTATAGCACTGGTATAGTACAGGCAAGAGGCAAAGAAAAAGAGTGAAGGTTGACCATGTTCCATGAAATTGTCCATGGTGAGGATCAGTCAGATGATGTGCAGCATGGTGAAGGGAATCATCTCCAGGTTGAGGATCCTGAAAACAAAAGCTTCCAGCCTCTTATATACCCAGAAGGCCAAGAGGAACAGGTAGGGGATGTGCTAGGAGTGAAAAAGTGCTGAATCAGAGTGTTGAAAAGTTTCTTAGTGAGACTGTTTCAGCTGAGGCACATTTTAGGTGCACCTTTTAGTCACCTATATAGTCACCTATAGTCTCTGAATGGAGGCACCCAGGCTAGGTATGCCGATATGCATGTAAGCATGACTGGCCCAGGAGTGAGGGGCTGTGTCCTTGACTGCCATTCCCTCCATACTTAAACTCTCAAAACTGGGTCCTCATGAATATAATATATAAATAAATAAAGTTTATATTTTTAATATAATATTAGAAATGTATACTCTAGAAGCAATGAAAACAAATTGAAATTGTCAGTGTACCAATAAAGGAACTGTAGAAACAAGTTAAGACTACCCAAATGAGAATGAGCAAAGGCTATTTATTCAGAGCTTGCTATAACAAGGGAGTCAGCCATCAACACTTTTGTTTGGCAGAGATTCAAAGGCAGGCAGATGAATGGGAAAGCTTTATATGGAAAAAAGGGAAGGTTTCAAGTATCCTCTGATTGGAAGCTGTTGCCATGGAGAAGCTGTGAGTGGGCTAACTAAAAGCAGGGCATTCAATATGATTGGTTATGGGAGCATATTTGGTTTTCTCCAGTTGGTCCTAAGTTGGAAGCAGGGGCAAATTTTAGGGAAGCTGTCAGTTATTGATCAAGTCCTGACTGCTTGGGGCCAATGGCTACTGAGGCTGTTGTTCAGCTTCCTGGACTGACTGCAGCAGGTTGAGAGTCAGAACTCTACTTTTATATATGGTCTGGCTATCGTCCATTTGTATATTCAGTCTCTCAGTGAGAAAGCAGTAAAACATTAGCACAGAATTTTATGACCAAATTATACTGTCAGTTTCTGAACAAAGCCCAAGTAATATATATTCTTTTGCACTTTTTTCCTGGAAACTAGAGTTTATATGTGGAATTGAAAGTAACACTAACATGTCATATATAATTAGAGTTAAAATTACATTGTAAAGTAGGAAAAGTGTTCACAAAGCACAAAATTAAGTGCAATAAGCATGAACATACTATAAAACATTGAGAAGGAAAAATAAAACCTAAAGTTCCCCAGAGGGCAGGAATGCAATGCAAATCACAAATAAGGCTAGAATACGAGATCAGCAGATTAGACATCCTAAAGGCAAATTGTAATTTTTTTTAATTCACCACGTTTTCCCAGAAAAAGATAGCATGTTAGAGAAGGCATATATTCCAAGGTGTTGGTAAAGTTAGCGATTGGAAAACAAACAAAAGCTTAAGCTCTCAGCAAGGGTAAAAATAAACATCAATTAACTTTGCTGTCTTTATTTAAGAGAATGAAAAATCCCAAAACCCCAAAGAAGAGAAAGTACTGTTTTATTTTAAACACTAAAAGATATTTCTCATGGTTTGATAGTTTGATATGATGATTAACAATGTAGTTTCTGTAGGGTGCCTGGGTGGCTCAGTCAGTTGAGCATCTGGCTTCAGCTCAGGACATGATCTCATGGTTCATGGGTTCCAGCCCCAGGTCAGGCTCTGTGCTGACAGCTCAGAGCCTGGATCCTGCTTCGGATTCTGTGTCTCCTTTGCTCGCTCACTGCCCCTCCCCCACTCACACTTTATATCTCTCTCTCAAAATAAATAATAAAAACAATTAAAAAAAATTTTTTAAACACAGTGTAGTCACTGAAATCAGACTGCCTAAGGTCAAATCCTATCTCTACCACTGATAAACTGACCATTTCTCTGTATAACATGGGATTCCTGTCAGGATAATGTGTCATATATTTAAACCACTTAACATAATACCTGGCATCTAGGTTAATATCTCTTCAAAGTTAGCTCTACATATATTGTTCGCATAAGAAATAAGCATTGAGTGTCTAATATTTTCCAGTCACTTTTAAATACTGGGTTATAGTAGTAAATCAAACAGACACAGTTCCTGGTTTTGTAGTTGTCTTCTGGAGCAATATAAATGTTGTAAAGAGATTAGGGCAAAGTAGCAGCTAGAGAGTGATAATACAGAAAGCAGTGTTCTATATAGAATAGGCCAGGAAGAACTCTTCAACAAAGGGAACTTTGAGAAGAGACCTGACAGAAGAGAGGGAAAAGCCACTCAAAAAGGTAGAAGAGGGTATTTGATAGAAGGAGCTTTGGAGTGTCAAGTACATCTCAATTCATTCTTAATATGTTCCAAGAAAAACAAGGCCATGTTGGTGGAATGGAAACCTCTGGGTCTGTTGAGCCAAGCAATAACTTGATTTAATTTTTTTTCCTAATGTTTATTTATTTTTGAGAGAGAGAGAGAGAGAGAGAGAGAGAGAGACAGAGTGTGAGCGGGGGAGGGGCACAGAGAGAGGGAGATACAGGCTCCAGGCTCTGAGCTGTCAGCATAGACCCCAATGCAAGGCTTGAACCCACAAGTCATGAGATCATGACCTGAGGCGAATTCAGATGCTTAAATGACTGAGCCACCCTGGCACCCCAGCAATGACCTGATTTTATTTCCCAAGGATTATGCCGGCTGCTCTTAGTAGTATGGACTATATACGAGGGCAAAGACAAGAAAGATCATCTTTGTCAATGTCTCCACCTCCCTCCTCCCATCTCTCTCCCTCCCTCTTTTCCACCCTTCCTCTCCCTCTCTCCCTTATGTTTACTGCTTAATTAACTTTCATTTTGTTAAGTAAATTTCCCTCAACATCTAACAATGTCTGCAAACTTGATTTTATCAATTCTTTAAGACAGTCCAAACTATATCTGAAAACTGAGTCTTTCTTTTAACCATTTGAAGTATCTACTTACAAATTTAGCCATCTTCCTAATATTGTAAAAGGTTATTTATATCTAATAAACTAAACTCAGTTTTTAAAAAATCCACTTAAGTGTTTCAAAAAAACATGTAAAGCACAATGATTTTAAAACTTGTCACTACACTCGATAAATGCAATTTAAACCAGTGTTAATGTTACAGATTTTTATAAAAAATATGAACACAAACACTTGCATGTACACACATCCATAAATATGGATAAATAGGAGCACCGAGGACAGCATTAAAAATAAATATATTAATTCATCAAACAGTGATTCACTCAGGAACACCTACTTTCTATCATTCTCCTATCCATTCACTCTTAAATCACATTCAAACCATTCATACATGCCCATATGAAGATCCATACATCCAAAAGCACACATAGACTTATATTTACTTACATACATATAAATATAACTGGAATTAAAACATAATATTATAAATATTATTGGAATAATATCAACTCTAAAATAATCATGTATGTTAATATATTCTAATACTTCAAATATAAATGTGATATAATAATTAATATCAAAATACTCCTAACATTTGAATTGCTTCAATTCAGTGTTACAATATACTCACATGAAGAATTCTTGTGGAATTGGCAACTCTATAGCATATCTATTTTTTTTCATTTAAAATACAAAATTTCTTGAAGATTTTCTCCAAATCTCTGAAGAGTCATTTTTAATACAGTAAATGTCATAAAGAATAGAATATTTTTGTATAGTTTACTTTGTATATTTTGTATGTTTCCTTAGATATCATCACTCATTTCGGCCATTTATGATTATTTTAGGCTTTGTAGTTTTTGATGTGGCCATCAGATTTTTTGCTGCAACTTTTGAACAAACTCTATTACTAATAGAGTTGGAAACAACTAGCTGAAAATAGCCATTATGAAATAGCATCTGAGTTGTATATTCAGCAGTAATGGAATTTGCAAAATGAAGCAAAACAAAACAAAACAAAAACTAACTTATTCTGTTAAGAAGATTGCATTTTAAAATAGAACAGATAATTTTATGTAGTAAATGGTTGATTCATTTCTCAAAATGCAAAACTCCTGCTAATTACCTTCTGAATAAAAAGATACTTTTTTGTTGTTCTGGATATATATAAAGTTTTAATCCTTTAAAACATGTAGGTTTTAGAAATTAATCTGAACAGTGTATTTAAATATATTTTATTAATGTTGAGTATGTTATAATTCATAGATGAGCTTATTTTTGGTTTCAGTGTGAATTTCACAATGAGATCAACCATTGGCTTGAACCTAGTTTATGTCTGCAACCAAGAAAGTAAATATTTTGCATAATTGAATCATAAATTCTACCCATTATACCTGGACTTTACATCTATATCCTTCAGAAGAGCTCTAACATCCTTAATTGCACCCTGTATTATTTTTGTGAAATAGCTTTGTTTTATAGATTTATTGCACAATTATTTCAGAACAATATGAGGACACAGAGAAAATCACATTCATTTTTATAAGCATGTTTTTCTTTCCATTATGTTTTATGGCTGTGTAAGGAACTATAGTTGTGTATTTTATATTTTATTTGAATACTGGATACCACATTAATTTAACTGAAATTTTTAAAAACTTACAGTAGTCCATAATAAAGAAACTTTATTTCAACCTTTTTTGGTAGATATGGAGATGCACCACCAGATCTCCCATCAGGAAGGTAGAGCCTAACAGAGGTGAAGGTCAGCAGCCAGCTTCCAGCTTCCAACTTGTAACTCCTTCAGAGCCTGCCTCAGCTGCAAGAGCTGGCTTCCCCCAACTTTAGGCCCTTCCCAGGACAACCTCTATCCAGTGACTGAAAGAGATGAGAGAGCAAAGGCCTGATCCTTTGGGCCCAGCAAGGTAGACAATACTCTCCTGAGAGAGCTCCCTTCCAGGGTGACCAAGGATTTTTTTGAGCCTGCAATTTAGTGTGGGTAATTTACCCAAAGCCCATATCAGCAGCAGCAGCACCTGTGACCTTTTTAAAAATTCAAATTCTTGGTTGATCTCAGAACTACTGATCGGATATTCTGGGAGTGAATATCAGCAATTTCTGGGTGCTTTGATGGGTGCTGAACTTTGAGAACGACCTCTCTCCTTAATCCTTCTTTCTCTCCCTTCCCATTACAAACATTAATCTCTAATAAATATCTTACAGCCCAATTCTTTCTCAGCATCTGCTTATTGGGAACCTGACCTATGGCAACTTTGTTGTATTGGTACCTGCATGAATCAAGGCTATTACTATAAACCTGAAAATAAATATGCATGACATTTTTAGGCACTCATAGAACTTTATATATGTTCAGGCCCTCAGTAACCTGACACCATTGCAACATTCTGTTAGGGAGCATTTACTTACCTTTAGTCTCCTACTTTTAAGCCTCTCCCTCTATACTCCCTTCAGGGGTTCTGGGGTTAGAAATCTGCAAACTATATTTAACCAATTGCCTTATCAGCTAAATTAATCTCTCCAGGGGTAGCCACTGATGGAAGCTTAGAGGGCTCCAAGCGAGAACAGCTTCCAGCTCCTTGGTCTTGTTGACCTCTCTCTGGTTAGGCCAGTTAAGTTCAGAATTCAGCTTCTTTTGGCACACTCAGTGGCCATGTACCACTCCCTGTAGAGTATGAATAATAGCCCAGCAACATGCATCAGGAGCTAGAGTTTCAAAAACTCCAGGTTGCATCCACCTCCCTCTGTTCTCTGAGCACCATCGAACCACAGCCCCTTGGATGTCCCTGCCACCAGGTTCAGGTAATACCACCTCTTTCCTTTAGGCTGAAAGGGTGGTGGGAGCTTTATACAGTTTTGATTCTCTGAGTTCCTTTAGCATCCCTTTTATCCTCTTTTAGACTTTTAGACTTTACCCATGAAAACAGCAGCCTGTATTAAATATGCGATTTGTGTTGTTTTGTTCTGTTCTGTTTTGTCTTGCTGGATCCTGACTTATACAGAATGTTTCCTCTGACCTGGAGGAGCAGTGGTCCAAATTCTCATATATCAAGAATTTTTAGTGTATAAAGGTGGAGATACATGTGAAAAATGTGGTAGCATGAGGGCACAAGCCAAGTCTCATGAGAATTCCTTTACTGGAAAGTTAATTGAAAAAAAATATTTAACAAAATCACATTTTAGGCACAGTAGTAGTTTTTTTCATGGTGCATACATATATAAAATAAAAGCTAGAAAGTACGAAAAAAAAAGGCAACTTCACCCACATCTAATTTGAATCTGATAAATTTTAACTTAAAAGGTCTACTGAAGAAATTTTCAACCAATTAAAGGTTTGTGGTTTCCCCTTTAAGATAAGAAGTACAGTAAACCTTGTATTGTGAGTAATTTGTTCTGCAAGTGTTCTGTGAGATGAGCAAGCATTTCTAATAAATTTTAACTTGATAACGAGTGATATCTTGCAATACGAGTAGTACATGATGCTGGACATCACATGATCACAACTGAGCCAATGGTTCTTCTCTTTCTGTCTGTCTATCTGTCTGTCTCTCTCTCTCTCTCTGTCACTGTGGGATTGTGGGTGATGGTCTCCCATGCCCAGATGCTCAGTCTCAGGTCGTGAGGTTTGGCAGAACATTGGAAGGTGCCCACAACTGGCACTAGTGTACTTTTTGTCACTTCCAAGCACCTATGGACAGTCCTTTGCTTTTCCATATAAGAGTAAGCTTAGGAATGCTTTGCTTCGCTCTAGGTCAGGCTGCTGCAGATATGGACCTTTCCTCTGCTGCCTTATTGCCAGTTACATTAAATATAGTATATGACAAGAGTTTATTAATACTGTACTATAGTCAACATCCTAACATCTGTGCAAGAATATACAATGGCCCCCATGCAGAAAGCTTCCATTGAGCCCACAGAAAGCAGTGATTCTATTAGTGGTAGTGAAAGTCATCCTACACAATAACTCTCCTCTCTCTTGTCTCCTTCACACCAGGCACAAAGGTTTTGAAAGGTAAGTGCAGGTTAATTTGTTTATTTTTCTTTATATTTTGTATTTCTTTATTATTTTGTATTATATGACAGTATTGTAATCATTTTTATATGAATATTTTTGGGTTGTGGAATGAATCATATGAGTTTCCATTATTTCTCATGGGGAAATTTGCTTCGATATACAAGTGCTTTGGATTACAAGCATGTTTCCAGAATGAATTATGCTCCTAAACCAAGTTTTACTGTATGTTTTATGAAAATCTTGAGAGTGAAGGAAAAATTTTGCTCAATATTATGGACAATTGCAAATCACTAGTGATATGTATTTATACAAAACTATTATAGCACACAGCCTTGAAGATGCTCCTCACCCCATCACCCTACAACCCCCAACCCCAGAGACCCAGGCCTGTTGGAATTCAAGCCTTTGTGTAATACCCTACCCTTAAATTTGGGCTGGACTTACTGACTCATTTCTAGTGAAAAGAATATAGCAAAAATGAGGTGATGTCACTTCTGATATCAGGTCATTAAAAGACTGTAGCCTTAGTATTTAGCATTCTCTCTCACTTTGTCTTAGACTATCTGTTCAGATGAAAACCAGCCGGCATGTTATGAGGCAGCCCAGTGGAGAGGTCCCTATCACTACACCTGAAAGCCAATATGAGGCATACCAAGAATGGTGAGAGTAAGCTTGCCAGTGAATCCTACCTGATTTGAAATATGAGGTGACTGCAATCCCAGCTAACACCTTGACTGCTGCAGTCTCCTAAGTCTCTTGAGCTTAGGCATAAATACCCAGCAAATGTGACCTTGTACCCACAAAGACTGTGAAATAATAAGTGTTTGCTGTTTCCAACCACTAAGTTTTGGAGTAATGTATTAGGCAGCAATAAATTACTAATACAGATTTTGGGGCCTGAATGGAAGACTGCCATCACAAAGACCTAATGTGTGGAAATGACTTTGAAATTAAGCAATGGACCTTGAGGAGAGTGTTAGTGAAAACTTAAAGTGTCTTGAACACACTATTTGTGGGATTTTGAACTTTGAGTGTGCTGAGGGTAAGGACCTGTAGAAAAGTGAATAAAATCTCTTTGAAAAAGGAATAAGAGGAATCCTTGTTATTTAGTGACTTAACTAACTAATTTGCTTAACTAACTGAGTTATTTCCCTAAAGAGATGTCTAAGAAAAGTGTTGAAGATGAGGACTGGTTTTATTTGTGTTGGTAATAGTGAAATGTAAAAGAAAAGAGCTAAATGCAAAGAAAGACAAAAAAAACCAAAAACCAGGACTTGATAGTTTAAAAAGTCTTCAGCCTCTCCAGAAAGTACATATGCCAAAATCAAGCGAGTACCAAATGAAAGGAGGCTGTTGTACCTTCAGAATTCTACTTGCATGAAGCAGGGAACTACATCTACTTAGCTGCAAAAAAAAAAAAAAAAAAAAAAAAAGCGCTAACTTTTATGCAAAAAGAAATGGCTCCCAGAGTGAAACCAAGAACCCAGAGCACAGACATGAGTGCCAAGGAGATTTTTTTTTTTTCCTGGGCATTGGGATATAATCAGGAGTTTCCAACATGTGGACAGATTTTAGAATTCTTAAGGACAAGTGACCACTCTGTACCTCTCATTTCCCCCTTTACAACCAGAATGTCTATAGCAATTATCTTAATGCTTATTTCATCACTAATGCTAGTTAGGTATATTGAGAGCAGATAACATGTCTTTTTGACTTCCTGGTTGTGCAAATTGAGAAGAACTATAACCAAGGAGCTGTACTAAGGAGACACAGCTGCAGGGCTTCATCCATGCACGGACCTGATTTAGATGATGAGATTCCTGCCTTTGAGCTAATTCTGTAATGAAATAAAGAGTTCTTTAAGAAGAAAGATATATATCAGAGAATAAAATCATTTTGAAATGGGAGTCTCAAAAACTATCCAAACTTCATTACTTTTTAAAAATCATTAGTAGATAAAGTAAATTTTTATAACCCTCTGAAATTAAACAAAAAGTTAATTTGTAATCCAAAGTCAGAAAAAATAATGACAAATTGAGTGTCCACTAGTATTTTTAAACATAATTTCTTTTAAAGTTTGAAAAATAAATCATTTTTATTTTAAACCTGAAAATTATCAGTTCTAGACTTCTCATATATTAGAAGTGGCAATTTATAGATGTTTTGGGGTTCTTTGTGTTTTCTTTTTATTTGAGAGTATAAGGCAGGGGAGTGGGACAAAGGGAGGGAGAGAGAAACAGGGAGGGAGAATCATAAGCAGGCTCCACATTCAGCACAGAGCCTGACGTGGGGCTCGATCTCATGACCCTGGGATCATGACCTCAGGTAAAATTAAGAGTCGGATGCTCAACTGAATGAGCCACCCATGTGCCCCTGAGAGGTGGCAAATTAATTCAGAATAGAATTAATGGCAAATATAAATAAAGATTGTGTGAAGCAATTTTAAAGAGATTTCACTTAGAGATTATTATGTGTATATTATAAATATCTTAGCATTTTATTTAGAAGTAAAATGGAAATGAAAGATACTTAGAAAACTAAAAAAGGTATTTATTCCTCCTTAAAAGTATATGTTTGTATGGTATGTTACTATAAATATATTTTTAAAAATAAGGGAACAATAAAATTTCCTAAAAATTCCTCAAGCCAATTTCCTTAAATGAGTTATGAAGTTTTCCTTAAACTAAACTTATAAATAGGGGTCTCGTAGATCTAAAGGTGCCATCATAATGCTCTCTGTTTAAACAATAAACTGTCTACCAACCAACAAACAATAAAACCCACCTTTGGAGGACATTGGGTATTTTGCATGCAAGGAGGATGTGAATCACTGGAGACCAGAGGGTATACTTTAACTAGTGTCTCTATGATGGTCCCCTAACATTTTCACATCTCTTGTTATTAACACTCTTGTGTAATATCCCAACTTTGTGTATGTGCTAAACTTACTTCTAATGAATAGAATATAAAAGAATCTACAGGATAGCATTCTGAGATTACATTACAAAAAGGTTTTTGTCTGGAGCACTCACCTACCATTTATGCTGGCAGCCAGGTAGAGAGAGGTCCCTGTGACTGAGACTGCAGGTGGATCTGAGGTTTTCAAGCAGCCATCTGAGTGAATTTGAAAACTAATCCACTCCCACCTGAGCCTTAACCTGATTGCAGCCTTTGTCTACACTTTGGTTGTAGTCTTATGAGAGACTCGGTCATAGAAGAATCTAGCTAACTCCTCCAGGATTCTTGGCTTACAGACACTGTGAGGACATAAACGTTTCTTTTGAGGGAGATGCTAAGTCTTGGGATAATTCAGTGCACAGCATTTGATAAGTCATAAGTCAAGCCACAGGTGGAAGAAAGTATTTTCAAAACTCAATAACAACAAGAACATAATCTCTTCCTCATTTTTATTAGATTATGTTCTTGTTATTATTGAGTCACAATGTCTTTATGTATCTGAGTACAAGTCTTTTATCTGATGTGTGTTTTGAAAATATTTTCTTCCATTCTGTGGTTTGCTTTTGTATTTGCTTATGGTGACTACTGAAGAGCAACATAGTTTTAATTTTGATCAAGTCCCATTTATCAGATTTTTTAAATTTTATGGCTCATAATTTTTGTGTCTAGTCTAACAATCTCACTCAAGGTCACAAAATATTTTTCCTTTGTTTATTCTAGAAGGTTCCCAATTGTAGTTTTTACTTTCATGTCAATAATCAATTCTGAGTTAAGTATTGTAAATGGTATAAACTAAGTTTTCAAGTTCATTTTTTTCCCATGTGGGTCTTCAACTTTCCCATCACTATTTTAAAAAAATTTTTTTTAATGTTTATTTATTTTTGAGAGAGAGACAGAGTGCAAGTGAGGGAGGGGCAGAGAGAGAGGGAGACAGAATCCGAAGCAGACTCCAGGCTCCGAGCTGTCAGCACAGAGCCCAATGCAGGAAGAGGCAGGGCTCGAATCCAAAAACATGAGATCATGAACCTCAGACACTTAACAAATGAGCCACCTAGGTGCCCTGCCCATGACTATTTTTTAAGACTGTTATTCCACACTGAATTGTTTTTGCCACCTTTATCAATATAAAATTGACCCTATCCATTTGGTTAATTTCTGAATTCTCTATTCTGTGTCACCAATGTATATATATGTATATGTATATGTACATGTATATGTACGTATGTATATTTCAGTATTTCACCACATATTTCATATAATATCACACTATCTTAATTATTATAGCTTTATGGTAAATCTTGAAATCAGGCAGTTTAAGTCCTTTAACTTTGCTTTTCTCTTTCTAAACTGTTTTTGGCTTTCCTAGGTTCTTCACATTTTCTTATCAATTTTAGAATCAGCTTGTCAATTTCTGAGAAAAAAAACCCAGTGGGGTTTTGATGGAATCTACTGTTTGCTGGATTCTACATATGGTTGTTTGCTAAATATTAGTAGCATACACAAGTAAATAGCTTTCTTTCAAAACTGCTTACCATAGGAAACTATGAATTATTAATTAGACACTAATATGGAAAAACATCTTGGCCAATTGTCTTGTAATTAATTAATAATTTTCTTTATTAAGGTACATGAATCCAGCAATAATTCTTTAATGTAAGAAATAAAATATTGTCTAATTCCCTTTCTGTATCTAAATTTACAACATTAAAATGTCTTCCTCACTCAATTACAGGTGAAAATTAAAATGTTGGTGCAAATTAATAGGACTTGCTATAATAAGCATAGTGTAGACCCTTCTTAATGTTCTTAATATTCATTAACATGACATCAACACATTTTATTTATATATTATTAGTTTTCATTAGAAATATAATTAGCACTCTTACTCTTCTCAGATACACCACTTAATTAGTTTGATGATAAAATTCTCAAGAGAGCAATATATAGTTCTGCATGGCTAAAAACAAAGTTTCCCTTAACAGTTTGTCTCAAAAGTAACTGACTTAAAAGTGCATAGACATGTTTAAACTCTGTTTAAATAATGGGATATCAATTTAACAATACAAGTCCAAAAATTTTTAGGTTTAAGTAACATGTTTATATACAGTCACAACATCCTGTCACCTCTTTTGGTCCACATTTATAAAATATAGCCTTGATATAGAGGCATCACTGGACATTTACACCTTTATTGGTTGGAATGGCAACCGGAAATCATGGAATCTTGGTGAAATATATTTAAGTAATCTGCCTTCTGGGGAGCGAGGCTCTGAAATATTTCAACCTGGCATTGTTTCCACTGAGTGGGCTGAAAAGGGTAGGCAAGGGTGCCCAGGGAACTCCAAGGGATCAGTGTTTACAGGTATGTTGGGTTATCTGTTCCTCAGTTTCTGTGGATAGTCAGTATGGGATAGCCAATTGGCTAATCATATTTCACAGTTAGTATGTTTAGGTAGATCCATATGTCTGAAACTTTGACTACTTTTTACTACATCTACTACTACCTTTATCACCACCATTTCTCATCTCAATCTTTATAACAGATTCCCAACTGGTCTTTCCTTGCTTTTCTTCTATTTTCTATTCAAAAGCCAGAGGGATCCTTTTAAATAATAATACAGATCATCTCATTCTATTGTTCAAAACCACTCAGTGGCTCTCCATTTCACTCAAAGCAAAAGCCAAAGTTTTTACAATAATCTTTTTGAAGATCTGTGATTCTCAGTAAAGTTAGGTCTTTACTTCTTTCCAGATAGTATTAAAGGCCATAAGAATGAGCCAACACAATTCTACAGTGTCACATTTTTCTTCTTAGTTCTCTAAACTTCTAAACCCTGGAGGCATATGATTATGCCATCCACCAACACACACATAAATCAGTTGTGTAACTATCAAATAAGGGTTTGATATCAAATAAAGATTGCCAAATTCCCACCTGTTAGTGGAGTAATGTTCACATCCATCTAATGACACTGAACATTTCATGCTTTAAACCAGTCAGATGTAATATTCTACTTCCAAGTATCAGACTAAGTATTAGGATTTTTTTTTGTAAACTCTATACCCAATGTGGGGTTCAAACTTACAACCCCAAGATCAAGAGTCGCATGATCTACCGACTGAGCCAGCCAGGCACACCTTAGGATGCTTTTGACCGTGAATGATATTTATACACTCCAAAGGAGTCTAATAAAATAAAATATAGTGTCTATCTTGAAGAAGAATTTGAAGAGGGGAACTGAATTCAGGCCTCTCTTTTCCTATTGACTTGGCATTGCTTCCTACTGTGTGGGTTTCTTTTCAGGAGCCCCACAGATGGTTCACCACCATCCAAGCAGATAGGAGGACAACCAGAGGCCCCAGTGTCACTTCCTCATAGTTTTGCAGGTTTAGAGGGGTATTTTTGTTGTTGTTTCTTAGAAATCAATGTTTGAAAGTATACTCCAATGGTGCTCTTTAGATTATATTTTGACAATTTTTGACAAACACTGGTAAAGAAGGAAAGAGAAACCATATTTGCCCTGTTCTTGGTGATTGTTCCTCTAAAACCTAGAAGTTGGATTGTTGCAGTGCCTCACTAGGGTGACTAATGGGTAACAAAGACTGATTTCTCAAAGGAAAAGATACTACATATTCCACCTAGATGTGACTGAGAAGAGGAAAGTTCTCTGATTTGTTTGCTGTTACATACAGTGTCTGGACTATAGTGATAAGAAATGGAAGCTAGTTACATTTGCCACCTTGCAAAGACCGCATCTCTAACAGGATCTTTCTATCCTGAATAAGAATGCAACATTTTCATAGAAGAAATTAGCAACAGCTCAGTATTGAATTTTTGCTCTTAAAAAATTTTATAAGTGATTTATATTAATGAATAGTAAGGAGCTACTATGGTACTTCTAATAATATAATATGATTTTTAAAAATTGTTTTGAGAGAGAGAGAGAGTAAGTGGTGGAGAGAGGAAGAGGGAGAGAGAAAGAGAATCTTAAGCAGGCTTTATACTGAGCACGGAGCCCAACACGAGGCTCCATCCCACAACCCTGGGATCATGACCTGAGCCAAAATCAAGAGTCGGAAGCTCAACTGACCAAGCCACACAGGCGCTCCATCCCCATGATTTTAAAACCATATATGGGTAAGGCCTCAAAAAGGTTAAATTCTATAATACAAACTGAAACAAACTCCTATAGCTGTTAACAGAAAGAAGAAAGTTTGTTGGATCTAGGAACTTATAAACCGATGGTATTTTTCAATATAAAAAACAACCAGTTATAACACAATAGCAAAAACAAAAACAAATATATACATATATATATATATACATATATATGTATATATATATATATGAATTCATGTAACAAAATATATATCTAAGAATTTTGTGAATAATTTTAAAACTCTATTAAAGAACATAAAAGTGGGGTACCTGGGTAGCTCAGTTGGTTACCATCTCTTTATGCCCTCCCCCTCTCATGCTGTCTCTCTCTCTCTCTCTCTCTCAAAACTAAATAAACATTTGTAAAAAAAATTACATAGGGGGGCGCCTGGGTGGCTCAGTCCGTTAAGCGGCCAGCTTCGGCTCAGGTCATGTTCTCGCGGTCCGTGAGTTCAGCCCTGTGTGGGGCTCTGTGCTGACAGCTCAGAGCCTGGAGCCTGTTTCAGATTCTGTGTCTTCCTCTCTCTGACCCTCCCCTGTTCATGCTCTGTCTCTCCCTGTCTCAAAAATAAATAAAACGTTAAAAAAAAATTTTTAAATTTACATAGGAAAATAAATGCCAATATTGAATGAAAACAATTAAAGAGAACACATATATGAGAAGCCAAGGAAAATGCACCCTAACAGATATTAAACGATCTGATGCCATTGCAATTAAAATACAAGTAAAAAACAATAAAATATGAGTAAAGTAAAAAAAAAAAAAAAAAAAAAAAAAAAAAAGAATAGGGATTGTGGGTATAAGTTATTCAAACAAGATGCTTGTACATAACTTGAATGACGGTTTGAAATTATTGTAGGATTAGGGAGAATTTTATATTGAAATAAATATAATTCTGCTTTAAAATATGTAAAGCACAAATTTTAAAGGGGAAAAGCACCCTGGAATAAAATCTCTAAGAATTAAAAAAAAAAAAGTGAGTAACTGGTAAAAGACATACAAGAGTCCACAAATCATTATGATTTATATGCAGGTATCATCACAAACAAATTTGAAAGTAACAGAATTTTCAATAAATTATTTAGGGAAATTTGACTCACTTCATAAAAAAATAATTTTATCATTATTACTAACTCATATCGCATATGAAAATATGTGTTCCCAGGTGGATTAAATATCCAGATATAACAAGCAAAATTGTAAAGCTCAGGAAGACAAAGTTAAATATGCATTTTATAGAGTGGGAAGGATTTCTAACACAGGATAAAAAAACATAAACTCTAAAGTATATTTTTGATGAAGTTAACTACAAAATATAATAAGAAATTCATGTTCATCTATCTACTACAACTTTAATCCAAACAATTTCTATATCCAATATAAATTCATCAATAATTATTAAGTAATTAATAAGTTAAAACAAAAAACTGCTAAACCCAAAAGTGCTATTGGAAATACAAAAAGTAAATAAGATAAAAATCTGTTGTTAAGATGGTGACATGTGCATTAGTAATAACTATAATTCCAAGTAGAATTTGACAAATTTTTAAAAATAACTTCAATTACTAATCATTTTTCCCACATTATATCTTTTAAAGCATAATTTGCCGTAAATATGTTATCTTCTATTTCAGATAATTCAGCATGAAAGATATGTTCAACAATTTTATATGAATTCTTATTTATAATAATACCAATCAGTCAAAGTTACTAATACATTTGCAAAGCTGCTTCAAAGTATCTATTGATTTCTACTTAACTTTAAGCTAACCTAAAACTTTAAATATTGTATTACAAGTATGTAGGCTTTCTGTCCCCCACCATGATTGTATTATGAAAATTTCTCTGTGAGCCATATACCATATGGACCACACCAAAGAAAATTCATTTAGTATACTACAAAAGGCTGTACTCCTCTTTAATTAGGACTTTAATGCCAACAAATTAAATCACATTAACCACTGCATCCCAAGTTAGCCATAAAATTATCAACTACAATGCTTAGATTTAATTAAACATTTTATAATCCTTTTTAACCCGGCAAAGATGTAAACCCTTTTCCCATGTCTAACTATAAGAATGATAAATAGCTAATACATTATAATTGGGTTTATAGCTTTTATATCCAGAAAAACTAGGTATTTTTTCTTTTTTAAGTTTATTTATTTATTTTGAGAAAAAGAGAAAGCAAGCAGGGGAGGGGCAGAGAGAGAGGGAAAGAGACAGAAACCCAAGCAGGCTCTGCACTGTCAGCACAGAGTCCGAAGTAGGGCTCAAACTCACGAAACCATGAAATCATGACCTGATTTGGCCATGTAACCAACTGAGCCACCCAGGCACCCCAAACTAGGTATTTTTAATATGCATTTTAGCTTATCTGGAATCGCCTAAAAGTGACAACAAGATACAACAAGGTAACATTGTGGTATTCATGCTGTTATGTGCTCTATGTTGAATGGTCAACGTTTGCCAAAAACACACAACATAATGTATTCCATATTGTAAATGTTCAGTAAATATCCACTTACTTATATTGTCCTTTTTTTAAGACAAAGATAACATACTCATTTATGGAATACTGTTATAATCTCCTAACTAGCTTTTCACCACCAGCTTCTCTCCTTTGAATTATTCCTCTACAGTGCTGCTTGCTTATTCTTTCAAAAGCACCCTCAAATGATTTCTCTCTTCAAGAGTCATCAATTCTCCACTGCCTGTAAGAAAAATGTCTATATTCATTACCCTACTTAATGTCTTTTATAATCTTGCACAAATAGCTTTTCAACTATATTTGCCACTAATACGGGAAATATGCATGTAAAGATCAAGTGTCCACTTGTAATTTACTCAAATCAAGCACCTAGTATGTGTCAGGTACCACTTGAGTCACCTTTGTTCATCTAGTGTAAATCACATGACATCCTCTGGTTATTCTAATTATTAAAAGTCTATGTCTCTTTCATGTCCCAGACAGACCCCATCTATACAATGAAATCTTTCTGGACTCAGTCATCTCTACTTGAGCCAAAAGTCTGTATTCTGTACCGTCAGAAATACTGACATAACATACTTCGTTGTGTTGTATTTTATATTTTCTCATATTGTTATTTTATGTTTTGATATTTGTTGGTTTTACTATAATCCATGTGCATGTGTCTTGCAGAAAAAATCATCAGTCCCTTCAGTGCAGAGACAAAAGATGGATTATAAAAAAGAACATTTTCCTGCTTTCAAGTGCTTTTAAGTCCCAAATAGACAGCAGATGACCACTCAGATATTTTCCTTTGCTCATCAGGCATACCATATATTAACACACACACACACACACACACACACACACACACACACACACACACAGCTGTCACACTAACTTCAAGAAAGTACTTCTCCATAATTTACTTACATTTTCCTCTTTTACTCACTCTACGACTATCTTTAACTACTTTCCTATCTTTTGTTCTTTTTTCAAAACTCTTAATATTCTTCTTCTTCTTCACTGTCTGTTGGTGACCTTGGTTTCTATTTCACTGATTAAAAAAAACAAGGAAATACGATTCCCAATTTTTTGTCCTCCGTTCTACCTGAATCTGTTCCTGTATGTTCTGTCTTCCCTCCTGTTACTATGGTTAACCTGTTCTAGGTCCTAAGGTCCAACACTCTACTTGTGCCCTGAATCTAAGGTGATTATACATCCTTAATTTGCCTAGGATAATTTTGGCTTACAGTTGAATTTCTTATATAATTACCACTGGTATGACTATATACAAAAAGTTCAATAAAAGAAAATTTCCTTGTCAGTATTTTTAGGTTATTATTTTTTTTCATGGTTGTAACTGAAAATCATTCCATTGTATAGAGGAGGAAAGTATTAAGAAATGATCTGTTCTTCGTGTCAAGTACTTTAGGTATGCTGACATCTCCATGTAGACAAATCCAATGATCAATTTCTTCCCTCAACCTATCAGCAAAGCTGACAAAGTTGATCACATTCTCCTCCTTGAACATTCTTTCCCTCAGGACATCCTTCGCTTAGTGTTTCTGTCCCTCATCAACCACCACTCTTTAGTCTCTTTTCCTCGTACCCCTCCTCCTCTCTGACCTCTAACTGTTGGAGTGCTCACATCAGACTTTATCTTATCTATGTCAACATTTATTCCCAGTCTCATCCAGAATCAAAGTTCTTAATAAAGTATAATTTCAAAAATGTTAAAATTATTCTTTGAATTAGTTATTAAAATAGACAAATTACTAGCCGGACTGATCAGAGTAAAAAAGAGGATAGAAACAAATTATAAAGAAGCAATATAAGGACTAGTATAGAGGATATAACTACAAATGCTATAGAAATTAAAGGATAATAATAAAATACTATGGAAAAATTATGCCCATAAATCTTATAAATGAAATGAACAAATTACTGGAAAAATAGGAATGATCAAGGGTCTGGGGAAGAGTGCACTATTTGGTACCTGCCGCAAGCAGCTCCTGCTATCCTGCATCACTGCACAGAGTCCTCCGTTCTTTCTTAGGAGCTCCTAGGACTCCTAAGGAAGAGTTTGCAAGTTTCTCCTGTGTCTGGAGCTCTAGTCATCCTAAGCTGATACAGTAATTCACACACAGCACTTAGAAATTTGTTAAAATCATAACTGATTTATTTCTCATCTATCTTTATGGCATTTAGCTCTGACATGCTCTAATAAAGTTGAAACAGTTCCTGTGACCTGTTTCTCCTTTGAGTGGTTTGTCAGTCTTTGAAACCTGGGTTATTTGGTTGCCTTACAACATCAGGTCTCTGGCACAGTATGCCTCTTAAGGCACAGTGTAATTTTTTTTTTTTACATAGTCTGTTGTTATCTCATTGTTAGAAAGGCAATGATGTTGGTTTACCTTGTTCTTTTTTTTTTTTTTGAATGTAGTTTTTTTTGTTGTTTCATTCTTTTTCCTTGCAGCTTTATTGAGATTTATTTACCAAAAAAACTGCACATATTTAATGCACACAATTTGATAATTTTGGACATATTTGAACACCCGTGAAACCATCACCAAAACCAAAGTATTAAATGTATTCATCAACTCCCCAAATATTCTTGTGTCCCTTTGCTTTGTGTGTGTGTATGTGTGTGGTAAAAACACTTAACATGAGATTCTCCCCTCCTAACAAAATTTTAAGTGCATATTTTTAACTATGTGCCATATTTTTAACTATGACCACTATACTGTATAGCAGATTCTCCAAAACTTATTCATCTTGTATAAATCTAACTTCCTACCCATTGAACAAATTCTCATTTTCCCCAATCCTAAGGCCCTGACAACAACCATTTTTACTGTCTGCTTCATTGATTTTTCTTTCTGTGACTGACTTATTTCATTCAGCATGTCTCCATGTCTATCTGTGTTGTTACAAATGGCAAGATTTCCTTTTTTTAAGGCTGAATAATATTTCATTATATGTATATACCAAATTTTCTTTATCCATTTGTCTGTCAATGGACATTTGAATTGTTTTCATATCCTGACTATTGTGAATAATTGCTGTAACGATCATGAAAGTACAGGTATCTTTATGAGATCCTGATTTTAATTCTTTCGAATACATACCCAGGAGTAGAATTGCTGCACTGTATGGTAGTTCTATTTTTAATTTTTTGGGTAATCTCCATACTATTTTCCATAGTGGCTGCATCAGTCTGTATTCCCACGGACAATGTACAAGGGTTTCTTTTTCTCCACATCCTCACTAACACTTGTGTTTTTATCTTAATAGTCATCCTAACAGATATGAGATAATACCTTATTTTAGTTTAAATTTGCATTTCCCTGATTAATGATGTTGAGCTCTTTTTCATATACCTTTTGGCCATTTGTATGTCTTAGGGAAATTTCTGTTCAAGTAATTTTCTCATTTTTTAATCAAGTCTTTTTTGCTACTGCGTTCTAGGAATTTCTTGTATATTTTGAATATTAATTTTCTATCAGATGTGGTTTGCAAATATTTTCTCCCATTCTGTATGTTCACCTTTCACTCTGTTGGTTTTTTCCTTTGCTGGCTAGAAGCTTTTTGGTTTGATATAGTCCCACTTGTCTATTTCTGTTTTTATTGCTTGTGATTTTGGTGTCATGTGACATAAAATCTTGCCAAGACTGATGTCATAAAGCTTTCACCTATGCTTTCTTCTAGGAATTTTACAGTGTCAGGTCTCATGTGGTAAGTCTTTAATCTATTTTGAGTTAACTTTTGTGGATGGTGTAAGATAGGGGTCCCATATTATACTTTTCCATGTTGATAACATGTTTTCCCAACACAATTTGTTGAAGAAACCACCCTTTTCCCACTGGGTATTCTTGGCACTCTTGTTGAAGTTCAGTTGCCCATATAATGTGTAGATTTTTTTTTTTTAATTTTTTTTAACGTTTATTTATTTTGGAGACAGAGAGAGACAGAGCATGAACGGGGGAGGGTCAGAGAGAGAGGGAGACACAGAATCCGAAACAGGCTCCAGGCTCTGAGCTGTCAGCACAGAGCCCGACGCGGGGCTCGAACTCACGGACCGTGAGATCATGACCTGAGCCGAAGTCAGCCGCTTAACCGACTGAGCCACCCAGGCGCCCCATGTGTAGATTTATTTCTGGGTTCTCTACTCTGTTCCATTGGTCTATATGTCTGCCTTTATGTCAGTACCATATTTTTTAAAATTACTGTAGTTTTGTAATATAAATTTAAAATCAGGAAGTGTGATGCCTCAAGCCCTGCTCTTCTCTCCCAAGATTGCTTGGCTACTCAGTCTTCTGTGGTTTCAAATGCATTTTAAGATTCATTTTTCTGTTTCTGTAAGAAATGTCATTGGGATTTTGATCAAAATATTATTACTCTGTAGCCTATTTTGAGTACTATGGACTAACAATATTCTAATAGTTTTCCAATCCATGAATATGGGCCATTGCCTATTAACTTGTGTATCCTTCAATTTCTTTCATCAATGTTTCTAGTTATTAGAGCACAAGTCTTTTACCTTTCTGGTAAGTCTATTCATAAATATTTAGTCTTTTGGACGTTATTGTAAATTAGATTTTTTCTTAGATTTTGGCTGTTCTTGTTAATGTAAACAATTTACGAGTAAAAACAACAGCAGTATAAATCTAGTAGTATCTATATAGTTCACCTTCTTGCATAAAACCTTTCAAAATATAAACTCCTCAACATATGTGCTGTCCATACTCTGGCTATCACTCTATTATTTGCCTTAGGAACTCAGTACATGCTATTTCCTCTACCTAAAATTCCTTCCCTACATTTACAGAAGGAAAATCTTTTTTATTCTATATACCTCAGCTTAATTCTAATTACTTCAGGATGTTTTCCCTGGACATCCCATAAATATGATGACCTCACAACCATTTCTGCTATTTACTTTCAAAGTAGTCTCCACTGTTTCCTGAGAGCAGCTATATAGTTTTCCTTCTTCCTGAAGAACTTTTAACAAATCTGTTGATGATGGATTTCCTCAGTTTTTGTTTAAGAAAGCTTTTTTTCATCTCCCTTTCCAAAGAATAATTTCACTGGATATAGAATCCTAGGTGAGTGTTTTTTTTCTTTCGACACTTTAAATATTTCACTATACTCTTTTCTTGTTTGTATGATTTCTGATGAGAAGTCTGCTGTAATTATTATCTTTATTCTGCTATACATAAAGAGCTTGGTTTCCTCTCTGGCTCCTTTCAAGATTTTATCTTTGTCTTTGTCTTTCTGAATTTTGAATATGCTATGCCTATGTGTAGAATTTTGAATATTTATCCTGCTTGCTTTACCTGAGCTTCCTGGATCTGTGATTTGGGGTCTTATCATAAATTTGGAAAATTCTTAGCCATGATAACTTCAAATATATCCTCTCTTCTATCTCTTTCTTCTCCTTCTGTTATTCCAACTTCATGGATGTTTTTTATACCTTTTGTAATTGTCCCATAGTTGTTAGAGGTTCTGTTTTTTGTTTCTTTACTTGTTTTATTCTTTTTTTTTTTCCTCTGCATTTCAATTTGGGAAGTTTCTATTGACTTCTTGTTAAGTTCACTGATTCTTTCCATAGCCATGTTAAGTCTACTGATGAGCCCATTGGAGGCATTCTTCATTACGTTAACAGTGTTTCTGAGTTTTAGCATTTCCTTTTGACTCTTCCTTACAGAAAATTCTGCTAACCTCTCTGCTAACAGTAGCCATTCGTCTTTAATGTTCTCTACTTTTGTCATTAGAGCCCTTAACATATTAGTGACATTTATTTCAAATTCCCTGTCTGATAATTCCAACATCTTTGTCATATTTGTACCCAGTTCTTAGGTTAGCTTTGTCTCTCAATTCTTGTCCATTACATGCCT
Organism: Panthera pardus; assembly: GCF_024362965.1. Lineage (NCBI taxonomy): Eukaryota > Metazoa > Chordata > Mammalia > Carnivora > Felidae > Panthera > Panthera pardus. The sequence goes on along the minus strand of NW_026526655.1, from coordinate 48,213,260 downwards.
AATATATATATTTTTTGTTCAAGTCAAACGTGATATGGTAGCCAACAGGAACTGAAGTCAATAGGCTTTTAGTGTGAGGTTTTGTCAGTTAGGCTTTGTTTAATGTTTTGTATAGCTGCAACCTCCTCTAATGGCCTTGTTTTTCTCTCTTGTTTCTGTTGGCTTTGGACTTCCTTAAATATTTTTTTTAATTCAAAAAATTTTTTTAATGTTTATTTATTTTTGAGAGACAGAGTACAATCAGGGGAGGGGCAGGGAGAAAGACACAGAATCTGAACCAGGCTCCAGACTCTGAGCTATTAGCACAGAACTCTATGCGGGGCTGACCTCACAAACTGTGAGATCATGACCTGAGCCCAAGTTCAACACTTAACCATCTGAGCCAGCCAGGTGCCCCTGGGTGTTCTTAAGTGTTTCTCAGAGAGTCCATCTTGCAGCTCTTTCAGCTGTGATCCAGAATTATTATAGTGGAGCCCTGTTGCTGTGGTGGTAAGGTGTGGAAGAGGGGAAGCATTCTATGAACTTGTGGATAAATGTATCATTTAGTGGGCCTTTGACCTGATCAGTGACCCTCCCAAGTGTTTCTTCTCCTCTATCCCCTGTTGGTGAAAGAAGGCTTCAGGGGGCTGAGTGAGAGATATGTCCTGTGGAATAAAGCTCTCTTAAAATTATCCCCTAGAGAGTAGGCCTTTGTTATGGAAATTGCTCTGGCTCATTCTCTATTATTAATCTTCCCCTATTTCTGTGTGAAGCATGAGGGGCTCTTTCCAGGCTTTTCACTGGACATAGTAGAGTTCCTGAACATAAAAACCCACAGGATACAGGATACTCCTAAGACAGCAACACCCAGTAGTCTCTCTCTCTCAAAATAATACACGTGCAACCTCTAGCAATTTGTAGAAACTGTCACTTAAGTGTTCCTACCAGTTTATGTCTCCGGCAGTGTCTGTGGATTTGCCCATCTCTTCCATTTTATGTTTTTTAATTTTTTTAATGTTTATTTATTTTTGGAAGACAGAGAGACAGAGTGGGAGAGAGACAGAGAGAGAGGGACACACAGAATCTGAAGCAGGCTCCAGGCTCTGATCCATCAGCACAGAGCCAGACGTGGGGCTTGAACCCACGAACTGTGGGATCATGACCTGGGCTGAAGTCGGATGCTCAACCGACTGAGCCACCCAGGCGCCCCCCATCTCCTCTATTTTAGACTGGCAATTTGCTGGATCTCAGTTCTCTGATAGGCCTTCAAAAAGTCATTGGTTTTCAGTTTGTTCAGCTTGTTTCTTTTTATAAGGACATAAGTGACTATTGCCAATTACATATCAGAACTGAAACTGAAAGTCCTTATGTATTTATTTGTATATTTATTATTTCTTTATTCTTCCCTCCAAAATTTATAAATTACTTAAGGAAAATGATTATGTGTCTTCTTTTTGCGAACCCAGTCTCTAGCACAGATTCTGGCATATGATAGCTACCCAAATAATTTATTTGAATTACTGAAAATTTAATATTGCATATAAGAGAACCATTTCACAATAATATACCAGAGTATATTTTCCAATGCTAATTTCCACTTTGTGGGGAAAAAAATTAAATGGACATTTGGTGAAAATTACACTTTTTGATTATTAAAAAACATTTCTTCCAATGGGGAAAAATTTTCATATAAATGCTGCCACAGTGATCATGCCTTTTATATGTGTATATAAGCAACAGTCTTATAGTTAGAAATTATTAACTACAACAATAAACTTTAGAGAAAAGACATCTTTTAAAAATATCAAAATTTTAACCCAATTAATAGTCAAAGAATTTTAAAATTGTAAATCTTCTCCTTCAAAAACCACAATGAGCAGTCATTACAGAGATAAACACCTCATGTTTCCTGATTCTTTTCTCATAGAACATTAAATGAAATAATTATAAAGGCTTTGTTATAACGCAAATGGTAAATGGTTTTAAAATGAGCCAGAAAGGGAAGCTACCGGATTTTCCATAAGAATCAAGGTTTTTTTTCTCAAACAAACTGTTGGATCTTTTCTAAATTTAAAAATATGTATAATTCTACTTCATAGAACTATTATCCACTTTTAAGTGATAATAAACCCCAGTGATGGAATCAAATTTAAAAGCTTAAATCCTAAATGCACAGCTGATGTTCACTTCTGTTTATGGATTTACATACATGGATTTTCTACTATTATTAAGCCAATTCTCTGAGGATAGTGAAATAAAACTCTACCCATGATTGGGGCCTTATAATAAGCACTACAGTTCCTCATTTTGCTTTCAATGTCAAAAAAATCAATTAAAAATACTAGTAGTGTTTATTTTCATGTCACAAATATGAAGTACTGTAAAACCTGAAATAAAGAATCAATTATGTAAAAACAAAATCCCCTTATAATAAAGTTAAATGTACATACATACCTTGATCATTTTGGAACAGAGCATTGTGATATTTTATAAGTCATCCCAGTATAGTCTATAGCCACTGCTTAACTTTTAATTTGACTGAAGAGCGATACAGGCAAAAATGCCACATGGGGCCAACATTACTTAGTGGATACTGTGAATGTTATCCGAATAATCCCAATCATGTTGCTGAACCCAGTAAGGGTACCACTGTTTACAGCAGCACTTCTCAGAGTAAGGCCCTAAACTAGCAGCATCACCATTACCTTGGAGCTTATTAGAAATGTAAATTCTCTGGCTCTACCAAAAGCTACTGAATCAGAAACTCTGATATGTATTTTACCAAGCCATCCAGATATCTCTGAGAAACACTAATGTTGGAGAACCCCTATTCTGGACATCTGGTTTACCCTTTAGCTGACTTTTCACACCACCAAAGGTGAGGACCCTTGATCCTCAGAGCCAGCAATGGCAGGCCAAGACTTTCTGCTTTGAATCTTCCCTCTTTTTTCTGTCTCTGACCACAGCCTGAAAGACTTTTCTACCCTTGAGGATTCATGTGATTGGATTGGCCCTACTTAGTAACCCAAAACATACTCCACATCTCAAGATCTTTAATCTTCATCACATCTATAAAGTCTTTTTGCCATGTAAGATAATATATTTACAAGATATGAAAATTATGACATGAACATCTTTGGGGGTGAACAGCATTATTCTGCTTACCAAGCTCTGAACTCTATAAGACTGGTACCAGTCAGTTTTCCCAAGAGGGCTTTATAAGCATTGACTCCTTAATGTAAAATTTAGGCATACCTAAAACTTCCAATTATGCCCTGGTACAAGGAGTACAGACTTATTGAATTTTATGCAAATAATTATAATGCCATAAAAATAAGAGTTTTCAATTCTAGAGAAGTCAGGCAGAGGAAAATAACATATATACAAAGTTTCATTTCCATTTATAAAAGCTTAGTCTATTAAATTGTGAATTATAGACAGCTTAAGAGAAAAAAGTTTTCTTATATATTTAATAAACATAAAATTAAAACACCAATAATTGCAAGTAAAAATCAGTCATCCCTCATCAGCTCATACCTTCTTACATAATTCGTTATTGTTCTGCTCTATCTTAAGTTTAGAAGCCTCATGAACCCATCTACTTTTCAACTAGAATTATGGAATTCCTGAGTCAGTTCACTGGTTTAAGTTTCAAATTTATTTGAATGATCCCATCAGAAGCTGGTCCCCAAAAATAATTGGCATAGTCCAGTTACTGGACTCCTATTTCATGGAGCCCTGTGACAGCCCTTCTTTTTTTAAGATGAAGTGCTATAGCCTGTAGCTGATGGTAAGTGCTTTTAGGGAAGCATTGTGTAAAACAAACAAAAAAAAACCTATTGTTAGATGACAAAAGACCTGAAATTGCTATGTTTGCAATTAACTTATTACTTATTACTGTTAATTTCCAAAAGGGAAAGACCTGATGAGAGTTCATATGAAGAATACTACAACTGACAATAACATCTGGCATGCAAAATGAGATAAAATCAATCCAAAAGCATTTGAAAGAAAACATCTATAAATACGATCACTTCTATTTAAAGAGCATGGATATTATATTAATCCATAAAATGGAAGAACATAATCATCACAAATCAAAAATCATTAGTCATAATTTACAATAATCCTGAGATATAATATACGATGAATATAATAAGCATATAGTTAGAATATACCAAGAGTGCATGAAGAATGTCAGTAAACAAAATCAGTAAGTCTGGGATAGAGCATAAATAATGTATGTTAATAAAGCTCAATACATAACTGACATGAATCTCCAACTGTGAACCACTGGCCTATAAAATGCAAAATCCACATTAAAGGAATAAAGTAGCAATCAAGTTGACATTAAAAAACATAACTGAAATTATGGCTGATAATAATACTACACTGTTAATGTCTGATATCAGGCATTGCAGCCTGGTCTATCAGACCAGAAGTCTGATAGAAACATATCATGGATAGCTAGACATTTAAAAAAATGTTTTTTAATTCCAGGAGACTTAACGTACAGGGTTATAATAGATTTAGGTATAGAATATAGTGATTCAACAAGTCTATGTATTGTTCAGTGTTCATCATGATAAATGAACTCTTAATTTCTTTCACCAATTTCACCCATCCTCCCACCCACTTTACATTGAGTAGCCATCAGTTTGTTCTCTATATTTAAGAGTCTGTTTCTTGGTTTCTCTCTTTGTCATTTGTTTTATTTCTTAAATTCCACATATGAGCAAAATCATATGGTATTTGTCTTTCTCTGACTTATTTCACTTAGGATTATATCCTCTAGATCCATCCATGTTGTTGCAAATGGCAAGATTTCATTCTCTTTATGGATAGTATTTCATTATATACATGTACCATATCTTCTTTATCCATTCATCTATCAATGGACACTTGGGTTGCTTCCATAATTTAGCCATTGTACATAATGCTGAAATAAACATAGGGGTGTATGTATCTTCTTGAATTAGTGTTTTCATATTCCTTGGGTAAATACCCAGTAGTGAGTTTGCTGGATCATATGGTAATTCTAATTTTACTTTTTGAGGAACCTCCATACTGTTTTCCACATTGGCTACACCAGTTTGCATTCCCACCAGAAGTGCAAGAGGCCTCCTTTTTCTCCACATCCTTCCCAACATTTATTTCCTGTGCTTTTGATTTTAGCCATTCTGACAGGTGTGTGGTGATACTTCATTGAGGTTTTGATTTGCATTTCCCGGATAATGAATGATGTTGAGCATCTCTTCATGTGTCTGTTGAGTAACTGTATGCCTTGTTTGGAGAAATGTCTGTTCATGTCTTGTGGCCATTTTTTAATTGGATTATTTGCTTTTTGGATGTTGAGTTGTATCAATTTTTTACATATTTTGTTTACTGACCCTTTCTCAGACATACTATTTGCAAATATCTTCTCCCATTCAGTAGGTTGTCTTTTTGGCTTGCTGATTGTTTGTTTCTTTGCTGTGAAGAAGCTTTTTATTTTTACATAGTCCCAATAGGTTTTTTGTTTGTTTGTTTCCCTTGCCCTAGGAGACTTATCTACAGCAATGTAAGGGTAATTACTGCCTTTTTCTAGTATTTTTATGGTTTCAAGTCTCACATTTAGGTCTTTAATCCATTTTGGGTTGATTTTGTGTATGCTCTAACAATTTTGTTTCTGCTAACAACAAAGTGGTTCAGTTTCATCCTTTTTAATATAGTTGCCCAGTTTTCTCAGTATCATTTGTTGAAGAGAATGTCTTTATCTTATTGCATATTCTTGCCTCCTTTGTTGAAGATTAACTGGCCATGTAATCACAGGTTCATTTCAGGCTCTCCATTCTGTTCTATTAATCTGTGTTTATTTTCTGTGCCAGTACCATATTGTTTTGATTTACTACAGCTTTGTAGTATATATTGATATCTGGGATTATGATGGCTCCAGTTTTGTTCTTTTTGTCAAGATTTCTTTGGCTATTCGGGTTTTTTGGGGGTTCCATACAAATTTTAGTATTATGTGTTCTAGTTCTGTGGAAAATCTGGTGGTATTTTGATAGAGATTGCATTAAATTTGTAGATTGCTTTGGGTAGTATGGACATTTTAACAATATTGGTTGTTCCAGTCTATGAGCATGGACTATCTTTGTATTGTCTTCAATTTCTTTCATCAGTGTTTTATAGTTTTCAAAATCACCTCTTTGGTTAAGCTTATTCCTAGATATTTTATCATCTTTGGTGCAATTATATATGGGATTATTAGCCTAACTTCTCTTTCTGCTACTTAAATATTAGTGTATATAAATGCCATGGATTTCTGTATATTGATTTTGTATCCTGTGACTTTACAGAATTCATATATCAATTCTAGCATTTTTTTGGTGGAGTCCATAGTGTTTTTCATACACATATTATCATGTCATCTGAAAATAGTGAAATTCTTACTTCTTTATTACCAATTTTGATGCCTTTTGTTTCTTTTTCTTGTGTATTGGCTATGCATAGAACTTCCAGTACTATGTTGAATAAAAGTGGTGAGAGTGGACACCTTTGTCTTATTTGTAATCTAAGGGGGAAAGCTCTCAGTTTTTTACCATTGAATATGATGTCAGCTGTGAATGTTTTATGTATGGCCTTCATTATGTTGAGGTATGTTCCCTCTAAACCTACATTGTTGAGGGTTTTTATCATAAATGGATGTTGGACTTTGTCAAATGCTTTTTCTGCATCTATTGAAATGATCATATGGTTTTTATTCATTCTTTTATTGGTGTGATGTATTATGTTTGTTGATTTGCAAATATTGAACTATGCTTACAATCCAGGAATAAATCCCAGTTGATCATGGTGAATACTTTTTTTGTGTATTGTTGGATTCAGTTTACTTTATTTTGTTGAGAATTTTTGCATCTATGTTCATCAGAGATATTGGCCTGTAGTTATCTCTCTCTCTCTCTCTCTCTCTCTCTCTCTCTCTCTCTTCTTTCTCCTTTTTTTTTTCTTTTTCTGTAGTGTCTTTGTCTGGTTTTAGTATCAGAGTGATACATACAATGATTTTGTTAACTTTCCTTCTTCTATTTTTTGAAATAACTTGAGAAGAATAAGTATTAACCTTTCTTTAAATGTTTGGTAGAATTCACCTGTGAAGCTGTCTCATCCTAGACTTTGCTTTGTTGGAAGTTTTTTGATTACTGATTCAATTTTGCTGCTAGTAATCAGTCTGTTCAATTTTTCTATTTCTTGCTGATTCAGTTTTGGGAGGTTATATGTTTCTACAAATCTATCCATTTATTCTGGGTAATCCAATTTGTTGGCATATAATTATTCATAATATTCTCTTAGAGTCATTTGTATTTCTGTGGTGTCAGCTGTTGTTTCTCCTCTGTCATTTCTGATTTTATTATTTGCATTCTCTCTCTCCCTCTGTCTCTCTCTGTCTCTCTGTCTCTCTGTCTCTGTCTCTCTCTGTCTCTCTCTCTCTCTCTCTCTCTCTCATGGGTCTGCTAAAGGTTTATAAATTTTGTTGATCTTTTTAAAGAACCAGCTCCTGGTTTCATTTATCTGTTTTATTGTGGGTTTTTTGTTTTATGTTTGTTTCTAGTTCACTTATTTGTGCTCTAATCTTTATTATTTCCTTCCTTCTTCTGGTTTTAGGTTTTGTGTGCTCTTCTTTTTCTAGCTTCTTTAGATTTTAGATACATGATTAGGTTATTTGAGATTTTTCTTGCTTCTTGAGGTAGACCTGTATTGCTATAAATTTCCCTCTTAGAACAGTTTTTGCTGCATCCCAAAGATTTTGGACCATTGTGTTTTCATGTTCATTTGTCTCCACATATATTTTGATTTCCTCTTTGATTTCTTGCTTGATCTGTTCATTGTTTAATAGTATGTTATTTGACTTCCATGTATTTGTGGTCTTTCCAGATTTTTTCTTGTGGTTGATTTCTGGTTTCATAGTGTTGTGGCCAGAAAAAAAATGTGTGGTATGACTTTAATCTTTTTTAGTTTGTTGAGGCTTGTTTTGTGGCCTAATAAGATCATCCATTCTGGAGAATATTACATATGCACTTGAAAAGAATGTGTAGTCTGCTGTTTTAAGATGAAATGTTCTGAATATATCTGTTAGATACTTTTGGTCCATCGTGTCATTTAAAGCCATTGATTCCTTGGTGATTTTCTGTTTGGATGATCTGTCCAAATGCTGTGTTGTTAAAGTCCCCTATTATTATTGTATTACTATTGAGCATTTCCTTTATGATTGTTATAGCTGCTTTATGTATTTAGATGCTTTCAATGTTGGGTGCATAAATATTTATAATTATTATATCTTCTAGCTGGACTGTTCCCTTTATGATTGATTATATAGTATCCTTCTTAATCTCTTACAACACCCTTTGTTTTAAAGTCTATTTTGTGTGATATAAGTATTGCTACCCTGGCTTTCTTTTCACTTCCATTAACTTTTTGTTCCATCCCTTCACTTGCAATCTGCATGTGTCCTTAGGTCTGAAGTGAGTCTCTTGTAAATTGTATATAGATGAGTCTTGTTTCTTTATCCATTGCATTACCCTATGTCTTTTGATTAGAGCAATTAGTCCCTTTACATTCAAAGCAATCATTGATAAATATGTACTCATTGCCATTTTGTTACTTGTTTTATGGTTGTGTTTGTAGTTCTTCTGTGTACTTTTCTTCTCTTGGTCTCTTCTCTCAATTTACTGGCTTTCTTTAGTGATATAATTGAATTTTGTTCTCTTATTTTTTGCATATCTATTACCAACTTTTGATTTATAGTTATCATTAGGTTTATATATAATATCTTATGCTTACAGCAGTCTATATTAAGTTTATGGTCACTTAAGTTTGAATGCATTCTTTACTAATCTCCTTGCACATTTTAGGCATATGGTGCCATACTTTCTTTCCTTTTCTTTTGTAAATCCCTTGACTAACTTTTATAGATATACTTATTTTGACTGCTTTTGTGCTTCCTATTTTTCTTACTCCTACTTATGATCTTTCCTTTCCACTTAAAGAGTCCCCTTTAATATTTCTTGTAGGGTTGGCTTAGCGGTCATGAATTCCTCTAATTTTTGTTTTCTGTAAAATGCTTTATATCTCATTCTAGTCTGAATGATAGCCTTGCTGGATACAGTATTCCTGGCTGTAGGTTTTTTTTCTTTCACATTTTGAATATATCATGCCACTCCTTTCTGGCCTGCAAAGTTTCTGCTAAAAAATCAGCTGATAGTCTTATTGGGTTTCCCTTGTATGTAACTGTATTCCTTTCTCTTGTTGCTCTTAAATTTTCTTTTTATCACTACTTTCTGCCATTTTGATTACTATGCATCTTGATGTGGACCTCCTTAGGTTGATTTTGTTGGGGGCTCTCTGTCCTTCCTAGACCTGGATTTTTATTTTCTTAACCAGATTCAGGAAGCTTTTACCTATTATTTCTTCAAATAAATTTTTTGCCCCATTTTCTTTCTCTTCCCGTTCCCTATAATGCAGATGTTACTATGTCTGATGTTGCCACTGAGTTCCGTTAGTCTATTTTCACTTTTTATTTACTTTTTTCTCTCCTGTTCAGCATGATTGCTTTCCATTACTCTGTCCTCCAGGTCACTGATCTGTTCTGTTTTCCCTAGTCTACTATTTGTCCTGATAGTGTATTTTTAATTTTAGTGAGTGAGTTCTTCATCTCTGACTCACTCTTTTTTTTTTTTTTTTTACATTTCCTCTTTGTTGAAGATCTCACTGAACTCTTCCTTTCTTTTCTCAAGTCCAGTGAGGATCTTTATGACCATTACTTTCAATTCCCTATCAGACATATTACTTGTTTCATTTAGCTCTTTTGCTGTGATTTTGTCCTATTCTTTCATTTGGGACGCATTCTTCTGTCTTCTCATTTTGTCTAACTCTTTGTGTCTGTTTCTATGTGTTAAGAAATCAGCTATGTCTCCTACTGTTAAAAGTGTGGGTTTATGAACAAGACATACTGTAGTGTCCTGCAGTACAATATGACCTATTCACTAGAGCCTGGTGTTTCAAGGGCATCTTCTATGTGTGTTGCATGTGCCCTACTGCTGTGGCTGAGATGCATTTGCCTTTGGTCCAGTCATCTACAATGGTTCTTTTTGCCTGTTGTGGGCAGGGTTTGGTCACTTTGTTGTTAATGGGCCAGTATGAGGCTGACTTGGGATTCAGTTGAGTCCAAGTAGACATTTGCCAGAGATGCAATAGCTGAACTGCAGGGCACTTTCTTTGTGTTGTCCCCTGGGAAGCTTTTGTTGATGGGTGAGGCTAGCAGTCAGACCCATGTCTGCCCCCAGCCCACTGATGAAGCCTCAGTTGGACTGGTGTATGTGTGGTTATCTCCCCCCACACACAGGGAAAGAGTCACTTTGGAATGATACTGGCCCCTGTTGGGGATGTCTGCACACTGCCACACATGAGGCACTGCTTTGGATGGGCTCTGGCCGAGGGTATTTGAGGGGGAAGGTCCTCACAAGAACATGGGCTTGGGGCACATGGTGGAGGAAGGTCCACACCAGTCTGTTGCAGAAGGGTACCTTTACCCACCTGGGAAAACTGCTAAGGTTGCTGGGTTGGAGGGAGTAGATTCACAGAAGCCCGTGGGGCAGGAGGTGATTTTAGCAAGCTAGGTGGAGAGTGTTAGCCATGTGCTGGTTCCCATAGGTGTCTATGTATCTGGGCTAGGAGTGGGGGAAGGAAATGGCACCTAGAAGCTCTTTGGTTCTTGGATAAATCTCCCAAAGTTCTCAGCCCCTCTAGCACATACTCTGAGATTAGTAAATAAATCTCCTTTTCATATATTCCAGACAATTTTCAAACCGATGCTTCTAAGCTGTATCTCAGTAGGGCTGTTTGTTGTGGTGTCTCTTCAGGGGCAGGGACTCTGCCCTCCTAGCTTTCCCAGAGTCTAGGCTACTGATTTTTAAAGTTTCTAAGCATTGGGGCACCTGGGTGGTTCAGTCAGTTAAGCATCTGACTTTATCTCAGGTCATGATCTCATGGTTCGTGATTTTGAGCCCTGTGTTGGGCTCTGTGTGAATAGATCAGAACCTTGAGCCTACTCAGATTCTGTATCTCTCTCTCTCTCTCTCTGCCCTCCCCCACTCAAGCTCTTCTCTCTTGCTCTCTCAAAAATAAATAAATAAATACATAAATACATAAATAACATTAAAAAAATTCAGAGCATTAAGACTCACTGATTGTTAGACCCCTTTCATTTTCAAAGCCAAATGGTACAGGGATTCGTTTGTTCTGTGTAGGCTCTTCTTGCCTGGGGTGCCTGGTGTGGATACCTGTTCCTCTTTTCCTCTCTGTGCCTGCTAAATCCCTCCCTCCCACAAATAGTCCTGCAGGTCTGTTTGGTTCCCAACGGCATCTCCACATTTCCTATCCTCTCGAATGTGGCCTTTCCCTTACACTTAGCTATGGAGAGTATATTCTAGTCTTCAGGTAATTTTCTAGGTTATTTATACTAAAGTGAGTGCTATCTAATTGTATCTGTGGGACAAGGTGGTTTGGGATCCTCCTACTTTGCCATCTTCCTTGGAGGTCAGGCATTGACAAATCTTTAGGAATTTCCCATATAGCATACAAATTCTGAAATATTTATATTAATATTTTACTCATATATATTTAATGTAGAAAAATGATAACTATCTCTTCTGAGTTGACCTTTATCATGTAATTAATCAATAGTCACGTATAAAATAATCTTATTTATTTTTAGCACCTCTCTTATTATAAAGTGTAAGAACAGGTCTTTGTGATTTGCCAAAGTCTCTTTGGGACATCTCAAAGGCAGTGTTTGGTGCAAAATATATCTGAAATTTTTATATTATTTTACACTTAGGATTATTTTGTTTCAGAAAGGCAAATATGAAAAGTTGTCAGGAGACTTGAAAAGTTAAGAAATGGGATACTGTTAAAGACATCTGTAATACTTAATAAGAAACACATGTAGATCAGTTCCATTCCAATGTTAATCTGATTGCCGTTCCATTTTATATTATAAATTAAGTTAATCTACTAGTTTATATATTTCCAAATAGTACACATCTTATTAGCATGAATTATCAGTCCCTAGTTCAGACTAGACTATCAAAAACATTGAATTTCTTGATCTCCATGTTTCCATCAGACCCACAAGTCTGAGTCCCAAACTCCAGGAGTATAGGGTCATATTTCTGGACTATGTTGCAGATAAGCTATGAAAAATAAGAGAAATTTTACACATTTTACACAGTAAAAATATTTGCTCTACAAGTTTTCATTCATAAAATTTCTATGCAATACTACAGAGAAGATGTCATATTTCCTTTTCATTGAAATAGGAAATAGGAAGGAAATATTTAGCATTTTCTACCTCAGAGTAAGAAACTTTGCTTCCCTACTAGACTAACAAGTCCCTATGCTGGTCTAAGAAAAAAGAGGAGGAGATAACTTACTTCAAACTTGGTAGAGAGAAAAACTGGAATGAAAAAAAATAAGCTTAATAATAACATAATTTATTTGTACTTTAAAAGAAATAGGCTTTCCACAAAAACATTAAATTATTTTTTTTTTAAAAAATAGACCATAATGCTGAAATAATAGCCAAACTAAGAGTAAATGGAGGCACTTATCAGTTTTTATGGACAGCTGTTTACTGCCTGACATTTAAAATACCAGGTTTTGAATTTCTGTTTCACAATGCACAGAGACTGTGTAGCAGAGAGTTTATATTGTTCAAATTGAAGCATCTGTGCAGCTTTATCGTCATCTGACAGCACCACAACAATCAATAGATTGACTTAGAGTTCTGTGAAGATAATTCACCAATCAGTGAAGTAGAGAACCAATCAGTTTTCCTCCTTCGTGTTTAACTTGTATTTTCAGTGAGGGCTTCCATGAATACCCTATTTAAAATTACAGCACACACTCCCCACCTTCAGGATTCGCTCCTTGCTTTTCTCCATAAGACATGTGAGAATTGAAAACATTTATAATACACCCATGCAGGTTACTATCTATATTAATATGACTTTAGTTTTCCACTATCATAACCAACATATCCAAGTGGACATAAAGTGATTATGTCTTTTGAGCTTTTTTGTTGTGTTTTCCAGGAAATTCTTGCCCAGGAAAAGTTACAAATAACTTTATTATTCATTTCAGAAACTTCCTGAAAGACCTATGTCATTGAACATCAGATTGTCAACTTTTCAACTAATAATTCCAAATGATTTTTTTCTCTCCTAGATTCTTCTAAACGCTTTCTTCAAAACCCCCACTTTGTTGTATCCACAAGGCCAAAACTATTATACCATAATCTTTGCCCAATTCTCTTCAAACTATACTACTGAGAATATCATAAATTTCACAACTCTGTCTTCTTATCTTCAAGATGCTAAGACTTTATCTAGGTAGTGCATTTATTCCAATGGTATTTTGAGTAGGCAAGTGTTTAACATCTGTAATAATTAATATATTAATATTTGTTCATGGTCCATATTCCCATGTAGAAAATTAGAAATTTTCTAAACTAAAATCCCAAAGAGAAATTTGAAAGCCTAAGAATTAAATATATTTGAGACATAAGGTATGATGCTGGGGGAAATAAGACCATAAGCCTAGGTAATCACATATTAGACACTTGAGACGTGTTATATCTTGAGATTTGGTTTCTTTTTGCATTCTGACATATATTGATGATAAAAATTATTTTAAATCAAAATGAAACAAAACAACAAAAGCTCAAAAGCCATAAGCACTTTGTGTCCACTTAAAGGTAAATGATGAAATGAGCTAGGAATCATAAATTTTATCTCTATGTGCAACTGACCCATATAGAGAAAGAAAGACTAGTCAGAAAATACATCATTTGGAGCATCATCAATAATTAGTCTGGGAGAAAAATGTGAGGATTATTCAAGTGAAAGACCAGGCTCATAAACTGTCTTTTCGCTCACACTTTGTCTTTAGCACTGTATCCCTAATACTCCACATAAATTGCAGCACTTTGTATAGGTAATGGTTGGAGTTAATGGAAGACCATATGCATGCCACCTCCTTACTTTCCATAGTTAAGGATTCAGAAACATTGAAGAAGGGTTCAGAGCAACACAAGATGGGATTCCTCCATAATGGATGCAAGGCTGCTGGTCCTGTTGCCTAAGCATAACACGGTCCAGCCAGATTTGAGAAAAGTCAGTGATTACAGGAATTAGGTCTTTTATAAATTAAGTTTCCATCCCAAGAAGGGGGAGGTTGGGAAAAACATACAAGTTTATTGCTTTCACTTAGAGAATATGAATCTCATTTTAGGGAAGCCACTCTTTAATCTAGGAACAAAATACAGAGTTCAGTTATTCTGACAACCATGGCTGCTTCTCCTTATCCAATGTCTCAAAAAGCACTGCCCTCATAAATATATACAAGGTACATACCAGCTTGAAATTAAATGGACTTAGGTTGAATTGCATGGATATCATGCAATAAGAGCAGGAGAGCAAGCTGTGTGGGGAGTGGAGTTTTAAGCTAGGAAAATTGCAGTGTTAGACAAATAGGAGATGAAAATTCAGCACTCCCAAGAAACAATGATGAGCTTGGGAAAGCTACTAAAGAAGCATTAAAGATTCTTATTTTTTTACCAAAAAAAAAAAAAAAAGATGGAATTATATATTTAAGGAGTAAAACAAAAACTTGTAAAGGCATTTGTCTGAATCATTTTACTAATATTTCTAAAGGATGTATACAGGTCTAAGAAAACTACATAATCAAAATTTTAGGATTGTCAATTAAGTCCTTTATTTTAGAGATGAAGAACAGAAATTCAGAGTTTAAGGGACATGCTCAGGGTTATATAGACAGAAACAAACCCAACCAGAAATGTAACCGTAATTCTCTTATCTCTGAGAAAATTACCTTTTCCATCTATGATATCACACTATTTCAATCAATTAAATTGTGTTCAAATTATTCATTATGTAATCAATAAATACTTTAAAGGAACTACCCGCCACTAGGTACAAACAATGGTGATCAAAATAGATATGTCTCCTTTATGACCCTCATAATTTGCTATTATAAGAAAGCAATAATGGTAGAGTGTACATATCAAAGTCACTTTAAAGACCTTTAAATCAGTATCACAGACAATGTTTATGTTTTTCACTTAAAGAGAATGGAGAAGGCATTGCTAGCTAGGAGAGTAATGTAAGCAAAGAAAAGAACACTTGAGTGAAAAAGAAGCAACCTTGCATTATTTTATGCTTAAAAAATGTTTTGGGGCACCTGGATGGCTCAATTGGTTGGGTGTTTGACTTCGGCTCAGGTCGTGATCTCATGAGTTCGGCCCCACATGGGGCTCTATGCTGACAGCTCAGAGCCTGGAGCCTGCTTTGGATCCTGCGTCTCCCTCTCTCTCTGCCCCTCCTGCTCACACGCTGTCTCTCTCTCTCTCTCTCTAATATAAATAAACATTAAAAAATTTTAATAAATAAATAATGAATAAAAATGTTTTATGTACCATATAATTAAATTTTTAAAAATCTCTATAGTTTAGTTTTAATTTTTCATATTTTATACATAAGATAGTGTAGATTTAGGAAGTCAGTTGATATGTTCAGGGTCATGTAAGCTAAAAAGTGCCCAAACTTGGACCAGACCATAGGTTTTCCGATTTCAAATCTAGTGCTTTTCTACTATAATGCCATATAAATTATAGCACAGATGTCATTTCCTGAAACAAACAATCACAGTTGATGTTGTACCTGATTTTGTGTAACAAAAATTGGATCTGGTAATAGACATACAAATTCATTATCTTAATAACCTAATCATTCAGATCTGAATTTTCTGTTTTCAAAATGTATGCTAAATTACTTTAGAAAAATGATTTATTTGCTTTTTCCCCAGATTTCCAAAATATGTTATAATTTTACCTCTTTAAATTGGATGTTTATTGCAAATAACTATTTGAAAATCTCAGTATATTCAGATTATTTTGCCAAAAGCTAAATAAAATTTTCTCATATCTTCCTATTAAATAAGTACTTATTTCTAGTATAACATAAGAAATATATGAAGATCAGAAATGACTTATAGAATGTAAAAAAGATATTTAACCTTTATTACATACATTATCCTATACTATTTAGTTTTCAATCCCTGTATTTAAGTTATTGTGAAAGAAACATATAGAGTTAATAAAAATAAATTTATAATTAGTCAGTGATGACTCACAAATGCTACTGCTATGACATAAATAGTAAAATTAACCTATTTTCCTTTTTTTCACATTTCTTCTTAAGTATTCTACTTGTAAGTATTCATATTCCCATTTATAGAACTATCCATAAATACTGGTGCTTGAAAGTGAAAAAAAGTTTATTGCTTTCCTCTACTGAAAAATGTATAATATAAAATATTATACAGGAAGAAGAAAGAGAAAGAGGAAGGAAGTAAGGTAGAAAGGAAGGAAGGAAGGAAGAAGAGAGGAGGGGAGGGGAGGAAAAGGGAGGGGAGGGAAGGGGGGAAGACATTTAGTTAAATTTCCCAAAACCTTGATTGTGAATTTGGTTTATAGCCTTTAGAGATGTAATTATTTGATACCATGTTAAGTGCTCAGAATGTTAAATGGTGAAAGCAGTAAAAATATGAGAGGGTTGTTAGTATATACTTAACATATTAGAATTCTGTCAATTTAAAATTCTTACATAGAGATATATGTATAGAACTAATATATAAAGCAAAAACAAAATAGTTTTAATTTCTAACTAATGGAGTACTAATTCAAGCATAAACTAACTTTTTCACTGCTATATATTTATGACATACTTTTAGAGCTCACAGTTTAGAATTTTTATAGAGTACTTTTTATCATATGAATAGCCTTATTAGTAAATAAGCTTTTACAGACCTATTTTCTAGATGATGAACTGAAAGTCTGAGTAGTACGTGATTTTCTTAAGGCATTTACTAGTAAATGGTAAAGCCTAGATCCAACCATATGTTCTGAATTCAAAGGCTCTGCACTTTCTATTACTAAATAACACGCCTTAAAATGAGTTTTCATTATGTAATGGTCAATCAAGGCACACATGCTCATTAACCATTAGCTATAGGCATAGAGGTCAAAGCAGCTTAATGACCATTGAATTATCTCTTTTTTCATCCCTGCTATGAGAAGAAATTTGAACATGTTTGACAAATTTCAAAGACACCGAGTTCTGCTTGAGAAATCAAGCATATTATTTACTAGAGAAAGTGTTCTGTCCTTAGCTGTAAAATTTTGCTTCTCGTCTCTTAGAATTCACCTAAGTCTGGTGAGAAGAATAAGCACTCATCATTTTTTTCTAATTCCCAATCCTCTATTTTCTGAAAAGAGAAAAATCCAAAGTGGAACATCCCCCTTAAGTGAACCCCAGATTACAATAAGACATGGTGTGGCTTAGATACCTAATGAAGTTCACTTAGCTCCACTTTTTTTCACAAAGTTTTCCTTCTGACTATGTGATTAGGCTACTTTTTCACAAATAATATCCCACTCCTTGCAGAATAATTTGCCTACCATGTGTCCCAAACCCTGAGACCACTCTTGAAATATTTACTTTGTCTCCCATGGCTAAAAAAGGACTTAAGAGGGACTTACAATATTTTCACCTCAAAAATCAAATATAAGCTTGTTACTGATGCCCTCATTTTCTCCTCCACATACGTCCACTGCGCCATAAATTTTCCTGCAATCTAGATCACATCGCAACCCAAACTGTAATATCTCCATCCTTCTGTGAGCATTCTCAGAGAATCTAAACCTCTGAGAATTGCTGATGTTTATTTGAGAAAGCTTAAACAGTAATAGGCGTCAATTGGAATTACCTCTTCAAAGCCATTTCTTGACACCTGCCACAATTATAAGGAAAGCATTTCCAAGTTTAGACACCCATTTATCTTTATAGCCAGCAACTCAATAGAAGGCTTGAAAATTCTTCAAGATTATGCAGCCATATAGGCACTGGAATTGGTTTATAGATGCCTATTTCTCCTTAATTAAACTCTTTTTATTCAATATATACAATGTGCTAAAGTAAGGTATTTCGAATAATGCTGAGCAAAATAAGACAGAGCTCATGTATTCATGAAGTTTGGAGTCTACTACACTTGCCAGACAAACAATTACACTAATAAGAAAACCTTAAACATGATAACTGCCAGAAAATGATGGTGTTAGGAAGATTAGCTCATAAAACAGGAGAACCTCTGGGAGATTTTTCCTTAAGGATATAATTTTGAGATGAGGTTTGAAGAATAAGTGTAACAAAATGGTGAAGATGCTTTGGGCAGAGAAAACAATGTGGACAAGTCCTCTGGCAAGAAATTATGACACATTCAAAGGAATGAAAAAACTCTGCATGACTGGCACAGATAGGAAGAACATGATGGATGTTATGATAAGCTTTCGATATTCCTTTTTAGTTCTGTGTCTCTGTTATCTATTGCATATGCCTTTTGTGGATTTTCTTTCTTCTTTTTAAATATTTATTTATTTAAATGCTATTTTCATCCTTTTTGTTCTTTTTTTTCTCCAAAATATGGTAAATGAAAGCGATCATCAGATAGTAAGCAAATTTATTAGACTTCCAAAAACTGTAACAAGAAGTAAAAATCATATATGAAACAAACCACCCTTTCACCTGTTTTATTTTGTTTTGTATTAAATAGTTGAATATTTTAAGTCATTACAATCCTTATTCAAAATCACAATGATTGTTAAAATGTGATTAGAATCTACTTTGTAGTAATTTTCATACTCTGTAATTCCTATCTATTCATTTAGTAAAGATAAAATGGATTCAGAGCCAAAAATAGTTAGATAATCATATTTTGATATATATATATATATATAGAGAGAGAGAGAGAGAGTGTGTTAATAAATGAATAACTGCCAAATAGAAAATATTTTGAAACCAATTAGTGAAAAATGTCAGAACCAGACATATAAATA
Source organism: Panthera pardus (assembly GCF_024362965.1). NCBI lineage: Eukaryota > Metazoa > Chordata > Mammalia > Carnivora > Felidae > Panthera > Panthera pardus. The sequence goes on along the minus strand of NW_026526655.1, from coordinate 48,194,275 downwards.
CATGTAGTTGTCATGCAGAGTATTTTATTGCTAGGAAAAGTTGGATGGCTCTAAAGCATCCAAACAACAAAATCTTGTAGGAAACATAAGTTCTAAGAGTACAGGCCTGTTGCAGCTGAGATGTGAAACATCCCTATAGGTTTCTCATTAGAGATTGCATAGTAACCAGGAAGGGATAAATTAGCAAGGATATCTAATTCTTAATTTTCCAAGACTTAGCTATATAAATAAAAACAAAGAAACAATGAAAACATTCAAACTTGAACCTAGTACATACCAAGAGGAAATCCTCAAATTCTAATGCCAACACAACTCAAGAAAACTTTGGAGACATCAAGAAGCAGCAGCAAGAGTGACAGGGTAGAATGGAAAAAGACAAAGTCATTGAATAGCAGATAGCCAAAATCAGAAGGAGAAGTGAGCTTTTATTTTCTGTGCATTTGCAGAGGGTGTAAGCACATCTCTGTAGAGAGAAAGTGTAGACATAACCCAGTGAGACAAAGGTGGTAACTTCATAAAGTATAAGGAATAAACACCTAAAAGAGAAAGATATAGCTCATGAGGCAGGGGCTAGAAATTTTGGTGACAGCAGCCAGTGAAGATTTTTAGAACAAAATTGAGTTCATAAAGTCAAAAGCAGCTTGCCTACCTACAGGCACCATTTTTAAAGAGGATCATTGCCCTCACAAAGTTTTAGGAAGGGAGAATGGGACAACTTTCTTGCATTCTCCCCTCTTGCAAAAAGCTGGTATAGGAAAACTGAACTTGGAAGCAGGTAAGACTAAGTAGACTGTTAAGTAAGTAACTCCAAAGTCCACTCACACCATTCTTGTTCAACATAGTACTGGAAGTCCTAGCCCCAAAAATCAGACAACAAAAAGAAATAAAAGGCATCCAAATCAGCAAGGAAGAAGTCAAGCTTTCACACTTCAGATGCATGATACTCTGTGTAAAAAACTCGAAAGACTCCACCAAAAAAAAATTTCTAGAACTGATACATGAATTCAGCAAGGGCACAGGATATAAAAACAACGTACAGAAATCTGTTGCATTTCTATACACCAATAATGAAGCAGCAGAAAGAGAAATCAAGGAATCTATCCCATCTACAATTGCACCAAAAACCATAAGATACCTAGGAATAAACCTAACCAAAGAGGTAAAAGAGCTGTATTCTGAAATCTATAGAACACTTATGAAAGAAATTGAAGACAACACAAAGAAATGGAAAAACATTCCATGCTGACAGATTGGAAGAGAATATAATTTTAAAATGTCTATACTTCCCAAAGCAGTCTACACATTCAATGCAATCCCTATCAAAATAACACCAGTATTTTTCACAAAGCTAGAACAAACAATCCTAAAATTTGTATGGAACCAGAAAAGACCCTGATTAGCCAAAGTAATGTTGAAAAAGCAAAGCAAAGCAGGAGGCATCACAATTCCAGACTTCAAGCTGTATTATGAGGCTGTAATCATCAAAACAGTATAGTGCTGGCACAAAACAGACACTCAGATCAATGGAACAGAATAGAGAAAATATTTGCTTAAAAAAATAAACATTTGCAGAAATAAAGACAAATTTTTAAGGAACACAGGAGATTACAGACCTGGTAAATAGCAATGTAGGGGAACTTGAAGATTAGAAATAAGCAAATAGTGAGCAAACTGAAATGGAAATCAACATTAAAAGCTACTGATAAGAAATTAATAGATGACCAGTGAAAAGATAGACAAAACCTGAATAGTTGAAGTTCCTAAAGAAAAATATCAAAATAATTATAAAGAACAAACGTCTAGTAAAGGAATTCAGTAAACATTTTCTGAAATAAGTTAAAATCTGATGAAAAAAGGCACACCTTGTGTCAGAAAATTAACCAAGAATGTTGAACATCAAGACAAGTCTTAAAGAATATGTGTATTTTAAAAATTTTGGGGGGCGCCTGGGTGGCTCATTCGGTTAAGCGTCCAACCTCAGCTCAGGTCATGAACTTATGGTCTGTGGGTTTGAGCCCCACCTCGGGCTCTGCGCTGACAGCTCAGAGCCTGGAGCTTGCTTCAGATTCTGTGTCTCCCTGTCTCTCTCTCTGTCCTTCCCCACTCATGCTCTGTCTCTGTCTCTCAAAAATAAATAAACACTTAAAAAATTAAAAAATAAGTGAATAAATAAATATTTTTGGTTAATGGACCAAAATATCAACTCATATATATTTTACAAAAAAGGAATATGGCTAACATTAAATTTATCTCCATCAACATTCAGAATACACGAAGATGAGGGTGTGCACAGTTGAGATGGAGATGAGAAGTTTATATGTGAAACAATAGCCAGGGGATTGACTGCATAGAAAAATTCTTGCATTAAACAAATATTAAAATTAAGAAAACAGCCATGATTTAATAGGAAAATAGATGTAGCCAAAGAGAGAATTAATGAACAAACAAAGAAGCCACATAAAAGTATACTAACTGAACCACAGAGTGAAAATTGAGAAATACTAAAAAAAGGTATAAGAAATATACAGGATATGGTAGAAAAGTACAACATGAAGTATAAATGATGCTACAAGGAAAAGGAGACAATGGGGCAGAAGGAATATTTGAAGTATTCATGGTTATGAATTTTTAATACTAATAAAAGACTTCAATCTATATATTCTATATGAACAAACACTGGAAACATGGAACAGGAAAGACAAGATGAAAATCAAACTTAGGTCATCATAGTAAAATCGCTGGGAAAAAAAGAGATGAACATTTCTGCTATAATGAGATATGTGTTCCTAGAGATAGCTGTGCTTATGCAAAATGACATAATAAAATCCACAAAGGTAATGGGTAATTGGTAATAGGCACAATATTAAAAAAACATTTTGTCGAGTGACAAAGTTTTTCTAATTAAACCAGCATTTGAGTTTTACATATCTTGAATGGTTAAGAAATACATAAATTCTACAATACATATGGCACTTTGCTTTGAAAAATGCCCAAAGTTTACTAGTGAGGGGGAGTGTGGGAAGCATTGCAGCTGATACATAATCTTATGGAGGTTTTAAAAAGTGAAGGGGCTCTCTCTGATTATCAGTCCTGTCAATAAACTACATTATAGTTATTTGGAGTATAAAGCACAGGCATATTGCTCAGAAGAATGCCTGGCATTTTGTGTTTACTAGTTGTCATTAGTCTCAGGCAATACAAATTAAAAAACACAGTGAGATAGGACTTCACACCCACTAAAATGGCTGAAATGAAAAGGACTGACTATAGCTAGCGCTGGCAAGAATGTAGAACAACTATATTTCTCACATATCTCAGGTGAGAGTGTAAAATGGTACAACTACTTTGGAAAACTGTTATACAATTAAACATATATTTTGACCCAGTGATTTCATACTATGCAATTACTATGGTCATACTATGACCCAGTGATTGAAACTAACAGGCATATACCAAAGAGCAGAGAATGTATGTTATCACAAAACGATTTGTAAATGAATATTCATAGCAGTTCTATTCACAATATCTAAAAACTGGAAACACCACAAATGCCCATTGACAGAGGAATGAATATAAAAATTTGGATATATTCTTACATTGTCTTTTTACTCAGTAATATGTAGTATAAACTACTGATTCATGCAACATAGAAGAATCAAAATAAACATTATCCTGGGTGAATTTTTTAAAAAAACAAAACAAAATATTGTTAAATGCACGAAGCCAGATGAAAAATATTTTATGATTCAATTTATATGTAGTTCCAGAATAGAAAAAAGAAAACCCAAAGTGATGGTGATAAAAATCACTTGTCAAATATACAATCCAGTTTGTTGATTTTCTTGCATGTTAATTATACTTCAATAATAAACAGGAACATAAATAACTATGCATGTATGTCACGGAACAAAACAGGCTGTTTGGCTATTTTATCACTTTTTAATATATTCTGATACTTTTTGATAATACTGAATGCCCAATATACGGAAAGAAAGAAATGCAATAAAAACTATTAAATGTTCAAACTATGTTTTGTGTAGTCCTAAAGTAGCATGTAAACTAACCAATATTTCAACACAAAATTCAAGTTCTCAGTCAATAAATTTAAAACTGAGGGAAACAGGGAGGAAAAAACTCCTTTCGTCAAAGAAAACATGTATAATTCAATTTTTTAGGGAAATATATAAATAATAAAAAGATAGAAAACCTCTTTCTTTCTTGATAACTGAATATATTGGCTTACTATCTCATGGAGATCAAAAGAAACCAAAATATCAGTCACTGCATTTGCTTGGTGTTTTCAGAGTCAGCTTCACAAAGGCAACCTATTGTTTTATATATCAAGATCTAATCATGCAGTTCAGTGGCCTGCAACTGTGCCTTCACTGCGTGAGAGTGAATTTTGCCCATAACTATAACTAAAGGCTAAATTGGAGCTCAATTCAATCCGTCATCTGTTTAATTTTTTTTTCACTAACCATGACATAAAAATTAGTAGACAGATAATGTCAAACTCTTCTGTTGTAGATTACTAGGCTACGTTTTTCAATTTTATTCAATAGTTTCAAAAACATGTTTACAAGCCAGTAATCCCCCTTCAACCTAATGTAACATTTTCTCTGATGTTTCGTTATATTCACATTTTAAGGAGGAAGATAGAAATCAATTAAAATTTAAGTTGGAAAACCCTAACTTGCCTCCCAGAGGAGTGTGCACTAGGCGAGATGTCTGTAGGTCCCTGTTGCTCATCAATTGTGTTCCACAATTTGAGACTCTCTTGCACTACTGTAATTTGTTGCCACCACTCATTTATGATTGTATTTAATGTTACAAGGATACTAACCATAATTATATGTGTAAAGTATATACATAATTCACAAGGGCAAGGATGCTTAGTGGATCCTTCAGGTTTTTCTGGATGCCAGATTGAGAAATCTTTCTGGAGCAGGGCTCCTATTTGTCTTTACATACTATACACACTAGTGTTTTGTCAGGTTCCAGATTTCTCAATATACCATTATCTAAAGTAGACTTTACTCAAGTTTTATGAAATTGGAAGGATTTATTAATAACAACAAAATTTAAGAATAAATATCCAGAATAATAAATGATGCAGATTGTGGTTCTAATATCCGTTTCTAAAACATTAAACAACAGCAAAAAGCTCTCATATAAAAACTTTTAAGGAACTAGGGAGAGTTTCAATAATAAAACCAGAGAAGCAGGAATACTTTCCTCCCCTGCTGCACTAAATATAATAAAGTGTTTTGTTCTTTCTAAAGTTGAAAAAGCTTCCAGTCACTTCTCCACATAAGCAGAAAGAGAAGATCACCTTGGAACACATCTTTGTTCTTTAGATACCTTTGGGAAGCTCTTAGTTTACACAAATTTAGATAAAACAAAAATGTTGTGTAAAAAAAAATCAACATAGCATAGCTTTACTCTTTCTTGTTATTAACTTCCAGAGATCTGAAGAGGAAAGACCTATTTACATAAGAAGCCAAGAGACCTTGGTCATGAGAATGAGCAAGGAAGCAAAAAATATTCAATTTCCTTTTCCCTAAGGTTCAAAGTTCTGGAAATCTGTCAGATGAATCTTGGTATCCTTGATCAAGGGATCATTTACTATAATCATTATCTGACTCTGACTGACCATGAGAAAAGGGAGAGTTAGAATTGATGAGTGAACCTAACAAAAGGTCAAAAAGACCCTCAAACAGATGATGTAATCCGGGAAAGATGTGTGGACCTTGAAGCTCAGAGTTGGAGATTATAATGGTCCAGGCAGGGATTTCTGTTACCTACTTCTCTAATTGAACACTGATGCATAGAGTTTGACACTGCCAATAATTCCAGAGGAAAAGACTCTTCAGGATGAGCTCTCTGAATTGATTCTAGGATTATGGAATGAGCTCTGTGATCTGACTAGGTATAAAAACACTAATGACTCTGCTTCCAGTGGTAAAGGAAGCACCGCTGGTCCATTATGTTCCAAGACAAAACAATTACTCAATTATCATGTTAAGGTGCTTGTAATCAAATGTCTACAAAAAGGCAAGGTTTAGGGAGGAGCCAAGATGGCAGAACAGCATTGAAGTTTTTTTTGTGTCTTGCATCCATGAAATACAGCCAGATCAATACTAAACCATCCTGCACACCTAGAAAACTGATTTGACGATTAACACAACAATCTGCACAACCTGAACCACAGAACTCAGCAGGTATGTGGCACAGGGAAGTGATATGGGGGAGAGAGAAGCCGCCAAGGGCAGGGAGCTGTTTTTGCTTGCAGACAGGATGGAGATAGTTGGGGGGAGAATATGGGAAAAGCACCCCCCAAAAGCAGCTGGAGAGAAAGTAGAAAAGTGGAAACAGCCACAGGGACTGAACTAAAAAGGGAGAAAGGAGAAAGAAGAGGGTTTAAATTCCATTAAGGGGAGTGCAGAGTCTGAAACTCTGCAGCTCAATACCTGGTGATACCCTGGTGAGAAGGGAAGCAGAGTGAAGTCAGCCAGTAGCAGAGTGAAATCTGGGGGTTTTCAGGCCACATGGGGAGAGGCAATTCCCCTGCTGGGAGAACATTTGGTAGAGGCTGTGCACCACACCCCCATAGGCTAAGCCCAGTGGACCCCAAGAACAATTACATTCGCTGGTGCTGGAACAAGGTCATTAAGGGTGAAGCCTGGTGCCAGATGTGTGTTGTGATTTACCATAATCCCTGAAATGCTGTTGCTACATGATCATGTGAACTTTTTCTGGGGTGGGCTGGGACCCAGCCATAGTCTCTGGGCATCAGCAGCAGCATGGTCCTGTGAACGTTCCTGGTTGTGGCCAGCAGCCAGCCATTGCTTGGTGAGACCTTCCCACAGAGGTGCAGAATGGGCCAAAGCCCCAGTCCCTTAGAAGTAAGGGGTAGGGTAAAACAGCCACATCTGATATAAAACTCAGGAGGGAGGTGCCACCTGGCAACCTGACGGCTTGGTCACAGACAGTATAAAAGCAGGGAGTGGACAGAAGCCAGAGACAAAGTAGGGTGCACAACTGCTGATCAGGGAGAACAGAATTCCAATACTAGAGACTAGGTAGTTGGGTGATGCCATTTTCACCCCTCCTGCACATGCACATACACACCTAAAAGCCCCATAAGAATCCATCCCAGTAAGCTAAGTAGTGCCATCTGGTGGAGAATGGAGCCATTACCCTAAGCCCCAACCAACAGGCCAACCCCACTCTTCAGGAACAACACAAGGCTCTTTGCCTGCTTAGTTTACAGACTATAAAATGCTTCATAGTTTGACTTCTAGGGGAAAACGATGTAATTTCAATAATATTTCAGCCTGTTCGCTGGTCCATCTATTCAATTTTCTTTTTATTTTTTCATTTCTTTTCTTTTTCTTGAAAACATAAAGAGAAAAAAATTATTTTTAATCTCAATTTTTCTTAAAAATATTTTTCTTTAATTTTTTCTACTATATTTTTTACTTTTTTGTAAATTTTTCAAATTCTATTTAACTTCCATCATTTCATTTTATTCTATTTCATTGTATTCATTTTTTCAACTTTTCAAACAATTTCCTTTTTTTTTCCTTTTTCCCTTTTTTTTTCCTAATCTATCAAGCCCCTTTTAAAACAGACCAAAACACACCTAGGATCTAGCATCATTTATTTGATTTTTGTCAGTGTGTGTGTTGTTTTTGATTTCTTAATTTTAATTTTGGTTTCAATTTTAATTTTTTACCTCATTAATTCCTTTTCTTCCTTCAAAATGATGAAACAAAGGAATTCACCCCAAAAGAAAGAGCAAGAAGAAATGACAGCCAGGGACTTAAACAACACAGATACATGCAAAATGTCCGAACCAGAATTTAGAATCACAATAATAAGAACACTAGCTGGGGTAAAAAATAGATTAGAATGGCTATCTGCAGAGATAAAAAGAAGTAAAATCTAGTCAAGATGAAATATAACATGCTATAACTGAGCTGCAATCTCAAATGGATGCCACGGCGGGAAGGATTGATGAGGCAGAGCAGCAAATCAGCAATATACAGAACAAACTTATGGAGAATAATGAAGGAGGAAAAAAGAGGGAGACTAAGGCAAAATAGTACAATTTAAATTAGAGAAATCAGTGACTCATTAAAAAGGAACAACATCAGAATCATAGGGGTCCCAGAAGATGAAGAGAGAGAAAAGGGGGTAGAAGGGTTATGTGAGCAAATAATAGAGGAAAACTTTCCTAACCTGGGGAAAGACACAGACATCAAACTCTAGGAATCAGAGGACTCCCATGAGATTCAACAAAAACTGACCATCAACAAGGCATATCATAGACAAATTCACAAAATACTCAGGCAAGGAAAGAATCATGAAAGCAGCAAGAGAAAAAAGTCCCTAACCTACAAGGGAAGACAGATCAGGTTGGCAGTTAACCTATCCACAGAAACTTAGGTCAGAAAGGAGTGGTAGGATATATTCAATGTGCAGAATTGGAAAAATATGCAGCCAAGAATTCTTTATCCAGAAAGGTTGTCAGTGAAAATAGGAGAGATTAAAAGTTTCCCAAACAAAAATTACAGGAGTTTGTGACCATAAACCACCCCTGAAAGAAATTTTAAGGAGAACTCTCTGAGGAAAGAAAAGATAAAGACAAAAACAAAAACAAAATAAAAAAAACTAAAACCTAAAAACTAAAAAACAAACAAACAACAACAACAACAACAAAAATACCAAAAGCAGCAAAGTCTAGAAAGGACCAGAGAACACCACCAGAAACTCCAAATCTACAGGCAACATAATGGCAATATATTCATATCTTTCAGTACTCACTCTAAATGTCAATGGACTAAATATTCCAATGAAAAGACACAGGGTAACAGAATGGATAAGAAAACAAGATCCATCTATATGCTCTTTACAAGAGACCCACTTTAGATCTAAAGACACCTTCAAATTGAAAGTAAGGGGATGGAGAACCATTTATCATGCTACTGGGCAACAAAAGAAAGCCAGAGTAGCCATACTTATATTAGACAATCTAGACTTTAAAATAAAGACTGTAACAAGAGATGAAGAAGGGCATTATATCGTAATTAAGGGGTATTAATTATGATTAATTAATTATGATTAAGAAGACCCCCGAATAGCCAAAGCACTCTTGAAAAAGAAAACCAAAGCAGGAGGCATCACAATCCCAGACTTCAAGCTGTATTACAAAGCTGTAATCATCAGTATGATGATTACATCATCATCAGTATGATTACAGTATGGTACTGGCACAAAAACAGACCCTCAGATCAATGGAACAGAATAGAGAACACAGAAATGGACCCACAAACATATGGCCAACTAGTCTTTGACAAAGCAGGAAAGAATATCCAATAAAATAAAGACAGTCTCTTCAGCAAATGGTGCTGGGAAAACTGGACAGTGATGTGCAGAAAAATGTACCTGGACCACTTTCTTATGCCATACACAAAAATAAACTCAAAATGGATGAAAGACCTAAAGGTAAGATAGGAAGCATTCAAAATCCTTGAGGAGAAAGCAGGCAGAAACATCTTTGACCTTGGCCACAGTAACTTTAACATGTCTCCAGAGGCAAGGGAAACAAAAGCAAAAATGAACTATTGGGACCTCATCAAAATAAAAAGCTTCTGCACAGCGAAAGAAATAACCAGCAAAACTAAAAGGCAACCTGAAGAATGGGAGAAGATATTTGCAAATGACATATCAGATAAAGGGTTAGTACCCAAAATCTATATAAAACTTATCCAACTCAGCACCCAGAAAACAAATAATCCATTGAAGAAATGGGCAAAAGACATGAATTGACACTTCTCCAAAGAAGACATCCAGATTTAGAACAGACACATAAAAAAATGCTCAACATCACTCATCATCAGGGAGATACAAATCAAAACCACAATGAGATACCACCTCACACCTGTCAGAATGACTAACATTAACAACTTAGGCAACAACAGATGTTGGAGAGGATGTGGAGAGAGAGGATCTCTTCTGCACCGCTGGTGAGAATGCAAACTGGCGCAGCCACTCTGGAAAACAGTATGGAAGTTCCTCAAAAAGCTAAAAATGGAACTACCCTACGACCCAGCAATTGCACTACTAGGTGTTTATCCAAGGGATACAGGTATGCTGTTTTGACGGGACACATGCACCCCAATGTTTATAGCAGCACTATCCACAATAGATAGCCAAGGTATGAAAAAAGCCTAAATTTCAATCAATGAGATGAATGGATAAAGAAGATGTGGTATATATATATATATATATATATATATATATATATATATATATATATATATGTATGTATACACACACACACACACACACACACACACAATGGAGTATTACTCGACAATCAAAAAGAATGAAATCTTGCCATTTGCAACTACATGGATGGAACTGAAGGGTATTATGCTAAGTGAAATTAGTCAGAGAAAGACAAATGTCAGATGACTTCACTCATATGAGGACTTTAAGACACAGAACAGATGAACAAAAGGGAAGGGAAGCAAAAATAATGTAAAAACAGGGAGGGGGACAAGACATAAGAGACTCTTAAATATGGAGAACAGAGTGTTACTGGAGAGGTTGTGGGAGGGGGGATGGGCTAAATGGATAAGGGCATTAAGGAATATACTCCTGAATCATTGTTGCACTATATGCTAAGTAACTTGGATGTAAATTTAAAAAATAAAATAAAAATAAAAAATAAAATAAAAGGATAAATTAAACAATCAAAAGAAGGCAAGGATGTGGGTAACTATGCATTTTCTCACACAAAATATTTTAGTAAAAATAAACAGGAGAATGCAGATGGTTAGTTGCTTGCTTCTACCTGTGCTGGAGAGTTTGAGAAGAGAAATGATGAATTCGGAGCATTAAATTCCTAGTTCATAGCCTTCAATAAGGGATGTGAAAGCTTCTATGACTTCTTTGAAAGAAAGTTTTAATCCTGTCGCCACAGGGACAATATTTTTGAAATCCAAAATCTAATTCAGTATTTCTATAAACCAAAACAAGTAAATTAAACTCTTAAACTTATTCTTTTTTTTAAGTAGGACACTGATTTGGAAGCAAGGAGCTTCTAACAATTAGAATGGGATTAGAGGACAGAGTCCAATGAGATAGGAAACCTGATGGAGGCTGAGAGAACTGCTGAGCCGTGAACACATGCTACATTTCCTGAAAAAGGAAACACAACTCAAAAGAGCCCTGAAGGTGGAGCTCAGAGCCATGCAGAATTACTCTCAAGCCTTGAGACCTTTCAAGCAATTTCTAACACTATTCTGCATGAAGATTCTAGGGACTGGTGATTCACCTGAACCTCATTTTTCCTCATTTTGAACAGTGATGTCTACAGTGGTTATTCTATATCCGACCCAGCATTTTATGTTAGGTGTGTGGGGAACAGATAACTCATGGGTTCAATTTCACAGATCAAAAAGAACTGTTCTCAAATAGCTGTGCTAAAACATACTACACTTAAGGAGACTCATCTATACCTGGACTTGAGTTAAAGGACAAGATTAAGAACTTTGAGATGATGCTATAATGGGATAAGACTTTGAGTGGTCTTGAGAGGTATAGAGTGTATTCTGTATATGAGAAGGATATGAATTATTGAGGGTAGCATCTGCCATGGACCCCAAACATCCCACCTCCAAGTGTCCAGTCCTCTGTATAGACTCTCCCTGTGTATGGGCTGTGACTTGTTTCTAATAAATAATATATAAGTGACAATATATCACCCCTGAGATTAGATCATGAACATCTGAAGCTCATTCTTCCTGATTCCCTTCTAGATCATTCATTCTTCACTGTATTGGGAGGTGACCTATGGAAAGGCCCACATGGAGAGGCCAGTGGTCGGGGATGAATTGATGCCCTTTTTCCAATAGCCCACAAGGAAATGAGGTCTGACAAAAAATTGTAAGTGACTTTGAAAGCAGAATCTAGTCTAGATTAGTCCAATCTAATCTTTAGATTAGAATGCAAGCCCACTTCACAGTTTGACTTCAAAGTCATGAGAAACCTTGATCCAGAATCACCTATCTAAGCTGGTCCTGAATCACGACCCACAGGAATTATGAGATAATCAGTGAAGTAATACAGTATTTCTAAAATGAATAAACAGGATTAGAAAAGTTTATAGGCCATGGTTCTGATAGCAGTATTTCAGGTTTTTTACAAGGCAACTAGAAAGTAAACCTAGGAGCCTTTTTAAGAAAAGGGTATTTTTTCTGGTCTGCTTTCCATTATATATGTTGCTCATTCTTCACTGATTCTCTTTTGTGAATCTAACATTCTTTTATTTGTCTATACCATCAGTATGAGAATTCCACTTACTTGTTTTAATGCCTTGTTACTGAGTTCTTAGCCTTTGTATGTTTAAAACTGCAAGTACATCTTAAGCACTGAATCTTTAACAGTTGTTTTTCAGTGCTGAGTCTATTTCTCACATATTCTACAAAATGCCAGCTTTCTGCTTTACCTGTTAACCTTGGGAATGACTGTTATCTGTTTGCTTGGCCCTGCAAGTCCTTCTATAACTAATCAGTCTGCCTTGAATTCATATTTTTCTTAGTCAGCCATGTCATCTCTGCATGCTGGGGCAAATGTGAGTTTTTATTCTTATTCTCATTATAAGTAGCAGTAAAAGGAAGGGCAAATATGCTCATAATCTGATATATACAATAGCTCTTTTATTAAAAACTTATATAAAGGTGAGCATATCTCCAGGTTATAGTGCAATATGAGTGGTGTTCCAGCATAATTGTTAGCACTTCCTTTTACTCTTGGAAGCATCCAGATATGGTAATTTTTGAAAACTGTGTTTATAATCCAAACTATCCAATCTAGAGAGGCTCTTTTAAGTTGTGATAAGGATTGCTATTCTGTCACCAGACTACTATAATCAAAATCCTAATGCCACTTTTTTTCAGCTTTTTGCTCTTAGGCAAATTATTTACCTGCTCTTCATCTCCAAAATAGAAAAAAAAAAAGAACTTGTAGTTTTGTTATGAGTATTGAATAAGTTAATACATGTAAAATCCTAAAACAACTAACTGTAATACAGTAATCATTCATTAAACATGAGTCCTGTCCTGGTTAATTTTCTGTGTTAACTTGACTGAACCATAGGTGCTCAGATACTGGTCAACTATTATTCAAAGTGTTTCTGTAAGGATGTATTTACATGAGATTAACATCAAAATTGGTAAACTGAGTAAAGCAGATTATCCTCCTTAATGTGGGTGGGTGGCATCCAATCAGTTGAAGTCCTGAACAGAATAAATAAACTGACCCTGTCCTTAGTAAGAAAGACTTTCTCCTGCCTGACCACATACAAACTGGGACATTGGCTTTTTCTTGCCTTTGGACTTGAAATGACAGACCAGTACTTCTTGAGCCTTAAGGCTGCAGGCCTTTAGTCTAGAACCACACCATCAGCTCTCCTAGGATTTCAGTTTGCGGACTTACCCTGTAAATCTTGAGATTTGTTGGCCTCCATAACTGCATGAGCCAATGTCTTAAAATAAACAAAGAAACAAACATCCCATTGGTTCAGTTTCTCTGGCAAACCCTGATAACAAGTATTAAGTAAACCATGACAACATTACTTAATAACTATTTATGTATGCTAGAGAAATAAGATGATACCTTCTTCAACTTTTCCACCTGTAGCTTTTTTTTAAAGGAGGATTTAACACTGATATTGAGCAAATCAGTTTATAAAGTGTTTTGTAGGGATTGTGATTAAATTAGCTTAGAATTAAAAAGACTTGAATACTATCATTTAGACACTGGATTCTCAGAGTTCTTTTTATTAAAATTTTGGTTTTTTAGTTCATTTATTTGAGAAAGAGACAGGGAGTGAGAGAGGGAGAGAGTGCAAGCAGGGGAGAGGCAGAGAGAAAAGATGAAAGGTTCCTGCTGTCAGCACAGAGCCCCAAATGGGTTCCATCTCACAACCCATGAGCTCATGCATGACTTGAGCCAAAATCATGAGTCAGATGCTTAATCGAATGAGCCACTCAGGCACCTCTGAGTTCTCAGAGTTTTGATATCATGTTGAAGAAGATGATGATGACTATGTTTATGGAATTCAAAACTATCACAGTTATCATTTACCTTAATACACAACTACCAAGGTTTGAATGAGGAGGACCATACTGAAAAACTTCACAGAAAAAATGTGTTCCTTATCAACAAAATGCAAATTATTCAAATCAAGATAATAATGAAGTACAATTTAACCTATCAAAACAGCAAAGCATTTCATTTTATTTTCAAATAACAATAACTGATTTTGAATAGTATCCTATGAAATGGGTAGTTTCTTAGGTTTAAAGCAATTATAACTTTCCAACTAATTTAACCTTAAAGACCTTATCTAGAAAAACAAGCACATGTGCATACCAAAAAACAAATAAAAAATAGTCTTTTTTAAAGGGTGATTATTAAAAGCAGTGATTATTAAAATTCTATCACATTTCTTTAATAGATATTATGCAAATTATTAAGATTAGGTTCATGAAAATTTTCTAATGGCATACCAAATAAATGACAAAAAATCAAGATGCAATATGATAGCAACGAATTTTTTTTTTAATTACAGAAGTAGGAAAGAAAGCATAATGTTAATTTTTTAAAATGTTTATTTAGTTTTGAAAGAGAGAGACAGAGTGCAAGCAGGGGAGGGGCAGAGAGAGAGGGAGGTACAGAATCCGAAGCAGGCTCCAGGCTCTGAGCTGTCCGCACAGAGCCCGATGTGGGGCCCGAACTCATGAACCACGAAATCATGATCTGAGCTGAAGTCAGACGCTTAACCAACTGAAATACCCAGGTGTCCCAAGCATAATGTTGATTTTATTTCTAGGAAAGAAGATGGTATCCTTTAAATTTCTAAGATGATGACCTTTAAATTTTTAAATCTATTTTCCCCAATAAGCAATAGTACTTTAATTATATGAGGAAGAGGAAAAACAACAAATATTACGAGCAAAATAAACAAAAATTTGGTCTTCTCACTTGTTCTATATTTTCTGCTCAGCAGCATGACCATAAGAAACTTACAGTCCAATTGAAGAAATAAATAAAATGTTTCCTGTCACTTTGAATGCCAATTTTGCAGACAATATAAGCCTTTCACCTTCAGGAACAAAGTAGAAACTTATATCCCCTGGATAGCTGCATCCATAACATGAACACTGGGAGAATACGACTGAGTAAATGTATTAAAGTCCTAAATTATTATAAGTGCATTATTTCTTAATGTCCATAGTAATTACACTATTTCACTGAACTTTAATATTCTTGGTTGGTTTTTTGAATATAAATTAGTAGAAGTAAAAATTCCAACAATTTCAATCTAGTATATTGTTCTAAGTGAAAGTCTCTAGTAAAATCACCCATAAAGCATAACGATTATTAATAGTTCATGTTTTTTTCTTCTAAATGTCTTTCTAGAAATCTTTTTGTCTGACTGTATCTCTATCAGTTTCTATTACTAGATTATGCCATAAGAACTATAAAACGACTCATTCCTTAAAAATATATGTACATTATCTATCCACCTAAGTCTATCTAAAATTTTGCTAACATAGCCAGTAGCAATGGACTTTGTAATCATAAGCTCTGCATTCAAATCACTTGGCTATATCACTTGGACCAATATTATATAAATCTCTAAAAAGCCCAATTTCCTAATGTATAAAATGCAGATAATGCTGTCTAACTCATAAGATTCTGATAAAAATTTAGTGAAATAATGCATGTAAAGCTGTCAGCACAATGCCTAATAGATAAATATTAAATATGTTTGGTTGTTTTTAGGTTGTTGGTATTGTTTATTATTATTATGTTTTATTTTGCAACAAATTATATTTTTACATGCATGAAACATTTTCTTCTATCCATTTTGTGCAATTTTTTTCTTATGACAAAATATGTATTAAAAATATATAATGGATAAATATACCCATGCAAATATTGCTTGAGGATTAATTCTCATAAGTGAAATTATAAATCTAAATTTTCTCATCTTAAATATTTTTATATAGTGTCAGCCAATTTACAATCCATACAAAAATATATGAAAATTATGGCAATACCTGTTTTTACACATACTCATAAACAAGAAATATTTTCTTTTTTTGAGATTTAATAGGTTAATTCTTTTTTATTGTTTTTTTTATTTTAATTCCAATATATTTAACATGCATTATTATATTGGTTTCAGGTGTACAATATAGTGATTCAACAATTCTATACATTGTTCACTGATTATTACAGTAAGTGTACTCTTTAATCCCCATTTTCTATTTCACCCATTCCCTCCATCCCCTTCCCCTCCTTTAACCATCAATTGTTCTCTATAGTTAAGAATCTGTTTCTTGGTTTGTCTCTCTCCTTTTTTCTCTTTTTCATTTGTTCATTTGTTTTGTTTCTTGAATACCAATATGATTAAAATCATATGGTACTTATCTTTCTCTGACAGGCTTTCTTCCCTTAGCATTATACTATCTATCTCCAACCGTGTTGTTGCAAATGCAAGATTTCATTATTTTTATGACTGAATAGTATTCCACACCACCTCTTCTTTATCCATTCATCTATCAATGAACACTTGAGCTGCTTCCATAATTTGGCTATTGTAAATAATGTTGTAATAATCATAGGGGTTCATGTATTCCTTTGAATTAGTTTTTTTTTAATTTTAGGCGTAAAAACCCAGCAGTGTGATTATTGTATCATTGGATAGTTCCATTTTTAATGTTTTGAGAAACCTCCGTACTGTTTTCCCCTATGCCTACAATAATTTGCACTCCCACCAACAGTGCATAAGGGTTCCTATTTCTCCAATTCCTCTCCAACACTTGTTTTTTCTTGTGTTTTCTGTTTGTTTTTAATTTTTCCAAGAAAAGAAGTGAAGATTATTTTCTCTTCTTTTGGTTTTCCAGGTCTTTAATTAAGCATTTCAATTGAGCCCCACTACATCTATGTGTTAATGTATGTATATTAGAGATTTAAATTTGACAGCGTATAACAGAGAACTTGCAGTACAGTTAAATAAACAAACGAAGAATTCAGAGATTAATTTCTTTTCCATCACAAATCAGGAAATAAAGAGCTTTATGCAGCAAGTTCTCCTTTCAGGTAGAAAGATAAAAGCATGAGTGGCATCTGAGGAAAGTGAAGCTATCTCCAAATGGCAAACATGTCTGCTTATACTTGATTGGCAATATGGTTAAATGGAAGGGAGCCTGAGAAATACACCCAGGTGGGTTCATCACCACTTGGTTTCAGACTTCTAGCCTCTAGAACTGTGAGCAGTACATTTCTGCTCTTTATAAGCTATTTTGCTATAACAGCCCAGACATACAAAGACAAATATTGGTACCTAGAAGTGGTGGTTATGCTATAAAAAATACCGAAAAATGTGGAAGCAGCTATGGAACTGGATCATGGGCAAAAGTTAGCAGAGTTTTGAGGTGCATGCTAGAGAAAAACCTATATTGCTGTGAATGGACCATTAAAAGTGATTCAGATGAACACCCAGAAGAAGAGACATGTAGAAAAGGTTCAATTTTCTTAGAGAATATGTAGGTGGTTGCAAACAGAATGTTAGCAGAAATAGAGACAGTAAAGGCCATAAGGCCATTCTGATGAGGTCTCCAATGGAAATGAGGAGCATGTTATTGGAAGCTGTAGGAAAGGTGATCCTTATTATAAAGTGGAAAGAAACTGACTGAATTGTGTTCATATTTTAGTGTTTCATGGAAGGCAGAACTTGTGAGCAGTGAAATTGGGATTGTTGGCTGGTTATTTCTAAGCAAAGTGTTGAAAGTGAAGGTTGACTTCTCTTGAATACTTGCAGTAAAATGTGAGAACTGAAATAACTTAAAGAGGTTTTGTTAATCAAAACGGAAGCAATAATTTAAAGTTTGGAAAATTCTTATCCTATCCATTTTGTAGAAATTAGAAAGAATGTTCCTTTTTTAAAAATATCTTAATGTTTACTTATTTATTTTGAGAAAGAAAGAGAGAGCACATGAGCAGGGAAGGGGTAGACAAAGGGAGAGAGAATCCCAAACAGGCTCCTCATTGTCCGCGTAGAACCCGATGCAGGGCTCAAACTCATGAATCCTAGAACCATGACCTGAGCTGAAACCAAGAGTTGGAGGCTCAACAGGCTGAGCCACTCAGGAGACCTGGGATGAGTGTTCTAAAGAGAATACTAACGATATGGCCAAACAAGCCTTTGATAAGGAGATTAATATCTGTGTGAATCATGGATTTAATCAGCCACTTCAACAGAAAAACAATGAATGTGAACTGAAGGGGAAGGCGATAAGCAGGAACAAGGAGGGCTATGGGACTTTTAGATTTTACAGGACAGGACCATTGAGTTATTCAGATGCAAATATGCGATACTGTTCAAGACAAGAAAAAAAGGGACTTCCAAAGGTGATTCAGGATTCATCAGAGATGCCTCCTCAGTTTCAATAGGCCAGATGACCCACAGCCAAAGTTTTGGGGCCAGGGCCACCCACAGACAGGGGATAGGGACCCCAGCCCAGCAGAACCATGCGGGTGGGTCCACCCCCACAATCTCAGATCAGGAGAGACACTGGCCTGTGATTCCAGACCAGGAGTGAAGCTAAGGAAGCTGGAATGCCCTAATGTGTCCAGAAGGCAGAACCCTCTCCCCAGTAGGTCCAGAAGGTAGGACCTCCTCCCCAGAGGGCAAAACTTCAAGTTAAAAATCATCCTCAAGCTTTAAGTTTTAATGTTGTCTGTCTTGTTGGAGTTTGGACTTCCTTGGGATCTATCTCCCCTTCCCTCTCTCCTATTATGTTCTGTCATACGACTGCCCTACAGTTGTATTTTGAAAGCACATTACTTGCTTGATTTCACAGGTTTATACCTGGAGGGGAATTTGCCTCAGAATGAATCATACCTTGAGTCTCAACCATATCTGATTTAGGTACTATTTAGATAAGACATTGGACTTTAGATTTTTTAAGGTGATGCTGGAACAAGTTAAGACTTTGGGGGCAGCTGGGATGGAATGAATGCATTTTCATTTGAAAAGAACATGAATTTTGAGGAGCCAGAGGAGGAATGTTACCATCTGAATGTTTGTGCCCTTTCCAAAATTCATACTGTGAAATCGGGCCTTGGGAGGTGATTAGGTCATGAGAGTGCAGCTTTCATGAATGGAAGTAGTACTCTTAGAAAAGAGATCCCACAGAGATCCTGTGCCCCTTCCATCATGTGAGGATACAACGAGAAATCTGCATGCTGAAGAGGGCCCTTTCCCAACCATGCTGGCACCCTGATATCACACTTCCAGCTTCCAGAACTGTGAGCAATAAATTTTTACTGTTTATAAGCTACATAGTCTGTGGTATTTTATTACAGCAGCCCTAAAAGACTAAACAAATCCCTAAACAAAACTGAGTTTTTGTTACTAAGGGAAAAGGAGAGAATTGAAATTAGATAGGTCATTAATCTCTGTCACATTAGACTTTTATAGTTCTTTTTTTTTTTTTCCTAAATCACCTCTTTACTTTTTGTCCATTTTTCTGTTCAGCTGCTCTATTTTTCTTTTTCCTGTTGAGATTATTATATAGTTTGATACAGTGGTGTGCTGGTAAATATTTAAAAATTAGCTCTCTTAATACAATGAAAAGGCCTACTTCTAATTCCTATTACTTGTCAATATTTATAGTATAAATACTCTCATTACAACCAATTTCAAGCTATCAAAACAATACCATTAAATGTGAAGTTGGAAAGAGATTAGGAGTAACACACCATTATATAGTACTTCTACCTTAAAAATACAATAAACATAAATTCAAAAGCATAGATATTAGTAATATGTAGCAAACCAATTAGAAAGTTATGAGTTCCAGTTGCTATTACCGCTGTTTTAAAAATGATTTACTTAACTGCACACTTACGTAATTTTTTGATGATAGCTGTATTTATTAACTTAGTAATTAATCACAATATTAAATTTGACAATTGACTCTTACAAGCTATAAGCTAGCCCCAGCACATCAGTGGTTTGTAATGTGTCTGTGTCTGTGTGTGGGTGTGTATAGACTAGAACAATCTTATTACTTACAGTTTGTGTTCACATACTGACCATTTGTATTTACAGGTTTTTAAAATTTTGACAACCACTGATAGATGAATGTTAAGATCTTTTCACTACTATTGTATTGTATAATTCTGGAATCTTCACATGATATTATTAAATGGGATTTTATTTTGCCTCATGAATGATATTCACATTTTTAAAGTTTTTTTTAAAGCAGTTTAAGTTCATAGCAAAATCTCAGAAAACATGTAAATATTTGGGTACTACCTGAATTCAATATTCCACATCTGATTGTCTGACAATATGTGGGATACAGGCAGAAAACCCTTCCCAACATGGCAATTATAACATAAAGTGGCTTATGTGCTCAAATGGGCCCAATCTGAAAATAAATTTATATATAAAAATGAGTCAACGTATAACTTTGAAAGTTGCGAACCCACAGAATAAGCATCACTTTTTCTGATAACACAAATAAACACAAAATCTTTCCATAAAAGTCACTGTGCCTGAGCAGAAAATGATGTGTGAGTTTTTTACATTTATTTTATGTGGTTCAAAAAAAGTACTTGTATATTTGTATCACTCAGTGTATTTTATTCATAGGTTAAATTCTGGGTGTTTTGGCTATTCCTTAGATGAATGGGGGTAAATTACATTAGATTATAATTTAAATTAGAACAGTAGACATTCACTAGCTTCATTAAAAGGGTGAGCATTGAGAAACTTAATTAAAGAAAATTCATTTAATGGTTTCATTAGATGCAATATTTCCTTCTATATCAAGTGTGTCATCAACTTTACTGAGGATGTATGGATGTATCGTATTAAGCAATTATTTACAATAATGAAATAACTACATGTAAGACCTGTCAAAGTCTATATTTTACTGCTTAAATGTGTCTTGTCTCTAGGGTATAGCTTTTCTTGGCTTAAAGACACCATGATTTAACTACAATTAAACAGCTACTACTAGAAGTATACCAAGGTTTTTATAAAGAATTAATTCACTGATGAAAAAGTAATATTTATCAATATAAGGTTTTAATAGTTTGAAATCATGAAGAGATGTTTGTTCTTGTTTTTGTTTTTTGGTAATAAAATTATATGGACAAAAAGACAATCTCCATGTCATTTTGGCACAAATGTGTAATCTTTGAATTTTTATAAAATCTTTCATGGATACAGGCAGAAAATAATTTTGTTTCTGTTTCTGATAAGAAATAGAAATGATGGCAAGTTCTTGGTATTTAAACTTTTGTGTTATCTAATAGATTGTATCAATAAAACTTGACCACCCTTAGCCTACATAGAAATTTTACTCTTCAATCAAAGAAAACAAGCTAAAAATTATTTTTGTTTCTTCAGCTGAATCTAACTTTTCAATGTTTGTTATGTAGAATTCTAAGAGAATATTGGGCAAAGAAAGTGTTACACTTCCCATTACCAGCGATAATAAAATAACTTCTCTGAATTAAAAAAGATATGTATTCTATTTATAGATGATTCCATTGAATGATGATAATAAATGAGATTTCAATTAAATACATATTTTCTATATCAAAACAAATAAATTGTGAAAAATACATTTATTTTATTAAAAAATGCTGGAAATCTATAAATCCACTAATTAAGTTAATAATGTTGGCTTGTCTTAATAAAGAAAATAACATTTGAAGGTACCTGTTTTCTACAATTTTATTTTATTTTATTTTTTGTTTCTTTTATAGAATTTTTAAATGGCATTCAGTGAGCAGTCTAAAGTGCATACGCTCAAAATAGTCTTCCAAATATCTAAGTGATATACCAAAGAAAACTCAAAGAAATATCAAAACACTTAAATAATATTGAACAAATGAAAGTGAAAATAAAGTATGTCAATACTTATGAGAAGTAAGTAAGCAGTGTTGAAGTGAAATTTATCATACTAAATGCTTACATTAGAAAAAAGAATAAATCTCAAGTCGGTAATATAAGCTCTCACCTTAAAAACCTAAAAAAAAAAAAAAAAAACAAAAAAAAGGAAAAAGTAAAAAACCCAAAGCAAGAAAAAGAAAGAAAATAAGTACAGCAGATATCAATAAAATTTGAAACAGAAAAACAGTACATCAAATTAATTTTTTAATTTATAAAAATTCAGCTAGTTCTTTGAAATATCAATAAAATTGATAATCCTGTATAAAAACATGAAAAGTAAATAGAAATAAGACACACACTACTAATATTAAGAATAAAAAAAGGGATATACCACAGACTTTGTAGACATCAAAAGGATAATAAAGGAATATTATAAAAAATTTTACATACACTAATTTGACAAATTAGATGAAATAAACCAATTCTTCAAAAAGTATAAATTATCACAACTCGTTCAATTTAAAAATAGAAATATCTATTAGCTTATAATTGCCAAGTATATTTAAATTATTATTTTAAATCCCTCAATAAAGAAATTCCTAGCACCAGATGGTTTAATTGGAGAATTCTACCAAATGTTTAATGAAGAATTATAAATAATTCTACCCAATTTCATCTAGAAAATAGAAAAGGAGGGAACACTTTCCAATCATCTTATATAGCCAGTATTACACAGATACTGAACCCAAAAAATTTTAGTACAAAAATATAAATGCAATATAGAATATAAATGCAAAAATTCTTCACAAAATTCTATCAAATAGAATTCAGCCACATATAAAAAGAATTATATACAATGAACGGAGTATTTCAGGGCTATCACTGGTTCAATAATTAAAAATCAATGTAATCCATCATATTAACAAACTAAAATGGAAGTCACATGATCATATCCATTGACATGTGGTTCAATAAGAAAAAGCTTCTGATGTGGTTCAATACCCATTCATAATAAAAACGTCCATAACCTAGAATTAAGAGAATTTATTCAACTTGAAAAGAGCATCTCCAAAAATTCTAAAGCTTACATTACATTTAATGGTAAAGATTGAATGCCTTATCTCTAAGATCAGAAATCATGTCAAGATGTCCACTCTCACCACTACTGTACAACATAGTACTGAAGTTTCTAGCCAGCATAATAAGTCAATAAAAGGAGATGAAAGGCATATAGACTAGAAAGAAAGAAAGAAAACTGCTTCAATTTGCAGATGATATGACAGTTTACATAGAAAATCCCAAGGAATCTACAAAAAAAAAAATTCCTAGAACTAATAGGAGACTTCAGTGAGGTACAAAACAAACAAAACACACAAAAAAATTACATTTCTGTATATTAGCAATGAATACATGGGAACTGAAATTAAAAATACAATAAAATTTATGATCACTCATAAAAAATGAAATATTAGGGTGTTAATCTAATGAAACAAGCACAATACTCGAGTGCTGAAAATAACAACTCTGGAAAGAAAACAAAGAAGCTTTAAATAAAGAAATATTCAGGGATTGGAAGTCTCTACATAGTAAAGATGTCAATTTTCCCCAAATTGACATATATATGATATAGAAAGTCAAAGGAATCAAAATAGCTAAAACAATTCTGATAAAGTATGAAAAACAACTCTGATTTCAAGTTTTATTATTGCCACTGTAATCAAGACTGCAAGGTATTGGCATAGAGATAGATACGCACATCGATGGAATAGAATAGAGAACCCAAAAATAACTCCACAGGAGGAAAAAAAAAAACAAGTCTTAAACTCTGTACAAAAATCAACTCAAAATAAATCATAGATTTATTTTTTTAAGTTTATTTATCTTGAGACAAAGAGTGTGAGCAGAGGAGGGGCAGAGAGAGAGGGAGAAAGAGAATCCCAAGCAGGCTCTACACTGTGAGCACAGAGCCTGACACAGGCTCAGACTCACAAGCTGTGAGATCATGAACTGAGCCCAAATCAACAGTCTGATGCTTAACCAACTGAGCTACCCAAGCACCCGTAAATCATAGATTTAAATGTAAAACATAAAACTAAAAAAAAACTTGTACAAGAGAAAATCTCTGAAACCAAGGACTTGGTGAAAAGGTTTTAAAATTACACCAAAGCACAACTCTTATAAAAAATTTGATAAATTGGACTTCATCAATATTCAAACTTTTGTTCCATGGAAGACCTTCTTAATAGAATAAAAAGAAATCTATACATATACAGAAAATATTTGCAAAACCATATATATTTTTAAAAGGACTCATATACAAATATATAAAGAATTCTTAAAATCAGCTGTAAAAAATTATAATTCAAAAATGGGCATAGGATGTGGAGAGACATTCACAGAAGATATATGGATGACAAATAAGCACATGAAAAGATGTTCAACATTGCTAGCCATTGAGACCAAAGTGACATCTCTATACACTTACTAGAACAGCCAAAATAAAAAGTTACCATTTTTAAATCATAAAAATAGTAACCGATTTTAATTAAATGATTCAGTTAAATAATATTATGAAAATAGTGTTACCCAGTACTGGCAAGGATGAAAAGAATCTGATCTCTCATACATTGCTGGTGGAAATATAAAATGGTACAACCATTTCAAAAAACAAGTTTGGCAGTTTCTTAAAACAACAACAAAAAAACAAAACAAAACAAAACAACAACAACAAAAAAAACCACATATACTTACCATACAACCCAGCAATTGCACTTCTGAGAATTTATACCAAAAAAGTGAAACTTGACCATCTTTCTTCTTAGTGGCCTTTTTAAAAATTAATTGTGGACCCAAATTGGAAACACCCACATCGTCCCTTAACAAATGAATGGTTAAAACACTGCAGTACATCCATACCACGAAATACTATTCATGAATATAAAGGAACAAACTACTGATACACACAAAACCTTGGATGAATCTCAAGGCTATCATGCTGAGAGAAAAAAAAAAAGTCACTCTCAAAAAGTGACATAAGATGTGATTTCATTTATATCACACTCCTGAAATGTCAATATTATTGATTTAGAAAACAGATTAGAGGTTTACAAGCGTTAGTAGGGAATATAAGTTGGGGTGAGGGGGTGATTATAGCATGAGAGAGAACTTTGGAGTGATCGAGTAGTTCTATATCTTGACTGTAGTGGTGGTTATAAAAATCTACCCCTGTGATAAAATTACATACACACCAATGTCATTGTACCAGTGTCAAATTCCTGGGTTTGATATTATTGTACCATAATTATGTGAGATACAACCATTGGGAGAAATGGGTTAAAGGGTACATGGGTCCTTTCTGTCCTATCTTTGCAACTTCCTTTGACTCTATAATAATGTCAAAATAAAAAGACTTTTCAAAACAAAATGGCAACATAATGTATATATTTCTTTGCATCTGGAAAAAAATTTGTCTTAGAAATTATACCATGCTACTTCTTTATCATAGCTGTTTATTAGATCATTTTTTAAAATTTCTGCATTTTTTGATATTTAGATTTTTTTCTGAGTTTTGTTATAATTAATATTGTTGCAATGAATATAAATAGTATAGGTGTCAGCAAGTGCTTATCATAGGACATTCATAATAACTGGTTACAGTGGTAATCTAAAAGACTGGGCATATAATTTGATGGATCAGTCCCATTAAAGCACTGGAAATAAAAGCTTTTTTTTTCAAGTTTATTTATTTTTGAGAGAGAGACACAGAACGTGAGTAGGGGAGGGGCAGAGAGAGAGAGGGAGACACAGAATCCAAAACAGGCTCCAGACTCTGAGCTGTCCGCACAAAGCCTGACCTGGGGCTCGAACCCACAAACCGTGAGATCATGACCCGAGTCAAAGTCGGATGCCCAACCAACTGAGCCACCCAGGCACCCATGGCAGTAAAAGTTTTATATGTTGTATTTATCTATAAATTTCTAAGAGTAAAATTATTGGATAAATCTATTTTCATGAAGCAAAACTTGTTAGTTTTAATACTTAGTAGAAATTGTATCTCATCATTAATTTTTATTTTTATACAATTTCCTGGGAATCTTTATTTATTTTAATGTGAATTTAGAATTAGTTCTGCAAACTAAAAATTCACAATGATACATTATTGGAAAGCCGCTAAAATTACAGATTAAAACAGGAAAAGAGATTGCCTTTCCAATATTGAGTCATCTCAGGGACACCCTGTGAGTGTAATTCTTCAGGTCATCTTAATTATTCCTTAATTTTTCATATATATCTAAAGCATTTCTTGTTAAATATTTCCATTTTGAGGCTTTTGTAAGCTGTATGTGTTCTTCTAGTACGTTTTCTAACTGAGCTAAAATTTTTAAATAAGAAAATCATTTGTGTATTAACTTTTAAAACACCCATTTACAGAATATGGTTCCATCTACCATGCTTATAACCATCTTTGTTTTCCTCCTGAGCACCCAGTGAACACCTCCCAGCCATAACACATGCATGTACACACACACACACACACACACACACACACACACATACACACACACACAGAATTATGTACACACTCCAATGTGGAGTTAGGTGTATCTTTGTGATCAAATTATGACAAACAAATGTGGGCAGAAGATATATGATACATTTTCAGGCCTTACCCATGAAAACTGTGGGCATAGCCTACACATTGTCTCTCTGCCAACCAGATGTGAGAATCGAACAGAGTCCAAAAGGATAGGTTGGTCATTCAGTCATCATGCAGAAAGGAAAGGACTGATCAGTTGCTAAATGACAGCATTGAACATGGAAAAGAAATAACAGCCATGGGGCTTTTCTCACCGCATGTGTGCAACTGTTTCAGTATCCTTCAACTGCTATGAACTTTAAAAATGCATTTTTATAACTATCAACAATTTAAAATTTACCAATGTATTTTTCACAAAAGATTCCAAATAACCAAAGAAATTTTGAAAAAGAAGAAAAAAACTGGTGGTGTCATAATCCCAGATTTCAAGATATACTGCAAAGTTGTAGTAATCAAAACAGTATGGTACTGGCACAAAAATAGACACATTGATCAATAGAACAGAATAGAGAGCCCAGAAAACAAAAACACAATATATGGTCAATTAATCTTCAACAAAGGAGGCAAGAATATATAATGGGGAAAAGACAGTCTCTTCAACAAATGATGCTGGGAAAACCGGACAACTACAAGCAAAAGAATGACACTGGACCAGTTTCTTATACCATACACAAAATTAAGTCAAAATGAATTAAAGATCTAAATGTGAGACCTGAAACCATAAAATTTTCAGAAGAGAGCATAGGCAGTAATTTCTCTGACATCAATCATAGCGACATTTTTCTAGATACGTCTTCTAAAGCAAGGGAAGCAAAAGCAAAAATAAACTATTGTGGCTATATCAAAATAAAAATCTTCTGCACAGCAAAGGAAACACTCAACAAAGCAAAAAGATAACTTACTGAATGGGAGAAGATATTTGCAAATGATATATCTGATCAAAGGTTAGTATATCCAAAATGTATGAAGAACTTACATAGCACAACATCAGAAAAACAAATAATCCAATTAAAAAATAGGCACAAGACATGAATAGACATTTCTACAAAGAAGACATACAGGTGGCCACATAAAAGGTGCTTGATATCACTTATCATAAGAGAAATACAAATTAAAACCTCAATGAAACATCTATCACCTTACACCTGTCAAAATAGCTAAAATCAAAAACACAAGCGTTGACAAGCATGTGGAGAAAAAGGAACACTCTTGCACTGTAGGTGGTAATGCAAACTGCTGCAGTCAATGTAGAAAATAGTATGGAAGTCCTTCAAAAAATTAAAAATAGAATTACCATATGATCCAGTAATTCTACTACTGGAAGAATATGAAAATACTAATTCAAAAAGGTACACACACCCCTATATTTATTACAGCATTATTTACAATAGTCAAATTATGGAAGTAATCCAAGTAGCCATTGATTGATAAATGGGTAAAGATGTGGTATATATATACAATGGAATATTATTCAGCCATAAAAAAGAATGAAATCTTGCCATTTGCAACAACATGGATGGATCTAGAGGGTATAACACTAAGTGAAATAAGGCTGTCAGAAAGACAGGTACCATATGATTTCACACATATGTGGAATTTAAGAAACAAAACATATGAACAGATAAAAAAAGAGACAAATCAAAAAATATACTCTTAGCTATAGAGAACAGACTAGTGGTTACCAGAGTGGAGGTAGGTGGGGGGATGGGTGAAATAGGTAAAGGGGATCAAGAATACACTTATGATGAGCACTGAGTAATGTACAGAATTCTTGAATCATTACATTGTGCATCTGAAACTAATGTAACACTCTATGTTAATTATACTGAATTAAAATGAATAATATAAAGAAAAAGCATGTTAAAAATTTACCAATGGATTTTTTTCAAAACTTGTTTTTTTTTTTTTTTTTTTAAATTTTTTTTTAACGTTTATTTATTTTTGAGACAGAGAGAGACACAGCATGAATGGGGGAGGGGCAGAGAGAGAGGGAGACACAGAATCGGAAGCAGGCTCCAGGCTCTGAGCCATCAGCCCAGAGCGAAGCAGGGCTCGAACTCTCGGACCACGAGATCGTGACCTGAGCTGAAGTCGGACACTTAACCGACTGAGCCACCCAGGCGCCCCTACCAATGGATTTTTTAATACAGAAGAAATTGTTGATTTTTAAAATAAAATTATATAGTATCAGAGATATCCAAAATTAGATTTTTTATTTCATAAGACAAAAAAAAGGTCGATAATATTATTAAGTTAGTCACTGTGAATTTTATCTTTTAGAAATAATTCTGCCCTTTATTGAAATGTAAGAAATAAAAATCCTTTAACTTCAAAAACTACTCAATCTAGATTAAAATTTTAAAATAAATGCTTTTATACATTTCAAATTTCATTTCAATAATATATGCATTCTATTTCCTTGAAGGGATAGACACAGATATAGCAGCATGGAGATAGGTTAATAGGTAGATGATACATACATGATAGATGATGATGATGATAGATAGATGATAGATATATATAATTATAAGGAAAGATACAAATATATGGCGAGATATTATATATATGTTATATATAATAATATTTCATACAATTATTATATATATATATATATATATATATATATATATATATAGTTTTAACTTTTCCTAGATGTTATAAACATTAAGTATTTGGAAATTTTTTATGATTGCCCCAAGACTGTGTTTATCCAGAAAAAAAGATGCTATGCCAGATAAAGTGGTTTATTGAAGGATCCCTAAGGATATAGAAATAAGGGTATAAGCATATAGAAATAAGAGTATAAGGATATAGAAATAAGAAAACTTTATCAAGTCCAAGTTAAATCAGAGTTTCATACATTTCCTTCTCATAATGCATATTTCTCTTTTTCTCATTTTTCTTATGGTATTTATTCTTGCTTTATAATGTCTGAGGTGCTTTCATTATATTGCTTTTTTTAAGTCTTTTGGTAAACAAGCACCTGAGAGTACCTCATATTGCTTTTCTTTGTGTAATGGATGAGCTTAAATTAGCCTGGAGGTTATTGGATAATGGTGTTTGAAATACTCTGTAAAACTCATCAACTCACATAGGTCAACTCTGTCAGTAACTCTTAAAATGCTTATTTCTCATTCCCATTGGTTTTCTAGTTCAATTCTCTTCTAACATTTACATCATTTTTAATTTAATATCTCTATTCTATTGAGAAAAACTTACATCCTTCCACCACATTACTTCAATTTTTTTTTGAATGGGCTTCTTAAATCTAGTTATTTACTATTTATTTTCTTTCCCTAATGTTACAGTGTTTAATGTCAAAAACTATTATTCTTTTAAATTTATCACCATCCCAGAATAGTTTCATGTAGATTATATCTTTCTTTACTTAGCCTTTCCTTTGAACACATTCTTTTCAATTTTAATAACATGTTAATTATTAAAACGTGTTATACTTCTTTGGCTCCTACCATTCATTCCTTTTCTTGCTAACAATTAAAAGACACTATTAATTTTTATATATTCAACAATAACTTTTTTTAACATTTACAAAACACTGAAAACAAGTCATATAGTCAATGTAGACAATGTCAAATAACGTTTTATTTTCTTTTTTATGCTAAATTTATACTTCTTTGCTTTTCAAGTGATTTAAAGATAGTTCCAATTGGGCCATAAATATTTGGAATATTTTATTTATGCACTACTTTTAAGTCCTTTTTTGGAGTGAATGTAGGTGTTTCATATTAGTGTGTGTGAAAGAGACAGAGAGAGACAGACAGAGAGAGAGGGAATCTCTGTATGTGTCTAAGCCTGTGCTAATAGTTTTTTCTTTAGTTGTTTTCTGGTTTTATCATGTTATAATCACATAATCGTCACTGTAGTGTCTATAATTTATTAGAATTGCAGAGGTTTTCTAACCTAAGGTAATTTTTTAAATGTCACTCCTACATGTGTTCCAAGAAAAACTAAAAACAAGTTGCAGATATTATTGAAATATATTGGAATACAATTGAGCACAGCAAAAGAAAATTCTTACTTTTAAGTATTTACATTTCTAAAAAGGAAAAATAGCATAAAGTAATTAAATACTCAATTTGAATAATTATAAAAATAAAAAAATGAACATAAGAGTATTTGATGAAAGGAATTAATGAAGAAAAATGTAAAATTTCATAAATTGGAAGACAAAAAATTATAAAAATAATCCATAAAACCAAGTGTTTGTTGTTTATAGCAAAAGCAGATCTCAGAACAGATAAACTACTATGTCACTTAATCAAGAGAAAAAGACAAAAAGCACAAATATGCAAAATAATAAGGAGCACACATTTTAATTTATATGAGGAAAAAGCAATCTTAAACTTCTCCATTCCTGAATTCAGAATGAAGATGAGATGGCAATCTACTGAAAAGAAACTTATTATATTCAGCAACTCCCAGAATTTCAAATAACCATAGTCTCTCTTAAAAACTGAGCATGTCATGTAACTCAAACATTTTCTGCATTGTTTATTTGTATTCAGGGTCCAAGGCAAATCATAAAATTGAGATCAGAGAGACAGCATTGGGAATTATAACAAAGTATGGATAACAGAATGCTAAAGTAAAAAGCATTGATTTTCCAGAATGTTTCAGAGTCATGGGACTCAACCAAGCCATATCAAGGAAACAACGAAATGAATCATGGGCAGCATCAACCTCACACTGATTTGCCTTTAATTAGAAAGGCTTTGTTCTGGAAGCTCTTTGGTGTCCTGAACTTGTCATTCCCAGAATACTTAGTTTCATGAATAAATAGAATACATCACTTTAAGACCGAGGACAGGGTTTAAACTGACCTTAACATGTTCTCCATCCACCTCCTAGTTCAGGAGTGAACAATCAGGGTTCTGTTGGTGCTTCTGTGAATAACATTACTGTAAATACTGTGACACGAGATCTCCAAAACCAATTGCTCAAGCCATCTTATAGTGCAAATCATCTAAACATACCTAATTTATCACTAAGCTGCCCATTTCTCTTCACTATCTGTCAGTGGAGAGATTCAGAATTCTGAGTCCCTCCCATGAGGCTAAAACTGTGTCTGCAAACACCTGCAACTAAAAATAATAAAAACAAAGGTAACAAGAAAACACTGAGAAATGATTGATAAATATCTAAGGGAAGGTCTAGAGTAGTAGTACATGGAGAGCACTGTGGCAATGCAACCGAAACCAGAACCTAACCTTCTGCCCTATTTCTCTCATTGTTGCCATGGAGTGTTATCATTAGATTTGGTAGGCAGAGGAAAGAGACATAGATTAGAGATTCATTTCAAATTCCACTCTCTAGTCCTCACAGAACTACACACATGCACACACAAACACAAACAAAATAAATGCATACATGTCACTCCTTGTTGAATTATCAGGTCTAAAAGATGGCAATCATGAAAAACAATTTATAAGGAAATATAAATCATGTATGTCACACATAAACAGACATATTTTAATTGTTTATATTATTTTTAAAATGCTTATTTATTTTTGAGAGGAGAGGAAGAGAGGGAGGGAGGAGCAGAGAGAGAAAGAGAGAATCTCAAGCAGGCTCCACATTGTCAGCAAAGACTAATGTGGGGCTCAAATTCAAGAACTGTGAGATCATGACCTCAGCTGAAATCCAGAGTTGGAGTCTTAACCAACTGAACCACCCAGGTGCCTCTTTTATTTTTATTTTCATTTTTTATTTTATTGATGGCACAGAACTAGAAAATTAGACAGAGTAATTATTTGAAAAAAATTGTAAAGTTGGTCTATTTTAATAACACTCAAAGAAAATAATGTTATTTAGAGACTGTTTATTCTCAGAACTAAACATCTCATTACTGAGATATACATTGATTCTTTGAGGAAAAAATAGAAAAACTACAAATTATGTCTACTTAAGAGTCTATTTATAGAAGATCTTAAAACTGGGGTGAGTTACTGGTATAATTTATTTTCAAACTACTGATTCAACCACATTTAATTTGAGCTAAACTCTATATCAAAGTTGAGATAAGAATTTGTGTTGCAACTTCTAAGTGTAATTATTTACTTTTAATTTTTATTATACTATGTTTTTAGTTTTGTCTAAAAACAATTGGCCCTTAAAAATAGCCTCTAATATATTCAAGTCTGCAAATGTTAGTTGGAGGATATTATTATTTTTAAGTCTCAGTTTTTGAATAATACATGGAACACTATATTTTTACAGAATTAATAATAGAAAAATGAATTTTGGATAGCTTTCCTCTGTATCTCACTAATCATTGTAACAATTGCAGTTAATTGTTGCTGTCCATCTCTCATTTTCACTTCCCTTTATATGGTGATTATAGAAGTAGAGTCTGAGTTAATTCCCTCAACCTATAAATGAAACCTGTCACTCATGCTCACATTTTATTGGTCAAAGGAAATCATATGGTCACATCTAATATGAAGAGAGCAGGGTGATATAATTCTAACCCAAGTAGCAAAGTAGAGAAAAACCAGACATTGATAAACTGTGGTAATGTCCACTATTGCTCTCCCTTCTGGTGATCCAATATGACTTCACTTTCCTACCCTTACACATTATTCATTGTACACCTATGCAAAGAATATAATCCTAAAACTGTTCCAATAATGCAATTATGTGCCGTGTACAGAACCCCTTGGTGAAGGATGATAGTCTCTACCTCAGCCAAATGTGTCAATTTTTGATTAATCGTCTTATGAACTTAAAGACAAGTTATCAGGGCGCCTGTGTAGCTCAATGGTTGAGCGTCTGATTTCAGTGCAAGTCATGATCTTGCACTTAACGAGCTCAAGCCCCACCTTGGGCTCTGTGCTGACAGCTTGGAGCCTGGAGCCTGCTTCAGATTCTGTGTCTCCCTCTCTCTGCTCCTCCCCTGCTCTCTCTCTCTCTCTCTCTCTCTCTCTCTCTCTCTCTCTCTCTCAAAAATGAATAAACATTAAAAAAAAATTTATAAAGACAAGTTATCTTATCCATGCACAGTCAATAATCAATTGTTCAATGCAGTCATGTTAATCACAATAAACATTCCCACTCAGATAAGGAGAGATAGGTGACACATGTCAGGAAATGACTGTGTTGGATAATTTTATGTGGCAACTTGACAGGACCATGGGGTACCCAGAAATTTGGTCAAACATCATCTTGGGGAACCTGGGTGGCTCAGTTGGTTAAGCATCTGACTTCAGCTCAGGTCATGATCTGCATGGGGCTCTGTGCTGACAGCTCAGAGCCTGGAAACTGCTTCAGATTCTGTGTCTCCCTCTCTCTCTGCCCTTCCCCCACTTGCTCTCTCTCTCTCTCTCTCTCTCTCTCAAAAATAAACATGAAAATTTTTTTTAAAAAAAGAAAAAAACATCATCTTAAGTGTGCTGTATGGAAGTTTCTAGATGAGATTAACATTTGAATATGTGGACTAAGTAAAAGCCAATTGCCCTCCGTAATGTGGGCAGGCCCCAATTAGTTGAAGGCCTGAAGAGATTAAAAGGCTGAACATCCAGCATGTGAGGAGAAATTTCTGCCAGCCTGACTGTCTTGAGCTGGGACATAGATTTTATTCCTGCCTTTGTAAAACATTGGCTTTTCCTGGGTATTGAGCCTGTAGGTCTTCAGAACAGAACTATACCATTGTCATTCCTGGGTTCCCAGCTTATTAACTGTAGATCATGAGACTTCTCAGCCTCCATAATCATGTTAGCACATTCCTATTTCTATTTAAAGATGAGTTTTCAGAGAAACCCAAAGACAATAGGGAAGACCAAAAAAAAAAAAAAAAAAAAAAAAGACACTGAAAAAATATGAAACCTCTGGCAACTACAGGTACAGTTACCTTTAAACACAGTACAATCCCCAGAAAGATTAACATAAAATTTCATACTGAAGTCCTTTTATCATAGTTCTACGTATCAAATGTATCATATCTGGCTTTCAACAAAAAATTGTGAGGCATGAATAAAGCAAGAGAAATCACAATCTAAAGAGACAAAATAAGTATTAGAACCAAATTCAGATATGATACATGCTTTATAACTGTCAGACAAAATTTAAAATAACTATGATTAATATGTTATTGATGCTAACAGAAAAAAGTATAAACATAAAAGATCACATAAATTACCCAAAGTAGAAAGAGATGAAAGTTCTAAGGATGTATAAAAATGGTAGAAATGTAAAATATTGTAACAGAATTAAATAATTCCTTTGATGAACTCAATAATAGACTGGACATGGCTAAGAAAAGAATCAATGGACTTGAAGATATGTCAATATAAACTTCCCAAATTAAAATGCAATGAGGAAAAAAAGAGTGAAGAAGAAGGCAATTACAAAAAATGTAACACTATAGCAATACCAGAAGGAGAAGAAAAAGAAAATATTACAGAGAAATATTTAAAATAATAATAACCAAGAATTTTCCCAAACTAATGACAGACACCAAACCAAAGATTCTGGAAGCCCAGAGAACACCAAGTAGAATAAATTTGGGGAAAATATATACATACAGATAAGCCTATTATGTTCAAACTGCAGAAAAGCAAACACAAGGAAAAAACTTTGAGAGAAGCCAGAGGAAAAAACACCTTACTTACAAGAGAACAAGAATAAAAACTAGATCATACTTGTCTTTGGAAACCATGCAAGAAAGAAGAAACTGAAGGGAAATACTTAAAGTGTTGAAAGAAAAAAAAAATCAACCTAGAATTCTGATCAAATTAAATTCTCTTTGAAAGTGAAGGAGAAATAGT
This sequence comes from Panthera pardus, assembly GCF_024362965.1. Classification (NCBI taxonomy): domain Eukaryota; kingdom Metazoa; phylum Chordata; class Mammalia; order Carnivora; family Felidae; genus Panthera; species Panthera pardus. Next base: position 48,158,895 of record NW_026526655.1, on the reverse strand, counting down.
TTTTCAAACAAACAAAAAACTAAAGGTATTTGTTACTAGTAGACCTTCATTGTAAAACACATTAAAGGAGGTTTTTCAGAGAGAAATAATATTGTGACAATACCAAATCTTGCAACTTGATCCTTAGATTCAATACATCTGCAATAAAAATTCAAACATGTTACTTTGTGGAAATCAACAAAATGATTCTGAAGTTTATATAGAAAGGCAAAAGATCCACAATGTCCAACACAATATTGAAGAAAAAGAATAGTCAGAAGACAGTCACTACACAACTTTAAGACTTAGTATACAGCTACAATAATCAAAGCACTGCAGTAAATGGTAAAAGAGTAAACAAATAGATCAATGGGATAGAGTAGATAACCCAGAAAGTTACCTACACAAAAATAGTCAACTGATCTTTGAAAAAGGAACAAAGGCAATAGCAATAGAAAAGGGATAGTTTTTTCAACAAATGGTGCTATAACTGGATATTCACGTGCAACAGATGAATCTAGACAATGACCTACACCTTTCACAAAATTTGACTCAAAATGGGTCACAGACGTCTGTGTAAAACAAAAAACTATAAAAGATCCAGAAGGTAACATAGGAGAAAATCAAGGTGACTGTGGGTTTGGCAAAAAGGTTTTATATACAACAGCAAAAGCATGATCCATGAAAGAAATTATATATTGGATTTCATTAAAATTTAAACATCTTTCTGGGGTACCTGGGTGGCTCAGTTGGTTAAGCATCCAATTTTGCCTCAGGTCATGATCTCACGGTTCGTGGGTTTGACTCCTGCATTAGACTCTGTGCTGACAGCTCAGAGCCTGGAGCCTGCTTTGGATTCTATGACTCCCTTTCTCTCTGCCCCTCCCCCACTTGCACTCTGTCTCTCTCTCTCTCTCAAAAATAAATAAACATTAAAAATTAAAAAAAATTAAACATCTCTCTGCAAAGAGACACTTTTGAGAAAAGGGAAAAAAAAACCTACAGATTGAGAGGAAATATTAACAAAACAAATATCTGGTAAAGGACATTTTTCAAGAATACAAAGACTACTCAAAATTCAACAATTAAAAATGTAATCCAATTAAAAAGTAGGAAAAATTTAGAACAGACACCTCACCTGAAGAGATACATATGGCAAATAAGCATTTGAAAAGAAGCTCTACATCATATGTCATTAAGGAGTTCTGAATTCAAACAAAACTGAGATACCACTGCACATTTATTAGAATGGCTAAAGTCCAAAATGCTCACAACACCAAATGCTGCTGAGGTTGTAGAGCAAAAAGAACTCTCCTGCCTGGCTGGTGGAAATGAAAAATGGTATAGCCACCTTGAAAGACACTTTGGCAATTTCTTAAAGATACCAAATGTAATCTTGCCATGTGATCCTGTAAGCATGCTCCTTGCTATTTACCCAAAATGAGTTGAAAACATCTCCAGACAAAAACCTACATACAGATATTTGTAGCAGCTTTATTCATAATTGCCAAAACATGGAAGCAACCAAAATGTTCTTCAATAGCTGTACGGATAAACAGACTGTTATAACCTATTCAATAGAATAATAAGAAACAAGTTATCAAGCCACAAGACACGGGGAAGCCTTAAATGTATATTGCTAAGTAAAAGAAGTCACTTTGAAGAGACTACATACTGTATATTCCAACTATGTGAGAATCTGGAAAAGACAAAATTATGGAAAAAGTAAATTGATTAGTAATTTACAGACACTGGGGTAGGTGGGAGAGAAAAAAATGTAATTACATAAAATGCTTAATCAAAATCAGAAAAGGCAGAAAAAGAGGAAAAGGAATAAAAGAAACAAAGAAGAACTGCGATGAATAGAAAAGTTACAAATATTGTAGATATTAATACAAGTCTATCCATAATCACCTTAAATGCTAATGGTCTAAATACGCCAGTAAAAAGACAGAAATTGTCAGGGTGACAATAGACCTAAAGACCCAGACAAAAAGACATAACTATGTGTTATCTGTAGAAACCCACTTTATTATTATGTTTATTTTTGGAGAAAGAGACAGAGAGTGTGTGTACATGGGGGGAGGAAATAGAGGGGCAGAGAGAGGGAAAGGTCAGAGAGAAAAGGGTAGGGGCAGGGGGGAAAAGAGGATCCAAGGTGGGCTTTGTGTGACAGCAGAGAGACCAGCATGGGGCGTGAACTTACAAACCATAAGATCATGATCTGAGCTGAAGTCGAACACTTAACCAACTGAGCCACCCAGGCACCCCTATAGAAATGTACTTTAAATATAAGGACTCTGATAAATTAAAAGTAAAGGGATAGGGAAAGAGATATCATGCTAATAATAATCAAAATAAAGCTGAAATAGCTCTTTTTATTTTAGGCAAAATAGACTTCAGAACAAGGAACAGTATCAGGAATAGAGGCATTTCATAATGATAAAGAGGTCAATTCTCCATAAAGACATAACAATCCTTAATGTGTGTGTATCTAACAACAGAGTGTCAAAGTACATGAAACAAAAACCAATAGAATTGCAAGGAGAAATAGACAATTCACCACTATATTTGGACCTCAACAACCCTCTTTCAATAATTGATAAATCAAGCAAGCAGAAAATCAGTAGGGATACAGATGACCTGAATAGAACTATAAATCAACTTGATCTCATTCATATTTATAGAATACTCTATTAAACAATACACATCTTTCTCAAACTCACATGGAGCATTTACCAAAATATGCCATATTATAGGCAACAAAATACTCCTTTAGCAGTTTAAAAGATAACAATTGTGCAAAGTATATTCTCAGACCACAATGAAAATGAATTAGAAGTCAAGAACTATCAATAACAGAAAGAAATGTGGAAAGGTCCCCAAATATTTGAACATTAAAGAACACATTTATAAACTACACGTTGATCAGTGAAGAAGTGTCATAAATTTAATTTTTTAACTAAATTTAAATGAAAATATAATTTATAAAAATTGGTGGAAAGCATTGTAAGCAGTGTTCAGAGGGAAATGTACAGAATTAAGTTCATTAGAAAAGAAGAGCTAAAATCTATAATCTTAAGTTTCTACTTAAAGACTTAGAGAAAAAAGAGCAATTTAAGCCTACAGCAAACAAATATAAGGAAATAATATAAGTTTAACCAGTAATCAATAAAATTAAAAACATAAGAACAATATACATAATAAAAAAGACCAATGTTTGTTCTTTGATAATATGAATTAAATTGATAAACCTCTAGCCAGGCTAGCCAAAAAAAAAAAAAAAAAAAAAAAAAAAAGAAAGGATACAATTACCAAGATCAAAATAAATGAAAGAGGGGCTATCACTAATGATCTCCTGGATCTAAAAGGGTAAGACAGGGACATTACGGCTGATTCTAAGACTGGGAAAAAAAATACGCAAGATGAACCTGGAACATCTTGTAGTGTTGGAAATAAAGAAATATTAAAAAAAATTGATGGGGGGATATGTCACAGGGACACAGGAACAAATTTAAAACTCTTCCAATGGCCAAAATGAGAACAATTTGAGCAAGAAAATAAAGAATTATTGGTTTATAATTCCAAGTATATACTAAATATCCATGGTTCCATAATGATATGCATAAATACTAAATTAATAAACAAATGGGGGATAAGAGATAAATCTTCTATGTAAAAGAATTTTAAATAATTTATGCAGATACTCCCTCTTCAAGGAGGCTGATCATAACTTCCCACTCAAAGCATGAGCTGTGAATAGTGACTTCTTTCCCATGACCACAGTATGAAAAGTGAGTGGAAAAATGAATAAGGCAACACTAACTCAACCACGTAATGAAGATCGACATCAACAGTAATTATTCCTTTTGATAATATGTACTCTTGATATCATATGATGAAAACAGTGTTTCACTTCTATGGTATTCTTCTCCAAAACCTAAAATCCTGATCTAATCATCTGAAAAACATCAGATAAATCCTAATAAAGGAAACCTATGGAAACTGCCAACACCATCAAAAACAAAGAATGTCTTGTCTCTCTGAAATTATTGTTGTACTATATGCTAATTTGGATGTAAATTTAAAAAAATAAAAAATAAAATTAAAAAAAAAAGAATGTCTGAGAAAATGCCATAAAGAAGAGAATCCTAAGGAGACATGACAATTGAATGTAAGGTGAAATCCTTGATGGAATCCTGGAACAGATAAAGGACATTAGGTAAAAACTAAGGACATGTGAATTAAGTATGGACTTTAGTTAATACTAATGTATCAATATTGGTTCACTAACTATAACTAATGCACCATACTAATGTAAAGAATGTTAATAATCAGGAAACAGTATGAGTATACAGGGATTCTGTACTGTTTTCAATTTTTCTTTAAATCTAAAACTGTTCCAAAACAAAATATCTATTTAAAATGAAAAACAAAACAAAAAATCAGTGTATAGGGGCACAGACTGGAATGCAAAGAAATACAAAAAATGAGAAATTTATCTTAAAAATAACTCCAGATGTGACTATTTCCACATGTAGATCAATGTTTGCATATGACAAACGTTGTCTTTCCAACTCTTCAGGTCTTCATATTTTGCTTCTCCAGAAAGAAAAATACATATTCTTATATCACAGTCAATTCCTGAGCTGATCTCCTGCTCATAATACTAGGGTAAAGACAACCAACAATTATCAATCTGCCCTCTTAACTTCATCTTTTCTGATCTCTTCCCCTATAGCAGGTTTGGTTCTCAAACAAGGGCAATTTTGCTCTCTGGAGTGTATTTAACAATGCCTGGAGACATTTTGGCTTTCACATCTGGAAGAGTGCTACTAGCATCTAGTGGGTAGAGGCCAGGTTTGCTGCTAAACATCCTGTGATGCAAATGACAACCCCTGACAAAAGAGAATTATATATCCCCAAAATGTCAACAGTACTGAGATAGAGAAACCCTGTCCTTGATTTATAAGTCTGCCTCCCAAGTTACTTCAGATCAAAGTTTTACCAAATATTTGCCATTATATATCATAGATCATCAATTTTCCAGCCCTCATTTCACCAAATAAACAAATGTCACATTTTAGGGTTTTGTTAGTGCAGCACTCCTACTTTGGGACCAAATTCAGCATCAGTAGGATGTACTAGATTATGATGAAAGAGTAAAGACCCATAAAATTATTTTTCTAAAGTTTTATTTTTTATCATATCACACATCCATTTGTATGGGTTAGAGACTCTTCACTACTAGGGCAAAGTTAATAAAGTTCTGTTGTGAAGGACTCCACTACTTACAGTAGCAGGAAGAACAAGGAAAGCAGAAAATCACCATCTATAAAATACTGCAGCTCAAATTCACCTGCTCTCACAGGTTTTTGGTAGGAACTAGCCCTGTGGTACCCACACAACTGCTAGAGAGGCCACTGTACTGTGTGTCTGGAAGTAGATAATAATCAAATAGGATTAAACATACACCATTTTACATGGCTTTTATCAGGATCAACTAAATATTCTGTTTTATGAATGTAATATTATGTTTATATGCTTTTAAATAATGCCATATACTTTTCAGATCATTACTTTTGTGTCATGATATTTGGTGAAATAGACTAGCACCACCTCAAGAGCTACTCCCCAGTTTGCAGGGTTTATAATGCTTCCACTTTTTGTTGGCTTACATGATGCTTGGCTCTGTCACATCAGCCAGGTTATCCTGCAGTGACAATATCCTAATGTCAGTAAGTAAGTGCAACAAAAGTGTATTTCTTCTCCTACTACATTATCAACATTGTTAGGTTGTGAGCTATGCTCTACATCTCTGTCCCTCCAGGACTCAGGCTGACTGAGTAAAATCTATCCAGAATATCTGAAATATTGCTGGTTGCCATTTAAATGAGAGAGAGAGAGACAGGGAGAGAAAGAAAGAGAGTGTGTGATAGAACTCTGGAGGACAAATAAAATCTCAAAACAAGAAATAATGCACATCATTTCTGTTCACAACTAATTGGCCAGATCTAATCATTTGATTCTACGCAAAGGAGACTGAAAAATACAGTATTACCATGCCACCTAGAGAAGGAAAGCTATAAATATTTGGTGAACAGAAATCATAACTACCAAAATACTGAGACTTTGATGATCACCAACATTTTTTCTAGCATACTCTTCAATTCGACGTGGAAATAAATATTTGAAATCACTGATAGAATTTAAGGTAAACAAGAGGAAAGTAGGGTATATTTGTTATCCATGGTTGCATAATAAATCAACCCAGAAGTTACCAGCTTAAAACAACAAAAATATAGTATCTCATTCTAAGCATCAAGAATATGGGCATGACTTAACTATGTGTTTCTGAAGCAGAGTCTTCAATGAAGTTGTATTCAAGCTATCAGATGAACATACAATTAGGGCTGGAAAATATAATTAGAGCTGGAGGATCTAATCCAAGCATATTCATGTAGCTGATGACAGGAGACTCATCTCTCCCATAGGCTTTGCATAAGGCTGCTCTGCCTAAGGCTGATCATGACTCAGCTTCTCCCAGAAATAGTGACACCAAAGAAAGAGAACAAAAGTGTACCAAAGATAGAATCTATACTATCTTGCATACATATATCTTAGAAATGACATATCATCACTTTTTTACAATTCTATTGATTACACAGACCAACCATTGTAAAGTGTGGGTGAGAGAGGAAGATTATAAAGGCATGAATTCCAGAAGGGGGAAATCATGAGGGAGCCATCTCAAAGGGTTTCTTCTATGGTCTATCCTCTGGTTTTCAACAATTCACATTCCTTCCATATGCAAAATACATAAACACCTTCTCAAGACTCCTAAATATCTCAACCCAAGACCCATAAAAATCAGCTCATGGTCTAGAATCGCATCTTCCAAATCCTGTCTAAGTGTGAAGAGAAAGCTATCTGTTTCACACATTCAATGTACCATGTTGAGACAGGCAGAGAATAAATACTATGTACATTCCTTCTCAAAGAAGGAAAATAACTGGCACACAATGGTTATTAGCACAGACCGATACTGAAATTCATCCAAGCAAATACTGTAAGTTACTTGATTAAAACTCAGTCCTACTCCTGTCTGGAAATGAATTTTCACATCTCCTGGCTCTGCCCACAAGGTTCTTGCTTCCACATCCCAATCACCCTTTCCATTACATAAAAGATAGCATGTGTTTTCATCTGAGTTTTTATCAACCTGTTTCTTGTTTATAAAGGTTCAGGGGTCCAAAAGTCTCTTTTCATTTTACATTTTCCTTTCAATCCAAGCTACCAGTGTTTCAATCCTTTCAAGCCAAGCTAGCAGTATTTCTGCTAATGCAATTCATTAAAAATATCATTGATCTCCTGTGAATGTTACTGTAATTCACTCCACTAGACAAAAGCCAAGCACACAAATCTATTTTTGATAAGCCCCTCTCTTCTTTGGGCTTTTGTTGAGATGACTAAGGAACAACAACCTTGAGCTTAAGAAGCACCATTTTGTGATTGAGAGAATCTGACGAATACCCTTAATCATTTACAGTGTCTTTTGTGTAAGCTAGATCTCAAAAAATGATTTTACAATCATACCTTAAACTTTGTCTTTAGACTATGCTTTCCTAAGAGTTCCCTGGATCTGCTCTTTACTTGGAAACCATTCCTTAATTTCAGCTTTCTTTACCATCCGAAAAAGCTATAATCTTCAAAATCAGCAAGTCCCAGCTTTTTTAAATTTAATGGATCCTCCCATTAGCTTATCTTGCTCCTTTTGCATTTACTATAATCATCAAGAAAAAAAGCAGGGGATACTTTCAACCTTGTAGTTATAAATTTCCTTAGCTATATCGCCCAGTTAACTTGGGCACATTGTCTAATTTGCACATTACTACAGGCAACAAAGTTGATAAACTTTCTGCCACTACATAACAAGGATCCCCTTTCTCGCTATTTCCAGTCATATTTTTCTCACTTTAAGATCTCACAAGCAGGCTCCCCAGAATTCAAAGTTGTATAAACAACATATCCAAGGCAAAGTCCAAAATTCCGTAAATAGTGTGTTCAAAACATTTAATCATTTAACTTACAGTATTCTCAAAATCTGTATAGTTTTTCCCCATTCCACTCACTGCCTGATTCCAAATCACTCCCACGTATTAGGTTTTTGTTAAATTAATACTCAAAATTACCTTCAGACTTAGTAGATTAAAATACCAAATACATATTGCCTTATATAGTGCCTGAGATGCAGAATTGAGAGCATGCTCCCTGGGTTACTCTGGCTCAGTGTCTCTTACAAGGTTGTTGTCAAGCTGTTAGCTATGGAATTTCTCTCTAAAAACATGACCAGTCTTAAAGGATCCATTCCAAGTTCACTCACATTTTTGTTGGCAAGGAGCTGCAGTTCTTCACTGTATGGGTCATTCCATAAGGCTGTCCATGAACTGGCTTCCTCCTGAACAACTGTAAAAGAGAGAGAAAGAATAAAGTAACAATATTTTTATAATCTCATCTTAAAGTGACATACCACTACCTTTTTGTAGTCTGTTGGCCACACAACAGAACTCGGATACAATTAGGCAGGGACTACAACAAGTAAATGTAATGACACAAGTTGGAATCATTGGGGGCCATCTTTGGAGGCTACCTCAGCAAGATATGTGAGTTCCCATGAATACAGAATAGATTTTGTTGTAAGAAGAAATAGTTAACTTTTATTATTTTTTTCTTTCAATATAAAGCAGAGTCATTAGTTGAGAATGAATAAAGCAAGATAGTCACTAGAGTCATGGGAAGGCATGAATGTATGTGAGAGACTCTTGGAAAATGGGAACAAAATAAAGTAAGAATATCTAGTAGGATTGCCTCTACCACTTATTTCTTAGCAATAAATTTAAAGTGCTACCAGAAAGCATAATGTGTTTTTCTGTAATCATATTCTGCTGCATGTTGGTAGTCTCAGGGTAAATGAACTGTTGAGTTTAAACAAAATGGGATTTTGCAACAAAAGTGCAATGAACAAAAAGGAATTTTTTTTAACTTGCAGGAAGCCAAAAGTGTTTGACAGGACACTATTAAATACCATCAAAGGATATTTGTGATGTGTAAATATTAGGGAGTAGCAAAAAGTGAGCTACTTGAAAGAAAAAATTTGTCGTTTTCAGGAATGTATTAAAACTTTTTCAAATAAATAATTGCTGATATGTGAGTTATTAAGAGGTATTTATTATTATGCTCTGAGGAATTGTTTTGAGAAATTGTTTTCTTAATTAAGAAAAAATAAATAAGTTTAAATAAAAATTTATTTTAAAAGATATGACAAAAAAGGGATGAGGTTCCAAAATGATTGTCACACAAAATTGGTTAATGTATACTTTATGCTTTATACTAAGCACAACTGTCTTTATATTCTACTGTCATAGAACTGATGTATCAGAAACAATACAGACTTCATTATTTCCTTTTAATCTACTTTTTATAAATATACCACAAATTCAAAAGGTTTACCTTACTTAATTTCCCTTAAGTCTATTTTTGACATTGACAAATGTATGTGTATTGAGAATAAAATATTATTACTAAAGTTATCAATTTTTGTGTAATGAAATTATATCCCATCACTTAGTAAATTAAGTAGTCTAACCAAGCTTGAGAAGATCTCAGAGAAAAAATAGCTTTTTATATTACCATATTTCATGTATGAATGAGGAAGAGACTATCACTTATCTTTATACTGAAGGAAATTATCTTTTCTTGATTGACTTCATGCAGGATAAATAATTTTAACAAATACCTTAAATTTTAAAAGTGATTTGGTAGAAAAAGAATCATGTTTAATCATACGTTTTTAGAGATGATTTTTTTTATAAGCAATTCAGGTCAGAATAGCATATTTTTAATCTCTCATTTGTTAAATATTTCAGCAGCAAAAGAAATATACTACTTTAGCTATTTGGATGAAAAACTGAGTGCTAAATACTAGGTCATTCTCTTTTCTTCTAAAAAAAACAACATTTTTTTAAATTACAGAAACTTACAGTAATGAAGAAATAAGTTATATTAGTAAAATTATCTATTTTTAATATTCTATTTTCTGCTTTATAAATCTTTTATATTTCAAAAATAAGAGAAATATAATGATTCTTTTAGATTCTTCTATTTATGAAATAAATTGTATGTAGAGCATATTAGTTATATAACTGTTACAACTGGAGGGAGGATTCTAGTTAAGCCAGCTCTTTATTCAGATTTATTTTTGTGTGGATATTGGAGAACTTATGATCAACTGATCCATTTCCTGATTTTCTTCTTCTTTAATGTCAGCATTTAATATTATAAATTTTTCTTTAAATATCTCTTTCTGTTTATCACAAGAAGTATTTTTATTATCATTCAGTACTAAATATTTGTACTTTTCATCATGATTAATTATTTGGCACATGTGTTATAAAGTGTGGATTTACCTTTCCAAACCTAAGGGGATTTTCTGTTCTATTTTTATTATTTAATTGTAGCTTAATTGCATTGTGGCCAGAAAATTGGTCTCAAATTTTTGGTAATTTTTTAGGTCATACATAGTCAATTTTTAAATGGTACGTGTTTGTTTAGAAAGAATATGTACTCTCCAGTTCTAGGATAAGGTGATAGGGATAGACAGATGCTATATATATAGATACACAGAGATACATATAGATCCATAGATGGTTGGTCAATGTAGATACGGATGCAGATACAATTATAGCGAAATAGAAATAAATATGTGCATAATATGCATACACTGGATAATTTCAAAGCATTCTTAATATTTTCTTATTGATTTTGAGACTGAATGTGTTAATATATCTCTTCTCAGAAGTCAATTTCTTCTTATATTATAAAGTACACACAATTTCATGATTTTTATGTATTCCTAGAAAGTTAGATCTTTTAAAAACATTGGATTTTTTAAAAAATTTGTAGCAGTATGTATTTTTTTCAAAAAGTCTATAAGTGTACAAGCTTCATTTTGGTTAGTTTTTTCCTTGTATTCTTTTTCTCATGCCTCCATTTTCAACTTTCCTCTGTCCATATTACACTCCAGGCATGATTTTGTTAAATTGGGCAAAATCGCATCTTTTTCCTCATCCAACTTGGCAATTTTTATCATCTATTTGGAGGGTTAGTGCATTTACATTAAGTGTTGATAGATACATTTGAATTCATTTCTAACTATGTATTTTATGTTTTTTATTTAATCTTTGTACATTGTTTTTGGTTCTTTGTCCAATCTATTTTGTACATATTTTTCTCCTCTCCTGACTTTTTTTGCATTACTGAATTCTTTTTTTCTCTGAATCCATGTTCTCCTTCCTTGCTTTAGGTGAGATTCTCTTACATAACCTCTTATTCTCATCCTTGCCCCTTAGAGAATGGCTCATTAAAATCAAGGCTTTGTTTCTTGGTTCCTGAGCAAGTGGCTCATTAAAACCAAGGGGCTATGACCATCAAAAATAAACACGAAGAGTACTGATACCAAGTCTAGAGAATTTTTTATTTAGGATCATCCGATTATCTTGTGTAGTTAATACCATTAAATTACTTGACTTGGGCAGCAAGAGGAAATACCACCCAGGCTCCACAAAATAAACATGTATCTCTGGAGAAAACATAATTCCTTATAATTCTACTCAAAGACCACATTTGTTTTTTGCAACTCATTCACCTAGATTATTTGCAGTGTGCATACAGTCTCCATAAGGGCTAGCTTATGTTTTGTGCTTCTGCTCCTGAATTAATGCTTCCTTGTTGAATTGTTTATTATCCTATCAAGAAAAGAGAAACCTCTCTAGATATTTCAAGCAAGAGAGATATATTGCAGGGAACTGGATAAGGGACTAGAGCAGAAAAAGGGAAAAGAAGAAAAATGCTTGAGGAAATGGAGAGCAAAAAGGAAAAAAAAAGAGATCTAGAAGCTGCTTCCTCCTTCAGGCTGGAAGTAATGAGCCTGACAGCGTCACTGAAATGCCAAAAATGATGCCTCTGCTCCTGCTGCATTTAAAACTGGACTGCTGCCAATTCAGAAGCCCTCAGTCTCATTGATGCTATTGAATTACCCCTAATCCTGAGGGACCATGGATCTTATTTTCAGTCACCTGCTGCTGCTACTGCTGGCAATCACCGATAGAAGCAGAATATAAATAGCTTCTGCCTTCTTTCTGTCTTTCAATCTTTTATCTGTACTTTCTCACTGGCAAAAACCAACTGGAAGTCAGGTAATAAGCAGCTCTGAAAAGTATAATTTGCAGGGTTCTCACTCCAATGAAGAAGAGAGTGTAGATGTGCCAATGTGGAAAGGTGAGTCAACAAACACTAGATGTTACACTCTACCCCTTTCACAACTCAGCATCCACACGTTTCTCTATTTTCTATAGACTGTGTTCCCACAAAGCTCATACACTAAAACCTAATCTCAAATTTGTTAGTACTTGGAGGTGGGACCTTTGACAGGTGATTAGGTCATGAGGGTGGAACCCACATGAATGGAATGGTTTCTTATAAAAGAAACCTCAGAGAGCTCCCTGGCCCTTTCCACCATGTGAAGACACAGCAGTAAGGGGGTCTCCACCAGCCTCCAAAACTTCCTGTGCCTTGATTTTGGACGTCCCAGCCTCCAGACCTATAAGAAATAAATTTCTGTTGTTTATAGGCCATCTAATCTTGTGTATTCTGTAATCACAGCTGAAATCAAATAAGACATCATTCATATTTAAGTTTCTATCTAACAACAGTAAGAATAGAATTATTTTTCTACCCAACAAGGTGCAACTATAGATCATACAAATGAAGATAAGTTCATCCTTTCCCCACAAACAGGAAACAAATTCTCATTAGTTATTGTATTCAACTCTGGATGGTATTAATTCCTTTTTTGGCCCACTTGGATATTCTAGAATTTAAGATTGAATTTTAAAGTTTTCTACCAACAATGCACTCTATATAAAATGTCAGCAAAATAGAAAAAGAATTAATATAGCCAAATATGCAAATAATAAGCAAATGCATAAATCCTTGTTTTATAATTTGTTGTGAGATCGTACTTGATATTTATAATTTCCATGAGATGTTACAGGTTTGTTTGTTAACCTGAATAAGTATCTCATGTGACTAAGGATCTTTACTGATAGAGTGTCCCAATCCTCATTAAGTCAGTAATGGTCTTGTCTTATTCTTCTGTAACTTTTTAAAAAGTTACTTTAACTTTTTATTGAAGCAAAATATATACACATAAAAGTACTTATGTATGAAATGTTCAAGTCAAATTATTTTTCACAAGTTGAGCATACTTGTGTCATCAACACCTAGATAAAAATCAACGTGAGCAGCGGTCTGAAAGTTCCACTCATGCTCCCTTCTAGTCACTATCTCCCCACCATTTCTACACGCATCTTCTTGAATTCAAACACCACAGACTACTTTATCCTGCTTTAAAACTTTACATAAATGTAGCTGATTCAATATAGCTGTATTATTCAGGAGCCTCTAGAGAAACCAATAATAGCTGATAGATAGATAGGTAGATAATAGATTAGATAGATCAATAGATAGCAAGCAAGAAAGAAAGAATAGCGAATTGGCCCACATGATTATTGAGACTGAGAAATCCCACAATCCGCCATCTTCAAGCTGGAGACCCAGGAAAGCCAGTAGTGTAATTCAGTCTGAGAGACATGGGAGCCGGTAACATAGCCAGTTTGGGTCTAAAAGCCTGACAGTCAGGAGCACTGAGAGCAAAAGATCAACATCCCACCTAAAGCAATCATGAAGGAAGGTGTCAATTCTTCCTTCCTCCACTTTTTGTTCTATTCCGGTTTTCAGTGGATTGGATGACACCCGCTCACATAGACACAGACGCACCTAGAAATAATGTTTAATCTGGGCATCCCCTGGTCAGACAAATTAACAAAAACTCAATCCTCACAGCATTCTTTTGTGCCTGCCATCTTTTCCTCAACATTAGATTTCTAAGATTTATTGATATGATTCATGCAGTTCTCGATTATTTATTTTTCCATTCTATTGTAATGCAAATTTGGGTGGTTTCTAACTTTTAGCTATTAAAATAATACTTATGTATACATTCTAGTATACTGCTTTTGATAAACATATGTATGCTTTTCAGTTGAGTATGTATAAGGAGGGGAATCACTGGATCCTAGTAAATGTATTTAAGTTTTAGTGGATATTGACAAACCATTTAATTTTCCACAAACTTTTACTAGTGAGCATGCAGTCACTAAGTGACACACGAGAGAAGCCTTCCCTGCTTGCCTTATGTAGCAGAAACCTACTAACTCTTCCTTCAGTACTTTTAGGAATCACTCCAGTTTATTCAATCACTCCCTGAGTGACTCCGAGATACACAATAGTTAAATATTTTAATGCCTCCTAGGTTTTTTACTTGTTTTGTCCTTGCCCATTTTATATGTCTTTAAATATCACATATCTGTTAACTCTTAGTTATTGGAAAATAACTAAGGATGTTAGTGGAGAAAAGTGCTCCAAAAGTGGCAAAAACTGCTGCTTCAGACCCCTAGAAATCTGATTCCTAGGAGAGAAGGGATCTTCCTACGACCCTATGAAAACAACTATATAAGAAATTAGGAGGAAATTTTACTTCTGGAATGGCAATGTGAAAGTCTCAATGGACACATTACCTTGCAAAATAAGCATAACTGGTGGAAAATATTTTTTTAAGATGAAGTTTCTGGAAATTATCTTAAGGGCATACAACAAATAACAAATATTTAAGAAAATTTATTAGAATTCAGGGGCACTTGGGTGCACTTAAGTGGCTCAGTCAGTTAAGCGTCAGACTTCGGCTCAACTCATGATCTCACGGCTTGTGAGTTTGAGCCCTACGTCGGGCTCTGTGCTGACAGCTCAAAGCCTGGAGCCTGCTTCAGATTGTGTGTCTCCCTCTCTCTGCCCCTTCCCTGCTCATGCTCTGTCTCTCTCTGTCTCTCAAAAATAAATAAACATTAAAAAGTTTTTAAAAAATAATTCAGGGGCACTTGGTTGGCTCAGTCAGTTAAGCAACCAACCGACTCCTGATTTCATCTCAGGTCATGATCTCACAGTTCGTGAGTTTGAGCCCCACATCAGGCTCCATGCTAACAGTGCAGAGCCTGCTTGGGATTCCCTCTCTCTCTCTGTTTCTCTCTCTCTCTCTCTCCCTCTCTCTCTGCCTCTCTCATTCTCTCTATCTCAGAAATAAATAAAACTTTACAAAAAAGGAAAAGGATTTTTTTTTTTAGAATTAAGTAAGAATAATGAAGTCTATGATATCTGAACCATGACCCACTTCCTCCATTCCCTCCCAGTTTGACATGATGGAAGTTCCATTTACGATGACTACAGGCAAGAATACAGGATACTTATCCCTCCAGTTCCCAGTTATGGACTACAGTATCTTTCTTAGAGGATCAAGCTGCCAGGATTTCTCCACTCTGTCACCTATTAGTTG
This sequence comes from Panthera pardus, assembly GCF_024362965.1. Taxonomy (NCBI): domain Eukaryota; kingdom Metazoa; phylum Chordata; class Mammalia; order Carnivora; family Felidae; genus Panthera; species Panthera pardus. Next base: position 48,143,411 of record NW_026526655.1, on the reverse strand, counting down.
CAGAAACTAAATCCTAGGTGAGCATGGCCAAGATGTCAAAGGCTCTCTTCTTCTACCCAGTCCCCACTCATAGGATGGAGGATTAACCATAGGTATGACATGGTAGGAAAACTGGACCCCAATCTACCTTCACCCTCCTCATTCATAAGGTGGAGTTTCCATGCCGGGAGACACAAGCTGAAAAGAACAGAGGCTACCACCTTTGCCCAGCATTCTCCTCTAAAAACAGGGGCATAACCCAGAGAAAAGTAGGCCACTGTCCCACCCCCATACCCAGAGCCATGGCTCAGAGATCTGGCCACAGGACAGGCGGATCTTAAGAAGAGGATGCTCTGAAGTTCTCCCCAAAGGAATTGACTTCATCTGAAACTGTGATGAACCTCAAAGGTAATGGTGCTATTTAAAAAATTAAAGTTTCTGGGGCACCTGGGTGGCTCAGTCAGCTAAGCATCGGATTTCAGCTCAGGTCATGATCTGGCAGTCTGTGAGTTCGAGCCCTGCATCAGGCTCCGTGCTGACAGCTCAGAGCCTGGAGCCTGCTTCAGATTCTGTGTCTCCCTCTTTCTCTGCCCCTCCCCTGCTCATGCTGTGTCTCTCTCTGTCTCAAAAATAAATAAAAACATTTTTAAAAAATTAAAAAATAAATTAATTAAGTTAAATTAAAAATTAAAGTTTTGGTAGTAAATTACTAAGAGGAGGCTAGTGACTTCACAAGAGTAACAAGTTAAACCCTAGTTTATCAGAGAAAACCAAGTATACAGACAAGAAGAGCTTTCCTGGGATCACAGCAAACATCAAACACTGGCCTCCGAAACAACCTCTTATAGAGTGGACTGAATTTAATAATATCAGATTATGGAACAACTTACACTCCAGGGCATTATCAAAATCAATAGAGTAATTGGTGGATCCAACAGTAGGGGAAAATTAGGAAGGAAGAGAGTCAACGAAAGCCCCACCAAAAACAACCATCTCCGAGTAAATGTATGTATGCCCACAACTGCACCTCTGAGGAATAACATCATGGGCTCCACACTACAGCAGAAATAAATGTCACTAAAATCTTCTAGCCAATCACTAAAGAAATAAACAAGCAAACAACAAGCCGCAAAAAAGAGGGGAGGGGAATCGATATCCAGAGCTGCTCCAATATGTTATCTAAGATGTCCAGTTTTTGACAAAACAAATTACAACACATGCAAATAAATTGTAATGTGTGACTCAGAAAAGCACCAAAACAATCTTGAAAAACAAAGAATAAAGTTGACAATTCATACTTTCCATTTTCAAAACTTACTACAAAGTTACAGTAAGCAATACTGTGTGATACTGCCTTAGAACAGACATACAGGTTGATAGAACTGAAATGAGAGACTAGGTATAAAATCTCTCATATTTATAGTCAACTGATTTCAAGAAGGATGCCAAGACCATTCAGTGGGTAAAGAACATGCTTTTCAACAAATGGATCCGTGACAATTGCCCATCCACTTGCAAAAGAATGAAGATGTTCCCCTATCTCACTCCATATACAAAAGTTAAAATGGATCAGAGACCTAAATGTAAGTGCTAAAAATACAAAACTCATAGAAGAAAACATAACAGTAAATTTCATGACTTTGAATCCAGTAATGATATGACAATCTTAGATATGACCCAAAAAAAGAAGTTACCACAATATATGCAAATAAGGTTTTATTAAAATTTTAAAGTTTTGCACTTTAAAGCATACTGTCAAGAAAGTATGTAGATAGCCCACTGGATGGGGAAAATATTTGCTCTACTGAAAATAAATAAAATAAAATAAAATAAAAAGGTACTTTATAAAATGAAAAGAAAATTAAGAAAGTAAAAAGTATAAAAAGCCTCTGAGAGGTAATATTTTTTTTCACAGAAGTACAACATAGGTTAATTTGAAATCTGTACATATAAATGACAAGGTTTCTATTATGCTTCAGTAGAGAGAAATAGAAAATGTAAAAAAAAAAAAATTGCAGAAGGTTTTGATGAAAATGAGTTTCCTTAAAATAAAGCCTTGTAATTTTAACTAATCTTATTGTGACATTTTGATTTCATGGGAAATTTTTTGGAGCCACAGGAACCCAAGATACATATCAAAGTGATAAAAAGCTTGGCTTTAGTGTTCTCAGCATGCCAAGAAAATTGGAAGCATGTCAAAGTTAAGGACACTGGAGGATGTCCAATGAGGGAAATAAAGCAGAATGTTCTCCATTGTTTAAAACAAATAAAAGGGACATCATATCCTTGCAGTTAGAAATGTTCCGTTTTTTTAAAAGCGGTATTAGTGCACAATATCTTGAAACAGTCAAAACTACAAATTATATCCTGTGAAAATACTGCTTTAAAATGGCAATTTGGATATATAATGGGGTATTAATATGCTCTGCATAGGAATATTGCTAAAGTGCAGATTTTATGTTATATATAGACACCTTTATGACTGTTGTATCAAGGAAAAAATTCGGAAAAAATAACATGCTTAAATTCCCTGCTTGTAACTCCTCCATTGAAACCTAGGGTTGATTTGGTAATAAATCATAGGTTGTCATATCTAACCTTTGTTTTATTAATCCTCACAGTTTATAGAAAGTAGTCACAGAATCAGTTCACTTTTCTACCTGCAATGTATCCGCTTTGTGGAATTTCCAGTGACCGTTATCTTTTTATTCTGGTCTCTTGATTCGTAAATTAATTATTCATAAATTAATTAATAAATAAATCCATTTACTAAAAGAATATCATTGCAAATCTAAAGGAGAGTACGTTAAGTACTGAAAAGGAAATAAAAAGGGTAAGAAACTAAAGTATTGTTTGAATATAAAAACTAAGATTTCACATCTACAAATTTAATAATGCCACATCGCGACTCTGTAATACATTCCAGAAATTATAGAGCTACTTGGAATATCATACGGCCCCCTATAAACTCTAGTTCCAGAAGCTGGACCAAGGTGGCCAACTCACACACAGTGGAATAGGCATAAGACTCACTTGGCCCTTTTTCTCTCTATTAAATGATATATTTTTACATGCGATAAAGTTTTCTGTTTCATTACAGTTTCATGATACCAAGAATGACAATTGAATTCAGCAAAATTTATCATATGCTCATGCCTTTTCCCATATGTAGTTCTGTGGTTTATTTCCAATGTCACCTCACTAGAGAAGTTATTCCATCATATACTTGGATAAATCATTTCATTTTATTCAGTGTTTTGGGATGGTATTTATTGACTTACCCTAACCAAAATAATTTAAAGTGTTTCTTGGATACCGAGAAGGAGAAAAATGTCTATACAAAGGGGATTTTCTGTAGTTATATTCCCAATGCTTTATTTTAAACTTAAATCTCAAAAACACCGTGTAGTCATAAAGAATTATTTCAGTTTATGACAGTTTTTTAAAATAAAAACTATAGGGGTGCCTGGGTGACTCAATCAGTTAAGCTTCTGACTTGACTTCGGCTCATGTCATGATCTCACGGTTCATGTGTTCGAGCCCCTTGTCAGGCTGTGCACTGACAATACGGAGCCTTCTTGGAACTCTACCCCTCCCCCGTTCACAATCTCCCTCTCTCTCTCTCTCTCTCTCTCTCTCTCTCTCTCTGTTTCTCTCTTTCTCAATAATCAACACTTTAAAAAATAAAATAAAAGAGGATATACATCATTAATTTTTACAGTATTCATAAAAAGTACGTTTTAATGTATTTTATTTCTGTTGTCTGTGATCTTACTTAGTTGATAATGCATTCATGAATTCGCTAAATATCATGAGCCTGTGTAAGTTCATATTCTGATACCTCTAATGCAGCTGCTATTGCTTAGAATATGAAAGGAACAAGGTGAGTGGATTGCTTGAACCATTTACTATGATAGAACTCTAGAGAGTCCTACCAAATAAATAGTAGAAAATAAAACATAATCATAAGTCAAACCTATTTTTACAGGAATTACCATATTGTACCATATTAAACTACATTAATGTAATGGTGTGAATCACCCAACTGCAGGGAAAGGTACTCATTTCCACATGTATTAGATGGAACCTTTCATAGAAAGGCCCTTGCAGGCATGTACACACACACACACACACACACACACACACACACACACAACATCACCATCCCTATCTGCTCTAACAGTAAAATAAAATAGGATAAGATTACTGTATTCCTACAAAGAGAAACCAGCCTTTCAAAACCCAAAATCGTCCGTTCTCAACATTTGGTTTCACTACTTCTTCAGTCAATCTATAATTGAACATTATTTTCTGAACAGCATCAAGAATTGAACAGAATATTTTAAGCATCTTGTAAACCAGGGACCATATCTATCCTGTTTAATTTTGTATACCCAGCCCAGTGGGACACCTGTTATGAGCTTGTAAATGTTTGTCTTTTAAACAAATTATCCAGTGATCCTGAACCCTAGCCACACCTTTACAGTGGACCTTGTAGATTTGTCTGCCCAGCTCCCTCACCTCATCCTGATGGGAACAGTAACAACTGTACAATCTGGCCCCAGGTTAAGATTGGGAACCTGACTCACTCACCAAATGAACCCTTCCTTTGAGGAACTTATTTTTGGAACTAGGAGATTCAAGAATAAATCTACATTCTTGAAAGGAGAAAAAGTAAACTGAGAAGCTACAAAACAGCGGATGTATGCCGTGAGAATAGAAATGAATGAAGCCGATGTGCAGAGACAAAAAGGTATCAGAAAGCAGACTGCAAGAGAAGCCCCCTGTGGGGCACCCTTTCATACTCCCAGGCCCTGGCTCTGGCCCATTCCAGGGTCTTAGCCAAATTCTTGCTTGGTTCTGTGAGAGATGTCTGTATCTTTAAGTTTTCCTTTTACGAGATAACTCAAAAGGAGTGTTTTTTAAAATATATATATAACCTAAAGAATCTTAATTAATTCAGTCCCACTATCATCTGTGAAAACTTTTCAAAATAAAAATAACAGGACCCTCCCCAGGAGATTCAGACTCAGCTTGAGACTCAGTGGGAATGGGTGGGAATGCTGGCCTCATTCACTTTATTTTTAAAAGCTTCACATATCATTTTGATGCTCACCCAGGATTGAAAACAACTGAACTATACTATGTATTGTAGGAAAATATAAAGAGAATGAGGACAGTACTATTGGGATTTTGGATTTCACTAATTATATTGAACATATATAGCTAAATAATACTTAAGCATGCTTTCAAAAAATGTATCAAATGTCTGAAGTGTGTGTAAAAGTAATGAATGAATAGGGAGAGAAATAGGACACTGGAATTAGAGCCAACTCTTTCTTTTGTGCGTTTATCTCAATGTCAAAGGTACCTGTCAGCACTATACATTAGAAAACTTTAACCCCTTGATAATACAAAAGTGATGATCATTTATTTTAAAATGACATAATTTGATTTTAAATGAAAGGTTCAAAATGTTCAAATCATGCAAATAAATTGTAAATTAGGAGTAGCTTCTTGAAACATTAAGACCATAAAACTGAAGTTTTTATTTGATTTATTGCCAGATAAACCCATCCTATGTAAATTCTGTATATCTGCTCCAAGCCATCTTCTCTGAATTACATGCTATTCATCATCCTGACATTACTAAAATAGCATAAACTTCTATTAATAAAGATAATGCATTTTAAGTGTCATTGCTGATATTCGCTTTATATTTCCATGTACATTGGAAGAGGGTCTGAAAAAATAGTAAATAATGTAAATAACATATTGACCAACATACAGTTTGACCCCAGAGAAAAAATGTAAACGTACAAAAATTTTCTCCATTAACATGACTTATTTATTTTTAATAACAACTCTCTTGTTATGAAGAAGTGTACACAGAGATGTTATTCATAAGCCAAGAACCAAAGAGTGCTCTTAACTCCTAGGCCACCCTTTCCCCTTTATGCCTCTATTTAAGCATTAATTTCTGTTTTGTAGAGTAAAAACCTGCATATTTATTCTGGTTGGTAAGAAAAAGAGACATTCTTGCTTTCCATTAATTGCACCTTTTAACACTGAATATCAATAGCATCTGTCATGAGTCAAAAAATTTTCCCTCTCAAGCAGATGTTATCACTGTTTGTAAATTTCAATCAATCTATAGAACCCATATGTACAATTAATTAACTCGTATTAGTTTTGGTGCCAGAAGGTACCTTTTCTAGATGAAGAGTTACTATCTTCCAGGGTCTATTTCTCAACCTTACAGGCACAGAAATGTGATGTTCATTTGCTGAGTATTTTTTTACAAGTTTATCAATCATATGCATCATAATTTTTCTGAACTGCTTACTCAATTTTGCCCTATTTTTGTTGCAGTAGTCAGCATTTTGTTACTGATTTATAATAATTTTGTATTATAAATACTTATCATATGCATTGACAATTTTTTCCCAGTTTTTCATTTTTCCTTGATTTGGTATTTGCATTTTGGTTGTTTGAAGTTTTAAATATTTTTGTGATCCAAACTATTAGGTTTTTTTTGTTATTGATTTATGTAGCCTCATAACTAATCAGAATATTTATCATAGATAACAAAGAAATAAATATTTATCCAAAAAATAAAAAGCAGGACTAAAGTTAGCTATGTCGGTGCATGTTTGCTCAGTCATCTTTCCGGCTTCTTGGCAGCACATATGTGGTTGAGCATTCCTTTCTTGAAAATTTTTCTTTGTTTTCCATGATAATAGAGTCTACTGGTTTTCTTCTTTCCCCTCTTGCCCCTACTTTTCTATCTTCTTTACAAGCCCATCCTACTTTATCTGAACAACAAATAGTGTTATTCCTTAAGATTTGGTATCAGGGTGCTTTCTGACATCCTTCTATACTCCCAACATTGGATGCCTTAACCATATTAATGAGCTTAATTGCTGTCTATGGCCCATTGATTTACTCACATCTTTATATCTCCAACATGAATCACTCATCTGAGTCCCCTATCTATTCAACTGTCTGCTTGACACATCTAACTCAAAGGTGCCTGAAATTCAGCATGTACAAAACTGAGTTCCTTCTTCTCTTCCCTCTTTCCAACGTTGATCCTCTCAGTATTAACTAACTCAGTGAATGCTGTCAAAATACACATGAAATTCAGAACTTTAGAAGCCATCTTTGACATCCCACTGCATTATGCATCCGAATGCATTATGAAATGGAGGTATACTTATACCTTCTGGATTCACCTATTTCTCTTTGTTTTGTAAGGTATCATCAGCAATTACCCAGATCATGGCAATAACTGAAATCAGGAGTCAGTAAGTTTTTCTGTAAAAGGCCATATAATAAATATTTCAGTCTTTTTGAGCTTTGTATCTTCTTTTGCAACTACTAACTCTGAGATTATAGTGATAATAGCAGCCATAGACAGTACAATAGTACACAAATGAATGAGCACAAATGCGTTCCAATGAAACTTTATTTTGGACACTAGAATTTGAACTTCATATAATTTTCATCTGACATAAAATTTTATTCTTCTTTTGATGTTTTCAAACATTTAAGAAGGCAAAAATAATGTTTAACTCATGGGTTGTAAAAAATTTATATATATATATATAGTGTTATTCCTTAAGATTTGGTATCAGGATGCTTTCTGACATCATTCTATACTCTCACCCTTGGAGATATATATATATATATATATATATATATATATATATATATATATACACACACACACACATACATACATATATATATATATATATATATATAGTAAGTTGGATTTGATCCACAGATCCTTCATTTGCTAATTCCTTTCTATATGGTCCTCCCTCTTCTACTTGCATATCTTTTAAATTTATTTGTAACACTGCAGACAGAAGAGTCTTGTCTGAATTCAAATCTGATTATGTCAACTTCTGCTCAGTGACTTTCCTCTACTCTTAAGGAAAATATGAAACTTTCTGACATTGTTTCAAGGCTCTATAGGGTCATAGTCCCACCTTTCTCTGTTCTCATCTTACAGAATCTTGATGAACACTTCATCTCATACTCAATACATTTCTCTCACTAATAATTCTTGACCAGTACTTTTTATCAATATAAGATAAAGACTGATTCTTAATTTTTCTATCATGCATCACATACAAGACATGATTACCAAGTATACGTAAGAAAAAGCTCTCTTACAAACTGTTTATGGAAAATGAATTTCACATCTTTGCCCTCTTGAGACAGTTTACAAACAAAATATATATTTTCTGGTTGTCAGATACTATGTGATAATTGTGTAGTGTCAAATAATTATAATCTTTAAGACAGCTTCTGACTCTATTTCATGTATTTCAGAAGATCATGCTAAATACCTAACAATCATAACAGTACTTTTTTGAGAGAGAGAGAGAGAGAGAGAGAGAGAGAGAGAGAGAGAGAGAGAAAGAATGCACATATGCAAATGCACGTGAGCACATGTGAGCAGGGGAGGGGCAGGTGGGGATAGAGTGAGAATCCTAAACAGGCTTCACATGCAGTGCAGAGTCCAATGCAGGACTCAATCCCACAACTCTGGGATCATGACCTGAGCCAAAATCAAGAGTTTGCCACTCAAGTGACTAAGCCACTCCATCATCCCATAACTGAGTTTGGCCTTGTAGTGGAATTTACACAGATGCACTCGTGATGTGCAACAAAACAAAAGGGCTTATTACTCCAATTAAATGTTGCTTTCTACATGAATAATCTGTACTGAATGCCTTTTCCAAATCCATGTATTTAAATGAGTTTTGACAAGCTATTAAATAATATCTGTAAGCCAGTAAGCCAGAAATATTAGATTGATATTACATCTGACACTTGACTCTGGTGGACCCTGTACAATGTAATCAAAAGAAACTCACCTTGCTTCTATACCTATGCTAACATTCAGTAGTGCCAATTAAATGGGTTACCTATGCTAAAACTTATTAATATAATCAACACATTCAATGGTAAAGATATCAGCAGTTTTATAAAAATGAGTCGCTACAGAATAATAATAATAATAATAATAATAATGATATCTGGACTTCTCATATTGAGTCACAATTCATTGTTCAAATTACAAAAAATTGAACCAACTGTGGAAGTTATAAGTTGTAGTTTGTCACAATGTCCATCCAGTAGGCTAAAAAAACATAAGAGTTGGACAACTTACGAGTGAGTTACCATTACCTAACATGATTTAAAGAAATATTTTAGAGCTGAAGGAACTCATTTTTTGACTTCAGAAAAGCCACTTAACCTCCTTAGTCTAAGATATGTTGCATGTAATGAGCTAATAGTAGCAACCTCATCATATATATTAAATAATGGTGTGTGTAAACATTATTACACACATGTAAGGTATTACAAAGTTCACTTTCCCATGGTGCATTTGCCTAGAAGATCAGTCAAACATTTATTGTTGAATTGTTCTAAAACATAATGAAGTATCTGATACAAGCTGAACAATAAATACCACTTTCAAAGTAGGGATGTTCTGACTATCCTATTTTCAACTTCCAAAGAATATACCTAGTACCCACACTTACAATCTACTCTGCTCTTGTTATTCCATAGCATTTATTACAGTCTAGCATACAAAAAAATTTCTATATATATTTCCTTTCCTTTTTCCTCAACTATACCCTAATTACAATGAGTGATGAATGTCAAAACATTTTCCTATACTGTTCATGGTGAAGAACAATGTTTGTCATACAGTATGCACTTTGAAACAATTTGTTGAATAAATGAATTAGTGAACTCTATACACTTTGACTCTCTGATGCCTTCATTATGCTACATAGTCCTAAAGATTTACTTTAAAGCCCCCAAAACTAACCTCTCACTCCAGTTGCATATGGTTCCACTGATCCAAAAGACATTCCTCTAAGGCCAGTTTATTTCTCTATATTTGCCCATCTATTTTATATTTAATTTTAGCAACGTTAGTGATTCAGTTATTATAAATCATTTCAATCGACTTTCCAAGAAAGCAAATAGGTGTTTCATCTAATCCTCTGGGAACGTTTTTGTGAATCAGTGATTGATTGTTTTTCTCTTAGTACTCTGTTCTATCAGGGAAACAGGTTGGCATAGTGACTGCTGAATTTAAAAGCACAGATCATCCAGTAAAAATCACTTATCCTAAATTATACGATAAAAGACATGCTGGATTAATTATGACCACTTTTATTCTAAAGCATATAATGACTTTACCATTCATTTTTCTTCTCTCATTCTTGGAAACATATGTATTTTGATTACTTTGAAATGACCATTTAAGAGATGGCTATTTTAGAAGATTTAAGAATACAAATTGGCATAGAAGAGTCCCTAGAACAAAAGCTTTAGGCTATAATTCACTTTTGTGGGAGGTATTCAGCACTAATTACAACATTAAAGAAACACGCATTCAGGGAATGTCTAAGTCTCTAGGTATATGACAGATTGACGATAGGATATGATAGTTCAGGAGTGTAAATAAATGCAAAATGTTCACTAGGTTCAGAATATACACTAAACCACAAGTGAGTGCCAAGGCTAAAAAATAACTCAGAATATAGCAAAATTCTCAAACTTCCAAAGGTCTTCATTATTCCTGAAAGTAGGCCCAAATATCTTTAAAAAAGACATATGTGCCCTCTGAATTACTGTTCAGCTAGGAAAAAATATTTAAGTAAAATGATTGATACTTTTTTAACTTTAAAAGACAAGTAATAAGAAAAAGAACAAAGAAAACCAACAATTGAGGCATTTAATCCATTCTTGCACTAGAAATTCATTCAGGTGCTAAAATAAGAAAACTTTAAATAAATATCTCAGAATTTGATCTAGTATTTATTTTTAAATTATTGGATCAATAAGTAGGCCTGAGTATTAATATAACAAAAAAACAAAATAAGATATTCTGCCTTACCCTACCACTTGCCTGTGTCTTGAGCACTCCCTATCATAAAGCGAAAACCATATTCACACCACATATATATATATGTATATATATATATATACACATACATATATATATATACACACACATATCACATATATATATATACATATATATATATATATATATCTCACCATATATAAATATATGGTTGCTTATATACCATATACATTTATTAATGTGAATGTATCTATTGCAATGGTTTGGACAGCAAGTAGACAGAATTCTAATGGGGCTGGCTAACAATGAGGAAGATATAATAGTCTGCATAACAAAATATAACAAGATTGCAAAACAAAGTATACCAACTCAAGTTTTGTTATTTCAATATTTCAAGTGCCAATGTTCTTCCTATGGTTTCCCTCAGCCATGCCCTCAGTGTTTTCTCGGCTGGTTTCCCTAATGGCCACAGAACAACTTCCATGGGCCCAAGTGTCCCATGCAAACAGGACAATATGTAGAGAATAAGACATATCTATTCTTATGTTTCTTACTAATAGTAAGGAAATAATTCTTAGAAGCCAATCTGCACATGCCACCTCACATCTTACTATCCAGAAAAGTGTCATATGCCTGTTCAGAAGAGCATTTTTAGCAAAGGGAATGGGGGTAGGCTAATTGGTTACATGAAGTGCAGGGCCTTCAAAAGGCATGGATTAGCTGAACAAAATGAGGGTTTGTGTGAAAAGAACAGGGGATGAAGAAAGTCCACCAAATATTACGTGAGCATTCAGCAATGTCTATAACATTGATCATATATTTTGATTTATAAGTAAATATTTACTGAAAGCCCACCATATTTCAGGCACTGTGTATTAGTCATCGGAAATAAAACCAAGAACAGGAAAAGTGAGATCTCTGCCCTCACGGCATCTGCTTGTTAATGAAAAAGAAAATGTCAGTATGATGACTTAATAAAATAGAATATAGTGAACATTATTAGATAAAAGTAGGTTAATAATATATATTTTAAAGAGATGACTGTATTTTCTGATGAACAGAATGTGGGTGGTGAGAACAAGGTAGAAATCTGGTTGGATGATTGCATTTACTGAGATAGTGAAACATGTGAGGACCAGTTATGTAGTGGAAACATGAGGGTTTCAAGAGTTCTGTTTTGGCCATGTTGTTCTAGGTAGACACAACACATCCAAGTGAAAATATTGGACGAAAGAACTTGGTGCTCCCGGAGAATCTTTAGTATAATATCACATATCCCATTTAATTATCTCCTGGGGGGCTCAGTCAGTTAACATCGGATTCTTGATTTTGGCTTAGGTTATCATCTCACGGTTTCTGAGATCAAGCCCTGTGTATGGCTCTGCACTGTCGGTGCTGAGCTGGCCTGGGATTCTCTCTCTTTCTCTCTCTCTGCCCCTCCCTCCACTCATGTACTCTCTCTCTCTCTCAAAATAAATAAATAAACATTTAAAAAAATGATCTCTTATTCTCTGGATATTTACTGTTATGTTTTTTAAAAATAGAGTTTATAGTGGGAATGAAAAATGATGCAACCACTTTGAAAGACATTCTGGCAGTTTCTTACAAAGCTAAACATACTCTTAAGCATACAATTCAGTAATTATGCTCCTTAGTATTTACTAAAAGGAGTTGAAAACACATCCACACAAACGCCTGCACGTGGACATTTATAGAAGATTTATTTATAACTGCATGAAGTCAGAAGCAACCAAGATGTCTTTCTATAGGTGAATGGATAAACTGTGGTACATTCAGACAATGGAATACCATTTAACACTAAAAAGAAATGAGCTACTTAGCTGTGAAAAGCCATAGAGGAAATCTAAATACAAGTAAAAGAGGCCAATATGAAAAGCCTACATACCGTATGATTTCAACTATATGTCATTCTGGAAAAGGCAAAACTATGGAGAAAGTAAAAATATCACTGATTTCCATGACTATGGGAGCAGAGTGGGGAGAATGAATAGGTGCTACACAGAAGATTTGGGGGCAATGACACTATTTTGTATAATACAATAATAGTGGATGCATATCATCATACGTTTGCCAAAACCCATAGGATATGCAACAGCAAGAGTAAACCCTAATGTAAACTATGGACTATGGGTGATAATGAAGTGTCAATGTAGATTCATTGGTTGTAACAAGTATACCACTCGAGCATGGCAGGTTGGTGGGGGGAGGTTGTACATGTGTGGAGCCAGGAGGTATATGGAAACTGAGTAAATTATATTCAATATGTGAACCTAAACTTGTTCTAAAAGAAAAATATACTTTAAAAAAAAGCAAATTACAGAAAGATGTTTTTAAAATAGACTTTAGAGGCAGAGACGTAGTAATTTGAAATTGTGAAGATGAAATTCTATCATCTAATACATCATTGAAGTAAGCCAAAACCATCCCTTAAAATTGATTATAGGAAGTAAAAATATGAAATACTGGTTAAAAATGTTATTTTCCAAATTGAGTTATCAATAGATGTGCTCTCCTGTTTAAAAATTGCAGACATCATAAGTTTATCAACCCTGCTTCCAATAGATTTGCTCTTTCTTTTTCTGTTTCCTAAGAGCCCTGGGGTCTTTACATAAATTGCTTTTGCAAAATTTGCAAAGCTAATTCCTTTTTTATTGACAGTCTATGAACCTGTTATTGAAACCTGCACAGTTTCTGAAGAGGTTATGCCCTTTTCCTTGCAACAATGCATAACACTTAATTATTTTACCATATAAGATTTCTCTTACAAAGAGATAATTTAATGAACAATAATATATCAATGTACCAAATAACTCAGGATTTAAAAATTAAATAAGAAAAGTAACTAAGAACTTAATTCCAAGAAGTTGAATACAAGTGATATATTCAGTTAGTGAGGCATTTATCTGACACCTTGGTGGACAGGGCACTGTCCTACATGTCTTTTGATGATATATAATGGTAAAAAGGCATAAGCAGTATAAAGACCATATGTATAAAAAAGAAGCAACATTTAGGAAATTTATACATAATACAATACTCTTACAATGCTCATAATACAATGCTCATCTGGATAATACAATGCTTATATGGATTACTGTGATATGTAAAGCCAATTCTAATTCTTAGTCAACTTAACCTTAATGACTGTCATCAATGCCAATTATTTAGGCAACTAGGTCAAATGACTTTTTTTTGAGAGAGAGAGAGGACACAGTGAGCGACAGGCACAGAGAGAGAGAGAGAGAGAGAGAGAGAGAGGCAGGGCTTACCCCCAAGTGGAGGTCGTGGTTTTTTTTCTACCTGAGGCAGGGCTTGTTTTCACCTGAAGCAAGGCTTGTGCTCACCCAAAGTGGGTCTTGAGCTCACTCAAAGCAAGGCACGAGCTCACCTGATGCAGGGCTTGATCTCATCCTATGTGGGACTCAAACTCACAAACCATAAGATCATGACCTGAGCCGAAATCAGATGCTTAACGACTGAGCCACCCACGTGCCCCTAGGTCAAATGACTTCTTAAGGTCCTTCCATGTCTATGGAATCTATTATTTAATACTTTATTTGGATTTACCATTATAGCTTCTTCATTCTTAGGAGATTAAAATTAATATATTTCACACAGATGTAAACATGGTCTCCTTGTTCAGTAATAAGAGCTTAGTTCAATAAACATTTCCTTAAAAAAAATCTGCTAACTGCTGCTTCAAGTTATAGAGGAGTAATAACCAAGACAAAACCTCCTCTGTAAAAACCTGGAAATTTGGAAAATTATTTAAAAACTATTTTCAAAGACTACAAAAGAGGCATTTCAGAACTATGATTTCTGGGGAGTACCTGAGTGGCTCAGTTAGGCGTCTGACTTCAGCTCAGGTCATTATCTCGCAGCTGCTGAGTTCGAGCCCCACGTTGGGCTCTGTGCTGAACAGCTCAGAGCCTGGAGCTTGCTTCAGATTCTGTGTCTTCCTATCTCTCTGCTCCTCCCCCACTCATGCTCTGTCTCTTTCTCTCTTTCTTTCTCTGTCTCTCTCTCAAAAATAAATAAACATTAGAGCTGTGATTTCTGAGACAAGGGAAGTAAATGAGATTAACCACAAAATTATCATGGCTTTCTACCCAGAGGCAATTTCCAAACCACAAAAACATGGAGGGGAAACCCAGACAAGGCCTGGTGGCCTGGTTGAGTTAATGAAATAGAGATTGCAGTTTGACATACTTATGAAGGTCTAACAGGATCAAGGTTTCATAGTAAGTTTCAACTATTCCTAGAGTGAGCCTACTCCATACTTACACTAGCCTATCTAAAGAAGTGGCTTTGAAGAGATTAGAATAATCTACAATAATTTAAATGCCTGGCCAAGCAAAGAAAACACTTTTTTTTTTTTTTAATTTTTTTTTTTTTAACATTTATTTATTTTTGAGACAGAGACAGACACAGCATGAACAGGGGAGGGGCAGAGAGAGAGGGAGACACAGAATCGGAAGCAGGCTCCAGGCTCTGAGCCGTCAGCCCAGAGCCCCGCGCGGGGCTCGAACTCACGGACCGCGAGATCGTGACCTGAGCTGAAGTCGGACGCTTTAACCGACTGAGCCACCCAGGCACCCCAAAACACTTTTTTAAAAAGACAACAAAATCCCTGCACTGAACAAGGTAACTCACAAAGTTCAACATACAGTATAAAATTTCCCTGCATGTCCAAATGCACAACAGTGTAACTTCTTACCTGAAAAAAAATTCAGCCAATAGAAACAGACTGGGAATTACAGAGATGATTACCTTAGCAGACAAGGGCATTCAAAACAGCTATTTTAAATACATTACATTTGCTGAAAAAGGCAGAAAAATAAATATGATAAGGAAAAAAACAGGAACAAACAAAAAAATGGAAATTCTAAAGATGAAAAATATATTGTCTGAAATGAAATTGCCTCTGCATGAGATTAACAGCAATTTAAACACTGCAAAGGAAAAGATCATTGACCTTGAGGATATAACAATGAAGAATAGAGGGAAAAAGCATCTGATATTTTTATGCTTTTCATTTCTTGTATTTCTTGTATAAAGGACTTACTATACACAGAGGAATGAAAGTAAGAATTAACACAGACTTCTAATTACAAACTATGCAAGTCAGAAAATCATGAAATTATATCATTATATGCAGAAATTTAAAAAAAAAATCTGTCAACATAGAATTTTATATCCAGGTATAAAATTACCTTCAAAAAAAAAATAAAGAGTAAAATAAAAACTTGCAGAAAAACAAAAGCTGAGAGAATTCCTTGCCAGCAGAGTAACACCGCAAGAAATGTTAATAAAAATTCTTTGGAAGAATGAAAATGATTGCATATAGAAACCAGAATTTTATGCAAAGAAATGAAATCCATGGTAAATATGTTGGTAAATACAAAAGATTGTCTTTTTCATTTTTTTAAAAAATTTTTAACATTGGGGCGCCTGGGTGGCTCAGTCAGTTAAGCGTCCGACTTCAGCTCAGGTCACGATCTCGCGGTCCAGGAGTTCGAGCCCTGTGTCGGGCTCTGGGATGATGGCTCAGAGCCTGGAGCCTGCTTCAGATTCTGTGTCTCCCTCTCTCTCTGACCCTCCCCCGTTCATGCTCTGTCTCTCTCTGTATCAAAAATAAATAAACGTTAAAAAAAATTAAAAAAAATTTTTAACATTTATTCATTTTTTGATAGAGAGAGACAGAGCATGAGTGGGGGAGGGGCACAGAGAGAGGGAGACACAGAACCCTAAGCAGGCTCCAGGCTCTGAACTGACAGCACAGAGCCTGATGTGGGGCTCAAACTCACGGACCGTGAGATCATGACTTGAGCCGAAGTCAGATACCCAACCGACTGAGCCACCCAGGTGCCCCTGTCTTTTTCATTTTTAATTTCTTCAAAGGAAAATTGTGTGTACATCAAATATTTTTTAATGCATTGGAGTTTATAATACATGAGTAGAATGTGTTACAAAAACAGCACCAATTATAATGAAGAATAAAATGGAGAAATACGGTCTAAGAATCTTACATTCATGAAGTAGTAGCTTTTTGAAGATATGTCAAAGTTGTATGCAATAAACCTTACAGCAACCACTAAGGACATAAAACAAGGAGATATATAGTCACAAAGCCAAAAATGAAGATGGCATGGTAGGCACAAAATTGCTCCATTAATCCAAAAGAAATCATAAAAACAGAAATACAGAATATACAATACAAATAGGAAGCAACAGTAAATATAAATATTTACTCAAAATATAGGTAATATGTTATGCAGAAATGCTCTAAATACTCAAGCGACATGAATTTGTAGGGTTGATTTTAAAAAGCAAGATCCAACCATATTATGTCTATAACAAATTTACTCTAAGTATTAAAACACAAATATATTAAAAGTATAAGGATGGAAAAAGACATATCATGCCAAAACTCATCCAAAAAAGTGTTCATAGTAATACAAGACAAATTAAGTTTTAGAACAGGGAATATTACCAGGGATAAAAATGGGCTTTTCACAATGATGAAAGGGTCATTTCAACAGGAAGACAAAACAATCCATGCATGAATGCAATAAAAGAACTTCAAAATACATAAAGCAAAAACCAAACAGAGCTGAAAAGAGAAACAGCCAAATCTGTAATTACTGTAATCTGAATGGAGGAAAGTAAAACTTAACTTTATGTATGTTTGAATTTTTATTAAAACAATTGACATAGGTACTACCAACATGTTACCAGTCATTCATTTACTCATAATATTATATTCCAGAGAATTTTATAGGTAATAGACATAAAAACAAGTGAAATATAATCTTTGTTTTCAGGGAATTTACCATGTAATGAAGCAGCTTACAGCACAGTAAAACCTTGGACTGCAAGTAACTTATTCTGTGATGAGCAAATATTTCTAATAAATTTTAGAAGATGAGCAAATATTTCTAATAAATTTTAACTTGACAAATGAACGATGTCTTTTAATACAAGTAGTACATAACGCCAAATATCACATGATAACAGCTGAGCCAATGTCTCTCTCTCCCTCTCTCTCTGTCTCTTTGTCTCTCTCTCTCTCTCATTGCAGGATTGTGGGAGATCGTCTCCCAAGCTTGGATCCCCAATCTCAGGCAGTGGTGTTTGGCAGAAATCAGTGATTTGTCAGAACATTGGAAGGTGCCCACAACTGGCACTAATGTATTTTTTTGTCACTTCAAATCACCTATGAACAGTCCTTTACTTTTCCATATAAGAGTAAGCTTAAGAATGCTTTGCTTCATCCCAGGGCAGCCTGCCTGCAGATATAAATCCTTTCCTCTGCTGCCTTATTGCCAGTTACATTAAATACAATATATGACAAGAGTTTATTAATACTGTACTGTAGTCAACATCCATGCAAGTGTATACAATGGCCCTAATGCAGAAAAAGGTTGAAAAGAAAGGCAGCAACAAGGAGATAATTACTGCAGAAGTTAAGAAGGAAATCATCTAGTATGAACGAGGTATGCGAGTGGCCGAAATTGCAATATTTTATAAGAAGTCCACATCTACATTTTGTCTGCAGAGGAAGAAGAGAAAAACGCAAAGGAATCCCTCAATTAGAGATATGTGTAAAATGTGGGAAACAATGCAAAATTTTGTAGAAAAGCACCACCCCAATAAGGCTGTTGCAGTACAAGTGATGAATCTGTTTAATGATAATGCAATGTCACATTTCCATGAAATCCTCAAAAGGAGGTAAAAGCAAGTGTCATTGGATAGGTTACTGGTTAAACTTGCACAAAAAGAAAAAGATTCCATTGAGCCAATAAATAGCAGTGATTTCATTATTTTTAGTGAAAGTCGTACTACATAATAACCCTCCTCTCTCTTGTCTCCCTCAACACCAGCCACGAAGGTTTTCAGAAGGGTAGGTTAATTTGTTTATTTTTCTTAATATTTAGTATTTCATTATTTTACATTTATTACAGTATTGCAATCATTTTTGGGTGTTGTGGAACGAATCATCTGAGTTTTCATTATTTCTTATGGAGAAATTCACTTTTATACACAAGTGCTTTGATTACAAGCCTGTTTCCAGAACGAATTTTGCTCTCAAACCAAGGTTTAACTGTATTTAGGTAGATCCAAGACAAAACCAAATGGTAAATTTATTGAAGTTACCTTTTCTCCTAAGTTTCATTACAAAAATTTCAAATACAGAAAAGCAAAAAAAAAAAAAAAAAAAAAAAAACCCTAAATATCTACAAAATGAAATTTAAAATATCATATTCCAATATTTCTTAATTTTTCTAGCTATTCTTTTCATGCATTTGAAAGTAAATTCCAGATACCAAAATATTTCTAAATAATTTATCATGTATCTCCTATAACTAAGGATGTCATGTTAAAACACTCTATCAAAAAAATACTTATTTAACCCCCAACATCTGCTAAATTCAGTCCATTCTCTAATTCTCCAATTTTCCCCCAAGTTTCTTTATACTTATATTCATAAAACAGGATCAAATCAACTTTCAAGCATTGTATTTGTCATTATATCTTGGCCTTTTTCTTTTTTAATTTGATAAAGTCCCTGTACTGCACACAGACATAAATACATATGCCCTTTTTCAGAAGGTTATCTTTTTGAAAAGTGTGTCAAATGAAAAACAATTTAGTAACAAGTTAGATTCCTTTATTCAAGGGAAAACAATCAATGGATTTGGAGGAGTGCAGTGCCTTACAAACAATGGAGGAAACTTCCTGAAAGACATTGGGCAAAAGAAAGCTTTATAGGGCTTAGAAGCAGCAATACCCACACAAGACATAATTGGCTGGGAAGTCGGGGATTTCTTTGTAAGGCTAGCAGGCCCTACTTTCTAGGGTAAGGTAAACTAGCTAAAGCTGAGTTGGAGGATTGTCATTGGTGTATGTTCAGTTTGTTAACAGTGAGGTGTTTCTCTTAAGGGCAAACTGACAGGTTTCAAACTGTGACAGCTGGGCCACTGGGGTGAACTCCATTTTGTGGGTCTCAATATCTGAATTACCTTTATTAAGTGTAAATCATTATTTTTCTGTTCGCTAAGACTGTTGATTGCTGTATTCTTCTATTTTTCATATCTTATGAAGTTTTTGTATAAAAATCTTGCTTTTGCTTTGGTTCAGGACAAATTTTTTTTGTATGACTATTATATCGGTGATGCAACATACTTCATATTGAGAGAATCTGGAGGCACAGTGTCAATCACAAGACGCTATCAATGATGCAAGATTTGATTACTTGGTTAAGGTGGTGACCATAAAATTTCTCCACTATGCAAATACATCCTGAAGTTACTTTTCAATCCCCTATTTTTTTAGTTTTCCCTATGACTTACATTGCCCCTCCTAAAATACTCAGTGAGTGACTCAATGATCTCTTTTTTCTTTTCTACAATATGTAACCTTATTCTTAAGAAGGGTTCTCTTACCACTCATAAAATATTTGTGATGGACTTGTTCAATTATGTCTTATCTTTAAAGGTAAATGGGGAGAGGGAGCCAAGATGGTGGAACAGCATGGAAGTTTTTCGTGTGTCTAGCATCCATGAAATATAGCCACATCACCACTAAATCATCCTGCACACCTAGAAAACTGATTGGAGGATTAACACAACAATCTGCACAACCTGAACCACAGAATTCAGCAGGTACACAGTGTGGAGAGATGAACTTGGGGAGACAGAAGCCACAGAGGGCAGGGAGGTGCTTTCGCATGCAGAGAGAGGACAGAGACGGTGGGGAGAATATGGGAAAAGCACCCCTCTCCAAAAGCAGGTGGAGAGAAAGTGGAAAATTAGAAACAGGCACAGGGACTAAACTAAAAAGAGAGAAAGGAGAAAGAAGAGGGTTTAAATTCCATTAAGACTGTAAACAGGGGGAAGACAGAGTCTGCAACTCCCCAGCTGGATACCTGGCAGTGTTCTGGTGGCAAGGGCGAATCCCCAGGAGCAGAGTGGGGTCTGGGAGGTTATTGGGGCACACGGGGAAAAGCAGTTCCACTGCTAGAAGGACATTTGCTAGAGGCTGTGAGGCAACCTGGGCCAAGCAGACTCCAGAGAATGGCCACATTCACTGGTGCTAGAATACGGTCGTTAAGGGTGAAGCCTGGTGCCAGATGTGTGTTGTGATTTTCCATAATCCCTGAAAAGTTACTGCTACACTATCTTGGGAACTTTTTCTGGGGCAGGCTGGCACCTGGCTGCAGTCTCTGGGCATCTGCAGCAGCACAGTCCCTTAGACTTTCCTGGGTGCTGCTGGCATTTGGCCATTGCTTGGTGAGACCCTCCACAGAGGGCAGAATGGGTCAAAGCTGCAGTCCCTCAGAAGTAAGGGGCCGGGGAAAATAGCCACATCTGAGACAAAACGTGGGAGACAGGTACTACCTGGGGCTCTGTCAAGGACAGTGCAAAAGCAGGGAGTGGACAAAAGCTAAAGACAAAGGACGGGTGCGCGATTGCTGATCAGGGAAAACAGTTCCGATACTACAGACTGGGTAGCTACTGGACGCCATTTTCACTGCTTCCGTGCATGCCTAACCCACCTACAAGCGCCACAACAATCCACCCCAGTATGCTAGCAGCACCATCTAGTGGAGAACGGAGCCATTACACTAAGCCCCACCTAACTGGGCCAACCTCACTCTTCACCAGAAGTCACATCAACTGCTTAGTTTATAGACTATAAAGCGCTTTGTAGTCTGACTTCTAGGGGAAAACAAAGTAATTTCAGTCATATTTTAGTATGTTTAGTAGGTCCATCTATTCATTTTTCTTTGTTTCTTTTTTCTTTTTTTCTCTTTTTCATTTCCTTTCTTTTTCTTGAATACAGAAAGAAAAAGTTGTTTTATTTTCAATTTTTATTAAAAATATTTTTCTTTAAATTTTTCACTATATTTTTTACTTTTGTGAAATTTTTCCAAATTCTATTTTATTTCCATCATTTTATTTTAGTCTACTTCAGTGTATTCATTTTTTCAAATTTTCAAATAATTTCCTTTTTTTTTCTTTTTTCTCTTTTTTGTTTCTTTTTTTTTCTTGAATACAGAAAGAGAAAAAAATCATTTTTATATTTAATGTTATTAAAATATTTTTCTTTAATTTTTTTCTACTATATATTTTACTTTTCGTAAATTTTCTCAAATTCTAGTTTACATCCATCATTTCATTTTAGTCTACTTCAGTGTATTAACTTTTTCAAATTTGCAAATGATTTCATTTTTTTTTCTTCTTTCCCCTTTTTTCTCTAATCTATAAAGCCACTTTCAACACCCAGACCAAAACACACCTAGGATCTAGCATCAATTATTCAATTTTGTGTGTGTGTCTATTTTTAATTTGTTAATTTTTAACTTTTTTATTTTAATTTTTTTTTATTTTAAATTTTCTACCTCATTAATTCCTTTTCTACCTTCAAAATGATGAAACAAAGGAATTCACCCCAAAAGAAAGATCAGGAAGAAATGACACCGGGGACTTAACCAACACAAATACAAGCAAGAAGTCTGAACTAGAATTTAAGATAATAAGAATACTAGCAGGAGTCGAAAATAGGTTAGAATCCCTTTCTGAGGAGATAAAAGAGTAAAAACTAGTCAGGATGAAATAAAAAATGCTATAACTGAGCTGCAATAATGAATGGATCCAGTGGCAGCAAGGATAGATGAGGCAGAACAGAGAATCAGCAATATAGAGGACAAACTTATGGAGAATACAAAACACACAAAAAAGAGGGAGATTAAGGCAAAAGAGCATGGTTTAAGATTTGGAGAAATCAGTGACTCATTAAAAAGGAACAACATCAGAATTATAGGGGTCCCAGAAGAGGAAGAGAAAAAGATATGGGTAGAAGGGTTATGTGAGCAAATCATAGCAAAAAACTTTCCTAACCTGGGGAAAGACACAGACACCAAAATCCAGGAAGTACAGAGAACTCCCAAGAGATTTAACAAAAACCAACCATCAACAGGGCATAGCATAGTCAAATTCACAAAATACTCAGGCAAGGAGAGAATCATGAAAGCAAAAAGGGAAAAAAAATCCCTAACCTACAAGGGAAGATAGATCAGGTTTGCAGCAGACCTATCCACAGAAACTTGGCAGGCCAGAAAGGAGTGGCAGCATATATTAAATGTGCTGAATCAGAAAAACATGCAGCCAAGAATTCTTTATCCAGCAAGGCTGTCATTCAAAATAGAAGGAGAGATAAAAAGCTTCCCAGGCAAACAAAAATTAAAGGAGTTTGTGACCACTAAATCAACCTTGCAATAAATTTTAAGGGGGACTCAGGGGAGAAAAAAATGAAAATATAAATAAATGAATAAAGGCCAAAAGCAACAAAGATTAGAAAGGACCAGAGAACACCACCAGAAACTCCAACTCTACAAGCAACATATTGGTAATAAATTCATATTTTTCAGTACACACTCTAAACATCAATGGACTCGATGCTCCAATTAAAACACATAGGGTAACAGAATGGATAAGAAAACAAGATCCATCTATATGCTATTTACAAGAGACCCACTTTAGACCTAAAGACACCTTCAGATTGAAAGTAAGGGGATGGAGAACTATCTATCATGCTCCTGGGCAACAAAAGAAAGCCAGAGTAGCCATACTTATATCAGACAATCTAGACTTTAAAATAAGGACTGTATCAAGTGATGAAGAATGGAATTATATCATAATTAAGGTGTCTATCCACCGAGAAGATCTAACAATTGTAAACATTTATGCTCCAAATGTGGTGTCCCCAAATATGTAAATCAATTAATCACAAACATAAAGAAACTCATTGATGATACCAATATAGTAGGGAATTTAAACACCCCACTTACAACAATGGACAGATTATCTAAACAGAAAATCTATAAGTAAACAATGGCTTTGAATGACACACTGGATCAGATGGACTTAACAGATATATTCAGAACATTTCTTCCTAAAGCAGTGGAATATACATTCTTCTCCAGTACACATGGAATGTTCTCCAGAATAGATTACATACTGGGACACAAATCAGCCCTCAACAAGTACAAAAAGATGGAGATCATACCGTGCATATTTTCAGACCACAATGCTATGAAACTCAAAATCAACCACAAGAAAAAATGTGGAAAGATAACAAATACTTGGAGACTGAAGAACATCCCACTAAAGAATGAATGGGATAACCAAGAAGCTAAAGAGGAAATTAAAAAGTATATGGAAGCCAATGAAAATGATAACACCACAACCCAAAACCCCTGGGATGCAGCAAAGGCTGTCATAAGAGGAAAGTATATAGCAATCCAGGCCTTCCTAAAGATGGAACAAATGTCTCAGATACACAACCTAACCGTATACCTTAAAGAGCTGGAAAAAGAACAGCAAATAAAACCCCAAACCAGCAGTAGACAGGAAATAATGAAGATTAGAGCAGAAATTAATGCTATCAAAACCAAAAAAAATAGTAGAACAGATCAATGAAACCAAAAGCTGGTTATTTGAAAGAATTTTTAAAAATTGATAAACCACTAGAAAGTTTGATCAAAAAGAAAAAGGAAAGGACCCAAATAAGTAAAATCAAGAATGAAAGAGGAGAGATCACAACTAACACAGCAGAAATAAAAACAATAATAAGAGAATATTATGAGCAGTTATATGCCAATAAAATGGGTAATCTGGAAGAAATGGACAAATTTCTAGAAACATATACACTACCAAAATTGAAAAAGGAAGAAATAGAAAATTTGAACAGATCTATAACCAGTATGAAATCAAATTAGTAATCAAAAATCTCCCAAAAAACAAGAGTCCATGGCCAGATGGCTTTCCAGGGAAATTCTACCAAACATTTAAGGAAGAGTTAACATCTATTCTCTTGAAGCTGTTCCAAAAAATAGAAATGGAAGGAAAACTTCCAAACTCATTCTATGAAGCCAGCATTACCTTGATCCCAAAACCAGACAGAGACCCCACTAAAAAGGAGAACTATAGACCAATTTCCCTGATGAACATGGATGCAAAATCCTCAACAAGATATTAGCCAACTGGCTCCAAAAATATATTTAAAAAATTATTCACCACGACCAAGTGGTATTTATACTTGGGATGCAGGGCTGGTTCAATATCTGCAAAACAATTAACATGATTCATCACATCAATAAAAGAAAGGACAAGAACCATATGATCCTCTCAATAGATGCAGAGAAAGCATTTGACAAAATACAGCATCCTTTCTTGATAAAAACCCTCAAGAAAGTAGTGATAGAAGGATTATACCTCAAGATCATTAAAGCCATATATGAATGACCCAACTCTAATATCATCTTCAAAGGAGAAAAACTGAGAGCTTTCCCCCTGAGGTCAGGAACAAGGCAAGGATGTCCACTTTCACCACTGTTATTCAACATAGTATTAGAAGTCTTAGTCTCAGCAATCAGACAACACAAATAAATAAAAGGCATCCAAATTGGCCAGGAGGAGGTCACACTTTCACTCTTCGCAGATGACATGATACTCTATGTCAAAAACCCAAAAGATTCCACCAAAAAACTGCTAGAATTGATTCATGAATTCAGCAAAGTTGCAGGATATAAAATCAATGCACAGAAATCAGTTGTATTCCTATACACCAACAATGAAGCAACAGAAAGAGAAATCAAGGAATCAATCGCATTTACAATTGCACCAAAAACCATAAAATACCTAGGAATAAGTCTAACCAAAGAGGTGGAAAATCTATACACTGAAAACTATAGAAAGTTTATGAAAGAAATTGAAGAAGACACAAAAAAAATGGAAAAAGATTCCATGCTCCTGGATAGAAAGAACAAATATTGTTAAAATGTCAATACTACCCAAAGAAATCTACATTTTCAATGCAATTCCTATCAAAATAACATCAGCATTTTTCACATAGCTAGAACAAATAATCCTAAAATTTGTATGGAACCAGAAAAGACCCCAAATAGACAAAGCGATCTTGAAAAAGAAAACCAAAGCAGGAGGCATCAGAATCCCAGACTTCAAGCTATACTACAAAGCTGTAATCATCAAGACAGTATGGTACTGGCACAAGAACAGACACTCAGATCAATGGAACAGAATAGAGAACCCAGAAATGGACCCACAAACGTATGGCCAACTAATCTTTGACAAAGCAGGAAAGCATATCCAATGGAATAAAAACAGTCTCTGCAAGTAGTGCTGGGAAAACTGGACAGAGACATGCAGAAGAGTGAACCTGGATCACTTTCTTACACCATATACAAAAATAAACTCAAAATGTATGAAAGACCTAAAGGTAAGACAGGAAGCTATCAAAATCCTAGAGGAGAAACCAGGCAAAAACCTCTTTGATCTTGGCCACAGCAATTTTTTACTCAACACATCTCCAGAGGCAAGGGAAACCAAAGCAAAAATGAATTACTGGGACCTCATCAAAATAAAAAGCTTCTCCAAAGCAAAGGAAACAATCAACAAAATTAAAAGGCAACTGACAGAATGGGAGAAGATATCGGTAAACAACGTATCAGATAAAGGGCTAGTATCCAAAATCTATAAAGTACTTACCAAACTCAACACCCAAAAACAAATAATCCAGTAAAGAAATGGGAAAAAGACATGAATAGACATTTCTCCAAAGAAGACATCCAGATGGCCAACTGACACATGAAAAAAATGCTCAACATCACTCATCATGAGGGAAATAGAAATCAAAAACACAATGAGATACGTCCTCACACCAGTCAGAATGGCTAACATTAACAACTCAGGCATGTTGGCAAGGATGCGGAGAAAGAGGATCTCCTTTGCATTATTGGTGGGAATGTAAGCTGGTGCAGCCACTCTGGAAAACAGTATGGAAGTTCCTCAAAAAAGTAAAAATAGAACTACCCTATGACCCAGCAATTGCACTAGATATTTATCCAAGGGATACAGGTGTGCTGTTTCAAAGGGACACATGCACCCCATGTTTATAGCAGCGCTATCAACAATAGCCAAAGTATGGAAAGAGTCCAAATGCCCATTGATGGATGAATGGATAAAGAAGATGTGGTACACACAATGGAGTATTACTAGACAATCAAAAAGAATCTTGCCATTTGCAACTACGTGGATGGAACTAGAGGGTATTATGCTAAGTGAAATTAGTCAGAGAAAGACAAATATCAGATGACTTCACTCATATGAGGACTTTAAGAGACAAAACAGATGAACATAAGGGAAGGGAAACAAAAATAATATAAAAAAAGGGAGGGGAACAAAACAGAAGAGACTCTAAAATATGGGAACAAAAGAGGGTTACTGGAGGGGGTGTGGGAAGGAAGATGGGCTAAATGGATAAGGGGCATTAAGGAATCTACTCCTGAAATCATTGTTGCACTATATGCTAACTAATTTGGACGTAGATTTAAAAAACAAAAAACAGTTAAAAGTAGAACTACCCTATTATCCAGCAATTGCTCTGGTAGGTATTTACCCAAAGGATACAAAAATACTGGTTCAAAGGGGCACATGCACCCTGATGTTTATAGCAGCATTATCAACAAGAGCCAATTTATGGAAAGAGCCCAAATGTCTACTGACTTATAAATAAAGAAGTTTATATATATATATATATATATATATATATATATATCCACAATGGAAAATTAGCATAAAAACCAAATTAAATCTTGCTGTTTGCAATGACATGGATGGAGGTTAGCTAATGCTAAGCAGAGTAAGTCAGTCAGAGAAAGACAAATACCATATGATTTCACGCATGTGTGGAATTTAAGAAACAAAGCAGATGAACATGGGGGTGCGGAAAGAGAAGGGCAAATCATAAAACAGACTCTTACCTATAGAGAAGAAACTGAAGTTTGAATGAAGGAAGGTGGGTGGGGGGATTGGTTAAATAGGTGATGGGGATTAAGGAGTGCACTTGCGGTAATGAGCACTAGGTAATATATAGAATTGTCAAACTCTATATTGTGCACCTGAAATTAATATTACATTGTATGTTAACTATACTGGAATTAAAATTTAAATAAACAAACAAACAAACAAATAAATAAATAAATAAATAAATAAATAAATAAATAAAGGTAAATGGAAACCAGAGCCTTTTACCAAAGCCAATTTAAGATCATCAAGCTAACAGGAGAGCTGAGAAGACAGCTTTTTAAGTTCCCTCATGTATAAACCACAGTTTTTCCAATTAAACATTAACTTGATGCTGCTTTTGGTAATTGTTGCCACTTTTGTGGAAATAAGTAAATGCTCAATCTGTGATTATTTAAGGATTTTTTATGTTTATGTTGTATAAGTAATCATATATAACTCTAAATTCCCCAGGTATCATTTACTAAGACCACAAAACTATGTTCATGCCTATAGTGAAAGTTTGATTGCTTTTTAATCACTATCTTCTGAAACAGAAACCATCTGCCCCCACAGAGGTCTTGACTTCCCCAAAACTGTCTCACATGTGCTTAGGGATAATGCTGCACTTTTCAGTTTCTCACATCCCAGGTACCGCATAATGTCTGTTGCTGAAAGTCACTGGAAGGAAGCACTCTGCTATAATAACGACTCCTACCCTCTGTGAAGGGATAAACTGCCTGCCTGCCAGGGGTACTCAAAGCCCTAACACTCTCAGGGTACACCCATAGGGTACCGGTGCTCTCTGCACAACAAACCATGCTGTGATGCCCGAACAAACAAGGAAAATGCTCCACTCCCAAACTCTGTGTGGCCTGGTATCTGAAGTCACACTGTTCATACTTCAAAGTATATTCAAGCTTCTATCTAATTTTATCCTCCCCATTATTAGACCAACTTCCTGAAACTAAGCAGGAAAGTAAATTCTACTGTTCTGTGTTTCGGTTCTCTCCTGTCCCTCTAGGTAGGTGCCCATCCATCCAATGTTTTCGATTTAAGATGATCAAAACTGCTCCTGTGAACAGACTAGGATGTTCCCAATCTCATGATCACTTTCAGTTCATCATGCTGTTTGGAGTTAGCTTGATCTGGATTTAAATACAAGTTACACCACTCATTTACTATGACCTTGGATAAGTGCTTTAATTTTTTTTAGTTTTAATTCCTTAACTCAAGAAAAATGGAAATATCATTACATGTCACATAGATGAGGCTTTTTCTGTGAAGCTTAATTAGAATAACGCGCATAAATCACTTACCTTATAGGCACATGAAATGCAGCACTAAATATTACTAATTATTTATTCTGACGCTGAAATCACTCCCACCCATAAAATTTCCTCCAGTTATTGGGTGACCCATCCAAAACAATTTCATATGTCTTCAGGTACAATTATATGTTTTTATTTTTGTTTTTCACATTCTAGATACCACATAATATCTAATTCTAAGCAAATTAGGCTTCAGCTAGAACTGAGGAGAGAGTTCAATTTCTTACAAGCCAATCACTCAGTGATATGTTATTTCCAGCACCATTTAGGAAGAAAGACCTATGCAATTGAGCATAATATTATAGATATACTTTTGTGGCTTCCAGCAAGTCTCAAAGTTGTCAATCATGGTCTGGTACATCAGCAAGACGGCCCTCCAGAGACATTACACAAGGCAAATCTTTTAATATTTTATCAGCTGCTGTTGATAGGAGGCACTTCAGCTTAGTGAGTCTTTTTATTACTTCCTTTCATTTATTCTGGAGAAGCTTTTATCTCTGTTTATTGATTGCTATCTTTAAAGTTTTTATTTAACACCGGTAAGCAGAGATATGATTAATAAATTTGATTAAATTTTTCAGTAGAAAATTACTTGAAACGTGCTTTCACAAGTCTAATTGATCTTCTCATAGATATTTTTATATGTACTTGTATCTATTCTTTTGTCATGCTAGGTCTCTGAAGACTGATTCTCAGGTAAGGAAAAAAAGTAGAATTGTAACTAAAGGGAAGTGCCGCAAAACTCTTGGAAGATTCGTTTTAGGCTGTTTTCAGCAGAGCAATACACAAGGGGCCACATGCCAGGGATCAATCATAACCCTCAAGAAGGAAAAAAATAACAACTACAAATATATACACAGAATATTTATTCTCAAAACTGACTGAAATGCGCTTGTGCCTCTTCCTCCTAGTATGGCACCCCAAATAACATCCAACTGTCACAAGAGAAATTTGCTAAGCAGGCGGAAAACATTATTCAAAAGCCTATTTTAGCTTACTCACAGTCAGAAACTTGCTGATTTCAATCCTTCCCATTTTAGCAGCTGCAAAAGCAACAAAGTGAGAAACAGCAGAGCTAACAAAAGTTCATTAGACTCAATGTACACCCTCATGAAACTCATTATGGAGATGTCATTGCTGAGGATATCTTGGCATGTTTCAAAAGACTGCTGGGTTAGCAGGCTTTACCACAGTGCTCTCTGGAGCCCCATTAATCTTATGCTGACCAGTGGTGTTTCTTAGACTGGGTGGCACGGAGCTAAAGGATCTGCTTTTTTATTGTTATTATTGTTTGCTTAAGTAAGAATAACCAGGCAATTTTGCCAAGTATATGAAATTGGGAAACTCTGGGTGGCTCTTGATCACAAGATGATTGGTCACAGAACCTAAGAGAAGGGAAAAGAAAATGAGGTAAAGGTCAGCTCTGCTTTAAGCCTTTGGGAAGAAGAAACCTTCCCAAGTTGACTTTTCCACCCCTCTTCTCAAGATGAGGGTAGTAATATCGAAAAGGTCAGAGTGCTGGTATGACCCTAGAGGGAAAGAGTCCAAGGAAATCATTTGATTTGCTTCCAGAATCCACTGAAGCCAATGAGACAAAAAGAGACGTCAAGCTGATGAGTTTTCTAATCCAGCTAACTTGGGTAAAATAATGCATTTATCTAGGAATATTTTTTGTACCTCTACCCCTTGGAAACTTTTTGAGTCAGAAGCTGTCAAGTAGAGCCAGGGATTAGGGTTGCCCTAAATGTCACTCATATCAGGAGGTATTAGCATACAGGAAATGGTGGTGTGTGACTGGCAATGTAGATAGAGATTATCTTAGTCTAAAACACTAGTTCTCGACCTGTCAACCCTGGCTGCACATTAGAAGCAGCTGGAAATGTTTTTAAGAACCATGATACCCAGCCCACACTCCAGGCCAATTAAATCAGAATCTCTCAAAGGTGGACTTAAACATTAGCTTTTTTAAAGATTCCCCCAATTAGATAAAATGAACAATCAAGGTTGAGAACAATTGCTCAAATATATAACTGTCCCTTCAGGCAGTATTAACCTATTTTTAGTCCTTGAATCAGTTTATAAATTCATGCACTTAAATAGACATAAATTCCTTAGTGTTGTCAACTATTTATCACTGTATGGTTAAAAATAATTTGCACAGGGGAACCTGGGTGGTTCAGTTGGTTGAGCATCTGACTTCATCTCAGGTCATGATCTCGCAGTTCATGAGTTCAAGCCGCATATCGGGCTCACTGCTGTCAGCTGTCAGTGCAGAGCCTGCTTTGGATCCTCTCCCCCACTCTCTTTGTCCCTCTTTCACTTGTTCTCTCCCCCCAAAAATAAATAACTAGAAAAATAATAATGATAACTTGCACACATTTGTATGTGCTATACATACACATGCACATACTCATATGGCCCATTTACCCTTAGTCCACTGGGAAATTTGAGTAGGCTTAGATTTGTTAAACTTTCAAAATAAAAATAAACTAAATCTCTTGCATTTATATTTTTTTAAAGTTACCTCCATCTCTTTTAAGCAAGTGATTAAATCTTTCAGGATTGCCTTCACCACCAATCCCCTCCCCCATGGTAATACCTAGGGATCTATGCAAGGAGATGTTTATAGTTCCTCTTGGCTATTGATAAAGGACCTCACATCTGGAATTCTCCACCAGCAGTTTCAGAAATCTCTAAGGGTGGTTGTTAGGTAGCTTTAGTCCTGGCTGTCTGACCTTAGTGCCTTTTATACTGTAAATGGTTTTATCTGATTTTAGTGGGTACTTGGGACCATTGCTGAAGTCTACAACCTAGACCATAAAGTTCAGACCCTACATCCGTGTCACATATTCCCCATCTTATGGCTCCTGACTTCTTCCCTCATTCCATGTTTTTCTCAACTCTTAAACCTTCCCATGATTCAGGAAATCTCAGCTGCATTCTGTAAGTCCTCTCTGTAAGACTCCAAACCACTTTCTGAGACCTCTTAGACTTTCTGAGAAGCCACTTAGAAATGGTCATTAAGTGCCTTGCTAAACTCATAAATTCACTAAGAGACTCAAGAGTTTTCTCAGAAATTGGTTAGTTTATTTCATCAGCAATATTTCCATGAGATCCAAGTGAGAAAGAGTCAGGTAAATGAAGATTTGGAGAAAGCGCATTCTAGAGAGCAAATCCAAATGCCTGAGTTGGGAAAAAGTTGGCCTGTTATAGGACAAGAATGATAGGAAAGATCCTAGTAAATCAGAAGGGAAAAGTGGTAGAAGATGGCAGGACAGAAATAAGCTAGAGCCAGACCATGGAGGGAGCACCGTAGACAAACCAAAAAGTTTGCATTTCACTGTAAATACAAGAGAAGACCAATAGGATTTTGTTGAGAGATGACATGCCCTGATGTAATTTTTTAAAATATAATTCTACTTCTTGGGGCGCCTGGGTGGCTCAGTCGGTTAAGTGACCGACTTCAGCTCAGGTCACAATCTCGCAGTCCGTGAGTTTGAGCCCTGCGTCGGGCTCTAGGCTGATGGCTCAGAGCCTGCAGCCTGCTTCAGATTCTATGTCTCCCTCTCTCTCTGCCCCTCCCCCATTCATGCTCTGTCTCTCTCTGTCTCAAAAATAAATAAACGTTTAAAAAAAATTTTAAATAAAATATAATTCTACTTCTTTTAGAAGAATATAGATTATGGAAGATTTGATTATAGGTTATAGAAGCAAGAATAGAAGTAGAAAAATATGCCACCATAATTGTCTGTGTGAGATAGGAGTATGGCTTGGACTAAGGTGGCAACAATTCAGATTAATGGAAATCAACAAATAAAGGAAACATTTTGAAGAAAAGTTGGATTTGCTAATATATGCATTTGTACGGATAAGGAAAAGATATCCTATATTCTGGCTTGCACAACAGTAGTGGTGTTATTTATTGAGGAAGAAGAATGGGAAAAGAAGAATCAAAAGTTCTCATTTATACATTTTATATTTGAATGAATGAGATCCAAGTGTAGATGTCAAATAAGTAGTTATGTGTATCAGCTTTGAACTCAGAAGGTACTGATTTGAGAGTTACTGACCTGGAGAAGATCCTTAACACCATGAGACTGATTGTCATCATGTAGGCAACAAGTAATAAGCAAGCTCTAAGGAACTTGAACATTTAGAGAGCAGGCTAGAAAAGAAAAGAAATGTGAATAAAACAAAGATAGAGGAAATCCAGGGAGGTGTGTATAGTCCATCTGAGGAAAATAGAAAGTAGGTTGTCACAAGGGTGAGGGGAAGCCACTAGGGTGCACGGTAGAATTCGAGAGAGCAAGTTATGTGAGAATGTCTCTGTGCAGAAATGGAGGTGGCCCCACCTCGGCTTCTGGTGCATGAGCAGTCAATGGAGCATCCTTGCAGAGGGGTGATTTGGAACCACATATTTGTGCCTGAGCAGGATAAGGCAGGCATCCCTGCAGGGGTGGAGGCAGTGGTGGCTATAAGGGATTGGTTCCATATAGAAGGATTGACCAAATAAGTACAGATATTAAAGCTAGTGGGAGTCAGGTTTCTCATTCTCAGAGAAAGGCATATAGAAAGAAAGAAAACAAGGATGAATCCTGAATGTTGCAATAGAATTGAAGGTATTGATGTTAATTCATGTATTTTAATATATACAGAGCAAGAGAGATGAAGACAAAGACAAAGAAATAAAGATACAAATGTGTGTGTACTAATAAATATAGAATTGAGTAGATATAAATGTGTGTATGCACACATATACATATACATATACATATACATATACATATACATATTCCTTAGCTCTGTCTACTGAGCACTCCTGGGAACAGTGGCCTCCAGCAGAAATAAGTGAACTTTATTAATAAGTGCTGCCAAGTCTTGGTTTCTAAACATCATTCTTCACTAAAAGAAATTGAAGATCTTTTAAGAAATAGCTGACTGGGTTAGGGAAAGAAGAAAATGGGCCTGGAAAATCTTATTGTGCAAGAAAGAAATAAAGTACATAAAATGATTCAGACATGTCAAAAGGATACAGAAGCCAGATTGAAGGGTCTCTCTTTGCTAAATGTGGGACAATTTGGATATCAAAGTAAGTAAATTTACTAAACAAATAAATGGGTGAATCAAAAATATAGAAAAAAATATATATAGTAAAAAATGAAATGTTTACACAGTCGCAAGCATGTCTCCACAAAATTCTTATTCATCACAAAACTAAAATAAAAAAATTTACAGTGGAGTGGTCTGGTAGACATGACTTAAATACATAATCAAAATTAGCATTATGAATAATAAGACAAACAAAATCATGTACCCCGTTAGGCTCATTTCTGTGATATTCCTTCTCAATGTACATAACTGAAGCTCATCAATAAGAAACATCAGACAAACCCAAATTCAGGGATAGTCTACAAAATAACAGACTATCTTCAACTGTCAAAGTTGTGAAAGTCAAGGAAACTGACAGGGCCAGAACTTTCTAGGCTATTGATCCAGTATGAGATAATAAATTTTATACACTCTACAAAATGGTGTGGACCAGAAAATGATTCCTACAGTCAAAGCATATAAGCAACTTTAGTATTTTAACATAATGCCCATCTTTTCATGTTTGTAAATTAGAACATTTAGTTCATAATCAAGGTTTTTTAAATTAACAAGTCACAGGACCACAAAATAGCAATTATCAAAGCTAAATTGAAGAAACAATTTTTAGAAACACAGGAAATGTTCATTTTTCTTCTTTTATTATATACTGTGAAGGTAGAATATTTTAACTATTTTTACTACTACTAATAACAATTCAGATATTGTTTTCACATAGCCTAAAGTAACCTAAACTTAAAAAACAATAAAATATTTAATTTCATTAATATCTAAACCACAGGCATATAATTATCTTTGAATCTGTGACCATAGCTTATTTAATTTTTGAAGGAATATTTCCATCAAAATTGATTTTTTTTACTCAGTTACAATTAGCAGCTTGAACTTCCCTCAACTGAAAAATAAGACAGTAACTGCTAATGACATCAGTGCCTTGAATTTGTTCCTTGGCGGTCATTTGAATTATTTCCATATAGTTCAGGGACTAATGTTTCACCAAAAAAAAAAAAAAAAAAAAAATGGGATTTTTAGCCTTTGTCAGGTCTGTTATATTGTCCTTATATTACATGATTAAAAAGTAAAAATGGTTTTCAAAATGACAAATGATATCAGGGCATGACCAATTATTTGTCATCACACAAGATAAGCTGTGAGTATTCAATGTCTTCACTTGGGCTCTACTGGACCATATATAACCTCTTTGGGTTGTCTTATAGAGCACCTAAAAGCATTTTAGCCCTCTGGTTCAGGCAACCTATATGTCAAGCAGAAAAAATAAAACCACCGTTCTCAGGTTTGTGTTTCCCTGGAGGAAGAAAACAGTTTGATGCAATTTGTCAAAAGCCAGAGTGGTACTTTAATGGACAATTTACTTTAAATGGCTGTAGTTATTGCAGAACAAAGGCCCATAGCTCGAGATAAAAAATCCTTTCCAATTGGTTTTACTCAGATAGATTTAATTCCCTAAGATTAACTAAGGATATCTAACCTTTCATACTCCTCATCTATCTAAAAGCAATAAAAGTAATAGTGAAAACTTCTGAGTTTCTGGGGTTTCTTCATCTTTAATATGTGAAATGCAATCAATTCCCTAACTCTTGCATTCCATTCAGACATTTGAGATAAGAAGTGAATCAACAAAAATGATAACAACAACAACAACAATGAAAAACAAACTTCCAAAACTCGAAAGAGTTTTATACTTCTTGGGGAGAAGTTTTTTAAAATTTTATTAATAAATTTATATAAGAGTATATATATATGTATATATATATATATACACATTATATATATAATTACCAAATGTAATTAAAATCCATTATAATGTAATTACCAATAAAAAACAAATTGAAAATTTTGACATATAAAATTTAAGAATATTTCTATTTTATCTTATGAGCAAATTGTAAACTACTATAATGTGTTTCATCACAGTCATGACAGGGAATTTAATAAATATCAACTCAAATATGTATTTTGCTTCTTTATATTTTCCTGTCACTGTCTATGCCACATTAAGATTTGCAATATTTGAGATTTTACTGAAACAGTACCATTATGATTCTGATTATGTTTATCTCCTGTTCCACACTCCTTGGTTCAAAGATTAATCCCAAGCGGCAGAGGGCAAGAAGCTCTGAATGTGGCGAAGTGTGTTTGCCTGAAGCTGACCAGAGTCACATACCCTGTTTCCGCAGTGTGAACTGATGTTGGAAAAGTGGCCAGCTGCCCCACAGAGAGTGAGAACAAGAAATGGTTCAACACAAGGGTCTGACAGAACAATCTGAAGTTTCTATCTTTCTATGCATGTCTGTCCATGCATAATTAACCTTTTCTGAAAGCTCTCACAAGAAGAATACTCCAGGAGACACAAATGAGCACCAGTGTGCTCAACCCCAGTCCCCATTAATTCTCTGTTGCCTGTAAGGACCTACTGAGAACGTGAGATTAAGTAGATTTAATAGGCTAATGTTATAGTTCACATCAATACAGTTTATGTTATTTTCAAGTAAAATGAATGTACACTTTAATGCCTACATATAAAATGATAACTGGGGTGCCTGGGTGTCTCAGTCAGTTAAGTGTCTGACTTCGGATCAGGTCATGATCTCACAGTTTGTGGGTTCAAGCACTGCATCAGGCTCTATGCTGACAGTTAAGAGCCTGGAGCCTGCTTCGGATTCTGTGTCTCCCTCTCTCTCTCTGCCCCTCCCCTGCTCATGCTCTCTCTTTCAAAAATAAACATTAAAAACTTTTAATTAATTAATTAATTAATTAAAATAAAATAAAATAAAATGATAATCGGGGGCACCTGGGTGGCTAAGTCAGTTAAGCATCTGACTCTTGATTTTGGCTCAGGTCATGATCTCACAGTTTGTGGGTTCCAGCCCCGCGTCAGGCTCTGTACTTGGAGCCTGGAGCCTGCTTCAGATTCTGTGTCTCCCTCTCTTTCTACCCCTCCCCTGCTTGTGCTCTATCTCTGTCTCAAAAATAAATAAACATCAAAAAAAATTTAAGTAGAAAGTATATAATAGACTTCAATAATCACATATTGCTTCCCTCATTTTCTGTAAAACCAAATGTGAAAACTTTTGTACTAAAATCCTTGTTAAGTTATAATTATTGATAAGTGTTATTTCAATGTATTTACTTTTTCCTGACATTATTCGTCAGATATAAAGGAATAATGAATTTTTAATAAAGGCCCTCTTTTATGTTCTAAGTCAGTTTCATATGACTCACATGACTTCACATGATTCTATGGGTATGAAGTGAAAAACATCAGATTGATCCTGGCCTCTGATTCCATGATTCCACTCACCCTCTGAAGGTAAGACATTGTGATTCTCATGCTCTGTGGTTGTTACTTAATGCGTGAACATGTTTATATATCTGACTCTGCATCACAGTCTGTATAAAAACTGAAGAGGTACTAGGGCGCCTTGGTGGCTCAGTCAGTTAAGTGTCCAGCTCTTGATTTCAGCTCAGGTCATGATCTTATAGCTCATGAGTCTGAGCCCTGCGTTAGGGCCCTGCTTGTACATGCATGTGCTCTCTCTCTCTCTCTTTCTCTCTCTCTCTCAAAATAAATAAATAAAACCTAAAAAAAAAAACCTGAAGATGTATTTAGAAGAGAGGTCTCACTTCATTTTGGTGGGGTCCCACAGTGAGGACCATATGAAACCAGAAGTGAAGACATTGAGTTTCTATAAAAAGATGATGATGTTGAAGTAAAATGTCCCATGTGTTGAAATGCTGTCTTCACCTGACCCTAAAAGGATTATAAATGACCACAATGGTGACTTTAAATGTAACATCACTCAGTCAGTTTACCGAACTTAATCCTATGAGAAATGTACAGGTTGAACGGTAGAGCCAGCAGGGTAAAAAGTGTTCACCTGTATTCTTTCATATCACATCATTACAAAATGCCTAACAATGTCTTGGTCAACTCATGCAGACATCTTCTACTGCAGCTCTTTCTACCTCTGTTTTTTTCCAGTGTTATTGAGGTATGATTGACAAATAAAAATTGTATATATTTAAAGAGTACAACGTGATGGTTTGATACAGGTTTACATTGTAAGATGATTATGACAACCTAGTTATTTCATACATCCATCACTTTACATAGTTACTTTTTGTTTTTTTGGTGTGGTGAGAATACTTAAGATCTACTCTTTTAGCAAATTTCCAGGATACAATACAGTATTATACCTTCTCAAAACTCTACTAAGGGCAGCGTCTTGGCCCTAAAGAAATTTAGTGACCTAGCCCTCATTTGACTTTGTTTTCAGTTACTCCTTTCAAATGCAGCTTCTAGACTCAAGATCAAAATAAATTTACAAGGTCGTAAATTTACTTATGTTCTATCTAATTACCAGAGTGATACAATATGCTTTTCAAACAGCAATTTTGACCATGCCCATTAGACCCACTACACATACATACATTTCTGGAGGAGGAAATTAAGTCTATGAGTGTGGAGGATTAGTTCATTTGGCAAAACTATTTTACAACACAGCTATTATGCAGATGCTTTCAATTTGTGACCTCCTATTGTTTATTCAGCCACGGACTTCTCTTATGGTATATAGTCACCAACACTTAGCAAATTAGCATTCATTGCTAAGTTCCAGGCACTATGCTGTTCTGGGAACACGGCAATGAGTAAAAGAAGACATCGTGAAGCTGACAATATATTGAAGGAAATACAAGATTAAAAAGACCGTAATACCCAAAACAAATGTTTTTGAGACTATACATTCAGAGTGCTCTGCAAAGATATGTAGGAAAGAGCAGGAAGATATATTATGTAGCGTCTATGTCCTATCACCTTGCTACTCTAAGCACACACACACACACACACACACACACACACACACACACACACACCATGGACCAATAGCTTTGGCATCACCAGTAAACTTTTAGAAATTCAGAATCCCAGTCCCTACCCCAGACCTTCTGACCCAGAAACTGGACTTTGTAATATCTCCAAGTGATTCACATGCACATTAAAAGGGCTTGAGAAACACTGGTCTAAAAGCAACTGAAATCCACAAGAAAAAAAAAAAAAAACAGTATATAAAAGGAATCAAATGTATTAAATTCAAAATAGCATTTGGCAATTCCCGGATTATCATTTCTAAATAAGAAAACCTTAGGGGAGGCTGGGAGGCTCAGTCAGTTAACCATCTGACTCTTGGTTTCAGTTCAGGTCATAATCTCACAGGTCATGGGTCCGAACACCACACAGGGCTCAGCACGGGGCCTGCTTAGGAATTCTCTCTCCTCTCTCTCCCTCTCCCCCACTCATACCAGGAACTTTCCATATAGTCATATCCCTATAATCTCATTTAACCTTCAGTTCAGATGAGGAAAGTAATGTTCCTCAATAGGTAGTAAATTCAATAGGTAATACTTGGTTTCAAAACCAGGTCTGCCGAACTTCCTAATTTAGACTGACAATATTCTTTCCAACATTCCTAATTTTCATACAGCATGAGAAATAAATCTATTCTGGTATACAAGTTTATTATTTCTGCCTATTTTATTTATATACAGGTTAAAATGTTACTTAATAGAAAGTAATTTTTAGAAAAATCTCAACACTCAGATTCACCAAACTCATATTTCAGAAAGTATTTAATATTAACTTATTTATGTAGTTAACTTTATGTTCTATATCTCACAATGATTAAATTTTTAAATATTTATTATTTCAGATATTCTGAGCTTAGAATAGTGCATTTTATTTTCAATTGCATATCAGATAATTGATTAGGTATCTCAAAGCAAGTTTTAAAAATAGAAAAAAAAATCAGAAAATTATCCTGCTAATTCAGCTGCATTTTGTCATTCTTTAGATGGTGTTTATCCCCAAATATAAAGGCATATTAAAATCACATGTAACGCAATCTAGGATGGGACACAAGCATTCATTCCTTTTAACTGGTATATTTTTTGAAATCACTTTAATTTATGACCACCTGAATAACAACGCATTTTCCAAATAGGGTGTCTCTAAATCATTTTCACTGACATTGATTAAATCAAGAACAGCAGCCACAAAACCTCTGCAAATTATGTGAAACCCTGTTTTAGTCCTGCTTTCCAGCCAAATAAATGACAAAGTGAGATTCCTAGTCAA
Organism: Panthera pardus; assembly: GCF_024362965.1. Classification (NCBI taxonomy): domain Eukaryota; kingdom Metazoa; phylum Chordata; class Mammalia; order Carnivora; family Felidae; genus Panthera; species Panthera pardus. Next base: position 48,103,049 of record NW_026526655.1, on the reverse strand, counting down.
GAGCACTACAATATTGTAAGAAACGAAATTGCTGTTAAAACTGAAGCTAAGAGGCCTTTAAACAGAAAAATTGGGGTCAGGCCCTTTAGCATGTACCAGATATATCCAGAATCAATTTAATATGTTCTGTGGTCTGAGTGTAAAAAACAATTGATATCTGATCAATGATCGTGTTGAGTGCACCAGGGTTTTCAGGCATTCACAACAGCAAATCGATATATAATAAAGTTTTCGACTTACCGGGCATAATAAATGGCAACAAACATAATGAAAACCATATGGTAGTAGTTAAAGAATTTGAGCAGAACATGAAATTCATAATAAAGGAATCAAATGGTACATTTAATGTCAGTGCTAACTCTATTTCTCCGCAGATAATGGCTATAAATTTGTGTGGCACGGTTGAGTGACTCATTTAATTCTATCAGATGATTTTCTATGTAGTAACAGGGCATTTTTCTTTACAGCTTAATTTTTTGGAATTGTCATATTATCTGTGATGCGCAGGACGTGTCAGAACTTACAAGATTAAAAACCATCATTAACAGTGGCACCGCATCTAGGTCATAGGTATCCTTCACATATATGAGCAACTCGGACTTGGAAAGAGTATATCCGAGCTTTGTGAAGTAACTTGCATGCCTATTTGAAATTTGAAATACATTGTGTTACACCAGATGCTACCATGTTTTTAAGCATGAAATTTATTTTACAGATCTTTAGGTCATAAAAGTAATATATAGAGAAAATTGGGGAGAAAAAAATAATACCTAAGGAGAAAAGGGAACCATTCTTAAAATGTTCAACCAGCACTGTTACAGTATTTCTCCCCTTTTCAATACATTAAGTATCTTTTTTCTAAAGCAATATCTTCACTTGGAGGAAAATAGTCAAATGTACAGTAAAGCTTTAAGTAAATAAATATAACCACTTTTCCATTTCTTTTTTTCCATTTCCTCTATCAGATTTCTTCTTAAAAAATAACAATTTATAAGTTTCCTCATAAACCTTTTTTTCCCACCAGCTCAAGATGTGTGTTAGTTATAATTTATCGCTGTCATCATGGCCACATTTATAACATTAAGTAATTTATTTAAACCTTCTCCACCAGCTTTAAGCTAGATACATTGGAGGATCTAGAAAACTTGAGTACCTACTTTTTTTTTACTTCATCCTTCAGTTTTCTGTCAGTTTTAATATTAATTTTGGTTCTGTAACTCTAAGATTTCTGTAGTTGTGTCTATAGAAAAGCTCCACAATTTTAAAGCTGATAAAATAGCCATTATAATACTCTGCTAAGTATGTACTTTAGAAGCAAACATTGTGACTGGGAAATTCAGTTGTGTTTCACTTACCCCTAAGCTCTTCCTACTCAAAGGCAAGTGCTTCAGGCATCAAGGTCCAGTGAATTCACTTTGAATCACTTTGACTCTCTTTCATATTGTACTTAGCTATTCTTCATTGTTGTATCTATGTTCTGCTCTTTTTGACTGTGAACAGAATTATAGATCCAAATTCAGTTTCCCTGAAACATTGCATTTTCCAGTCCAGTGTTGTTGATACATAATCTGAAGTCATTCTCAGATTCATTTATTTGGTTGTGTTTTTTTTTTTCTGCATAAGCTTAAATCACTTTAGATCTAGAGTTCTGAAATCTCATGAGATATATGTAAATATGAAGTCTTTTATAATCATGTTTTGACAGACAATAGATCTTTCAACACTAAGTATTTGAGTATTTGTTCATTTCCTTTTCTGAATTACCTTGTGTTCATTTTTAAACTCCAAAATGTTTATTTAAAATAAAGTCTTCATTATATATGTCTGTCTTCTCAGGAATGTGACCATAGCACCCTGCATGGACTTTTATTACTGAATTTATTTTATTTTTTTCAAAATTATCTGTTAGGTCTCCCCACTTGACTATGAACTCTGTTGAAAAAGGAATGGATGCCTTATTCATTTTTGTATTCTCAAATAACCTGAAGTAGAATAGGTAATCAATAATCATTTGTTGAACTAAACTGAAGTTAACGTAAGTTATAAAAGTTAAAGTTTGAAACAGAATAAATTGAACTATCACTTAAAGATGATGCCTACTATTTACATTAAGGGACATATTTTTCCTTAGGTAGCACAATAGATATTCTTTTAACTGATCTCTACAAACTCCTTAAATTCCCAAGTGACAACTGGTCACAGTGACACCCCACACTCTTCCGGCTGGCACAGCTATTCTCTGGGGCTCCAAGGCACGTTTAGTGCCTTCAGTTGAAAATGCTTTCATAAAGTTGCTGGTATAGGTATGGTTGGTTCTATAAGATTTCAATGTATTGCCTATAGGAAATAGGCACAATTTTAGAGATCGTGATGAGATCTATTCTCTTAACTGGTCATTATTTAGTTTGATTAAGGCCATTCACTGAGAGGTCTTTGTGATTAACTCAGGTTTTGCTGAATAAATGGATGGTACAAGTTGAAACTTTCTCTATTCTACCATCTGGCAGTGTTAAAGAATGAGTAGGGAAAAGCAGAAATGAATCTTTGCATACCATACATCCAGAAAGAGAAAGGAGACTACTGTAGGGTTTTCACTTATATTTTGGAAGCATCTTTCAAGTAGTTTGTGGAATGATAACTGTCAGAAAATAAATCTAGAAGCTGGGAGACAGAGGGCTATGTTTAAAAGCCCATCAAAAGATGGTGATAACAATGGGTATAAAGTTTAAGTTAAATAAAAGTGAATAAACTGTAGAGATCTGCTGCACAACATTATATGTATGTTATATGTCAACAATAATATATTATACACTTGAATATTTGCTAAGAGGGTAGATCTCACGTTAAGTATTCTTTACCGTAATAAAATAAAAATTTAAAAGGTGCAGGTATGGAGGTGGGGGTGGCATGTTAAAAGTTACAGAAAGAGAAGCATCTGTGATATCTACTGGATTTCTACCAATCTACTTTTAATCAGTTTACCTCTGGGCAAGGTATCTGATAGTAGAGCTGTTCACAGAATAAGAGAAGTAGTTTAGGGATAAGTACATGTTCATATAACTCTATCACATGATATCCTAAAATTAGAATTAAGAGAGATAAGACGTATTAAAAATCTTTCTGTCTTTGGGAAATCTGTGACATGGGCATTATATTCTTAACATGTTTTCCAGAAACAAACAAAAAAAATCATTTTGAGAAGCCAAGGAAACCGATTTTCTCCATTTAATTTTGACCCAGAGGAAGAAATGCTTAATTAAGAAGATAGATGGGAAGTTGCATTCAGAAAATGTGATCAAATGATCTGAAAGCATTCACAATCACCACAGTTAAAACCAACAACCTGATCAAAACAAAGACAAAAACATCAAAACAAAAACAAACAGAGCACATTCTTTGGAAAGTATAGAGCTACTTCTTTCCCTATCATCCCCAAGCTAATTCCTATTCATGATTTTGATCCCTAAACCCTAAGACTGTTTTGTGCCCACTCCAAATGCATCCACAATACTTTACACATACCATCATTACACTATTTATCAGCTCGATGTTTTCTATCTCCTCCAGAGATACTGTGAGCATCTTATTCACAATTATGCAATCAGCAGCCACTCCAGTCACCTAGTAGGCATTCAATACATATTTGTTGATTTAATCAACAAAGGTAGGAATGATTCCATGGCCTTTGTTTCTGAAAAGGACGGTTACTAATAATAGATTAGATGTTTTTAAAAAACAAAATTCCACCACTAAAATATTGAGTGATTCTGATAAGGCTATCTGATTGGCAGATTAATAAAGAATAAAGATTAATAGGGGTGCCTGGGACTCTCAGTCAGTTAAGTGTCCAACTTTGGCTCAGGTCATGATGTCACAGTTTGTGAGCTCAAGCCCCACATTGGGCTCTGTGCTGACTACTGAGAGCCTTGAGCCTGCTTCAGAATCTGTGTCTTCTTCTTTCTCTGTTCCTCCCCCATTCACCTTCTGTCTCTGTCTCTCAAAAATAAAAATTAAAAATATATATATTTAAAGATTAATAAAGAAAAAGGAGAAAATATACACAACCAAGAATTATTATAGGCTATTGGCAAGGAATGACTAAGAACAGTGTAAGAAAATCTAAAATCCATAAACAATTTAAATTTGCCAAGATTGCTAAGAACAATAAAAAGTCTCTTTTGTCAAGTGCAATAGAAAAAAAAAATAGAAAGGCATTATGGTAGGTTCTGTGGAGATATCCACATAAACAGTGCAATCTCTAATCTCAAGATTGTAATCTATTGGGAAGAATGTTCCCTTTAGGGGAAGAAGATACGATATAAAAAATTATATCTGTGAAATCATTCTATGGACAATCTATTCTACAGAAACACAAAGAAGAGAAGTATTATTTGCAGCTGAAAGAGCTGAGAAAAGTTCTAAGAGGTGAGCTAAGTGATGGGGGAATGAGTGATTTAACAAATAAATACTTAAACAAAAGGAGACAATCTGCCTTCCATCAAAGCATTGGAAAAGAAGGAAAACACATTTCAATCTATTTTTCTCATGTATACTTTTCTTAATTTGGGCAAAAAGGGGAAACAAAGAGGAGATTGAACATAAATGAACTAAGGATAAAAATCTTTTCCCTTTAAAGCTTCAAACGTTAAAACTCTGCTCCATAAAATGCTTCCCCACAGGGAATATTTTCATATGGGTCCAGTTTAAAGGTGAAAAATTTAACAGCTTGAAATTAATAAAAGCGTCCTCAACTCTAAACTATTAGATGAAGGAGACAAACTAAGAATACATGAAGTAAATGACCTAGCCTCAGTAGGACTACTAGCCTACAGTAGGGCTCACTGTAGAACTCTCTGCCTCTGAGATTTGGGGCATTTTTTGCCCTTGGATACGTGGACACACTTTTACTCCAAAGATGAGAACCTTTGACTCTCTGTCAGGTTTGCCAGGGCTTTTATTTTCCCTCAACTTCAAATGAGAAGTTTATTCTTAGCAATGAATGCCTCTATTTTCATTGTCTTTCAAGAGCCAATCCAAGGTCAAGATGCAAGTCAATGGTGTAATATAATTTCACCTTGCTTTGTCTAGAAAGTATAAAATATTTTAAAAATAGTATTCATATTTTTTAGAATATATGATATCTATGTACAATTCCAGAAGGGAGAAAAACACCTAAAACATAGTGCCGCTCCTATATTTTTAGATATTCCCATCATTAAAATAATGATGAAAGTTTAAAAATGCACATGCTTTACCTAAAATTAAATTTCTTCCATAAACCAAAATGCGCCAATTAAATGGTTTTTCTCTTATCTTTTGCAAAATCAAGAGGTTAACACAGGGAAATGAAACTGAAGATTTCAATTCTCAGGTACAATTTATATTAAAAAACAGAATAATAAATGTATTTTTAAATGATTTTAAGAATTATTATAATACATAATACTAATAGGATATCAATGAGATCATGTGGCCATTTCCTTAATTTTATTATAGTTTAATTGCAAAGAGCACTATGGCAATATGAATAAAACATGTTAACAACAAAAAACAGAAGGAAATGTCCCTTTCTTCATCCAGGCCTCTGCACCTGGAGTCTTCTGTCACTGGAACGTTTTTTCTTTTTTCATCTTCCTTCTTCTGACCGCTGCAGGACAGCTTCTTCTCATCTTTTCTCTTTAATGTTAATTCCTTTTTTTAAAGTTTATTTATTTATTATTTGAGAGAGCAAGAGAGTGTGCATGCATGCATGCACAAGCGGGGTAGGGACAGAGAGAGAGGGAGAGATTCCAAGCAGGCTCCATGCTGTCAGCTGGGAGCCTAATGCGGGGCATGACCTGAGCCAAAAACCAGGAGTTGAACACTAAACTGATGGAGCCACTCTGGTGCCCCTAATGTTAAATTCTAAAGAATCTTCCTGATTACCCTATATCCTATCCTCTATTATTTCCTACCTTAAGACTTTTTAGCAAATAACACAAATTAAAATTATTTTGCTTTTTGAGGGGGGGAGAGAGAAGGAGAGAGAGAGAGAGAGAGAGAAAGAGAGAGAGGAAGGGAGGAAGGAAGAAAGAAAGGAAGAGAGAAAGGAAGGAAAGGCATCCAAATCAGAGAAGTAAAACTGACTCTGTCAATGACCTGATGTTATACATAGAAAATACGAAGGACTGCAAACAAACAAACAAACAAACAAAACCCAAAAAAAAAAATCTGCCAGAATAAATGAATTCAGTAACCTGCAAAGTACAAAATCAATATCCAAAAATCGGTTTTATTTCTGTATTTCTGTACACTAATAACAAACTATCAGAAAGAAAAATCAGAAAGCAATCCCATTTATAATAACAAAAACAATAAAACACATAGGAAAAAATTTAACCAAGAAGGTAAAAGATCTGCCCACTGAAAACAATAAGACATTGATGAAAGAAATTGAAGAAGACATAAATAAATGGAAAGATAGTTTGTGCTCATGAATTGAAAGAATTAATATTTTTAAATGTCCATACTACTCAAATTGATAAATAGATTAACACAATCTCTATCAGAATTTCATTGGCATGCATATGATGGTGGTAAATCTGTTACCAAATTGGTAATTTTAGGGAGTTTACAATCTTAAAGTGTTCCCCATGTTTGCAGGCACATGATAAGAATAGCAATGTTCAAATACAATATCCAAAATTTACCCTAGTGATATTCTATGTTCATAATACTACTGTATATTTATGCCAACTAGTAAAGTAAGTCACATCATACAAAACAATTACATTAACACTCAAAAAAGTAAGTAACAAATTAAGCTGAAATGAGTCATAGGTAATAAAGTAGAAGTCATGGACATAAATCTACAAGGGAGCTAAGCAGTACAACAGCAATGGTCTTTTTCTTCTGACTTAAAAAAAATCAAGCCCTGTGTCATTACCAGCAAGAATCCCCGAGTAGCAGCTGGCACCTGGACACCGTGACAGTACACAGCAGTGTCTGAGAGGAAAGGCCATAATGTCAAACGATCTGGATATGAAAACTGAATCTTCCACCAATTGCAGATCCAAACTCCGTGCCTCAATTTCCTTGTCTGCTAAAATGGGGATTGTCATAATAGCTCCTTTATTTCCTTATGAAGATTCAATGAATTAATTTCAATTCAATTCAATTCAATGTACAGTGTGAAAAAGCAATATCGTGCATATAGTTTACCCTCCAAAGAGTAGAAAATATATTTATCAGAAAAGATTAAAAACACAGGCAGTCAGGAGGTATGCGGAAAGGGGTAGTAACAACCATTTTATCATGGAAACAGAAAAGAGCTCCAACACAGACTCAATTAAATTCACTCTTCGTTGAACTGCTGGCATGTATAGAAAAATGTTGAAGAGAAAATGTATAAAATATGACATTCCTCAGGGAATACAAAGATAAAGCATTTACATAACCACCCAGCCTACATGGAATAATTGTAAGAGATGTATAAACAAGAGTTGATGCAGTAACTTGATTACTCTCATTAGTAAACCTTTGTAAGGAAAGACACATTTGAGGTAGAATTTGAAGGATAAGTAGGATGTTCACAAGTAGATGAGAGGGAGGGAAGTCTGGGAAATACAATGACAGGGACACAAATCTGTAGGGAAGACATGTATTTTATGTCAATAGTAAATAATTCAGACTAGTGGTGTCATATGAAATATGGTAATATTAGAAATGGCAAATGAGCTCCTCAAATAATATAAGGAGATTCAATGAGTTTGTCAATAATTCTATAACTATATAAAATAGTAAGTAAACAAGGAACCCATTTTTAAATAGTAGCATATTTGCTCATAATCAAGTAAAAATACTTACTATCCAACACTCATTTTTTCTGATTTGCAGAAAAAAATAATAATCATTATTATAATAACATTACAAAATTAATAGATAGTTCTCTAAGTAGAATCCATTATGTTTATATGTATTTATATTTAGCAAAGCAGCAAAATTAAAGGACAAAAATAAGTTGTAGGACTCAAGATGTAATACAAGGATAACATCTTCTTAGACTCATTGGTTTCTGTCATTTACTGACAAAGCGAAAGAAAGTAAAGAAACAAAAGGTAAATACTAGGTGTAATGAATGAAAATAAATAGGACAATTGTTCATTTTTTAAAGAACTTCCCCCTTTCCTTTATAAATGCATGCTGGAGATAAAACAGAAAGCTGCTATTTCTGGCAATAGGGTGTAACTGTTAAGACAAATCTACATTATCTTTAGGTTTTCCTTGCATGGCAGTTATTGTTAATTTTCTTGTTAATTCTCTGACTTTGAAGGTTTCATCATTTCAAATAAGAAAAAAACTTATAAGACCGTAAGCAAAAAGGATATGAAAAAGAGTGTAAGAGAAGATGTACAAATTTCTTTCATCCTTAAAGAAAGCCTTCATCCTCTCTCTTGGTGTCTACTTAGGTTTAAGAGACACCACAAGAAGATAATTATTGAGTTTTATGAGAATTCCTGTTTTCCATGTGTTTGCTATAACATCTTCATTTTGCACATGTCTAAAATGCCACACTTTGTATTATGTACTTCTACTAAAAGTGATAAAAAGGAAATGGTAGTCTTTATTTAGGTCTACACTCCATATCTCCACGTGTTACTGGTAAACCCAGCCCCTCTGTACTGGCCCTGCCTGACACCATCCTCACCAAGACTCATGGCAGTCCCCTGAATCACCCAGCAGGGATACCACCTAATTCTCTCTTTAAAATAAGTAGGAGTCCCACAGAGCCCTATCTATAAGGGAAGACCTACCCCTCCAGAGTTGCCTACTCTAATGTCACCCTTCTGTTGTCTGTGGCTCCAGTCCAACAGGATCACCATTTCTCCACATCAAAACACTTTGAGCCTCACCTCTGACAACTGCCTGAAAAATCAGTTCCAGGAAAAAAGATACAATTGGAATTGGCCTTCCCTTAGATGATCAGCAAGGCTAATCCTGATCTTTTTTTTACTTTAGATACTACAGAAGTACAAATCTCTCCTACCTAACTATGTGTACACATCAGGCTTTGTTTGACACAACTGATTATGTCTTTCTTGAAACATCTTTTCTTTTGTTTTTGCAGACATCACCCTCTCCAGACCCTCTTACCTCACTAATTACCCTTATTCTTCTTCGTAGCTAGCTCCTCCTTGTTTCCATATCTTTAGACTTGGAATGGCTCAGCCCTTAGTTCTTCACATTCTCCTTTACTCTCTCTAGTCACTCACTAAGTAATCTCATTTAGTTTCACAATTTTATGGACCATATCATCTATATACTGATGAATATCAAAGTTACATGTACTGAACTTTTAGTGCAAGACACATGTAGCTAACTCTCTAGACAGCATCACCACTTGGATGCCCAAGAGTAGAACCAGGCTTAACACACACACACACACACACACACACACACACACACACACACAGGTCCTGCATCTATCTCAGTAAAAGACACCACCATTCTTTCAGTTGTCTAAGGCAATAAGTAACGTAATTTTCTATTTCTCTTCCACTCCCACACCTCATATCTTATTTATGATCAGATCAGGTCAGCTCAATCCAACCAAAGCTCACCACATCCACAACTACAACCCTAATTCAAGCCATCAACATCTCTTGCAAGAACCACTGAACCAGTGTCCAAATAGTCCTATCTAGTTTTACTCTCCCTTCAACCCTTTCTGTCTGTCCCTGTCGATCCTTACAATCACATATCTATTGTTTGTTGCTTCCTTCACTCAGGTTTGAAAAGTGAACAAACTTTATTTATTTTTTTTAATTTTTTTTAATGTTTATTTATTTTTGAGACAGAGAGAGACAGAGCATGAATGGGGGAGGGACAGAGAGAGAAGGAGACACAGAATCTGAAACAAGCTCCAGGCTCTGAGCAGTCAGCACAGAGCCTGACGCGGGGCTCGAACTCACAGACCGCAAGATCATGACCTGACCGCGAGATCATGACCTGAGCCAAAGTTGGACGCTTAACCAACCCAGCCACCCAGGCACCCCTGAACAAACTTTTTAAAAAATTTGTGGAGAGTGTATAGTATCAGGAAGGAAACAAATCTTGCTTAATTTCACCACCTGATAGCTACCATTCCTTTCCCTTCCTTCACTTAAAAAAAAAAAAAATGTGTCAAATGAAAAATTAACTATCTAGATAATAGTTTATTTCTCAAGTATCATCATTGCCCTCTTAGTTATGAAATATAATACCCCTTTCTCAGTTTTCATTCTCCTTGTTCTCCCTATACTACTATTTTAAATGTGTTTCTTTTTCAATTTTATTCTTTTTCTTTCTCTTCTCTCCCATATCAAGAATCATCATGAAGGCTCTCAATCTACTTCACTGATTATTTTTGTTTATGTTTATTTACTTTTTAGAGACAGAGACAGAAAGAGAGGGACAGAGTACGAGTGGATGAGGGGGAGAGAGAGAGTGAGACATAGACTCAAAAGTTGGCTCCAGGCTCTGAGCTGTCAGCACAGAGCCTGACATGGGGCTTGAACTTGGGAACTGCGAGATCATGACCCAAGCTGAAGTTGGAGACTTAACCAACTGAGCTCCCCAGGTGCCCTTGATCATTTCTTTCTTCACTGAATCTTTCTTTTCTCAAAAAAAAAAAAAAGGTATTAAAAATCTACTCTACTTCCTTATCACGTTAGACTTAATTCAAACCTATGAAATCAACTGTCCCCATTTTTTACGTGATTAGGCCTGGAATTTGGGAATTATCCCAGGTTTAGGAATATGCACCTCTTCCCAATTTTCCATCTATCAATCTATTAGCATCATTTTTATGTAGCCATATTTTTTTTAAATATATGCTAACCAAAAAGTATGTAAATCATTTTCCACAGCCAGACACCTATTCTAATCCTTCTACTTCTGCTTTCTATCTCTGAACTGTTGCTGTTAACTCAGGCTCCAGTTGTCTTTAATGATTACCTTTCTCTAATGTCCCATATCCAATCAGTGACTTTTCCATTTCAATGCCTCTTACAGCTTCCTATTTCTCTCCATTGATGCTCAGGCCCTTATCGCTTCTCACCTGGATTACTTCACTAGAATTATAATTGGTCTCTAGGTTTCAGACCCTTCTCCTCACTCTCCATCTTGCTTCCTATTGATAGATTAATCTTCCTAAAAGACCTACACATTTTCCATCATGTCATTTCGCTGTTCAAAAATCTTCAGTGAGTGAGAACACAGAAAAATGAAAATAGATCACTTGCTTCAGAGAAGGATTCAGGAACAAGTTATTTTTTTCTTTTCTTTTTATATTCTACATTATTTTTATATTGTTGCTTTGTATGGTTAACATAATAAAGTTAATTACCTAGAATGTAAAATTCAAGTGACCTCTAAAATATGTTTCCAACATCCTTTTTGCACTTATTAAACAGGTCCATAAAATAAAACTTCTGCTGTCCCTATACTCCCTCCATTTTCAAGCTATGAAAGTTACAGCTTTGAATTATTTTAAAATTAAATTCCACTACTGTATAAGTTTCTTGATTATATTAGCTGGAAATAATTCCCTTTTATACAAAACAAACCTAATTTCTTATAAGATCCAATCATTTAACTCTCAGAATGTAAGCTTCTTATTGGTATTTATGTTCTCATTTTTATTTTTCTTTTCTCCTCATATTGAAAGTAAAACATATCCTTAAGAACAAGAACTGTTCCTCTCCTTTGAAATGGAGGCCATAGTAACTTGAAAACACACAGTAACTTGAAATATTTAATAAATATTTATTATTTCATTAGGTAAATGACCAAATGTTTCAAAGGCAACAAGGTATTTTCTCATGGAGTTACTTTGCTTTTCTTTTAAAGTTAAAACCAGAAGCACAGAAGTGTTGCCTTTGGAAACTCTTCCCAAAAATCCAGCATTATACCAACTGTTGGATCTACTACGAAGAGATTGAGTATAAATGTGACATATCCACTACGGTGACTTATTTATTCAGTATAAATGAGATGCTTTTCTCTCATCCAACTAAATTTGAAGGTGCCACTCAACACACACCTCTCCAGCTTTACCTGAAGATACAAGGAATTGCAGCAACACTGTGTCCCTTTGTTTGGCTTTGTCTTCTTGTGCATCACTCAGATACCAACACTCACTTGAATTGCTATCATTCTGGAGCGTGGATGGGAGAGATTCACTGGAGCCATCATTAATGCTTTTTTAATGAAATATTAAATTGCTGTGGCACTGAATGTATGGAGTGCGACAGCTTAACAGTAGCCTAAGGGGGAAAAAACTTGTAAACACATAAATAATTAGGACATCATTTCTCTTTTCCCTTCTTTTCCAATGAGACAACCAAGCTGGATCAAAGAAAGCAAATGAATATATCTAGTTCCTTGGACAGATTAACTGATATTTTTACTACACATTTAATCCATGTTTCACTGCAGTAAGCAATTCAGGCGAAGATCTGATTACTCTATTTATCATTTGATACTCTTTACAAAAGCTGAAAATTACACTCATTCTAAATCTTATGCTAGCTGGCAGTAAACACAGCTCAGAGCTGGCCAAGGGCTGCTTATAAGACGCTGGTAAATTATCAGAGGGTGCAGGATAACTCTTCTGGCCTCTGCTTTCCACCCCCATTGATGGCAAAAAAGAAAGGTGGCGGTTCAACCACCATCTCAGACACCAGTTGCTGTTTCCATTAGTTTTCACCTGAGAAAAATCATAACTGGAACAATTACTTACTGAATAGACTTCCTATGTTCAAGGCACATACTAAAGCTGGGGAAGTAGAGGCTTCAGCCCGGGGGTCACATAGCCATAATAACTACAGCGACCACTGAATTCTTTAAAAAAAGAGTTGGATCCAATTATGTAAGAAAGTATTTTCTTTATGGTTTTTAACTTGAACACAATGAATAACGAATTTATAAAATACAGAAAATTTCTATTTAATTCTCTCTGTGCATGCTGACCTTGCAGCAGATTACAAAATCCTAAGGGAAATGTTCTTTTCAACTCTATTTCCTACCACTGCAGCTCTTAAGTACATAAAAGAAACTCAATACATTTTTAAATGCTACCATTACATTTTGATTCCAAATAAAATGTTACTGCCAGTCACAGACACTTGTGGTGTTATTTGTTGGATGAACAAATGACATCTATATCTCAGAGCAGTCATATTACTTCTCTATATTGTCAATCTCCATTTGTTACCTTCATCCAAATATATCTATAACCACGATTATTTCTTTCCACACTGCATAAAAGAGATGTCTGGGTTTGTGGCATCAACTGACACTAGAGAGTTTGGGGATGATGACTGGCTGGTTTTGTTTCTGTTTCCTAGTGGTCTTATTTGCTTCAATTGAAACTCTCCCTCAAGATGTCCTTCAAAAGTGCCATCTTCCACTCCCTCATAGTTTTTGCTATCGACATCTGTCTATATTAACAGATGGTGCTTTAAACTGATTTTATTCAATGACTGGAACACATATTCTTCTGGGACCTGGACTCTGATCTTAATAAGGTAGGGCTTTTTTTAAACACTGAAGAAATGGCCCTACAGTGATAGGCTTAAGTCCTATTATCCACTGAGAAGACTGATATGTTACCAGTGCTTTGACAAACTTCAATTAGATTTACAAATGGATCCATGATTGTGACTGTTGATTTTTATGTTTGTTTAATTCCTATTTGTTTCAAAAAAATACATTCTATGAAACTGAAGTAAAAATAGTAACAAAAACATACATCCATTTCCCATTGGATTGCTGAATGTGGGCCTCTAATTTACTACTGATCTTCTTACTATCCAATGCAAAAAAGGAAATGAGATTTGTATGGTTTATAAGAAAAAGAATATCTTTTCTTAGGAGAAGCAAGATATCCTGTACAGAATATTTCTCCCATGGTTTCTTACAAATGGATCCTTATATGAGGCAACACACAATTGTTGAACCCTACAAATACAAATTATGTACCCATACACTTCCCAGAGCTCATGCAGTCTCAAAGTAAATTTAAGTTACCTTATTTGTATTGGCATGTTTGGCTTTGTATTCTCTCCTCCATCAATTCTGGTCCTGTTTGGCAAGGTGCTGTCAGTTCTCAGCTTCAGTCCAAATTAGGACAAGGTCTCTTACTGTTATTTCATGGCCACATTACCAGCACCAAATCACTAACTGGCACAGTCAGCTCATTAACATTTGTTGAATAAGCAAATGAAATCTGTAACTTGGAACAATCATAAATAACTTCTTTATATAGTAATCTCCATTTGTTACCTTTATCCAAATATATCTAAATCCCAGGATTATTTCTTCCAGAAGTCTTTGATTCTTTCCAATTTTCACATAACTAGAAATAGTAATATCTTCCAGATTTCTATTATAAAAATGAAATTATTTTGGGGTCCCTGTGTGGCTCAGTTGGTTAAGTATCTGACTTTTGATTTTGGCTCAGGTCATGATCTCACAGTTCATGAATTTGAGCCCCACATTTCTATGCTGACAGCAAGGAGCCTGCTTGAGATTCTCTTTCTCCCTTTCTCTCCGCCCCTCCCCTGCTTGCACTCTCTTTATCTCTCTCTCTCTCAAAATGAATAAATAAACTTTTTTTAATGAAATTATTTTTAGCATTTTATCTTATTTTTCAACGTGCTGCCCAATACAGACTCTTGTATTGTCAGACTTTAGGCCTCAGGGTTCTAGGAACGACAACAAAAATGCATAGGTGAATAAGTCAAAGAAATTCAAATCTGTACAATCTGAAAAGATAATATGTAACATCTATGCTATGTTCATAACAACTTATTATGAAACACGTTAAAACAACTTTAAATCAATAACTATAATGCAAACTCTGGACAAGTAGATGAAACTTATTAACAATTTTAATCCTGCTGAGTATATCAGTAAGAATTCAGCAATCCAAATGTTGCTCTCTATTTATGTATCTTCTGAAATTTAGAGATTAAAATTTTTCAGATGCTAAAATTACCTCATTTTTAATCCTGAATCTAATCAATTAGAAGTTGCAATGACCTAATTTGCTCTTTTATCACAAAAGCTATAAGATTCCACTCGGCTCAATCAGGGTTTTCCCACCCAAACTGTAGAGGAAAAATAACTTTAAATTTCATGTGCAAAGACAGAATTGGGGCTGTCATTTATACTCCATATTCATCCGCAATGTTCTTTCACCCTTTTAACAACGCGATTTCAAACTATAATCACTTTAGATCTATACTGCAGCAAAAATCTTCCATCTAAATTTTACCCTTACTTATCCTTCTCTCTCTCCTACTTCAATTGATTAAGCTCAGATCAATCCCAGCTGAGGAATATCAATTATTAAGAGCTGATGGGTTGGGAATTTACCGGAGTGACTCTCACTGGACACAGTATTACTCTTACAGTGACCCCATCCAAACATTCTTTAGTGTTCCTGTCTCAAAAAATTCATTTCTGATGAAGGCTAAAGAGAAATAATTCTCATATTCCAGGTCTAGACTTCCTATCTGGATAGCTTTATTGAACTTATTTAATTTGTTCAAAAAAAAAAAAAAAAAAAAGAACCCTGGTTGCCAGCTGGCAGCCATAAATTTCAAATAACAGTTCAGAGAGCTACAATTTAATCTACTTTGTGATTCATCATTCAACTGTCCTTACTCATCATATTGCGTTTTATAAAATTCTGTGTATGCTTCCTAGACATGTATTAGAGAGATTATAAATGAATTAAACATTATTAATCCAAGACTGTAACTGGCCACTATCTGATGCTGCTTAGTGACTTAATTATGTTACACAGACTAAATTGTCTCAAATGAACCTTCACAAAGGTCCTTAATAAAATAAAACAGTGATTTTATTTTGTGTTATCTACCTTCGGCCAGAAGGTTCTCTAGGGGCTTCTGCAGTTTTCTTTTCTTTCCTATTAGCTAGAAAGCACAATCTAGTAAGCCTGTGAACCTTGCAGGAGCTTACACTGAAAATATTTCTCACTCTTTGACAAGCACTATGGTAAGATATGGCTGCTGTGTAAGCAGCAAGATTTAGTGGTTTTCTCTTAAGGGAGCTGGTTACTAAAGTGACTTAGAATGCCTTAGGAAAGAAAGAGAGGAAGAACTTTCACACTGATAGCATGTGGAGGGGATAACTTTGTATAAAATTTTGAGCAGAGCAGATATTTGAAATAGAGAGGAAATTTCCAAAGCAGAATTTAAAATGTCAGCAGATTCATACAGGAACTGCCTCAGACAGCAGGCTGTAAAAGACATTAAATTTTAAAATAAGGGGTTACATTGTTCCTTCAGTTTGCTTTGTGCAATACCAGAAGTTCACGAGTCAGGGTAGGCAATTCGTCTATTATTTTTAAGACAGAGCATATTAGCCGTGACTTCACTCAGAAGGAGGCCCCTCACCCATGAGAGGTGCAGTGAGAGGTTGAATGTGCACAAAGTATTTCTCGTTCCCACAGCAGTTTTGACAGGCGGGTCAAATACGTGAGAAACGATAATGGCATAATAAAGTTACTACACTTCTGAGCAGGATGTGCAATGTAGCAGTCAAAGAGTGGGTCTTTGTGGGAAAGTAGCAGACAAAAGTGGTTCTCTATAGGAAAGAACAGCCTGGGACAGTGGAAGCTTTCTAGACTAGTTGTTGCTATTCTTAGTCTTCTCTCAGTATGAAATCCATGCTCAGCAGAGCCAGGCTATTGTATAGAATTATTTCTTTCTCCTTCCCCTGCACATTCCCAAAAGGAAAACACCCACATGCACACCAGCAATACAGAATGCTTGTATTTAGAAACTCGTCCATTTCCAACACTCCTCACTTACAGGGCACCACATCACATTGGGATTTTCCAGATGTTTTATAGTCCTTTTGTTTCTGAGCACCATCCCCTTGTGTGGAGCACAATGATGCCTGCTGCAAAAACTATAAATAAGAATAAGAATTCCATTTATTGTCATTGAAATTTTCTGTCCCTGCAATGCATACCTTTCCTTCTAGCAAGTAGCTATCTATCAAGAATAGATATCTAAGTTCTATCTTGAGCTTTACACATTTATTGGTCAACACTGACAAACACAAAGAGCATATTAAATCTAAAAGCATTTAAAAATTAGCCAAATACATAGCTTTGGTGAAAGCACCACATTTTGTATGTTTTACTTAGAGAAAGGGAAAAAAACATAAATATGGTTTATTCCACACAGGTGAAGTAGGTAGACAGGAATGAGGAAATAAAGAGCTTCTTTCCAGCCAACCAGGAAAAGCATTCAGTTCACTAAATTTTAAACCATATTAGTGCTCAGAGATAATTGCTATTAATTGGAACTCATAACTAGGTCCTTGGGGGAAATACAAGAAAGAAAACTAAAGTTAAGACAGTATAAGGAAAAGTGAGTTTTCAAAAAATGTATTGTCAGAAAGCAACAAGAAGTACTTTTGTTTCTAAATTTGAACTTTCCAGGGACGCCTGGGTGGCTCAGTCAATAAGCATCCAACTTTGACTCAGGTCATGATCTCACAGTTGGTGGGTTCAAGCCCCGCGTTGGGCTCTGTGCTGTCAGCTCAGAGCCTGGAGCCTGCTTCAGATTCTACGTCTCCCTCTCTCTGTGCCTCTCCTTCACTCATGCTCTGTCTATCTCTGTCTTTCAAAAATAAATAAACATTAAAATAAATAAATAAATAAACAAACAAATAAATAAATGTGAACTCTCCAGGAATTGCCCCCGATGCAGACATTTTGAGCACCCCAATGTAAGATACAATGGGCCTTGAAAAACTCTCACCACCTCAAAAACTAGAACCAACAATCAATTTACACAATAATCTGAAGGGAATTTACAAGATATGATAAATTATCCTAGGGATCAATCATTCTATTTGCCAAAAACTGAGCAAAGTTGCTGGGCAGAATCAATGTTAGAAGTATATTTTCTGTGTACCCCCGATATTTCCCAAGCAGAGAAATGCAAAATCTGTAAATAAAATTGGTCATCTCTTGTATTTCTTTCAAGCAACTTGAGAATTGGTCACCCACTTCTTCTATAATTACTTTTGTCTTCGGTGACATCTACTATATCCATTCTGAGGTAGATTCTCCCAGAAAAGCAGTAGGAAAGTATACAGAGGAGGGGATGAATGTAGTACAGACCAACCTGTGAAAGTGCAGATAACAAACATAAAACTTTTCAACAGAAGGACACAGGAATGGGAGCTAGAAAGCTCAGTGCCATCAGTGCGTTTTAGAGATTAGAGTTTTTCGTGCAACTTTCCTCATGTAAGTGTCATCAAACCAGTCAAAAGAAACAGATTTGATAGCACATGAATCTAATATAACTGTAACAGATGAACATGTTCTTAGGTTGGACTAACAACAATGCACATTAACATGTGTTCCTGATATTTTTCTACCAACGAAGTGGACTTAATTCTTCCCAAGTGAACTGAAAACAAGATTAAGTATTCTGACTTTTGGCACACTTTTGGTCTACAGAGCTCTTTTTCCTTTACAATAAAATAACAGAAAATAAGAATACCATAAAAATAATAATAAAACTCAACCGATTAAACACTGAAAGATAAGGTGAATTTTAGTTCTTTCAAAATTATGTTTGTGATCATCAACATTTGTGGGTTTGTGATGAAAAAATAGAGCAAGTTGTCAGGCTTTGTGTGGGAAATTCCTCACTTAGAATATCATTGATTGTTCTTCCATTGGAAAAAACAAAGCATTACAAACAAGTAGATGTTAGAAAGTGAGCATGCTTAGACCTAAAATGTTTGATGAAGGAAAGATATCTTTTCTTATTTTTTTAATTTTTTTATTTTTTTTTAATATATTAAATTTATTGTCAGATTGGTTTCCATACAACACCCAGTGCTCATCCCAAAAGATGCCCTCTTCAATGCCCATCACCCACCCTCCCCTCACTCCCACCCCCATCAACCCTCAGTTTGTTCTCAGTTTTTAAGAGTCTCTTATGCTTTGGCTCTCTCCCACTCTAACCTCTTTTTTTTTTCCTTCCCCTCCCCCATGGGTTTCTGTTAAGTTTCTCAGGATCCACATAAGAGTGAAAACATATGGTATCTGTCTTTCTCTGTATGGCTTATTTCACTTAGCATCACACTCTCCAATTTCATCCACGTTGCTACAAAGGGCCATATTTCATTCGGAAAGATATCTTTGTATATGTCGACATCAACCAGGCAGGAGATTCTGGTTTATTAAATCTCTCTTCCTAAAGAAGACTTTTTTAAAACTTAAGACAATTGTGAGTACTATCCCACCACTCTAATAGAATCTTAAGAAAAAAAAATAGTAAACCAAAGAAAGTTAGACTTTCTTCCTCTACTACCCATACCCTGGCACTCCCCAACACACACACACACACACACACACACACACACACACACACTCCTTTTTACTTTTTATTAAATAATTGTACCCCCATAGACATTTATTTTCCTTTTTAAAGTTTTTAAATATTTAATCTCACTGATTCATAAAGATCAATGGGGAGAATTTTAAAAAGCCGACTGAAATTAGCCCAGACACCACGTTCCTGTTGTAAGTCGTGTGTGTTACAAATAAATTCTTTAGTCTATTCTTTGAATTTTTAACTTGTTAGACTATTTGACAACATAAATATTATATTTTCACATATTCAAATCTGATGATCTTTCCCGTCAAGATTTTACCTTTATTGTTAAGCTTAAATTATTCTTGCTCAATCAATGACAATTATTAGACAATGTGGATAAATTAAAAAAATAAGTACTAGAAACCCTTGGAAAATGTTATATATCCAATGTATTTTACTGATAATTGCTAAATGCAGAGAAAATCCAGCATTTTATCTGTCTTTTCTATAACCCTCTCTCTCAAAGTAGCCAAATTGCTGCTATGGGAAATTTTTTTTCATGAAAGGTTTATGGAATTAGAATATTATCTTTTTTGCTATCCTTAATTGAGTAATGGATCAAGGCAATGATGATCAATAGGTGGTAACAACAAGAAGAAAATATATTTTGTACTCCCACTAGAAGCACACCATGCTACCTATGAAGTAGTATTGATCAAAAAAACCAAGAACTTGAATCTGATCCAGCTTCTATCTTCAACTAAGAATTTATAGTAAATAACAGGTAAGAGAATATGTTAAATGAAAACTATACAAGAAAAAAATGACCCAATTTCCTCAACAATGAAAGTATAAGAAAAATAAGAGATATAGTAAAGGAGATCAATGAGGTATATTAACCAAGTACTTTAAATGGATTTTATTTATCCCGGATTTAAACAAATCCACTATTAAAAGTATTAGATAGCTGAGTAAATATGAACACTGGATATTTAATGACATTGATAATTACATGAGGTTCATTACACTAAAGTCCTTCTACAATTATGTTTGAAAATTTTCACAATAAAATAAAGAAAAACAAGCTAGCTCCTGTGCTAGAGAAACTGTTAGAAACAGAAAGATGCACTTTTAAGTGAAAGCATTTTGATTTGTTTACTAAAGCTAGTAAAGTACAAACCAAAAAACAGAAAACTGTATCAGCACCAAATTACTGATATGCATTTTCTTACCTCCCACTAACAAGACTCTTCACCAATAATATAACTGCTTCCAAGAGCATTCTTGGGCAGAGAACACACAGTTCAAAGGTCTTGAGGCAGGAATAAGGCTGCCTCGTTAGAGAATAGCAAGAAGACTGGTATGTCCAGAGGAGATTGTACAAGAAGGAAAGTGATAGGAAATGAGGTCTGAGAGGGGGCACAGACTAGAACTTGAAGGTTTCCTTGGACATGAACAGAGTTTTTATCTCTAAGTATAATGGAAAACCATAGGAGGGTTCTGAGCATGTAAGTGACATGATTTTATTTAAGAGTGCATGGGCTATTACATGGAGTACTGATCAGAAGGGAGCAAAAAGAGTGGATGAAGAGAAAAAAGTGTCAAGTTTTCTTCATTAATCCAGGCTAGAACTAATGATGACTTGGTTTAGTGGTAGTTACAGATGTAGGTAGTAAAGTTTGGATTCAGGCTATATTTTGAGGAAAGTACCACCCAAGACGACAAATTGATCTGGAATGTGAGAGTAAGAGAAGAGTCAAGAATGAGTTTAAAGTTTTTATCCTGAACAAATGAATGAAAGGTAATGCCATTTAATGAGTTTTTGGACTCAGTGAGGAGATTATGTGTACAAGAAGATCCAATATCTCTTAGAAAACTAACAGAAAAAACAATCAAGCAGATAGATACACAAGTCTGGACCTTTAGTGAGAAAGCCTGGAATAGAGATAGAGATCTGAAAATCATGGAAGGTATTATATTACATTTAAGAGTTTGAAAACTTGATGAGTTGTGGGAGACAGGAAGAATTTTAAGCAGGGAGGAGATATGCCAACAATTCTAATTATGGCAATCATGCCTCCTAGACCCTTGGTTTCTGGGGTGTGGGATATAAGGATCCAAAGCATCCATATCCTCCTGATATAATTAGTTAATACAAATAGGTTTTTGAAATAATAAATTAAAAAGACTTAAATCAATAGAGTAATACATTGTTTATCAATAAGAAGAATCAATATTATCAAGATGATAGTTTTCCAGAAATTACTTGTAAACTGAATGCAACTCTCATAAAAATTCCATTTTTCATACAAATTCCATTATTCATACAAATCAACAATGTTGACATAAAAGTCATACACAAGAGTAAAAGACCCATACAGTTCTGAATGATATGTAGGGGGCACTCACTCCACCAGATATCAAGAATTGCTATAAGGGTGCCTGGGTGGCTTAGTCCATTGAGTGTCCAACTGTTGATTTTGGCTCAGGTCATGATCTCATAGTTTGTGAGGCAAGCCCCACATCAGGCTCTGCACTGACAATGAAGGGCCTACTTGGAATTCACTCACCCTCCCCTCTTTCTCTGCCCCTCCCCCACTTGCGCACAAGTGGCTCTCTTTAAATAAATAAAACTTTAAAAAGAGAATTGCTATAAAATTATGCCAATCAAAAGACTGGATATTGGTGCAAAGAGGGAAAATATATCTAGAAGCATAACAGAGAGTTTAGATATGAGGCATGTCAGACCAATAAATAAAATATAGGCTATTTGATAAATTTTCCAAACAAGTGGCTAGGTCTACTAGCTAATAATTGCATGGTAGGCATTACATAATAGGCAGTGTTATAGATATTTCACATCTATTATTTTATTTAATCTCTTCAATGATTTATGAGGTAAAGACTATCATTAATTAATTATTATCCATTAATTATTATCCATTTCATTGATAATGAAACAATGGCACAGAAAGGTTACATAACTGGGACAAATCACACTGCTAATAAGTGACAGAGTTAATATATGATATGGTAAAAAATAACGTTAAATTCCTACCTCACACAAAAAGAAAATTAAATTTATTCGGATTAAAGATCCAAAAATGAAGAACATTACCACATATTTTAGAAAGAAATTGATTATAAAGGAAAAGAAGGATATATTGATGACATTTAATATAAAAGTTTCTATATACCAAAACCAATATAAATGCACCGAAAATACCATTAACAAGGTAAAAAGGCAACCAAACAGGGAAAAGATATTTATAATCAAGGCTGATCCTCAGCCAGTATGCACTGGGAAAGTCAGAGCTGTGTCTGAAGTAACTCAGCATGAATTATGATTAATATCACCTCCTCTGAGGTCCCCTAAGACTGTTTATCCTGGCCTTCTCTGCTCCTTTTGGAGCTCCCAGGCTTCTGCAAATCTAGAAGAGAGCCTTATGTTACTCTTATCAAACTGGTATTTATTATTTTGATTATCACCTTTGCTTTTAACTCATGAAACCAATAAAGGGAGAGAAAATTATAAAGAACTATAGCTCTGATATGACTTCAAAAATAAAAAAATATACTGGTAGGAAGTCAATGTCAAATCATTAACATAGTGGGTACATGGTTGTTTACTATGTTCGTCTTTATACATTTAAAATATTTTAATTAAAAATAAAGATTTGACAATAATGAGAATTACACATTATATATCAAAAATAGTAAATGTTTCTATTTTTTGAAACTAGAGAGTTTTTATGATAAAAACCCTCAACAAAGTAGGGATAGAGGGAACATGCCTCAATATAACAATGGCCATATATGAAAAACACAGAGCGAACATCATACTCAATAGGGAAAAACTGACCGTTTTCCACCTAAGGTCAGGAACGAGGCAAGGATGTCCACACTCATCACCTTTATTCACCTTTAGTCCTAGCCACAGCAATCAGAGAACAAAAAGAAATAAAAGGCATCCAAATTAGTAAGGAAGAAGTAAAACTTTCGCTATTTGCAGACGACATGATACTATATACAAAAAAACCTGAAAGATTCCACCAAAAAAACCCACTAGAGCTGACAAATGAATTCAGTAAAGTCATAGGATACAAAAATCAATGTGCAGAAATCTGTTGCAGTTCTATTATACACTAATAATGATGCAGAAAGAAAAATTAAGAAAACAATCCCATTTACAATTATAATAATAAGATATTTTATGTAAGGATTACAATGATGAAGTTACACATTAAAAATTTTAAGCTACAGGAGCTCTGGGTGGCTCAGCTGGTTAAGCATCTGGCTTTGGCTCAGGTCATGATCTCACGGTTTGTGAGTTTAAGCCCCTGCGTCGGGCTCTGTGCTGACAGCTTGGAGCCTGGAGCCTGCTTCAGATTCTGTGTCTCCCTCTCTCTACCCCTTCCCCGCTCCCATTCTGTCTGTCTGTCTCTCTCTCTATATCAAAAGTAAATAAGCATTTAAAAATATTTTTTAAAAAAATTTAAGCTACAAAAATAATTTTCATTTGGCCCCTATCGTGTTTTTCAATGAAAAAATGTCACAGATATTTTTCATTTTAAATTACCCTGGCACTTTTAAGTTTTAACTGTTTCATTTAATGTTAGAAATGAACAACTGGCTTTGGGCATCATGTGTTAAATGGCTAGAAATTTGACAGTTATATATAGATGTTAAAGAATGATGCCTTCATTATGAGTAATTCCTCTTATGGAACCTCGCTTTTGAAGTCTGAACTAGTTTCTACAATTTAAGTGTGCATGACTCCTGTGAGGTTTTATCACTAACTTTGGTAAATGCTATTTTGGTAACAAAGCTTTTAACTCCTCTAAAATCAATAGTCACATTCAACTGGAGCAGAATTTGGGGGTGGGGGGTGGGTGGGGGTTCTTTAATTTTTTTTTTTAATAACAGTGGCTTTAATACTCAGCATTCAATTTTGTCACTTATGCACGGCTTCCAACTTCAGCTGACATAAAAAGAAAGCCAAGATGTTAAAATCAGAATGCTCAGGACTTTGAAGACACAAGCAGTCTCCTTCTTTCTAGACAAAAAGGGATCTTGACATAATAGTCTGACATTGTGTACTGCCTGCTGATCTACAAGTTAGCCATATGTGAGGCACCAATTGGCTGAAAGAACCTAAGGATACATACTGACTGATATATCCTGAGATATTTGTTACCAATTACAGCACTTTTTAAAAACTTGTGATTCTGGAGGATGTTATTATTTCCTATATAAATAGGACATTTAAAAGTGACAATTTAAGCACTGAAAATAAAGAGTTGCAGTATAAATGTAAGTCAACTCTCATTTACATGTTCCAACGGAGAAATTAAGGAATGCATTCACAGATGTTTTAAATTAGCATAACATTTAAATATAAATCATATTTAACTAGGAAGTTTATGAGTTATCTTTATATTAAATATCTGTGTTTATTAAATAGACACCCATATCCGCTATGAAGGCTAATTTAAGCGTGATTTTATATTCTGAAAGCACACTATCAACTGACGAGTAAGGTGGTCCATATACAATCTTTTCCTTGATAAGAGGCTGGCAACTTGTATCCAAAAATTGCTACAGGGGCACCTGAGTGGCTCAGTTGGTTAAGTGTCCAACTCCTGATCTCAGCTCTGGTCATGATCTCAAGTTTTGCGAGATCAAGTCCCATGTCAGGCTCTGCAGTGACAGCATGGAGTCTACTTGGGATTCTCTCTCCCCCTGTCTCTGCCCCTCCCCTGTTCACACACTCTCTCAATCTCTCTCTCAAAATAAATAAATAAACATTTAAATTTTTTTTAAAAAAAGAAAATTTGCTACAAAGGCAACCTAATATTACCCTTAAGTGTGGAATTGATTACTCCAAATGTAGGTACATGGAAATAAGGATGCAACCTATTTTAAATGGTAGCTTATTTACCATATATATAGTAAATATATATTTACTATATATAGAGGTGGGCATGCCAGAATATATTCATACATATCACCAGAAAAAAAAAAAAAAACAATAGTTGACTATGTTCCTTTTGAAGCTCCAGAAGATATTTCAATAAAACAATAAAAAAAATCAGTTAGTGAGGGTGGTACAGGCACAGGGGAGAAGCTCACTGTGGCTGCCCATTGCAGACTGTGATTGACAGCAGGGACGACTGGGATGGAACCGAGCTACTTAATATGACTGGTAATGACAGGATGCTGGAATAGCAGTGGGCTTTGGGAGGCAGATAATCATCAGAGGCAAGTGAACATAATTACCGTAAAGGAAGCAAATTCAGAATGGTAATCTGTGAGCTACACTCACGTGTATCCTTGGCCATGGCCAATAGACAATGGCATTCCTAGAGGTCCCTGAATATGTCATAGATAGAGTTACTGTTACTTTATAGGGGACATAAATGAGAAGGTCTGGATCTGAGGATACTAACTGGGATGGGCTTTGTTGTTTCCACAACCAATGTTAATTCTAAGTAGGCATTAACAGCCACTGCAACCTGGAAGAAATGGTAATAGGGAGCTTAGACACTGATTATGTTAACCCAACCAAGGAAGTAAATCTAGAAGAGCAGAAGTGCTTCCCAAGAGCAAAAGGAATTTACATCAGGTGATGGTGAAAGAAGAAAACAAGTATCTGTGGCAGCGTCAGCACCAACTACGGCAGGCTAACTAGTTTTTCCCCACTAGTCCTCTAGTTTTAAGGTTGGTTGGTTTGTTTAAATAAGGTATAACCATATATTACCGTGAAGAAATAATCACAAGCTGTAATGAACTTAATGTAAGATGTGGGTAGATCTAAGTGGTATAAGGAGTAAATTGGAGGGGACATTCTCAGGGCTTTACTCAACCTGAGACCCAAACGTAGTTGGTATGCTGTTGACAAATTCCAGCTTAGTGTCCATATCTCTGTGATGAAAGCTTATTTATGAAAGTGTGAGAGGCTGCTTTGCCCATTTGCAAAGGCTGGCTATGCCAGGGAATTAACCGCCACTGAAAATAGCTCTCAGCAGATGACTCTTGGCGATCAGTTATAAATTTTCTAATCATCCTCACCACTCAGGTAGGATAATTCTTTAAAAAAAAAAAAAAGCTTTATTGAGATATAATTCTTATACCTATTTAACATAGGGTGATATAATTTATCTATTTAAGTGTACAATTTAAAAGGTTTATTTCAGTGATTTTTTTATTATATTCTCAGATATATACAACCATTATGTCAATCTATTTGAGACACTTTCATCACCTCAAAAAGAAACATTACACTGGTTAGCCATCATACACCTATGTTCCATCCCTATCTTAGCCCTAAGAAACCACTGATTTGCTTTCTGTCTGTATAGATTTGCCAATTCCAGACACGTTGTGTAAATAGAATCATACAACATGTGGGCTTCGTGATTGGCTTCATGTTTAACACAATGTTTCCAAAGTTCCTCCATGTTACAGCGTGAATCAGTGTTTCATTCCTTCTTATGGGTGAATAATATTTGTCTGTCTACCATTTTACTTTATGTCTCAATGTGACTCATGTCTTTTTGTTCCTCTATTCCTCCTTTATTGCTTTATTTTGCATTAAGTAAATAATTTCTGGTGTAGCATTTAAATTTTTAATGATATTTTCACTACTTTTTTTTTTTTTTTTAGTTATTTCCTTAGTGGTTGCTCCATGCCTTTCACTATACAAGTTAATTTATCAGAATCAGCTTCCAATGTGTGCTAATATAATTCTAGTAAATTATAGAAATGTTACTCCTACACAGCTCTATTCCCTTTTTCCCCCTTTGTGGTATTATTGTTACACATATTACATCTATAAATAATACAAAACCAACCATAGAAAGTTATTAATTTATATAACTCTATGTCTTTTAAAGAAGCTGAGGGAAAAGAGAATGAGCATGTATTCATGGCTTTCATTACATTAACTTTCTTACAATTTCTTCATTTGTTCTTGGGGGTTGAAGTTCTCCTCAGGCAACTTCTCTTCATTACTGCGTTGAAGTCTGATTTAATATGATTGTCTCATTCATTCTTGCAATACGTTAATGCACTCAATCAGATTAACCGTTTCTCCTCCTTTAGGTGAACTTGTAGCTTTGCGCTTGATTCTTCAGCATCAATTTTAAAGTTTAACTCCAAGGGCTAATTTACTTATAATTTTTATATGCAGCTTCTCACTGTAGATGCTAAGTACTCACTAAAGACATGATTAAAAATAAAAAACACAAGATGTTGAAGAGGTTTGAAAAAGGAAGAGTATATTCAGTTAGGTGTGGATCAAAAAAAGACTCCATAAAGGAGATAAATTTGTGTTTCAAAATGGACCTTGAATTATGGACAAAGGAATAAAGTTAAAGGAGCATTTTTATAAAAAGATGAGTAAAACACAAAATATGTTTTAAAAATTATAAAAATTTAACAATATAGATGCCATAAAATTTAAAGAGAAAAGTCTGAGATAGTTTGAACACATTATGGACAGTCTTAAAGGGGGATATACTTAATTTGACAGACAATGAAGGATTACAAGAAAAGATAATCATCTAGGAATTTATCTGTTTTGAGCTTGTTTTAACAAATATATATAGTTCTGTCTCCATTCTTCGTGATGCCTAGGATGTCACTGTGGCTGCCAACTGCCAAGTTAAGCATGGAGACTTTCATTATAGTAATTTTGGAATCTGTGTCCTGTTTTTATTCCATAATGCCCAAAACTAATTATGATACTGAAGAGTATGTTTCCAGATACTATCATCTTTCCTGTATTCTTTCCACATAATGCTTATTCAGTCCTGAAAGCATGCCTACCTACTTTCTGTAAAGCGCTTTTCTTCCTTTTGCTATTCGGCTTCCAGTTTGGAACTCGGGTATTATCTTTCTGCTTGGATGAGAATCTTTGTGTAGCTGCTTTAAAAAACATGCTGATACCTAATGGAGATACTCCATTCTCAAACTTCGTTATCAGAGATATTACCAGTAAATTTGACTTGAAATA
Source organism: Panthera pardus (assembly GCF_024362965.1). NCBI lineage: Eukaryota > Metazoa > Chordata > Mammalia > Carnivora > Felidae > Panthera > Panthera pardus. The sequence continues at coordinate 48,074,636 of NW_026526655.1, read as the reverse complement.
ACAGGATGCAGGTGTCCACAAATGTAACTGCCCAAGTTATGATAAAAATTTTGTATTTAATTTACCACTGCCTCTGCACAAGAAATTCATTTATGCAGTTTTTATATACAGTTGGCCCTTAAACAACACTGGAGTTAGGGATGCTGAATCCCCATGCAGTTTAAATCCACATATAACTTTTGACTCCTCCCAAAATTTAACTATTAATAGCCTACTGTTGACCAGAAGCCTTATCAATAACATACATAATTATCACATATTTTGTATACTATGTGTATTATATACTACATTCTTATAATAAATTAACCCAGAGAAAAGAAAATTACATTAAGAAAATCATAAGGAAAAGAAAATACACTTACAGTACTGTACTGTATTTATTGAAAAAAATAATCTTCATATAGGCAGACCCATGCAGTTCAAATCCACCTTAAGGGCCAATTGTAGTTCATCCTTGCAATACTTTGGCAAAATATATAGGCCCATATATGCAGTCCTTACCATGTACTATAATTTTGGGTATAAAGTCTGGGATATATATCCATGTGAAATTGTAGAAAACACTAACTTAGTCTTCTTAACATTTATCATTGCTTATAATCCATGATACAAGTACATAAAATTTCAGACTCAGAAGCTTTACTGAATATTGAGAATAACACTACTGATACACAACAAAACACTACTGATACACAAAGCAGTTTGTTGCAATTATCCCCCCCAAAATTCTCTCAGCAATGTAACTGCTCTCATCTCTTTTCTCTTTCTTCTCTGCCTAAAACAGTCTTAATTCTTTCTCCACCTAATAACCCATGCTTCTCATTTATGACTCAATTATTCTGCTGCCTCTTTATGATATATAAAAATTAGTCTTTTCTGGCAGCACAAATAAAACATCTAAGAGGGGTGCGGTGGTTTAGTTGGTTAAGTGTCTGACTTCGGCTCAGGTCATGATCTCACGGCTCATGAGTTTGAGCTCCTCATCAGGCTCTCCACTGTCAGCACAGAGCCCACTTTGGATCCTCCGTCCCCCTATCTCTCTGCCCCTCCCCTGCTCGCTCTCTCTCTCTCTCTCTCTCTCAAAAAATAAAATAAATACTAAAAAAAAAAATATTCTAAGAAGGATAGGTTCCAGGATAGCAGGAAAGGTTATAACCTCTTCAATAATTTTTAGTTTATTACCTTTCCTACTTACCAAGCCCTCTTTTTTCTCAGATCCTCTAAATGGAAGTGAAGGAATGAATGAGTGCTTGACAAAGAGAACTGGCAGTAACCTTTTGGTTCACTGACCCAATACCGAGAAAGAATTGTTAGAATGAAATATCTGTCCTATTTTATGGTTTTAAAGTCTGTTCTTTCATGTAGAGGTCTAAGGAAATAGCATTGCAGCATCTTCATTTAATTTTGTTTTAGTAGAGAGCTAAGAAAAGCATAACAGTGACATGTCATTTAATTACTTTCTGATTTGATGTGCAATTTTAATTAACTGGGTGTTGTTTCCTTACTGTAAGATATAATGGTTCATATTATCCCTTTAGTTCTTCCATTACTCTAAAGAGGAGATGGGAGAGTACAGAAGTTTTTAATACCAAAGTTTACAAGCTGATGAAAATTTAAGTTTAGCATACATTTTGTGCTATTCAGGTAAGACACACACTAGCTGAGGAATGTTTAGGCATCCGATACATTTATAAACTTTCTCAGAGATTTTCTATCTTGAAAATAATACTGTTTCTTGAGGAAGCCACTGAAAGACTATTTTAGAAATAGTTTTATGGTTATTTTTAAAAAGCTATCAGTACTTACACTTTACTAAAATATTTCTCAATTTAAATACGCAGATGCTCTCTGACTCAATATCAAAATTAAAATCAGTGCTGCTTATACCAAGATTATCAAGTAGCTAAACTTTTATATTTGCCCAATAACATTCATTAGTACTTTCTTCTCACCCAGCCAAGTGCCTGGTGACTTCACCTCACATCACTTAGCAAACCAGTCTTCAGAATTTAGCCCTGCAGCCCATCACCACCTGGGTTTTTTTAGTCTTTTTTCTACTCTAGATCATTCAAGAATATCTCAGCAGAAGTAAATGAATGTATATATGGTCAATTAATCCATGACAATAGAGGCAAGAATATATAATGAGGAAAATGCAGTCTTCAAAAAATGGTATTGAGAAAACTAGACATCTACATGCAAAAGAATGAAACTGGACCACATTCTTACACTATACACAAAATAAGCTCAAAACGGATTAAAGACCTAAATGGGAGACCTGAAACCACAAAACTCGAAAAAGAAAACATAGGCAGTAATCTCATGGTCTTATCAACATATTTATGTATATGTCTCCTCAGGCAAGGGAAACCAAACAAAAACAACATCAAAATAAAAATCTTTTAAACAGCAAAGGAAATCATCAACTAACAAAAGGGCAACCTTGTGAATGGAAGAAGATAATGGGATATTAATGCAATATATAAAAAACTGATACAACACAACACCAAAAAAAAAAAAATTTTTTTAAATAGACAGAGGACCTGAATAGCCATTTTTCCAAAGGCATACAAATAGCCAACAGACAGTTGAAAAAATGCTCAACTTCACTAATCATCAGGGAAATGCAAATTAATCATCTCTTACCTGTCAGAATGGCTAAAATCAAAAAGACAAAAAATAACAAGTGTGGGTGAGGACATGGAGAAAAGGAAACTCTTCTGCACTGTTGGTAGAAATGTACACTGTTTCAGCCATTGTGGAAAACAGTATGGAGCTTTCTCAAAAAATTAAAAGTAGAAATACTGTATGTTCCAGTAATTCCACTAGTGGGTATTTACCCAAATAAAATGAAACACTAATTCAAAAAGACATCTGCACCATGATGTTTACTACAGCATTATTTAGAAATCAAAATATAGGAGTAACTTGTATGTCTGCCCATCGATAGATGAATGGATAAAGAAAATGCGGTATGTATATGTATGTATATATACATACATATTACACACACACACACACACACACACATACACAATGAAATATTATTCAGTCATAAAAAATGAGATCTTGCCATTTGTGACAACATGAATAGACCTAACAGGCATTATGCTAAATGAAATAAGTCAAACAAAGACAAACATCATATGATTTCATTTATATGTGGAACCTAAGAAACAAAACAAAAAGAACAAACAAAAAGCAAAAGATTCTTAGATAGAGGGAACAAAGTGGTGACTGCCAGAGGACAGGTGGTGGAGTAGGGGAGGAATGGGTGAAATAAAGGGAATTAAGAGATACAAACATCCAGTTATAAAATAAATAAGGGGTGCCTGGGTGGCTCAGTCGGTTGAGTGCCCAACTTCGGCTCAGGTCATGATCTTGTGGTCTGTGAGTTCGAGCCCCGTGTCGGGCTCTGTGCTGACCACTCAGAGCCTGGAGCCTGTTTCGGATTCTGTGTCTCCCTCCCTCTCTGCCCCTCCCCCGCTCATGCTCTGGCTCTCTCTCTCTCTCTCTCTCTGTTAAAAATAAATAAACATTAAAAAAAATTTTAAAAAAACAAAGTCAAATAAAATAAATAAGCCAGGGAGATTAAAAGTACAGCATGGAGGGCTCCTGGGTGGTTCAGTCGGTTGAGTGTCTGACTTTGGCTCAGGTCATGGTCTCAGAGTTTGAGTTCGAGCCCCGCGTCAGGCTCTGTGCTGACAGCTCGAAACCTGGAACTTGCTGAGAAGTCTGTGTCTCCCTCTCTCTCTGCCCCTCCCCTGCTCACACTCTGTCTCTCTCTCTCTCTCTTTCTCTCTGTCTCTCTCTCTGTCTCTCTCTCTCTCTGAAAAATAAACATTAAAAAAAAATACAGCAGCCTTTGAGAATAAACTGAGGGTTGATGGGGGGTGGGAGGGAAGGGAAAGTGGGTGATGGGCATTGAGGAGGGCACCTGTTGGGTTGAGCTTTGGCATTGTATGGAAACCAATTTGACAATAAATTTCATATTAAAAAAGAAAGAAAAGAAAAATAAATACGTAAATAAAAATGCTAAAAAATACAGCATGGGGAATATAGTAAATATTATAATAACATTGTATGGTGACAGATAATGACTACACTTATCATGGTGAGCACTGACTAATGTATAGAATTGCTGAATTAATATGCTTTACATCTGAAACTAACACTGTATGTCAATTATATTTCAAGAACAAAATAAAGGAGCCCCTCTCTTTTAATACGGGAGCTGCGGCCCAATTTTCTAGGGTTTAAGCTGTTTATGCTTATTCCTAGTAAGATACTAATGCATTTTTCTCTCCAAAATAATTTGTTATGAAGTTCATGCTCCAAAGAAAAATGAAGAAAATTTGATTCACATTCATCCTCACTTTATGGGGTACATTTCCTTTGCCACAAATCCATAGACTTAGGTAAATAATTATTCTAAACTAGGAGTTAAACTTTTTCTGTAACTATAGAAACTATAAAGAGCCAGTTAGTAAATATTTTTTACATTGTAGGCCACATGGTTTCCATCATAATTACTCAACTCGACCACTACTTAACTCTGTCATTGAAGCACAAAAACAGCCATAGACAATCCATAAATAAATTAATGTGACTGTATAACAATAAATCTTGAGTTAAAAAAAATGGTGGTGACAAAATTTGACCCATGGACCATAGTCTGCTAATCCCTTTCCTAAATGAAATTAACACACGAGAGGCCTGACTGGCATAAGGGGAAAAGCATGGTTATTGAAATCAGATCAACATGTGTTCATATCCTGGCTCTGGGGGCGCATGGGTGGCTCAGTCAGTTAAGTGTCTGACTTCAGCCCGGGTCATGATCTCATGGTTTGTGGGTTCAAGCCCTGCTTTGGGCTCTGTGCTGACAGCTCAGAGCCTGGAGCCTGCTTCGGATTCTGTGTCTTCCTCTCTCTCTGCCCCTCCTCTCCTCATGCTTTGTCTCTCTGCCTCTCAAAAATACATAAATGTTGAAAAAAATTTTTTTAAAAACCTGGTTCTGGCAATTTTTACAATTTGGGCTTGGTAATAATACCTCTTGGAGTTTGTTTTATCATCAGTTAAGAGGATATTATATTTCCCACCTTGCTCAGATAGGTAGAGTTAAAGGAATATAACTTTCTTACTATACTCTAGTCAGTGGCCTAATTTGAGAATGACAAGAGGGAGAAGACCCTTTCCGTGAGCAAATTCTTACCAAGTAACACACTTTGTGATACTTTTAAATGCAATACTCTGAGATGCAAAGGTGTTGGAAGGGCAAATCTTAGTCAAGATAGCAGGGAATTCATGCTATTAAGGTGCCTACTTCTCCACTGTAAAAACAAAATAATGATAGGTAAAATATAAAAACATAAAATTTAAATGTCATAACTGGCTCAAATACAAAACAAATATTTTTGAAATCCAGAAACAAAATAATACTTAGCTGGCTAGTGGGACGAAAGCAGCCTGTCTCCTACACTGAAGATCCAAAGATAGTCAATGTCTCAAGTTTGGCTCTGGTGTAGTAATGCACATTGATATTTACTCCAGGAAAGACATGGACTGGAGTCAGGTCATGACCTGATGCTAAGAGGTGGGAAGGTTTATAATTGAACCAGCATACTCTATAATGAAGGCTAATCCAAACTTTGCAGTCTGCTGAATAAACTATGACACAGGGAAATCTAAAGGCAAAAAGGACAAAAAGACAAAACTAAACCACATGACCAGGAGCAGATCTAAAAACACTGCCTTCTCTTAAAGATATGAAGTCTAGCTCTTAACCAGTTACCACAGTGTTAGATTGAGGCAACCACAGAGGTGCTTCTGCACTGTTGGTGCAAAGCCTGCTTGGGATTCTGTCTCTCCTTCTCTCTCTTCCTCTGCCCGGCTGTGTGTGATCACTCTCTCTCTCTTTCTTTCTCAAAATAAATAAATAAAGTTTAAAAAATAAAAAATGAATAAAAATAAAATATGTACAGGACAATCAAAGAAAGAATCTAAAAGTGAAAATCGAATTGAAAAAATCACTCAAAATACAGCATAGAGAGACAAAGGCATAAGTGTCATAAAAGTAATTAGAAACAAGTGGATATCTAATAGTTGTTACAGAAAAAAAGGAATGATGGGCAAAGTTGATAATTTTGCACAAATGTGCATGTGATTAGCAATAAAAAAATAGAATATTCTCAGTATCAAGAAGAATAAGAAAATAAGCCAATACAAATACATAGCTAATCACATTGTACTAAAACTGCAGATCTAGGATGTAGAACAAAACTTATAAACTACTAAAGAGAAACAACAACAACAACAACAGATCATTCTTAAAAAAAAAAATTGGCCCCAGGGCACCTGGGTGGCTCAGTCAGTTGAACATCTGACTTTGGCTCAGGTCATGATCTCACAGCTCATGAGTTTGATCCCCACATCAGGCTCTGTGCTGACAGCTAGGAGCCTGGAGCCTGCTTTGGATTCTGTGCCTCCCTCTCTCTCTGCCCCAACCCACTCACATTCTGTCTCTGTCTCTCTCAAAAATAAATAAACACTAAAAATTTTTTTTTAAAAATTGGCCCCAAGTATGATAGAAACTCTTTCATGTATTATTAGAAGCCATAAATCTATAAAGTACTGTCTTCAAATTGCCAAGAGAAAAATATTTCAGTGAAAAATGTTATACCTAGACAACATATCACTTAAAAACAAGAGCAAAATAATAACACCAACAGACTTTCATGAAAAAGTGATTAAACATGAGATTCTGCTGTAAGGTAAGATAACTTAAAAAATATACTGGGGGAGCCTAGGTAGTTCAGTCAGTTGAGCATCCTACTCTTGATTTTGACTCAGATCATGATCCCAGGATTGTGGGATTGAGCCCTGTGCTGAGCTGCGCACTCAGCGTAGGAAAAAAAAAAATTAAAGAAAAAGAAAATATGCTGGAATAAAGTTTCTAAATCCAAAAGCAACAAAAACTTACTTAAAGTCCTTGTTTAGTATCACCTACTCCATTGAGGCCTAACTTGATAAACATCATATTGAAACTAGGGGTTATTTCTAGAGATGAAGAGAACGTTATTGGAAAAGGTTTACAGGGGGATTCAGCTGTGTCTATATTACTCATTTCTTCTTTTTTTTTTAAGACAAACAAAAGCAAGAAAAAAATTTAAAAACCAAACAAGAGGCCAGCAATGAAAACTTTATTAGGTTCTGACAGAGCTGGATGGTAAATACAGGGTGGTTTATTATTCTCTTTACTGTATTGTAAGCTTTTGAAAATACCTTACTCTACAAAAAAAAATTTAATGATGATAGAAGAAAGTAAAAGCGACAGTTGGTATTTTCCACATATTACTGAAATATTAGTGGTCAACATATGAGATCTAGAAAGAAGGTTACCATGGTGGTAAACATTTTTTGCTCTAACACCTGTCAAACAATAATACATACCTAACTGAACCCTCTACCAAGACCAATCCCTATCTACTCCCTGTAACATTAGAATCTGTCCAGAATACAGACATGAGTTCTCAAACTTTGATTTTGTCTAGTGATTTCCTTAGAGTGAAGACGAATTAAGACTGCCATCCACCACACATCAAGGAACCGAGAATGACACAGTGACGATCTCTATGTCTTTCTATGGTTCCAGTACACACTCCTTTTAGTCTTTGGCATGGGAAAACCTTGAGTATAGTCATAGGAAAAATGATAATTTAAACAGTGACATTAGGATGGAAGATTGGGGGCATGGTGAAGAAAATAGCTTAAGAGGTAAATCAGGGTCATTTGATGGAGATCTTTGAATTCAGTCTTGAGGATTTTAGACTTGTAAATTTTATTTGAACAAATTAAACTTACTATATGCATGCATAACATCATTAAATAGCAAGACTGAGATTATTACAATCTTGATAGAATATATAATAGCAATTCTAGAAGTGTATTCGAGAGCTATGAAAAGAATGAGAAAAATAAAGTAGTATCTAGCTGGTGAAATTAGTAAGTGTTTTACAGTCAGTTTTCTACCATCCTTAAATAATAACCCAGGATATTGATTATTATACTATTCATCCTTGAGTTCAACCATGAATTGAATGTAACTGTTTGCAACAGAGAACCTGAGATTTAAGAGAAGAGACTGACTTAATAAAACTCAATAAAGTTTATTTTATAAGTACACAGAATACATAAAGATACTAAAACTAGTGTAAATCACTGTACTCTAAGTCAAGGCACTGAATATATTTACATAAATACGTTGAAGTTTTAATGCATACTGCTTTGTGACACAATTTGGGAGGTGAATTAAGGGAAGAATATTATTGTAGGACATGATGGCAGACTCAATGACAGGAGTTCATTAGTTGTAATCTCTTCTGAGGCACACAAAAGTATATTTCTCTACTTCCTTCACAGTAAGATTGAGCCAGGGACTTAGTTATGGCCAATAAGACGACAGTAGAAGTAAAGCAGGCTACCTCCAGTTCTGGTGACTAAAAACCTCCTGAACAATCTTACAATGTTTTCCTATCCTACTATGGTGGCTGTGGAGGCTATGTGTCCTTCTTTGTTAGACTTCGCAGGAGTAAGAAATAAATCTTTTTTTTTGTGCAGGCATTAAGGTTTGGACTTTTTTTTTTAATTTTTTTAATTTTTATTTATTTTGAGAGAGAGTGTGAACACGGGAAGGGCAGAGAGAGGGAGACACAGAACTCAAAGCAGGCTCCAGGCTCCAAGCTGTCAGCACAGAGCCCAATGCGGGGCTCAAATTCATGAACCCAAAGATCATGACCTGAGCCGAAGTCAGATGTTTAACCAACCAAGAGACCCAGGCACCCCTGGACTTTTATTTTAACGCAGCATAAGCAAGCCTATTCCTCATAATTCAGAGAATTTCTCAAAATGCCTTAGAAGGCTTTCAACACCCTCTCAAACCTCTACTGCAACACTGATACTTCAGCCTCAGTTGTGAGCAATTCACAAATTCCTAGGCTTCTTCATGTATGATGGCTTCCATTTAATTCCTTAGGTACAAAGTAATTGTGCAAAAGCTATTTTGGCCCTTGAGAATTTAAAACCTTCCAAAAAAATGGCCAGGTTTAAAGACTAATTCTTGTCAGTTGAAAAAATAAATGCTTTATGATGGAAGTCTGAAGAGAGCTAGCCAAGGAACTTTCCAAATTGCAACTGAAGTCATAGCTTATAACAGCAGCTCATAGCTGCTAAGTGGATTTCATCTCAGTGCCCACCTAAAGCATTTTATTTATACTTTACTAAGGACATAAAAGTCAAAGATGAACATTTGTATATTGTTTGTAAAAATTGTTTGCTCATTTTTATCACAAAGTTGACACTGTCCAGGAACCACGGAATAATGTCAAATTAGCTGGTTTTGATTTCTACCATAAGAAGTCATATGACCTTTACCATATAGAATTCATAGTGCATATGGGCCAGGGATATTGTCATATTAATCATTTTGAAGGTATGTATAAAATATGATTTTAAAACTATACAATTATTAGAAGCAATTCTCAAGAATTATATACTTTTTTTTCCCAGCCATAACCAAATGCTGAAAAGGAGTCATATGCTATTTAAATACCTACTAGAGTAACCAGGGGTAGCTTCAAATAAGCTTCTTTGCTGATTGAAAGATTACTTTAGCTAAGGGATGTGGTATATTATATATGCTAGATAATTTTGTTGTATTTAATAATGGGCTTGGTTTCTTTTACTTCCTGCAGTAGATCACCAGAAACATGTAGCATAGGATAAGCTCAGAGTTGTTCATTTTGACCTTGCTTCTCATCTGCTTAATATTACCTGACTTAGCTAATTCATAGGGAACGCTCTGAAATAATAAAAATTATATTAATAGAGTAGCACAGTGGCATTTGAGTGGCTCAGTTGGTAAACTTTCCAACTTCGGCTCAGGTCATGATCTCATGGTTTGTGGGTCTGAGGTCCATGTCGGGATCTGTGCTGACAGCTCGGATCCTGGAGCCTGCTTCAGATTCTGTGTCTCCCTGTCTCTCTGCTCCTCCCCCGCTTGCGCTCAGTCTTTCTCTCTCTTGAAAATAAAGAAACATTAAAAAAAAATAGAGTAGCACATCTGTATTCGATCATCTCTTTGTCCATAATTTTCTATGCAAATTTAGAAAAGTCATCTATTCTATCTATTCAGTTACCTCAGAGATAAAATGGTTTGTTTCAAATCAAATATTTTCCAACTATAGATATTGAGCAACCATTTTCTATTTTTGTTAGGAGTAAAAAAAAAAAAAAGGCTTAATCATCGAGATGAAACAATTAATGTTAACTTTACTGGAAAATAGTGTTTGTGAATTAAGAAGTAGACTGCAAAAGAATCTGTGAAATCTTATTTTCTGGATTATTTTTATTATTTTTATTTATTCATTTATTAAGAGAGAGAGTTCAGCATGGAGCCCAACACAGTACTCAATCCCACAGCCCTGGGATCATGACCTGAGTTGAAATAAACAGTCGGATGCTCAACCGACTGAGCCACCCAAGCACTCCATCATTTCTTGGATTAATTTAAAAATTTTTTAATGTTTATTTATTTTTGAGAGACAGAGAGAAAGAGTGCAAGCAGAGGAGGGGCAGGGACAGAGAGAGAGAGAGAGAGAGAGAGAGAGAATCTAAAGCAGGCTCCAGGCTCCCAGCTGTCAGCACAGAGCCAGACGTGGGACTTGAACCCATGAAGCCAGGATCATGACTGGTGCCTAAGTCGGATGTTTGACGGAGCCACCCAGGTACCCCCTTGGATTATTTTTAAAGAATCAGAAACTCCTATCTCTAGAATTGCTTAGGTGTGATTTTCCTAAAGATAGGAGAATATTCAAGGCATTTCTGATTTCATAATTCTAACAAGCAATTTGGGTTTTTTCTTTCTATTTTGTGAACTTTGTAGTTCTGAATTCTAAAATCAACTGAGTCCCATTAGTACCAACTGGATGCTTTGGGTTTATCTTCAGTTTTTTACACCAATAGTCCTATAATGTGACCAGGAAATTCCCCTCCCCCATGGTTCATGATCTCACAGTTCATGGGTTCAAGCCCTGCATGGGGATCTGTGCTGTCAGCTCCGAGCCTGGAGCCTGCTTCGGATTCTGTGTCTCCCTTTCTCTCTGCCCTTCCCCTGCTCCCACTCTGTGTGTGTCTCTCTCTCTCAAAAATAAACAAACATGAAAAAAAAATTTTAACAAGAAACACAGTTGACTGCTTTATCATCCATTGTATTTTCCTCCTTCAAAATTCACTACCATGACCTTATCGATACTTTGTCTCAATTTTAATACTACGACCATCATATATTGTAAATATTTACTGAATTAATATATGATTGAGTGAATGGGAAGTTTTTTGATCATTTTCTATTATAACATATCTGTTGGTAGTGATATATGCCAATATAAATATCTGATATTCTTAGCTACCCTGAATTTTTTGAGATTGTTAAAGAGACAGAAGTTCACCTTTTAATACTGGTATGATCTAAAGTTTTGATGGTTTGCCTTTCTTAAGTATTACAGCCATCATACAGTTTTTTTGCATCTTTACATAAAAATATTCAAATTTAGAATAATAAAACTATAATCCTTACAAATAAACAAACAAAAAGGAATCCTGCATGAAAACATCAAATAGCAAATCTTCCCCATCATTAGTCACCTCACAGTTTCAATATTATTTAACAACATGTCTTACCTCATAAGGAGTGCTATCCCCGGGCAAGAAATCAGTTTTGTGATTCATAACAAGGAACCCTGCAGTTTTGTTCAGTGGTTATTCAGAGATTTGAAAGTGTACTACATAACTTTGTGACAGTGTAATATATGATTCACAGTGGAAAACACAATACAGAAAGATTTCAGGAAACTTAATTGACTAGAACTGCAGGTGACTTACTACAATGTTTATTACAGTCCCCCAAAAGGCATTGTTTTCAGCTGCCTGAATATTCACAATGCAGTAATGTGACTGCTGCAAGGTGTATGTTGCATGCCAGATGATCTGAAGCACTGCTTGAAGAATACCGAGGCAAAAATCAAGATCTGTCCTGCCTCCCTCAACTGTCTGGAACAGTTAACATCGCAACAGGGGCAAGAATGATATGAGAGAATGTGGTGGGGAATGGAAGGCACTCAGTGTTCTCTAGTTTATCTATACCTTCTGCTTTTTCCAGCAGCAGAGAAAGAACTGAACAGGCATTCTGTTGGCCAGAAGGAAAGGAATCCTTATGGATTTGAGAGTTCCAAAACAACTTACCAAGAAATTTAAAATATTTCAATCTCATCAAAATGGCAACTGTTGTTTGTTTGTTTACCCTAAATCACAATCTGAAAGCAAAACGTGGAATAAAAATATGATCCCAGCCACGAATAGAAATGGGGATTCAAGTAAATAAATATGTAAGATCAACAGTGGAAAAGGTAAATATGTAAGATGAATAGTGGAGGGGTGCCTGGTGGCTCAGTTGGTTAAGCATCCAACTTTGACTCAGGTCATGATCTCATGGCTCCTGGGTTGGAGCCTCGCACAGGGCTCTGTGCTGACAGCTCAGAGCCTGAGGCCCACTGCAGATTCTGTCTCCATCTGTCTCTCTCTGCCCCTCCCCTGCTCGCTCTCTTGCTCTCTCTCAAATATAAATAAACATTAAAAAAAACTTTTGTAAATAATGGAAAAGGTATAGTAAATTGTTCATACTCTCATCTGTGGGCTTTTGTTACTGGATTATTTTGCTATTTTAATGGTAAATGATTTAATGATTGCAAAAATTAAAACCTGTGGATCTGTGACCTCACAAACTGAGATACTTTCCTATTACTATGAATTGTCACAGGAAAAACTTCCTTGATCATTTGGAATTCTAAGGCAAGCCCCAGTTTATCTGCTGCTATAAGGCATTTAGAAAGTTTTCTGGTACAATTAAGTATGAACTGCTTCATAAACTTTACTGCATGCCTGATCATATCTTTTTTATTTCATCAGATTAAGCTGAAAGCAGATTGATTCTTCATATGCCAGATGAGCAGAAATTTTAGTATTGTCTATTTAAATATTTTAACTCTCTATAAATTACCTTAATATCTGGAATAGTTCACTCTATCCAAGATTGAGCAGTTTGGATAGGGGCTTCTCTATGACTTCAACCTTGCCGCCTGCTTCCCTAACAAACACTGCTGTCTTTTGTTGCCCTGGGAGCTGGAAATACAGTGGAATACTTGGAAATACAGTGATGTCTCTCACACCATCCCAGACTCACATATATAATGTAATCCCTAAGGTACTTGGCCAGGGTCTCTATATTTCTCACAACATTCCTGGTACTCAGGGGGATACTGAAAAGGTGACTTGAGGATTTCATGCTCTAAAGCACTACACTTAATTGCCACTACACAACATGATGGAATAATCTCCATCTCTCACCCTGATCTTGTGCCATAATTTTAAAGTAAGACTACACTGAACACTAGGAGTAGCGTGGTGTTGCCTCCAGGTGGAATGGAAAGTGTGACTTGAGAAGACCCCGGGCAAATAAACCTGTTTCACTTATCTATTTTATGTACAGAGCTTTTGAATATTATTTCTATATATGGTGTTCTACATCCTTTTTTAAAGTTTGAAACATGTTCTGATATACACAGGTAAAAGTGTTGAGTGAATTATGCTGATACCAGCAATATTGACAATTTTGGTATAAATTGCACTTTCACTAAGTGTCATTACAATATTTACTTAATTGCAATCCTAAATAAATTATCAGTTGTTCTAGGAATTTTTTAAATAGAGTTTATATTAACAAAGAGAATTCTATAGTTACCAGATTGTTTTTTATCTAAGTTTTAAATAAGCTGAGGACATACTACTGCAATTATTTTAAAAAGAAATATTTGAATTGACCTGATTACTGAAAATGGTAGAATACTCATTTGTTTGTTATTAATGAAATAGTTCTCTTGGAATACAAACAATGGTACAGTTAAGCAAATAACCATCAAATAAAAGTTTCTAAAAAGTCTCAAGTATTCAGAGAAATATTTCATTAAGAATTGTGCTGTAGAGAAGAACAGGTGGCAATAATTGGATTTCCCATCTGCAGATTGTAAAATCATCTACAGGTTGGCTTTCACAAGTATTATAGCCAATATGTGGAAACCTATCCATTTGCAAATTATACCAGATGGACCCTGACCAAATTCAGAGAGCCACGTAGGACCAATGTTCTTTCTGATGTTTTTTAAAGTTTAAAGCAGATGACCATGCCATTTGCAGAGCAAAATAGAAACCAGGAATGTGAGCAGAATTTATTTAGTGACTTGAGGGGGGACCAGTTAATGACATCAGTTCTCCTTTAAACTCCAGATCCTAATAATCGAAATCCTCTGCAGATGTGGTCCATTCAGAGGTGAAAATAAGATTGGTAATTACCTATTTTTTTAACAGAGTCCAGTATTTCAACTTCTTCCCAGGATACAGAGTAAGAAATGTCCAGAGAGGCATAAGTATTATCACTCTCACATTGTGAGTTGGATTGTTTTCCAATATTATCACCTGCTATGTAGAACTGTGCTGTGTAGCAGTCTGATAATTTTTATTTTGTCTGTGAGTTTTTAATGCCTTAAAGTTGCCTCAAAGTTAAAGGCAACTTTTATGCCCATCAGAAAAAGCAGATCAACATTGTGTGGAGGTAACGTTTTATTAGTGTTGTCTTCCAGCATCAATGTAGTGCAGCTGAGTATTTGCTTTTTGTAATCATAAAACATCCAATATTGTAGCCTTTGTCTAATCTTCCCATTGTCACACACTGAAGAAATATCAGAAGGAAAAGAAAGAAAGGAAAGGGGAAAGGAGGAGAAAGATTAGAAGGAAGAAAGGAGAAATAGGCAGTTCATAAAAAATTTTTTTTTAATAGAATTGGCTCTAAAATACATTAAGAGAGGGGAAAACAGTTTTGTTATTCATGAGAAAGATATATTAACACTGAAGAATGTTCAGGTTATGTACAAAATAAATTTACCTATGAGAAAATACAACAATAAAAATATCTTCAAATATCAGAATTTGTTTTCTTTTATTTTTTAAGTTAATTTTTGAGAGGGGGAGGGAGGGACTGAGAGAGAGGGAGAGAGAGAATCCCAAGCAGGCCCTCACTGTCAGTGCAGAGCCAAACACGGGGCTGGATCCACAAACCGTGAGATCATGACCTGAGTGGAAACCAAGAGTCGGACACTTAACCCACTGAGCCACCCACATGCCCTAAGACTTAGTGTCCTTTGAAAAATTCTCCTTTCTGTCCCCAGAACTTTAAGATTCCCTTGTCATGAGGAATCTCCTTCTGATGAATTGAGACTGGCTTCTCTTCGGACAAAATAAATAAATAAGGCGGCAGGTGCTCCTTCCAAATTCCAAAAGCAATAACTCAACCTAGTTGTTCATTCATTTTAAGGGAATATTTCTTGATAAAATAAAATATTTACTTATCAAATAATCTGTTCTAAATTTATTGAAATTATTCTAATTCCTGTGACATATGACAGTATGAAAATAATTAAATATTACACATAGTTTATGAATGAATAAAACAAATTAAATATTGATTCAGTATAATGTGAATTTTGTGGAATTCCTTATACCTTTCACTCGATTGGAATCAGAGTTAAGTTTTTAAAAAGTTCTATAATCTAATGTAAAAACTGAAGAACTCATAATAATAAATTATTCATGTGGTGAATCACATATTTTATAGTTGTATTAAAGTATAAGGGAAGTATAATAAACCACACATATATTTAAGGTTCAATTCAAAAAGTTTTGACTTATCCATATATCTGTGAAACCATACTGTAAATAAAAGTAATGAATTCGTTAATCTGCCCCAAAACTTTAAACCCTCCTCCTCCTCAGGCACCTATACATCTGCTGTCCCTATATGTTAGTTTGTATTTCCCAAAATTTTATATAAACATTAATATATTTATGCCCCATTTTTTTCCTCTGCTTTGTTTCATAGAGCATAATTATTTTGAGATTCATCTTTGCTGCTTAAATCAATACTTCTCTTTATTATTGAGTAGTATTTCATCAAATGGATATACCACAATTTATCTATTCATTTGTTAATAGATATTTAGGTTGCTTCAGTATGAGGCCACTAAAAATAAAGCGTCTATGAATAATGGTGTATTCATCTTTGTATAGATGTATGTTTCATTTCTCTTTAGTATACAATTGGGGGGATGACTAGGATATACATTCGGCATATCCTTAACTGTTTAAGAAACTATAAACCATTTTCCAAAGTGATTGTAATATTTTATATTCCTTTCAGCAGTGTAAGAAAGTTCCAGGTGCTTTCTATCCTCACCAACATTTGGCGTGGTCCCAACTTTTAATTTGCGATTCCCCTAATGATGTAGTGGTGACTCATTTTCTAATGACTAAAGATCTTGAAAATTTTTATGTACTTATTTATATCCATACATTTTCTTTGCTAAAGTATCTGTTCAAATTTTTTCCCATTATTAATTGGGTTGTGTGTATTGTTTTTATTGAATTTACAAGTTCTTTACATATTTTAGAAAGAAAACTTTAATAAGATACATGTTTACAAACATTTTCTTCCAGTCAATGACTTGTCTTCTCTTTTTTGTAATGGCAATGATTGAACGAGCATTTTTTTAACTTGGATGTAATTCAAATTGGGAATTTTTCTATTGTATTTTGTACCTTTTGGGACCTACTTAAGAAATCTTTGTCAAATTCAGGGTCACTAAATTTTCTCTTTCTTTTAAAAGGTTTATTTCTTGTATTTAGATCTATTATTCATATTAAGTTAATTTTTGGATGTAGTGTGAAGTAAGGGTTGGGCTTTTGTTTGTGTTGCTATGACTGATCTAACATCATTTGCTATAAATTTTTCTCCTACTCAACTGGATGTGACAACCTTTGCCAAAAAACCAATTGATAATGTATGTGTGGTCTATATGTCTATTTTTATATCAATATAAACCTGTTATGACAAATACAAATTTTTAATAACCATTGAAATCAGATGGCATAACTGTTAACTTTGGTCTTCTTTTTCAAAATTATTTTAGCTACTTTATTATCTTTGCATTTCCATGTAACTTTTTGAAGCTGCTTCTCAATTTTTGCAGTGAAGACTGCTGGAACTTTAAATAGAATTGCTAAAAACTTTAGAACAATTTAGGGAGAATTGATATCCTCATAATATTGAATTTACCAATACATTAATATACTTCTGTATTTACTTAGGTCTTCTTTAATATCTTGTAACAATGTTCTTTAGGTTTTTTTTAATTTTTTTTTGACTCAGTAAATATTTTCTTTTTTTCTTTTTTTTACATTAAATATAATTTATTGTCAAATTGGTTTCCATTCAACATCTAGTGCTCACCCCAACAGGCGCCCTCCTCAATGACCATCACCCCTTTCCCATCTCCCCCACCCCTCATCAACCCTCAGTTGGTTCTCAGTATTTAAGAGTCCCTTATGGTTTGCCTCCTTCCCTCTCTGTAACTTTTTTCCCCCCTTCCCCTCCGCTCTGGTCTTCTGTTGAGTTTCTCAAGATCCACATATGAGTGAAAACATATGTATCTGTCTTTGTCTGCCTGACTTACTTCACTTAGCATAACACTCTCCAGTTCCATCCACGTTGCTGCAAATGGCCAGATTTCATTCTTTCTCATTGCCAAGTAGTATTCCATTGTATATATAAACCACAATTTCTTTATCCATTCGTCAGTTGATGGACATTTAGGCTCTTTCCATAATTTGCCTATTGTTGAAAGTGCTGCTATAAACATTGAGGTACAAGTGCCCCTATGCATCAGCACTCCTGTATCCCTTGGGTAAATTCCTAGCAGTGCTATTGCTGGGTCACAGGGTCGATCTATTTTTAATTTTTTGAGGAACCTCCACACTGTTTTCCAGAGTGGCTGCACCAGTTTGCATTCCCACCAACAGTGCAAGAGAGTTCCCATTTCTCCACATCCTCTCCAGCATCTATAGATCCTGATTTGTTCACTTTAGCCACTCTGACTGGTGTGAGGTGGTATCTGAGTGTGGTTTTGATTTGTATTTCCCTGATGAGGAGTGATGTTGAACATCTTTTCATGTGCCTGTTGGCCATCCGGATGTCTTCTTTAGAGAAGTGTCTATTCATGTTTTCTGCCCATTTCTTTACTGGATTATTTGTTTTTCAGGTGTGGAGTTTGGTGAGTTCTGTATAGATTTTGGATACTAGCCCTTTGTTCGATATGTCATTTGCAAATTTCTTTTCCCATTCAGTCGGTTGCCTTTTAGTTTTGTTGGTTGTTTCCTTTGCTGTGCAGAAGCTTTTTATCTTCATGAGATCCCAATAGTTCATTTTTGCTTTTAATTCCCTTCTTTTGGAGATGTGTTGAGTAAGAAATTGCTGTGGCTAAGGTCAGAGAGGTTTTTTTCCTGCTTTCTCCTCTAGGGTTTGATGGTTTCCTGTCTCACATTCAGGTTCTTTATCTATTTTGAGTTTATTTTTGTGAATGGTGTAAGAAAGTGATCTCATTTCATTCTTCTGCATGTTGCTGTCCACTTCTCCCAGCACCATTTGTTAAAGAGATTGTCTTTTTTCCATTGGATATTCTTTCCTGCTTTGTCAAAGATTAGCTGGCCATACATTTGTGGGTCCAATTCTGGAGTCTCTATTTTATTCCACTGGTCTATGTGTCTGTTTTTGTGCCAATACCATGCTGTCTTGATGATTACAGCTTTGTAGTAGAGGCTAAAGTCTGGGATTGTGATGCCTCCTGCTTTGGTTTTCTTCTTCAATATTACTTTGGCTATTCAGGGTCTTTTGTGTTTCCATACAAATTTTAGGATTGCTTGTTCTAGCTTTGAAAAGAATGCTGGTGCAATTTTGACTGGGATTGCATTGAATGTGTACATTTATTTGGGTAGTATTGACATTTTAGCAATATTTATTCTTCCAATCCATGAGCATGGAATATTTTTCCATTTCTTTGTATCTTCTTCAATTTCCTTCATAAGCTTTCTATAGTTTTCAGCATACAGATCTTTTACATCTTTGGTTAGGTTTACTCCTAGGTATTTTATGATTCTTGGTGCAATTGTGAATGGGATCAGTTTCTTTATTTCTCTTTTTGTTGCTTCATAATTGGTGGATAAAAATGCAGCTGATTTATGTACATTTATTTTGTATCCTGCAACTTTGCTGCATTCATGTATCACTTCTAGCAGACTTTTGGTGGAGTCTATCGGATTTTCCATGTAGAGCATCATGTCATCTGCAAAAAGTGAAAACTTGACTTCATCTTTGCCAATTTTGATGCCTTTGATTTCCTTTTGTTGTCTGATTGCTGATGCTAGAACTCCAAACACTATGTTAAACAACAGTGGTGAGAGTGGACATCCCTGCCTTGTTCCTGATCTCGGGGGAAAGCTCTCAGTTTTTCCCCATTTAGGATGATATTGGCTGTGGGCTTTTCATAAATGGCTTTTATGATGTTTAACAATATTCCTTCTATCCCTACTTTCTTGAGGGCTTTTACCTGAAAGGATGCTGAATTTTGTCAAATGCTTTTTCTGCATCTATTGACAGGATGATATGGTTATCTTTTCTTTTATTAATGTGATGTATCACATTGATTGATTTGTGATTGTTGAACTAGCCCTGCAGCCCAGGAATGAATCCCCCTTGATCATGGTGAATAATTCTTTTTATATCCTGTTGAATTCAATTTGCTAGTATCTTTTTGAGAATTTTTGCATACTTATTCACCAGGGATATTGGCCTATTGTTCTCTTTTTTTTCTGGGTCTCTGTCTTGTCTGGGAAACAAAATAATACTGGCTTCATAGAATGAGTCTGGAAGTTTTCCTTCCCTTTCTATTTTTTTGGACTAGCTTGAGAAGGACAGGTACTATTTCTACTTTAAATGTCTGGTAGAATTCCCCTGGGAATCCATCTGGTCCTGGACTCTTATTTGTTGCGAGATTTTTGATAACTGATTCAATTTTTTCAATAGTTATGGGCCTGTTGAATTTTGTATTTCTTCCTGTTTGAGTTTTAGAAGTGTGTGCATGTTTAGGAATTTTTCCATTTCTTCCAGGTTGTCCAGTTTGTTGGCATATAGTTTTTCATAGTATTCCCTAATAATTGCTTGTATTTCTGAGGGATTAGTTGTAATAATTCCATTTTCATTCATGATTTTATCTATTTTTGTCCTCTCTCTTTTCTTTTTGAGAAGCCTGTCTAGAGGTGTATCAATTTTGTTTATTTTTTCAAAAAACCAACTCTTGGTTTCATTGATCTGCTCTACTGTTTTTTTAGATTCTATATTGTTTATTTCTGCTCTGATCTTTATTATCTCTCTTCTTCCACTGGGTTTTGGGTATGTTTGCTGTTCTGTTTTCTGTTCCTTTAGGTGTGCTGTTAGATTTTGTATTTGGGATTTTTCTTGTTTCTTAGATAGGTCTGGATTACAATGCATTTTCCTCTCAGGACTGCCCTCACTGCATCCCAAAGCATTTGGATTGTTGTATTTTCATTTGTTTCCATATATGTTTTCATTTCTTCTCTAATTGCCTGGTTGACCCATTCATGCTCTTTAACTTCCATGCTTTTGGAGGTTTTCCAGACTTTTTCCTGTGGTTGGTTTCAAGTTTCATAGCACTGTGGTCTGAAAGTGTGCATGGTATGATCTCAATTCTTTTATACTTATTGAGGGCTGTTTTGTGACCCAACATGTGATCTATCTTGGAGAATGTTCCATGTGCACTTGAGAAGAAAGCATATTCTGTTGCTTTGGGATGCAGAGTTCTAAATATATCTGTTAAAGTCCATCTGATCCAATGTATCACTCAGGGGTCTTATTTCTCTGAATGATTCTCTGTCTAGTGATCACTTATTCTCTGTCTAGTGATCTATCCATTGTTGTAAATGGAGTATTAAAGACCCCTACAATTACCGCATTCTTATTAATAAGGTTGCTTATGTTTGTGATTAATTATTTTACATATTTGGGTGCTACTGAATTTGGTGCATAGACATTTATAATTGTTAGCTCTTCCTGATGGATAGACCTTGTAATTATTACATAATGCCCTTCTTCATCTCTTGTTACAACCTTTAGTTTAAAGTCTAGTTTGTGTGATATAAGTATGGATACTCCAGCTTTCTTTTGACTTCCAGTAGCATGATAGATAGTTCTCCATCCCCTCACTTTAAATATGAAGGTGTCCTCAGGTCTAAAATGAGTCTCTTGTAGACACCAAATAGATGGGTCTTGCTTTTTTATCCATTCTGATACCCTATGTCTTTTGCTTGGAGCATTTAGTCCATTTACATTCAGTGTTATTATAGAAAGATATGGGTTTAGAGTCATTGCGATGTCTGTAGGTTTCACACTTGTAGTGGTGTCTCTGGTACTTTGTGGTCCTTGCAACATTTCACTCACAGAATCCCCCTTAGGATCTCTTGTAGGGCTGGTTTAGTGGTGATGAATTCCTTCAGTTTTTGTTTGTTTGGGGAAACCTTTATCTCTCGTATTCTGAATGACAGATTTGCTGGATAAAGGATTGTTGGCTGCATATTTTTTTCTGTTCATCACATTGAAGATTTCTTGCCATTCCTTCCTGGCCTGCCAAGTTTCAGTATGTAGGTCTGCTACTACCCTTATGTGCCTACCTTTGTATGTTAAGGCCCACTTATCCCGAGCTGATTTCAGAATTCTCTGTTTATCCTTGTATTTTGCCAGTTTCACTATGATATGTCATGTAGAAGATCTATTCAAGTTACGTCTGAAGGTAGTTCTCTGTGCCTCTTGGATTTCAATGCTTGTTTCCTTCCCCAGATCAGGGAAGTTCTCAGCTATGATTTGTTCAAGTACACCTTTAGCCCCTTTCTCTTTATCTTCTTCTTCTGGAATTTCTGTGAAATGGATATTGTTCCATTTGATTGCATCACTTAGTTCTCTAATTCTTTCCTCGTACTCCTGGATTTTTTTTTATCTCTCTTTTTCTCAGCTTCCTCTTTTTCCATAATTTATCTTCTAATTCACCTACTGTCTCCTCTGCCTCTTCAATCCATGCTGTGGCAGCCTCCATTCTATTTTGCACCTCATTTATAGTATTTTTAATTCATCATGACTATTTTCTAGTCCCTTGATCTCTGTAACAATAGATTCTCTGCTGTCCTCTATGCTGTTTTCAAGCCCAGCAATTAATTTTATGACTATTATTTTAAATTCTTGTTCCATTATATTGCTTAAATCGGTTTTGATCAATTCGTTAGCTGTCACTACTTCCTGGAATTTCTTTTCAGGAGAATTCTTCCATTTCATCATTTTGGCTAGTTTTCTGTCCCTTATGCATTTAAAAAAATTTTTTAAAGTTTATTATTCATTTTTGAGAGACAGAAAAAGACAGAGCATGAGTGAGGGAGAGGTAGAGAGAGAGGGAGACACAGAATCTGAGGCAGGCTCCAGGCTCTGCTCTGTCAGCACAGAGCCCAACGCGGGGCTTGAACTCATGAACTGCAAAATCATGACCTGAGCCAGTGTTGGATGCTCAACCAACTGAGCCAGCCAGGCGCCTCATGTCCCTTATGCATTTTAAAAGCTTGTTGTGTGCTCTGCACCTGCAAACACTGCTATATTCAAGGAGAGTCATACACTGTCCAGGGCCTGTCCCTTCAGGAAGCGTTTTTCCAGAGATTGTCACTTGCTCTCTGTTGTGATTTTGGTTATTTTATTACCCTCCTGGTAGTTATATTTTGGACCTTCCACTGGGTGTGCTTTGATTTGTTTCTTGGAGTAGCCCTGTGTGGCAGGGCAAATTTTCTTTACCAAATATTTCCTTGTCCCATCTTCCTGTGATCTGCCTTCTTATCTTTTGAAGCTCCCAGACCCCTTCTCCCTTTCCTTAGCTCAGGATGTTATATAAGGCTTAATTGCTTGCTGTCTTTTTGAGGTCTCATATCTTTGTGGGGCTCCTGTAGGTTCTAACTATCTGAAGCTGATAAAAAGCTTTAGTTTTCATATAGTTTTCAAACTTTTCTCTATTTGTTGCTTTTGTATATAGTATTTCTTTTAATTTCTATTTCCAATTTTTCAATGCTAGTATACAGACATACAATAGACTTCTTGGTTTTATACAGCTTTATTGAGGTATAATTGATATTTTTAAAACTGCACAGCTTTGGGACTCCTGGGTGGCTCAGTCAGCTAAGCATCTGACTTAGGTTCAGGTCATGATCTTGTGGTTCGAGAGTGCCTGCCCAGCATCAAGCTTTGTGCTGACAGCTCAGAGCCTGGATCCTGCATCTGATTCTGTGTCTCCCTCTCTCTCTGTTCCTCCCCACCTCACACTCTGTCTGGCTCTCTCTCTCTCTCTCTCTCTCTCTCAAAAATAAATAAAGAATAAAAAAATGTTTTAACTGCACAGGTTTAATGTATATAATTTGAGGAATTTGGATATATGCATGACACTGTGATACCATCACCAGAATTAAGGTAATAAACATATCTACCACTTCTAAAAGTTTTCTTTTGTTCCTTTGGTATTTTTTTTTTTTTTTTTTGGTGGGGGTGGGTATAGTTTTGCTCTGGGGGCAAGAGCACTTAACATGAGATTATTCTCTTACAATTTTAAGTGCACTATACTGTATTGTTAATTATAGGCCCTAATTGTACAGAAGATTTCTAGAACTTCTTCATTTTGTATAACTACCTGAAACAAAAACTCCCCATTTCCCCCTCCTCCGGTCCCTTGGCTACCACTTTCTATTTTCTGCTTCTATAATTTGACCATTTTAGTATCTCATATAAATGAATCATGCAGTTTTTGTACTATTTCCTTAAATTTTTAGAAGAATTAACCATTGAGACACCTAGGCCTGAAATTTTTTTGCTTCAGGCTTTTTAACTACATATGTATCTTCTTTAATTGATATGGAGTTTTTCAAGCTATCTATTTCTTCTTAAGATTTGATAGTTTCTATCCTTCAAAAAATTTGTCCATTTTATACAAAATGTCAAATTTAGGGGCTCCTGGGTGGCTCAGTCGGGTAAGCGGCCGACTTCGGCTCAGGTCATGATCTCACGGTCCGTGGGTTCGAGCCCCGCATCGGGCTCTGTGCTGACAGCTCAGAGTCTGGAGCCTGTTTCAGATTCTGTGTCTCCCTCTCTCTGACCCTCCCCTGTTCATGCTCTGTCTCTCCGTGTCTCAAAAATAAATAAAACGTAAAAAAAAATTAAAAAAAAAAAACAAAATGTCAAATTTACTTTCACAAATAATAAAAAATATAATAAAATTTACTTTCATAAGATAATTCTTATGTCCTTATTTCCATTTTTATAAAATTGTAGAATCTGCATTGATGTCTTCTCTCTCATTGATGATAGTTTTTTTTCTCATTAGTTGTAACAGTCATTTATCATATTCATTAATCTTCCCAAAGACACAAATTTTTGTTTCTTCAATTTTTCCTGTTGTTTTTGTTTCCTATTTCATTGATATCTGATCTTCATTGTTTCCTGTCTTATGATTACTTTAGAGTCTATTTTTTTCTTTATCTCATTTCTTAAGATGGAAGTTTATATTATTGTCTTGAGATCTACCTTTGCTTTTAAGTATTTAGTGCTATAAACTCCTATATAAGCAGTCTTTAGCTGCATTGCACAGGTTCATTTCTCATTCAGCTTAAAATGGTTTAAAATTTCTGTTGTTTCTTCTCTGCCCATGGCTTTTTCAAATTTATGTATTTTAATTTCCAAATTTTATAGTTTCTATGTATCTTTTTATTACTGATTTCTAATTTAATTCTACTATGTTCAAATAATATACCTTTTATGATTTGAATAATTTAATATTTGTGGGGACATGCATGATAGCCCACAATACTGTGTCTATCTTAGTATTTTTTCCTTACATATTCTACTGTTGGGGAACAGAATATTTATGAATATTAACTAATTAATAGGATATACTGTACACTGCTAATATTTATAAGTTCCTTCTCCAGAGAGTCTGAAATAAGTATTGTTAGGGTTAAAGGTTCCCCATAGCTTCATTGGACTTATGAACCATAGGTTTGTGCTGGGTTCATTCTTGACTAACCCATAGTAGTGCCCTGAGTATTTTTTCCCTTTGACCCTGAAGGTGAGGATAGTTTTTGGCAACAGAGGCAAAGGCAACAGCAAAGTCATTATATATGGTCCTAGTAAGCCATCATCTTTTAAGAGTGTGGAACTGAGTACTCCACATGGTGACTGCTCTTCCTCCACATGAGCAAAGAACCAATGGGCCTATATATTGCAGAGGGTGAGTCTTTTCTTGAGCAGTCTATAGAACAAGAGTGAGCCAACATGGTCTTGGTAAGGTTTTGTTGTGTTTTTCTTAAGTCATTATTATATTTTCAATGGCATATATTTTTCTTTGAACAGCTATAATTTATTTAGTCTTCAAATGTTTATGATTTTTTCTATTTCTTTCCAGAGTACAAAACATGTTTAATTTTTTCCAGTTTCTGTCCATTTCTCTTCTTAGTTTTTAAATGTTGACTCAAGGTTAAATTCTGGTTGCTTTTATATCCCCAAATGCTTGTTTGAACATATTTAATTCAACTTGGTATTTTGTGTCACAGGATCTTTTTGCTTTAGAGAGGTTTGTTGGGGAAGAAGGAATGTTTATCAGCTTAAATATTTTGATTCTCATCAATTTTTTTTTGTAGCCTTGTGTGGAGGTGCATGGACACAGCTTCTGTCTCTGTGTTTGATAAACATGATTGGTGGCTTCGAGTAGCTCACAAGACTCTTATTTCAAGAGAAACCTCTCTTCACTTCCTTTATTAGATGGCCTTTTGAACTGTGTATGTGTTCCTTTCAAATTTACTTTGTTTACTTTTGCATCCTAGAAAGTTAAAATTTTCCCCAGATTTCTCTCCCTTTAAATTCAGTCTCCATTTTACTTTTATACCTTCCTGTCTCCAAAATTACCTCCTCACTTCCCATTTATACTTTTTTCTCTAATTTTATTGCTATACAATTGACATATAAATTTGTGTGAGTTTCCAACATGTTGATTTGATATGTTGCGACATTGCAGAATGTAGACAACAAGTAGTGCTTGCTAACAACTCCATCACATATCACAATTATTATTTCTTTTATTGGGAGAACATTGAAGATATACCTTTTTACCAAGTTGTAAGTATATAATACAGTATTGTTAACTATAATTATCACACTGTACATTAGATCCCCATAACTTATTCATCTTTTAACTGGAAGTCTGCACCCTTTGACCAACACCTCCCCAATTCCTCCAATCCCCAAATCCAGGCAACCACCATCTACTGTCAGTTTCTAGGAGTTTGGCTTTTTTGGATTCCACATATAAATGATATCACACAGTATTTGTCTTTCTCTGACTTATGTCACTTTGCTCTCAAAGTCCATCCATGTTGTTGCAAATAGCAGAATTTTCTTGGTTCACATAGCTGAATACTATTCCAGTGTGTGTGTGTGACATCTCATTTATCCATTTATCCATAGACACTTAGGTTGTTTCCATATTTTTACTATTGTGAATAATGCTACAGGGAACATGGGAATGTAGATATCTCCTTGAGATCCTGATTCCAATTCTTTTGGATATATTCCCAGAAGAGGACTGCCAGATCATTTCCTTCATGGTTTGGTGATCCATGAGTTTCTTAAACTCAAGATATCTCAACCTCTCCCCAGATTTGGGAAGTTGTCAGCCATTATTTCTTTAAATAAGTTTCTGTCCCCTTCTCCCTCTCTTCTTCTTGAACTTCAATAATTAGCATTTTTTTTTCTTTTACAGGTATTCCATAGTTCACACAGGCTTTCCTTACTCTTTCATTCTTTTATTCTCTGTTCTCCTGATTACGGATTACCACCAGCATTCTGTGAGTACTCATGAAATCAGCTGTTGCTTTTTGGAATGAAATTGAACCCTCCAAGTTTAGCTTTTAAATCCTTATCAAACAATGAGTTCAGTGTTTTTGCTTGAGATATTAAGAAGTGGTCTTTTCCATCTACCCATAATATTTGGTAAATCATAAAGTTTGAGTAACAGTCAGAAGTCTCTTAAATAAACACCAACTTCAAATTTCAATAATTATATAGGCAAATGTGTATGCAAAGCTCATTTCTACAGTCCATACTGATATATCTTTTCCTAATCCAATCACTAAAGTAAAAATCATTTCCTAATTCTTTCTAATATTTTGTTAATACACTCTCCACGTATGAATGATTACCCCTACGGCTTCACCACCACTAAATAATTCTCAAAAATCCAAAGGTCTCAAGTGTCCATTGACTACCAGCTCAAATTCAGATTTCATTCTATAGATTGTCCTAGATGTCTCCAAAGCCCTGAAAACTCAGCATATCCAAAACTAAAATCATGTTTTCCATTAAACTTGAAATTCTTTCTGAAACCTCATTTCTTTTTAATTTTATGTCAGCCCCACCCATAACTAGACATAAAATTTTATTTAGGGTCATCATTTTTCCTCATTTATCCCCCAGTCTATCAGTTGCAAAGCAGTAAAGATTCTACTTCTTTAATGTCTCTCGTGAACATTCCTTCTTTTATATTCCCACTTCCATGGCCTTTGGTCAGACTCCAATTACTGTTTACCTGTTCTAATTTTTATTTCTAATGAGTCTTTTCTCTCCCATGCTTTATTTCTTCCAAACCAAAGTTTCTAGAGTTATTTCCTACAAATACTGCTCAGATCAAAATATTTTCTTACTCAGATCTTCAATGGTTCTTCAAAGTAAACTTTTTAGCAGACTTTCAAGATACCTCATAATTTAAGTGCAATTTTTTATTTTCCCATAATTTGCTCTTTACACAGACACCCTGCACATAATTTCTCTTTTAGCTGAATCAGGCTATCATTCTCTAAACTAGTTCTTTAATATTTCTTCAATTTCTCATATAATTATCTCCTTTGAAATATTATGAGTTTGTATTACCACTTTTTAAAATTATTAAAAACTATTCTTAAGACCTAATTCAATGTCCCATTAATTCTCCCCTATGCAAAAGTTATCTCTCATTTGTGTCCTATAACAATTTTTTTTATTGAGGTATAATTGACATACAAATTTATATCAGTTTCCAGTGAACAACATAAAGATTCTATATCTGTGTATACTGCAAAATGATCACCACAGTAATTCTGGTTAACATCTCTCACAATACAGAGTTACTCAAAGTTTTTTCTTGTGATGGGAACTTTTAAGATCTATTCTTTTAGCAACTTTCATATATGCAATACAGTATTATTAACTATACTCACCATGCTTTACATTATATCCTCATGACTTTTTTTTTATAACAGAAAATCTGTACGTTTTGGCTCCCTTCAATCCATTTTGCCCATCCCCCACTCCCAAGTCTGACAACCACCAAGCTGTTTTCTATATCTGTGAGCTTTGCTTTATTGGTTTGTTTAAGATTTCACACATAAGTGAGATCATAGGGTTTTTGTCTTTCTCTGTCTGACTTACTTAACTTAGCATAATGTCCCCAACATCCATTCATGTTCTCACAAATGGCAAAATTTCATTCTTTTTTATGGCTGAAAAATATTCCATTGTATATACATACCATATTTTATTTATCCATCTGTCAATGGACACTTAGGTTGTTTCACTTCTTGGCTACTGTAAATAATCCTGCAATGAACATGGGCATGCAGATATCTTTTCAAGTTGGTGTTTTTGTTTTCCAAAGCAACTATTTTTTGTTTTGTACTAAGTTTTTATTTATGTATGCCTTATATAAATGAAAGGCACAAAGTAATATTACAGTATGACAAGATTTTGTTTTAAATGGACCTCTCTGGGGGTGTCTGGATGGCTCAGTTGGTTAAGCGTCCAATTTCAGCTCGGGTCATGATCTCACATTTTGCGAGTTTGAACCCCATGTCAGGATCTGTGCTGACAGCTCAGAGCCTGAAGCCTGCTTTGGATTCTGTCTCCCTCTCTCTCTGCCCTTCCCTGCTCGCTCTCTCTCTCTCTCTCTCTCCTTTCTCTCAAAAATAAATAAAAACATTAAAAAATTTTTAAACAGAAAATAAATGGACTTCTCTTTCCACTCAAATCTGAACCAATTAAAAGAGTCAAAGTAATCAGCATATGGAAATTAAAATGTCAACTTTATTATCAATCAGCCAAGGTTGGAGGAAATGAGCCATATATTTGGCCAAGTGAACTCTCTGATACTGATCTCCACAATTAGACAAATATCCATCTAGCCATATATGTATAGTAGGAAGGAGGCCATGATCCTGTAAATCTCATCGCATTAAGGGACAAAACAGATTATATGCTGTCTGCTGAAAGCTAGCTAACAAGGAGGAAGAAACGAGGAAAAGGGCTTGGCTTAAGTTATTTAAGATAGGAGTGACTGGGTAGCACAGTCAGTTAAGCATCCAACTCTTGATATCCGCTCAGGTCATGATCTCATAGTGTGTGAATTCAAGCCCCACATCAGATTCTGCACTGATGACACAGAGCCTGCTTACGATTCTCTCTCTCCTTATCTGCTCCTCCCCAGCTTATGTGCGCGCTGTCTCTTTCTCTCAAAATAAAATTTAAAAACAGGGGCGCCTGGGTGGCGCAGCCGGTTAAGCGTCCGACTTCAGCCAGGTCACGATCTCGCGGACCGTGAGTTCGAGCCCCGCGTCAGGCTCTGGGCTGATGGCTCGGAGCCTGGAGCCTGTTTCCGATTCTGTGTCTCCCTCTCTCTGTGCCCCTCCCCCGTTCATGCTCTGTCTCTCTCTGTCCCAAAAATAAATAAAAAAACGTTGAAAAAAAAAAATTTAAAAAAAAAAAAAACAAAACTTTACAAAATTTTTAAATGATTTAAGATAATTTATCTTAAGTTGTTAATTAAATGGGTGTTCATCCTCCCCTGCAGAGGAATGAGCCAGGTGTGGGGGAGATGATAGAAGGTTTATCCAAGTGGAGCTCCCTTTACATGAAAGGAAGCAGCAGTGGTGGAGAAACTCATTCTCCATCTAACAAACAGGTACTCTTTTTATTTTTTTAATGTGTATGATAATTCAGAAGCATAAGTAAATATAAAAATTCTTAATACCATGTTAAAGGTCAGTCAGACACCAGTGAAACAACCTAAGGTAGAAAAAGGAGTTGACTTTTTTAAATTCATAATATCTATCATACTGAAATCATCTTTTCAATCAATAACCTTGTATTAAATATGTCCTTGTTAAAAGTGTCTAAGCTTTTAAATTCCATGATCTATTCCTTTAAAAAGGAAAAGGGAAACTATTTGCCTTTCACAGAAAAGTAAATTGGAAACTATCAGTGCTTGAGATGTTAAAAGAACAGAACATTTGAATGTGAATTTAAGGTGTTCCCACAAGTTATAAATCAATTATAAAACTTTATAAGCAATAATAAAACTGACTAGAATACTAGAATCAGGTTTGATTTGCCCTGAGTGGAGAAGTCATTGAGGGACTGGGATTTTATGACTACCATTATCTTTCTTTTGCAAGTATTCATTCAAGATAATAACGGTAAAGAGAAAAGCTCAAGAGCCCTGCTATTCAAAATGGTCCTCTGAGAGCACCATTGGCCTCTGAGGAGCTCATCAGAAATGCAGTTTCAGGCCCCACTCCACCTAACTAAGTTAGAATCTACACTTCACTAAGTTCCTATGTGATTTGTTTGTACATTAAAGTCTGAAAAGCACAAAAAGTCCTGCTTACCAGAGATGATGTCCTGTGAATGTTTTTTTTCAGAAAGTCGAAGCCTGGGGCTTCCTGATATATTTTCTCACAAAACTATCAATTCTCTAAGGGAACAAAATCTGTAGTTCAGGGTGAACAGAACTAAACACCAATGTCTAAGAGCATGAATCATAAAGCAAAAAAAATCCCATGCTTTTTGGGATCCGGACTGTTATCTTCTGTATCTTGCTCCAAGTCCACCTAGGTTTTATGTTCTAAAAGTAAGGAGACCAGGCCTTATTTATATTTTATTCCTTCACCAGGTTGGTATTCAGTAAGTATTTATTGAACGTCTGTCAGAAGGAAGAACAATCTCCTATAGTGAATAAAAAGTTGCACTAGAGGATCTCTAATAGTCTTTCTAAACATAAGACTTCATGACTCAATGAATATTATCTGTATT
Organism: Panthera pardus; assembly: GCF_024362965.1. NCBI lineage: Eukaryota > Metazoa > Chordata > Mammalia > Carnivora > Felidae > Panthera > Panthera pardus. The sequence goes on along the minus strand of NW_026526655.1, from coordinate 48,043,378 downwards.
TGTAACTTTATGTACATTAAACAATGTTATATTCATATTTATATGATGGAAATAAGTGAGAAATGTCAACATCTCTTCTCTAGTCTGTAACTTGGCATTACCACTTTTATTGGTAGTAGCTACCTGAACTGTTGAGCATGTGATCAAATATAAATGAACCAGCCTCCTAAAGTACATATCTAACCAATTAAAATCCCTTTCCCTGATTAGAGCCTGGTGAAACCCCTAGTCTACCTTGCCTCCCAGTGTTCAGGGTTCACACATTGGACGAGGTGTTAAAATCCTCCATATTCTTCTTCCATAGTCTTCTCCAGGCAGTGGAGATCTGACCAATTTTCTAGGAGTGTCAGTGAAGACAAACAACTAGTTTACTAACATTTAGGCTTTGTCATAACCATTTTCTACCTTACCGAAGTACTGAATTTTGTTATTTGAGATATACTGGAAACTAAAGATCCCAAGGCTCCAACATTCTTAAACTAAAACCTCAAAAGCAAATATCTACAGGAAGTTACCTAGTTATGTAGCGAGATTCTTCCCAGTTTCTATCTTTGCTGTGATTTTAGGTAGACTACCAAATTTGTTTTTTATCAGCATCTCAAAATTCCTCTGATAACTTTTCTACAGAATGACATAAGAAAAGTAGATATGCGATTATGAATAAAAAACTGGAGAGATAACCCAAGAAACAGATGCTTAACTGTAGAGAACAAAACTGATGGTTACCAGAGGGGGTGGGTGGGGGATGGGTAGATTGGGTAACGGGGATTAAGGAGTACACTTGCGATGAGCACCAGGTGTTGTATGTAAGAGTTCAATCACTAAATTATACATCTGAAATTAATATTTCACTGTATGTTAACTAACTAGAATTTAAATTAAAACTTTTTAAAAAAAAATTGATGCTGGGGCGCCTGGGTGGCTCAGTCGGTTAAGCGTCCGACTTCGCTCAGGTCATGATCTCACAGTCCGTGAGTTCAAGCCCCGCGTCGGGCTCTGGGCTGACAGCTCAGAGCCTGGAGCCTGTTTCGGATTCTGTGTCTCCCTCTTTCTCTGACCCTCCCCTATTCATGCTCTCTCTCTCTCTGTCTCAAAAATAAATAAATGTTAAAAAAAAAAATTTTAAAAAAAATTGATGCTAAATATACTTGTACTGGAACTAACAAGTTAGCATTTTTCCTGCCATCAGGGAGTAAGTCTAGGAAGATAAGGTAACTTTTAACATTAGTAGAGCAGAAAGAAACTTGAAAGTGAAGTGGTTGGGCTTTAAAATATTCTGGTTCAGCAGATAGAACACTCACTTTATATAAGGATCTCATTTTATGATCCATAAAGATATTTACATCTAAATTTTATTTGGTCTATGAACCATCTCTTAAAACGTTTCTGTATTGTAATGATGAAATATTTAGTACTCCAATTATTTTTTTATTATAAATGCCTAGGCATTAATTAGCCAGTAAATTGCTAAAGATTGATTTGCATTGTTTTTATTTCAGTAAGTAAAGCAGGAAGATATTTTTACCTATTTTTATATCTACATTGTAATCCTTAATCTCTCAATTATATAAGCTATTTTTCATTTAAAAAATGTTAAATTTGACAATAAATTACTTTTCATGAGACTGGATTTTCATTTGAAAAATATTTAAGTATTTTGTTCTGTTTTTTATTTAAAAAAAATACACCACAAAAAGAATCAGGAGGCAGAAACAAAAGTACAAAAGGAAGAAAAAAAAACACAAGGAAGATTTTACTTTATCTCTTGAATTCTAGATAAGTCTCAGGAATTCAAGCATAAGGACATGGATGGATTACAGAGAAACAGAATCCCCATCACAGTAGTGCTCAGGGAATTGAGGGTGGGGAGAAAGTTGTTCTTTGCAAGCACTTTGCAATTTGTTAGTTCTTTTGAGATATATAGGCTTTCTGTCAGACTTTTATAAGCTTTTCCTTATGCATAAAAATTTGGCAAAAAGTTTCTGTGTGTGTGGGTGTACATGTAAGTTTCAAGAAGTGTTAGAAGCAAAAAAAACTACAAATATGAAAATGACAAATTTCAGCATGAATCAGCATCATGAAAAATAAATCAACTAATTTTGTCAGTCTATTGGTTTCAATTATTTGGACCTGAGTTCAGAGATAAGGCAGACTAATAGAGCAGGTGTTCAGGTAAGATCCCAGGAGCAATTGCTGAAGGGGAAGCTGACAGACACATGAACTCACTCAGTATTTGGTATGAAAACAACAAAGAAGACAGCTCATTTGACAAAGCAAATCACATGCAAAGAAGATATTAATAAAATCAAGATACTTGTTTTACTAAAATGCTGAATTTTGAAAATATAATATGGAAATATAGCACAGAAAATCATTAATGGAATAAATCATAATTTGAGTACCTTACTAAATATTAATTGATATGGGAAAATATCTATTTGAACAATAATGAAAAATTTATTTAATGTCACAGAACTTCCTCCTTTCTAACACTGCAGGGACAGAAAAATAGGTAATAGATTAATAATACATGGCCTTGTCCATCAAGAACTCATAGGCTAATGCAGGAGAGAGACACATTAGTAGATAAAGGACAACAGAATGGAATCACTCATCTGGAAACATGAGTGCTGAGGAATGATCTAGTGCTGGCTTGTGGTGGGTGGAATAGTCTTGGGACATCAGGAAAGACATTGAAGGAAAAAGCTCTCCCAGCTTTTATAGCATTCGCACCCTTAGTTATCAACCACTTAGACAAAGAACAGAGGACTCGTCTTTAAAGAAATGGAGAAAATCATCTGAGGAACTCTAATGATTCTGTTCTAAATACTAGCACCTCAAAGTAAAGCTCTTCTCATCCTAGCATTTGAGGCCCCACATCTGAAGGCCAAACCTGATTGTCCTAATGCCTCACTCAAGTCATAAACATAGAGTTCACAGTCAAATTCCCAACTCATGGAACAAAACCTATGTGAAACCTATATATATATATACATACTTATATGTGTAAATACAATTTACACTATTTAAACACACACACATTACAGAATAAATCCCTGGCTTCTTTCTTTTTTAAAATATGAATACACAAGGAGGAGTCATTGGTATATGAGGAAAACCAAGAGCATACAAGACAAAGACCAAGATAAACAAAATTAAATACTAATTCTAGGGGTAGGAAAGAGAAAGGAAGAGATAAGGAAATGTATAATTAATATTCTCAGAGAAGATTGAGAAAATACTATTTCCACAACTCAGAAATGGGATACTAAGAAGAGAAAACAATCATATAAAAGAAAGAATCTGAAGAGAGTTAAAGTATAGTACCTAAAATGTAAAATGTCAGAAGGAGGCTGGAAGAAAACCAAGGAAATCTCTCAGAACATACATCAAAAATACAAAGAGACAAAATATGAGGAAAATTACATAGAATATTAATTTATGGAGTTCAATATTCATTTATAAGAATTCCAAAAAGCTAGAATGGATAGAAGAAAATACAGAAATAATTAGAGGATTATTTCTCAGCACTAAGGAAAAATAAGGTCTCAAATTAAAATGCACTATAAAAAAATAAGTCTTAATACTTGTCCAGGAAATTTTAGATCATATTAAACATGAAGAAAATATCTTAATAATTCCTACAAAAGAATAAGAATCAGCCTACAAACTAGTATCTCATTAAGAAAACTGGATGTTAAGAAAAAAATGGAGACATAAGCTTGAAAATACAGAGGAAACAAACTTCAGTGTTTAGTCAATACATCCATCAAGAGTGAAGGCATTTTCAGATGTACAAACCTCAATAAATTATTTTTCATACACCTTTTCTTAGAAGTTCCTTAGGAAGTGTGGATATTATAGCAACACTGAAGGTTAGATTAAGGATCAACAGAGATAAACCAGGGACTCAGACCAGCTGCAAGTTTTTCATTCTGTGCAAAGGAAACATAATTTACCAGAAGTATCCACACAAAAAGGATATGAATCTCTGTGTAGCTTTCTCCTACACTCTGTATCCCCATGGGCCACTGTTCTTTTACACTATGATTTCATTTCCATTCCAGACCTTAACCTAACCACCCATGTACTTCTATTCAAGAAAGTCTTTAGAAAAACTAAGCTTTCTTAGATTTTGAACCAAGCTTAACATTAGAAAGTTTTTTTTCCTCAGAGGAAAGCAGAGTCAGTACCCAGGTGTCCCTGAAAAGTATTGCTGCCTATTACTTTCCAGAGTCTCAGAAAACCTGTCTTCTCACCATGTCACAACCAAACAAAATGAAGCAAAAACAGTTAAAAGGCCAAAGACATAAACCATGGAAAGCAGTGGGTCCCTAAAGGAAAGCCATGAAGGGGAAGTCCTGGGGTAACACCTGTGCTGGGGCCTGGGAGGCATGGATCCAGTTTTGAACAGGAAAACACATGACTCTGAGAAGGAAAGTTCTGGGGAAAAAGGAATTCTGTGCACATTTATAGATTTTTTTGTTCTCCTTCACTTTTTTGGTCTTCACTTTTTTATTTGTCTGGTTCAAGGTAGGTTGGTAAAATTGGAGGAAATAATTTGGATTCCCCATTAAGAGAATAAGAGTTTGGCATTTGAATGTTCTTATTATTATTTTGCTTTGTTCTTCAGAATTAGGCATTATTACCATTTATGGTGTTTCAGTCAGTGTCTCAACAGTGACACGATTGCATACTCTAATGAGATAACTCAAGAATTCTTGAGTTTACTAAAAAGAGGCTATCAAACTATGATAGGATATTGGGAACCACAGGGACAGCAGGGACCTGGGGCTAGCAGCAGCTTCCCTCAGCCTCAGGAGACGATAGAAAAAGTTATCAAAACCTGAAAGAACAGAAATTCATGCAGAACAACTGACCTGGAAAGGAACAATCTTTGTTTAGGGGATGTGCTCAACCCTGGGGAGGGAGTCAGGACAGTAAATGCCCAGACCTCACTCTTCATCTACCCTATTTCCTGCTGGAATTATCATGCCCAAACCCAACTGGAAGCCATAGAGCAGGGAAATCTCTGGGTGACAGAGACAGTTTCCCCAGGAAACAGCTGGGTAGGGATGGAAATAAAGGGAAATAAATATATTTGCCCCATATGTCATCCTGAATTTCCTTATCTTTCCAGAAGAAGCGATATCCTGTGCTCCTCTTGTCCTAAAATGTTGCATCCTTTCATAATTGTACATAGGATTTTAGCAACTAAGTTTTAATGTGATCCACTGACTCTGGACAAGAAGAAAAGCTCAAGAGACATCTTTGGTGCCACCATAAACAGCTGAAACTCAAATCTCTCACTGTTTATGGATGGTAGTTCAAGGTGCTGAAGAGTATAGGAAGACACTCCTTGGAGTACAAACACTTCTGAATTTGAGGACACAACTCAGAGGTAAACTTTACCTTACAAATAGTCATGGCTCTCCTGCTAATGGAAGGGTAAGGAAACAGGGAGAGAAACATGAAATGTTGCAATTAGTGACAAGGCAGGAATTTGGAATTCAAGGGTCTCTGGTTATTACTTCTGTCCTTTTGTTTATATGATTTGGCCAAAATGAGCTAGGGAAAAGACATCCATAACCAAGTCCCCCCACTTTTTTGCAAACATAATCATAACACAACTGGCTCCAAAGTACATGAGAACAAAGCTAGGCTCCATATTTTGTGTTGTCACAGGTGCACAGGACTCACTGGATCCGAATCTGGGTGCTAGTCACAAGTTCATTCTGAAATTGCTCTGAAAATACCAATAGCTGTATTTGCTATTGTTTTTCTTACTTTCTTATCCTTAACTGATAAGTTATGCAAAATGGATGCAAAGGTAATCATTTATGATTTTCGCATATTTAAATTTTAAGCAAGGTGGTTATCAGCGCCTGATAGCATCATATTACACACACAAACCTGAACTTCATTAGGTGAAATAGGTTTGTGCCCAGGGATTCTTGTTGCTTTTGTTCTGTCTGACTGTTCACTACCTGCCCTTTGCAATGGAGTAAACTACTCATTAATTTTGTATATTTGGTTTGTGACATTTTCCATTCCCAGAATCTTTGTGATGAATTACACGACACAGTGGAAACAACTATAGAACAAAACAAAAACACACCACATGTGGTCTGCTAACCAGGATCCTGTCAAGCAAAATTGGATGCTGCGTTCCCATGGTTTCCTTTCAGTAGTAAAAGGGAAAATGCATGCTCAGAAGCACCATTTCTGTAAATTGCTAAAAAATCTTCATATTAGTGCAGCCTAGAAAATATTTTGGTGACAAAAAAAGCTTCAAGGAAACCAAGTTACACATTTTTCCCCCTCTAACACAAAAGAAAAATGTTCTTTATAAGAACATGGGGTAGAAATGATAACAACAGGTCCATTTTTCTCATTCAGCAATAAATCCCACTTAGGGAGAAGATATTTTAGCAAGTGCTTTATTCTACCTTGCTAAAGGAGAATTTTAAAATATGACATATCATGTAGAGTGAGTAGAGAGAGATAGAGTGCATAAGTAAGAGAAAAGAACAGGACCTGGCCCTTTGAGAGCTAACCTTCTGAAATCAGTACTTAATGGCTGACATTAGCCATATCCAGGAGCTCCCAACAAGAAGGGATGTTGCCTAGGACAAAATAGGAAGACTAAAGCGTACAAATCTAATTGTGTCTAATAAAATTTGAAAAACAGGGGAGCATGGGTGGCTCAGTTGGTTAAGCATTTGAATCTTGGTTTCGGCTCAGGTTATGATCTCGAGGTTTTTGAGTTCAAGCCCCAAGTCGGGTTCCATGCTAATAGTGCAGGGCCTGATGGAATTCTCTCTCTCTCTCTCCCTCTATGTCTGCCCCTCCCCTCCTGTGATCTCTCTTTCTCTCTCTCTCTCAAAATAAATAAATAAACTTTAAAAAATTGAAAAACAGTATTAACTTAATCAACAGAAGGAAGATATCTAGAAGAAAGGGGAAACAAAGTCACTTGTGACTTAGAGGTTTCTACATAAGGCCTTAGGGGATCCAGGAAGTATTTTGCTAGGGTTTATCCAGGGTTCTCCAGCAGTGACAACCTATATCTGGAGGTCTCTATTTAGAGAAACCTCAATCATATAGCTTTGCCACAGCCTGCAGAATGTATTCCAGAGCTATTTTCTGATAATCCCTTCTGCTCTCCCTGTTCCCATATTCAGGAAAGGAAGCATTCTGATAGGTGACAAAGGACAAAAATATCTCCATTTATAAATAAAACAAATTGGAATTTCAAGATCCATGACAGTTACTCCCAACCAGTAGATGAACTTTGGGAGTACTCACAAAACTAATTTTCTGGGCCCCCAAACTGGAGAGCAGACCCTGAAGCATTGTTCCTTCAACTGGACCCTATGAGCAGCCAGCTTTATATCTTCTCTCACATTGTTGTCAATTCTTTTTAACTCTCTCACCACATTTACCTCAGACTTTTTGTTTCTTAAAAAATGCTATTATTCTTATTATATTTTTTAATGTTTATTTATTTTTGAGAGAGAGAGACAGAGACAGACAGAGGACAAGCAGGGGGAGGGCAGAGAGAGGAGGAGACAGAAGATCTGAAGCAGGCTCCTCGCTGACAGTGGAGAGCCCAATGCAGGGCTCAAACACATAAACCATGAGATCATGACCTGAGCCAAAGTTGGATGCTTAACCAATCAAGCCACCCAGGCACCCCGATTACTTTTATTATTTTAAAAAGAATACAATTCAGTGGTAAAAAATGGAAAAACACAAAAGAAGACTTTTAAATGATCCAGTACCTGTTAACATTATAGTAATGTTATCTTTCCGGTCTTTAAAAATTGTATTTAAATTCTTACATTTATATTGTAAGATATTCTTACAGAAAAAAACCTGCATAAAACCTATCCTCCGAGTACCACTCCCAGATCTGGTACAACCGTCTTCCTCTACTGTAACTGAAATCACAATCCTGACTTTAGTTTCATCCTCACTGCCTTCCAAATTATTACCAATTTTCAACAAAAGTTGGTATTGTGAATTTTTGCCAATCGAATGGGTGTTTAATAAATATTCATGTGCCTTTTATATTCCAGTTCCATAATGTTGAGGTTAGACAACCGTGAGATTAGTCCACACAAAGCTGTGTGTCAACTCACTCTGACACCAATTGAGAGTTCGGGGGTTTGGAAAACCACCTCCGGTTTGATAATTCTCCAGAAGGACTCACAGAACTCACTGAAAGCTGTTATATTTGTGATTATGCTTTATTTCAGAAAAAGGATACAGATTAAAATCAGGAAGGGGAATATACATGCATGCATACACACATACATACATACATAGGCAGGGAAAAAAGAACATAGGACAGAATCCAGGAAAAAGTACCAAATACAGAGCTCCTGTTGTCCTCTCCATGAAGTCAGGATCATGTCTCTGCCCTGGGACTGATATACAGCAAGATGCATGGGATATTGCCAACCAAGGAAGCTCCCCCAAGCCTTGGTGTCCAGAGTCTTTACAGGTGCTCTACCACATAGAACAGTTGAATTCCCACTGGCTGATCTCAGACTCCTCTCTTCCAGAGGTCAAGCTTCAGAATCCAAAGCCCTGTCTTAAATCATATTGTTATCAACTGGCTTGGCCTGTGGTCTTTCCTCTAAATCACACTGGTTTAGCCAGCTCTCACCCCAAATCACATTGTGACACCATCCAGCACGATGAGCCAGGCAAACAAAGACACTCCTATCAGGCCTGACCTTCCTGGAGTCAAGAGATTAACTCTCAGAAACTGAGGTCAAAAGCCAGTCTTCTCTGGGAAAAGGTTAAATTGTGTACTACACACCTTATTCTGACTAAAGCTGAGTGTCTTTTCACTTATTGACCATCTGATTTTCTGTCTCTGTGTAGTATTGAAGTTTCCCACACAGTTTTCAATTTAGGTCTTTTTTTTAATTGAATTTTAGGAGTCTTTATACATAGTGAATACTGTTCCATAATTAAATACATATGGCAAAAAGATCTCTGGCTGCCATGCCTTTTTCATTCTCTTTATGATACATTTTTAATAATGAAGTTCTGAATATTAATTAATGACGTTGAATTTATCATTTTTTTATTTAAGTTTTCATTATGTGTGTGAATTAAATCTTTCCCTACCACAAAGGTCATGACAATATTCCCTCTGTTATCTTCTAAAATTTTCAGTTTTGCTTTTCACATTTAGATTAATAATACCCCTGCAACTGATTTTTTCTGTATGATGTGAACTTTAGATCCAAATTTACTCCTATAGATAACTCATTGCACTAGAAGCACATATATTAAAAGTCTATCTGTCTTCCTCTGTTACAGAGAGTTATTACCAGACAAGTTTCTGGTTATGTATGTGTCTCTTTCCAAGTTTTCTATTCTGCCCACTGGTTTATTTGTCTATTCTTGTGCCAATATCATACCATTTTAACTAAAACTATAGCTTTATAAATGAATCTGGATGTCTTCTAAGGCAAATCCTACCACATTGTTCTAATGTAAGAATGTCCCTTTGCACTTTTATTTAAACTTTAGAATCAGCTTACTAAATACCACACCCCCACCCAAAAAATAGTCAACATTTTGATTAGGCTTTTAATGATTTTCTGGCTCAAGTGAAGTAAAATGGATATCTTTACAACATTATGTCTTCCTATCCATGGATAATATTATCACAATCCAGTTACAATTTTATTTTCACTTTTTGTAGATAATCTGTATTAGATTTTAAGTTTTCTTCTATGTTCCCTCCTTTTAACCTCAAAGATATTGTTATATTACTTTATAGAGTTAATGTTCTTTAGATTTATCCACAGATTTATCACTTTGTTGTTCATACTTTTGAAAACTCATAATTTATATCAAATATCACTTAACTTCTGTCTGATATATATAAGCTTTAGAATTTTGATTTTTGACAGTTTGTTGGGAACAAACTGTTTTTGTATTTCTGTAAATGTCTATTTTGCTCTCATTCTTGAAAGCTATTTTTTCTTAGTCTATAATTACAGGTTGGCAGATATTTTCACTTAGCACATAAAGGATTTTTAAAAATACTTTATTTTTGTGAAAAATGAAAAGCACAAAGATGAAACTTTTTACATGCCCCAAATCAAACTGCCCAGAGATCATTAATGTTAACATTTTTCAGAATATCTATCTGATCTTTTTCAGGCATATACATGGAATTCATTTACAAAAGTTCAATACTAGATTTTGAAACCAGATTTTTTTTAATTTAATAATATACTTTTACTATTCTTTGCATAGTGTAATTCTTAAGAGTCTAGGTTTTAGAGTTAGCCATCCTAAGTTCAAATTCTGACTCAACTACATACTAATTGTTTAACCCTGGGCACATTACTTAGCCTCTGTGCCTAAGTTTCTTCATACGTAATCTAGCTGAGCTTTCTGTTGTCTAGTTCCACAAATCAAAGACTATCTAATCCTAGCCAAGCTAAAACTACTTCCGTATATTATATTACTGCTCCTCTACTGCAAATGCAACTCAAACACAAATATTAAAATAAATCTTAAAAGCTGACTACCTTATTTCCTTTCCCAAATCTCTCTAATTTGTCCCATTCTTTGGTTTAGTGCTAAGCTTTAGTTCATGGGCCTAACCATCTTCATAAACCTTACAAGTGCTCATCATTAATGTCAACCTTCTTCTCCCCTCTTGACACACAGATTAATAGGGATCCTGATAGGGCCTTGAAGAACATGTCTAATAATTTTGTTTCTACGTGACAGTTGACCAATATTTAAAGAGACCTCTTGGATTATGCCTCAATCTTCGCTAAGTGTTGTCTGGCTAAATTGCTCTAGTTTCTTCATTTATTTCTCAAGAGAAGTGATTCCTCATTATTTTGTACACCGTTGTTACCTTATGACCATTTTATTTCATCTACATCCCTTTTAAAGTGTAGCACTAAGCACTGACTGATATACTCTATTTATAAACTGTGGCTCTGGGGGAGAAAGACATAAGAAAGTATTTATTAGAAGACTAGCCCAAAATATATAAAAGTAAAATAAACTATAGCAATAAATTTTTATTGTGAGCAAAAATTCAAGTGTTGTAGGAAAAAGGAAGAAAACAAAATTTAAGAAAACTCTATATATCTTTATAAACAAGGGACAAAAATCAAATATAAAGGGAGTAATCAGATATTAATTAGGTCAGCCATGGGGATGGCCATTATTGGGATGGAGAGAGTAATATATATGTTATGATGCTCCAAAGAGCCCAACACTGTCCAATGAGTAAAATTTAAAAGGAAGGCTATTGTAGCTTAGTATTTAGACCAAACAATATTAACTGATGCTTTCCATCAGTAGAAAGAGCTGTCTCCACGGAAATAAAATAACTATTAGTTTTATTTTGAAGTCTTCCATGATCTTTCAATAAGAATAAGGTACTCAAAAAAAAAAAAAGAATAAGGTACTCATCTTCTCTATATTCCCCCGAGACTTTATTCACACCTTGATTATTTTTTATTGTCTTCCTGTGATATATTGCATAAAATCTGTTCATCCAGAGAGAGAGAACTGAGATCTTTTAAATCTTGGTATCATCCCTGGTGTCTAACACATTGTGTGACACAATCAGGCCCTCTTGACTCTTTGTTTAATGAATGAATGAATAAATTCTTTAGAAAATATTCATGTATTTGAAAGAAGGTGTCAAGCAAATTATCTCTGTTTTTTTTTATAACTCCAAGAAGCCAGACATCCATATGGGAAAGGTTGCTGGCAGTTATTTTTTTCAGACACTGCACAAGAATGTGGAAGTATCAGTAAAAAGCTTTACCTGAAAAACAATTTAAGGGAGTGAAGAAAAAAGATGCCATGGCCAGTATATTTGATATAGAAGGATTTATCAGGATTACATATTTATATGTAAAATAAATACATTTGGGATACAAAAATCATGAAATACACCTTTCTCTCATGGGTAAAAAATTACATAAGGGAACATCATGATTTGAGTATATTTAAATATAGTTAATATCTTCTATTTCTCAATTATAAATTGTATATATATAATTCTGTCAACATATATATTAAATTTTATAATATAATAGAAATAGATTTGCTTGAGAAAAATTTACATGCACAGTATGTATACATACTTAAGTAAATTGGAAGAACTATAATTTCAAACCCACTGCACACATATGTGTACATTTATTTTTTGGAAGCAAATCGTCTTCTTACAGAAAATTAGCTAAGCGTTTCTAGCCAGAGACTCATGGATTGGTTTTTAATACAATAACATGACTAAAGAACCCTTCAAGGCCTGGCCCCTGTCTACCTTTTGGACCTCCTCTTCTACCACATTGCTCTCATCTCACTACACTCTATGCATGCTGGAGCCATCTTTTCATTCCTCAACCATGCCAGGCCTACGTCTCTCTCTGTTGCTTTTGATTAGGAAGGTTGCAGCCTACATCTTTGCTTAGCTATGCTCTGTTGACAGATAATTCTCCATGGGTTTCCTACAGTTCTACATGTTTGTGACTATCTTTTCAATAATAATTATAAAGTGTCTCCCTCCAGGAAAAAGAACAGATTTATTTACTATGCTAGTATTACACTAAAGATAATGTCTTTGCCCTGGGGCAAAATTTGAGCAGGCTTGCTTGCAGCCCATTATAAAACACTCAAGTGTTCTATCCATTTTGTATTGCTCCAGGAAGACTCAGGGGTCAAAGAAGACTGGCCCAAACATGCAACGTACGCTGCTTCTAGTATGAGGATTAAAGTCTTTTGTCTCTGACCCAAGAATTTCATGTCTTCCACTAGCATCCATAAAACTATGTCAAACTAAAGTGTAAGCTGGAAAGTAGGATTAAATTTCAGACTATTCACAGTTCTTGACAACTCCTTCATATTCACATCTCAATTCAAAAGTTACCGCTTCCATGAGGGCTTTTCTTATCATCCGTTTTAAATTAGCCACACACGAAGTTTATTTGTATTCCTACAAATATTTGTTCCCTTTACACATCTTATTTTTCTGTGGTTAAAATCACTATCAGAAATGATACTTCGTTTTTATATTATTTGTTGTGTCTAACCCAACTAGATTGTAAGCTCAACTAGAGTGACAACATTTTCTGTCATCTTTACCATGGTAAATTCACCATATTTTCTTCACCAGAAAACTGGCACCTAACAGGCACCTAACCCACATAAATTAACTAAAAGAATCAATGACTTCCTAGCATCATGATTAATCTTCCTTAGAGTTTTCAAATGTCTTTGTTTCTTTTTTCTTTTTAGGTAATTTTGTACTTTTTTACTGTATTTGAACATTTTGTATTTGTTCTGTCTTTAGCTCCAGTGCTCCAGCTACACATCACTAAAAGCTTACTTTCTACTTCTCTCTCAATCTTGTAAACTTAGAAGTTGCTTTTTTCTGTGTCCTTTATCTTTCAAGTTGCTTACAGCCCAAAGACTTTAGACTACCAGTCTAGATACTTAGTACACACTCATCATGCTCACAGGCTAGCATTTCCCTTTTTATCGTGTTGGGCTTAGTTCTCATCACTTGTTACTTGCTTTTCTGATACCCAATGAGAGTTCCCTTTCTGCATGAACTGCCATAAAATTATGACTTCAGGAAACCCCACAAAAACTACCCTAAAAATCAAGGTATCTGATGTTTATGAAAGGGATTTCCAACTCATTACAGTTAATCCATGTGTTTGACATTAGTTGAGCACTTTCATGAATAAGGTACATTACACCAGACCATTAGAAAACAGCAAATGAAGACAATCCTAGCTTCAGGATGAAGTAGTCAAGAAGAAAAATGACTAAGCAGTCTGGTATACATACTGCTGGAGTGAAAACAAGGCAGAGAGGATCCCAGAGAGAGTAGTTTAGGTTAAATTTGAGTGTAACTGAATGAAGGACTACTTGGAGTGTGGGATCAGAGCTTGCTCATGATCGCACCTTTCGCGCTTTGCAAATGATGAATTAAGCTATGTTTCTCCCCCAGAAAACTATTATTTGAGAGGAAAAAGATTGGTTTAGTTTCAGAATGTTGCTAAAAATTCCTGGAGACAAAAGTATTTTGGCACATTTTGGTGTTTATACATCAAACTCTCTCTTTCATCTCAGGAATTTGCAAGAGTTCACATTTTCTTTTGACTATGTATCACTCCTATAAATGCATTAAACTATAGTAACTGTTAACTTACTGAATTGTGTCCCCCCCAAATTCATATGTTGAAGGCTTAATCCCAATGACTATATTTGAAGATAGGGACATTAAAGAGGCAATAAAGGCTAAATGAGGTCATAAGGGTGTGGCCCTAACCCAATTGGAATAGTGTCCTTATTAGAAGAGGAAGAGACACCAAGGATATGCATACAAAGAGAAAAGACAATGTGAGGGCACAGCAAGAAAGCAGCTGTCTGCAAGCCAAAGTGAGAGAGAGAGAGAAAGAGAAAAGAGAGAGACTTCAGGAGAAGCCAATCCTATCACCATCTTGGTCTTGGATTTCCAGCTCCAGAATAGTGAGAAAATAAATTTCTGATGCTTAGGTCATCAAGTCTGGGGTATTTTGTCATGGCAGCTGTAGTACACTAAAACAGTAACCCATAAGATGAAGAATAAGCTGCTTTTTAAAAATGATACGCCTTTGGTGTATATTTATATCAGGGGTTGAAAATGGATTTTCATGAATATGCAATTTAGTTCAACAATTATTAAGCACTTGGTTCCAGGAATTCTGTTAGAAGTTAAAAAAGCTGTTAATTTGGGGCGCCTGGATAGCTCAGTCGGTTAAACGGCTGACTTCAGTTCATGATTTCGCAGTCCGTGGGTTCGAGCCCCACATCGGGCTCTGTGCTGACAGCTCAGAGCCTGGAGCCTGCTTCGGATTCTGTGTCTCCCTTTTTCTATGTTCCTTCCCTGCTCTCACTCTGTCTCTCTCTCAAAAATAAAGATTAAAAAAAATTTTTTAAGCTGTTAATTTAAAAATAATTTATAGTTTACAATACAGAATTTCTGTAACTGTTTTCTCATAAATAACTGTGAAGAATGATAATCTTCGTATTAAAAATATTTTAATTAAGTTAGAGAGTAGTTAAGAATGTAGCAAGATGGAAACACCAGACCCAAACCTTGGCCCTCTGGTAAAAAACAACCAAGCAAACATGAATTCTTACCACCATTGTACAGTTCCTCTACCTCATGCCAGTTCAGGACTCTGTTTCCCAAGCAGAGAACTAGCTGCTTCATCAAGTTCAAGACTCTAAACCAAATGTCCATAAAAATCAAGGACATAGTATAAATGCATGAAAAAGTCTAGGTGTAACATAATGGGACGTGATGTGATCTCTGGTTGACCTGGAGGCTCCACGCACAGTCAGAATGCCTTCTTTACAAACTGGGTTCTGAAAACTGTGCCTGCCAACAAACCATAACCTCAGGGTAAATTCAGGCCTCCAGATGACAATTAGTGCCTCTTTCAATATGAGTGAACTGAAAGACCATTTTGCATTTCCACTTTATAAGGACAAAGTTAAACTTTTTAAAATTTATTCTATTCTGTATACTAGGCAAATAAAACATGTATTTTATTTATTTGTTTCTGTGATTTTATTTATTGTTTTGCTCAGTACACTCTTGACTTCTCTGCCTGTGAGAAATCACAGGGTTTTCAGATAGCTAATCTAAAATCTGGAAAGAAACCTAGATTTATTGCCATGCACCTTAGTCTTCTCCTGTAATAAACTATTATTTCCTTCTACAAACACCATGACAGGTATTTTGGAGAAAAAGTTCAACTGTACTCAATTTCAAAAAATTGTCTTATCTAATTATTATTTGCTGTCCACTGTCTTTGACCCACCTCTATTTCCCCTCAACTTATTTGAGTTCATCAGTGCTTTTATCATTGCTTTACATTTGTACTTATATTTACATTTTCTTTATGAAATATTGTTAAAAATGAAGAGCAATCAGAGAAATAAGTTTACTAATGAAAATTTAATGGATTTTTAATTCCAACCCCAATTCAATTATTTAAAATATATAATGACGTGAGCACAGATACTGTTAATCAATATACTATAAGTAATGCATAAAAAATAAAATAATAAAATAAAATACATCATGAATTTGTTCAAATGTAAGTCAAACTAGGTGAATTCTGAAATAATTTCAATCATTCATTTAGTCAAAAAAGATTTTAGTGCCTCGTGCCAATATTTTAGTGCACTAAGCCTGAGGAATAAAGGTAAAACAAATATGACTCTTGCCCTTATCTATCAACTATTACATACCAGGTGGTAAATACTAGGGATGTACTAGAAACAGAAGAGCATCTGAAGTATAATGAGAGGTCAAAGAAAACTTACTAGAAGTGACATATGAGCTGAGCTCTGAAGAATGAACAGACATTAGATAGTCAACAAGGAAAAAGATATTCCAGGTAGAGAAAATAGCAGCTTAGAAGGGAAAAAGAAATGCAAAATGGCATTGCACATTCAGGGATCCCTTAGAACTCAGTATGGCTGGAGGAAAACGTAAACAACAATGAATAACCAAAGGTAATGTTACAGATGAGCAGAGGAATCATATCATGAGAGATCATGTTTGAACTTTATCTTAGGAGCAATGGCATTCTCTTGGAGGTTTTAAATCATGCTGTGATTCATCAGATTTTAGAAGCTTCTCTATGAAGTAGGGTAGAAGGCAGGTTAGACTCAGTTCCAACAGAGCAAAGAGATGCCAGCTACCAAGCTGGGTAATAGGTTGGACTTTGATGCATGTACAGATCCAACATGAAATCCTGGGTTTATCACTTACTTGGCAAATTTACTTGTGTGACCTTGGACAAAGTACATTACCTCTTGGAGGCTCAGCTTTTTTCATTTGGAAAATGAGAACAATAACTGTACCTAGGCCATGAGGTCATTGTGAAACTTAAACAATACATGTAAAGCTTTCCAAATATACTTATTATTCAATAACTATCATTGTTATTATGAGAGCTTATTAATAATACTCTAGGTGATAATTATGTAAACAGTAAGAGTAGTAGCAATGGGAATAGAGAGAGAATGTAGAATCAAAAAGGCTTGGTGACCTTGGGTTTAGGATGTGTTCTGACTTGGGCAGTTGATGAATCTCCACAGCATTCATCAAGACAGGGAATGCAAAGGGATGAGCAAGTTTAGGAGATAGTAAGTTCAGTTTAGGATATGAGAAATTTGAGATATGTATGGGATGATCATATGTAGATATTCAGAAAGTAGCTGAGTAAAGGCCAGGCGTTCTGGACTAGAGACAAACACGGGAATCAGCACCATGTAACAAGTCACTGGAAACATGGGTGTTCCAAATGAGGCCACACAAAAAGAGTACATAGATTCAAAGGAGCATATAGTACCAGGAGCAGAGACCATGAGACTACAGACACTTAGAAGGATGATTTTCTTTAAAGATACCAAGAATATGAAAAAGGAATAATGAGAAAAGTATTATTAAAAAGAAAAAAGTTATACAAAAGCTGAAGGTGAAGAGAGTTTCAATAAATTAGCAGTAAAACTTGTCAAGTGTCACAGAATGATCCAGTAAGATAAGGATGAATGCAAATCCACTGCCTTTGGCAGTGTAGAGGTCATTGATGATCTCCTTGGTAGAGAATGAATTGCTTTACAATCTCCATTCTCACATTTGTTCCCCTATAAATTGAAAATTAAAAGTCCTATTGTAAAGGTATTTTTAAGGATTAGAATTTAAAATTATATAAATCTGAAGTCTTGAGAGCTAGTTAATATACAAATAAAAGAAATAAGTGAAAGTTTATATTATTTAACAGTATTGTTTTTTTTACTTTTAATTGACAACCACCTTCCCAAAAGCATTATAAATGTGTCCCTGTATTTTTTTAGGTGCAATTAAGCTTTAGCTTAGAGGTAGCTCTTGTAAAATCTGGAATGAGAGAAGTTTATGTAGTTCATAAATCAAGACCACTGGTCTTGATTTGAGCACAAAAAAACTAATTTGAGCACAAAAAAAACCTTAAAACAATACCATATTCTAAGCACAGTCTGTGAAGAATTGTGGAAAATTGACTATTGATGACTTTATTTGTGGAACTGGAAAATCTTGTCACCATATCACCAAGGAAACACGTGTAGATTGATTTCCACTATCCCACTATTCAGCATGTACAAAGAGGATACACAGAAAATAAGAAAAATAAGATTTTTAAGCTTTTCTCTAAACCCTACACATTTGTGTACACCTCTTCTAAATACTTCTCATGACTAAATAGGAAGTATATATAAAGCACTTCAGCCACACACCAAAGTATAATGTTGATATTCAGAAAAAGTACTTGTT
The DNA here is from genome assembly GCF_024362965.1 of Panthera pardus. NCBI lineage: Eukaryota > Metazoa > Chordata > Mammalia > Carnivora > Felidae > Panthera > Panthera pardus. The sequence continues at coordinate 48,024,990 of NW_026526655.1, read as the reverse complement.
TGACTGTTTGAGTTGGAGCTAAATTATTGTTCTTTTCATGGAACAAATAGTAACTATAGTTATTCTGACATCAGACCTCTTTTCAAAAAAGAACAAGTAAGCCTTCACTTTAAGAAAAATAACAGTATTTGTGATCAGTAATAATTAAAAAAAAAGATTTCAAGCAAAAGTTGGATTCCCAATAATCTGATAAGATTATTAAGGATATTAGAAAAGTCAAGTTTTGGATATTTTATAATGAATAGATCAACATTTGGAAGACCCACATTATTTAGTGTACCCATGTTTTGCAAGTGATCAATAAATTATGCTACAAAATCATACATGGGTAAAAGATTGATTCTAACTGTAAGTTAAATCAATGTTTTTTAATAAAATAGAGTACAAAACATTCATTAGTATAGTTTCAGATTTCACATTGCAACTGACATTTAAGAAATTTTATTGTCAAAGTTTGGTATAATATCAAAAGTAATATTGATAATTATCTGATACTACTATGCAAATACTCCACTCTTTTTTTTTAAGTTTATTTATTTGTTTTGAGACTGTGTGTGTGTGTGTGTGTGTGAGAGAGAGAGAGAGAGAGAGAGCAGAGGAGGGGGAAAGAAAGAGAGAGAGAGAAAGAGATAATCCCAAGCAGGCTCCATGCTGTCAGCATAGAGCCTGACCTGGGGCTCGAATTCATAAACCATGAGATCATGATGTGAGCCAAAACTAAGAGTCCGATGCTTAACCAACTGAACCACCCAGTCACACCAATACTGCACTCTTATGCAACTATATACCTGTGTGAAGCCAGACTTTGTTCCGATACTTCAACTAAATTGACATACAGCAGTGTATTGAATGTAGAACGAGATAAAAAAAAATCTAGCTGTCTTTGGTTAAGGCACATATTAAAGAAATTTATAGAAATATAAAACAATGCTACTCTCAGTGATTTTTGTTTGTTCTGGAAAACATAGTTTTCATAAAGAATGCTAAGATGCAATTTATCTTAAAATAAGTTAATAAATAAATGTTTTCAAAGCCCCCCATTTAAATTTCTAATATAGTAAGTACATATTTAATAAACAGAACCCACATAAATAAAACGTTTTTGGAGTCTTGAATGAATTTTTAGAATGTAAAGGAATTGTAAGACCAGAGTTGAGAACACTGCTATAAATAAATTTAAGAGGCAGGTTATACCTTGAAAAACAGATACCTGCAATATCTAAAACTGACAAAAATTTACTGTAGGAACAAAGAATGCCTACAAATTGGCATTAGAATTAGAAAAAATAGGTCAAACATCTAAACCAGAAACTCACAGAAGGAGGAACTCAAAAAGTTCCTCAAAAAGCAGAATATGAAGATACTCACTAGGCATCAAAAACATAAATTAAAATGACAAGAGGTAACACATTATACCCATCAAATGTGCAAAAATCAGTGGGATCTTATGCTCATTTGAACACTTTTTTTTTTTTAAAGATGGGCAGTGGAACATATTAAAGTTTAGCATTTTTATTCACTACAGTTCCCAGGTAGGTAGAGAAACCTTCACACAGATCCATTAAAGTGAGAAGTCAAACAGTGATTCCCACTTTCATGCTAACACTGCAAGGGCATTGGTTAAAATTCCACTTTCACATGCCTGATACACCACATACAAAATGTCTCCTCCTGGGCAAGTCCCCTCTATTTCTTCAGTTGTAAAACAGAAATAATCATGGTTTCCCATTTCAGGGGCATGTGTTAAGATTAAGCAAGATAATTTGTATTAAGTACTTAGTTCAGGGCATGGCACACTCAAAGTATCACTAGGAAATCCCAATGAATATTCTAACTCCAGAAAAATAAACAAAATGTAAATATTTAAAAGTAAGAAACAAGATGGTCATTATTTGTATTTGAAACAGAAATGAAAATCCACTGAAGTGAATAAGAAATTAAGACTCCTAAATACATATTCAAGACACAAAAATGAAAGCTGCCTTATGTTTTATGAATACACAATTAGAAAGACCATGGGAAAACCATCTCCTGGCCAACATAAACCAGAACTAAAGAATATATAGGAAACCTAATTAGAATTATGCAAGATCGACATAAAGAAGTCTATAAAGCTTTACAAAAGAGGGAAAAAAAAGAAAGCCCTAATAAACAAAGCAATATATTTTATTGAATGCAAAAATTGTATATTGTGAAACTGTAAGTTTACTCTTACTTTAAAAATTCAATTTAATTGAATCAAAATTTTGCTCCCTTTTAGGTGAACACAAGATCACCTGACATAAAAATATATGTACTTCTATTCTTCTAAAAATTAGTCAAGTAGATTCCAAAATTTATGAAAAGAAAATTCACAAATCTTGCTAAGGAAATGTTGAAAAAGAATATTATGTGAATTTTTAAAAATATGCTCTAAATATAAACAATCTTAAACAGTGTCAGATTTGTAAAGACCTTTATAAAATCATGAATGTACCAATATAGGAAGTTCAGAAACTACACCATATATATTGTGGAGTTTAGTATAATAAAAAAAAATTGTTTTGTTTTTAATCTTTATACAAGGGACAGAGTATCAGTTTAGGTTCGGCTATAAGTGATAAACCCAAAACAACAGTGGCTTTAATAAGATAAAAGCTAATTTTTCTTACACATAAAAGGATTTGGAAGCAGGCAGTCAGAAAGTTACACGGGATCTTCATCAAATCAAGAGGGATTCTGGCTTTCCTATCTTGCTGCTCTGCTGTGCTCAGCATACACTTCTCACTCATGGCCCAGGATGGATGAAGAAGGATGTAACTCTACTTTAAGTAAATATCTAAAAAGGTAAATACAAAACTTCTTCTTAATATTCACCAGCATTTTACTCAAAAGACTGGGAAAATGCAGTCTTACACTAAGCAGCTAAATGTTCAACTAAAAATGAAGCTTCTACTACTAAAGAAGAAAAGTGAGAACAGACATTAGAGAACAACTTGAAATGTCTGTCATAGATAGCTCTTCATTATAAGGTGTTAAGTCAACTGTCTCTCTATAGATAAAAATAAAATTAAAATTCCAGCATTAATCATTCTGAGGGCTTAAAGAACTAAATGTAACACAATATTATAAAAGTGATAGTTGGCTTCCACTTCTGGCAAGATGAAGTCAATATACATTTGATCCATATTGTTTGCCAATTCTGTATATATGAATTGACCTAGTGTCTCAAATTTATTTCTAACCCCAAATCAATACTCATGGCACTTTTCTGGTCATTTGCAGACATGTGCTGAGTAGCCAAACATTTGAGTTGCCCTTTGTACACATTCCCAGCTGAAATCAAACAAGATGATTCCCTGATCTAGCTCTCATATTATAAACAAATGTCCTTCTCACAGTATATTTAATGACATGTATTTTGGTAATTTAACTATTTAAAATAGCCTTCAAGTGTAGTACTAAAGTGCTGTCTATTGTTCCTATGTTCAAGAAAGCTATGACATACTTCACAAACACATGTGTTAGACAAGCTCAGTTCAGGCATGAGTTACGGTGCTGTTGGCTCTGAGCTGAACGAACCAATAATATATATTAAATAAGGTGACTTTAAACATAAAACAAGGTCATGTGTTGCTCAGTTGATGAAAATATTGAGACCAAAGGCTCATAGAACCCTAACCCTATATTTCCTGTAGGAGCAATCATTCAGTATTTGCTAATTCTGTGTTCACAGTGACTTCATAGAACATAATAACTGTGAATAACAAGATTCAGCTGTAATTTTTCCTGTTCTTCCCAAAATAAACAGTTCTCTACCCTGGATACACTGTATAAACAAACATAACATGTTGAAAAGGGGAAAGAAGAAGACACATTGGCTAAGGAACTCAGGACCCAAAGAAAGATGTTGCAATTACTTTGTCTTCTTTTTTGCTTTTATTTCAGACTAGGAGCTGGTGAGGAACCTGAAAATGCCAACAATCATAGACCAAAGGAGCCTCAAGAAAAGCCTGCTCTCTCTAAATGAAGGACAAGGAAAGGGACAGCCTCGCAAGACAGAAAATTTTTATCCAATAACCACTGTATTCTAGCCAAACACCAGAGAAAAAGCCGTGACCCCCATGCCCACCCACACCAGGAAAGGCTGAGTGAAGAGTCAGACTTCTACGCTCATTAGGCCATAAGGAGGCAACTGGGATAGTGTCACAGAAGGGCCATTAGGGAGCTGAGAGGAGCCCTCCCCTCATGGTGTCAGTGGGGACCACACGGAAAGCCTAGACATCCACCCACACCCAGTTTAATAAGATGTCCCTCTTCTTCCATGCTAGGGGTGTATCACAGAAGAGGTACTGGAGAGTCAGGACTTCCACCATCACTCAGTGATAATGAGGCCACTTTATTCTCCCCAACCACCACCATTCTGGTGTCATTGGAGGCTAGGTGGGGAATAGTAAAGTAACAAGACACTGGCTTTTTAGACATGGTAGTATCAGTGGAAGTCTATTAGGAAGTCTAAATTTCTACTGCCACCCAACTATAAGGAGGAGCATCACCCCTGCATCCCAGGCATCAACTGAGGTGATGTGAGAAATGTGGATTTCTACCCCTATCTGGCAGCAATAAGGTGCCATCCTCTTCCTCCATCACAGTGGTATCAGAGAAGACCTGCTAAAAGAGAAGGTTTATATAATATCCAGATTCTTAAAACTCCATACCCTAAATATCTAGGTTTTTATCAAAAATCATTTGTCATACCAGGGTGCCTGGGTGGCTCAGTCAGTTAAGCATCAGCCCCTTGATTTCAGCTCAGGTTACAATCTCACAGTTCATTGAGTTCAAGCCCCATGTTGGGCTTTACGCTGACAACAAGGAGCCTGCTTGGGATTCTCTCTCCCTCTCTCTCTGCCCCTCCCCTGCTAGCACTCTGTCTCTCTCTCTCCTCTCTCTCAAAAATAAATAAATAAACATTTTTTAAAAATTAAATCATTTGTCATGCCAAAAACCAGAAAAGTTTCAACTTGAACAAGAAAACACAATCACTAGATGCCAACAACCAGATGACACAGATGTTAGAATTATATGACAATGATTTTAAAGAAGCCATCATTAAAAAAAAAATGTTTGAATAAGAAATTAAAAACACACTTAGAACAACTGAAAAAAAAAAGAAAGTTTCAGCAAAGAAAAATCATGTTGAAATTTTAGAATTTCAAAATAAAACACTCAACAATAACCAAAATAAAAACTCTCAACAGATGGACTCAACAGAAGAATGTGGGGGACAGAAGAAAGAATCATTGAAATTGAAGATGGAAAAATAGAAATTACCAAATCTGAACAACAGAGAGAAAATAAACTGGGAGGCAGAAAGAATGAACAGAGTCTCAAGGACTTATGAGGCTATAACAAAAGATCTAACATTCCCATGATAGGAGTCCCAAAAAGAAAGGAGGAAGTAGGTGGGGCTAAAAAGTATCCAAAGAAATAATGGCTAAAAATTTCCTAAATTTGGCAAAAGGCATGAAACTATGGGTTCAAGAAGCTGGACAAAAGAAGATTATCAAGTCTGAATTTTGTATCCAATGAAAAGTAATAGTTGAAAATACGAGGTTTTGGGTTTTTTTGTTTGTTTGTTTTAAATAATCTTGACTCTAGTGCAAACCTTTCCCTCTAAGTAAGGCACAAGTCCAGATCATTTCTTTAAAAATGAACCAATGTGGCTACAATAAAAATTAAACTTATGTGCACAGTTCATAAAAGAACTTTCTTTTAGCAACACACTAAAAGAAAACATTTTAAAATATATAACAGATAAAGTGTTTATTTTGGAATTTTAAAATTTTATGACATATCAGCATATACATTAGCCAGCTACTATCATAAAAAAAAAAAATAATAATGAGTGTTGATGAGGATGTGGAGACATGGGAACCTCTGTGCATTGTTGGTGGGAATATGAAATCGTTCAGCCACCATGGAAAATAGTATGGAAGTTCCTCATAAAGTTGAAACAATGATCCAGAAATTCTACTCTGTTTTTCCACAGGTACCAGGGACAGTTCTCATATGAGGAAACTGTCTTCCTCATGCTACTGTGAATTATCCATACTTCTTTTGAAACAATATCCCTAAATTGAGTGTGCTAAAAGCATTTGACTACTTCCTGTTTCTGGTTTACTTTATCAGGGTCACTATATGAGCTGTGACAGGCTTCATCTTATCCATCAGCAATGGGTGGCACAAGCTTAATCAGATTCTGTCTGATTCCCAAACCCATTCCTTAATAAAATTAGGGTGGTATGGAGTTTCAGTTCATAATGGTTTATATCTAGAGAAGGATTATACAGGACACAGATTATACAGACAAATGCAGGATATAAATTATACAAAATATGTACATAAATGTTATTTATCTTTATTGTTATTATGTTTATCATCATAACCAAGCTCAAAGCTGGTTTGGATTCCAAATACACTCAGACAATAGCAGGAGCTGCAGACATCTGCTTTATACATGAGGCAATGCCATTTCATCTGCTACAGTTTCCTTTTTTTTCCTGCTCTTCTTATTTAGCTCGCCCAATGGTCTATATATTTGAATTATTCAATGTTTTTACCCAAGGTATCAAAAACTTACTGAATTCATAATTTTATGATAAAGAAATTATGAATATCTATTACACCATGCATTGTAAAATGTGAAAGAGAAATAAATTATCCACATCTTATCAACTAATCTGAATGCTTCTTTTATTCTGTTGAGAAATGGGTAGAAAATAATGGGGAAAAATAAATATATAATTTACATTTAGAGATAAAACAAATTTAGTATAAGATAAATTTAATATAAGAATAATAAGAATTACCATGATGAGTTTAATTACTAATAAAAACAGAGACACCAAGAGATCTATAACATTCATAAATATAGGATCTGCAAACTGATGACTAACTAAATATGGCACAGCGAAGAATATTAATACAAGTTATAATAAAAAAAATAACACAAATGTTAATCATTGTCATGTAAAGGAGGAAAAAAAGAAGAGGAAAAGGAGAGGGAGTGGAGGAAGTGGGAAGAGAAAGGGAGGAGAGAAACAGAAGGAGGAGCATGAAAATTCAGCTAAGGCATTAGGACAAGTTTCAAGAATTGAAAACAGTTAGAACAACAAGAAAACAAGAATGCTTTTCTCTGCATTTGAAAATACTGCCACTTTTAGTAATTTTGCATATGACCACTCCTTTAAGCCAAGGTGGATGAGTGGCAATTGTATCAAATATTTCTTTTCATATAATCTTAAATTTTGCAAAGATTTTCAGTGCATTTCTAAAATAAAACTACCTGAGGTCAATCACAGTTACTAAAAAAAAAGATTAAAATTTCTGCCAAGTATCTGTGGTGTAACAAAATACAGAGGAAGATGGTCCGAAATTACTCCAAAAAGCCCAAAGTCTTTGAAATATGGAACTACTGATGGTATATGACTTAGGTTAACTAAGGATTTTACTAAAATTTTAACAGCTATCAGCTATATATGTTTTGAGGAAACATAATCAAATAACCTGAAACTGGAACAGGTGAAATATACCACTTCCTTTCTAAGGGGCTGAGAAGATAAGACAGTGAACAGTTGAAATGTGAGGCAGGATATGACAATATTTTTGAAATTAGAGATCAGTTTGCTTTAACTTCAATATCTTTCCTGATATTGGAACAAATCCCCTAGCAAGCAATTTGCAAAGCTCTAGAAAGTACAGGAGGCAGGGTAATAACCAACATGACTTGGTGGACAACAAATCATGTCAGTCCAATCGAATTCCTTTTTACCCAGTGACAGCTTTATAAATGTGGGGGAACAAATGAAGTCATATATCTTGGCTTCACAAGGCTGTTGACTGTGACTCTCATAACATACTCATAAACAAGAGAGTAAAATATGGTTTAGATCATAATCTTGGAGGAGTAATTAATGATTGCTCATTGTTCAGAGATTACTCGATGAGGCGATGCATAACAAGGAAATTACCTAGGTATTTCTTTAGGAAATATTTTTATTAATGGCTCAAATATTATAATACATGGCATTTTCACAAAATTCGTGTTAAAAAGCAGCATATATAAAGACAAATTCAAACTACATTATTTCAGTTGGAATAGTAAGAAGTCACTTCCATTTGGTGGCCCTAGGAACCTATTTCTGAATCATTTGCATGGAATATAATAATATTCATAGAATGTGCAGGTTTTCCCAATTTCCATTCCATCTCCATTGGAATTATATTACTTATTGAAATTCAAGATAGGGGCACTGCTCTTGGATCAGTGGAAGACTGTAGAATTGCTTGCCAGAAAGATCATTTTCCCTTTGCAGCTACTTTTCCCTTTTGTGTTATGTCTTCAAGAGCCATGCTTTCATTGTGAATTCATTGACCATAGCTATTGCAGTGGGAGGCACCACTCAAAATCAAGATGGATTACATTTCAGAAATGTAAGCAAATCATCTTAAAACTGGAAATCTATTTTAATACAAAATAATAAGAAAATAAAATAAGACACTGACATAAACTAGATAGAGGAGACAAGGTTTACCATTTGGTACTGCCAGCTCATTTGAATATAAAGTTAAACATAATTTGAAAGTATTTCATTTATGATACTATGGCTATTTGTGAAACAGTCTATGATGGCATGATGTCAGCTTTTGCAACAGGATTATGGTAACATTATAACAAGTTAGCTGACTTTGTAAATGTATTATCTGTTTTCTATAATCTCTCACCAGCAAAATCAGCTGATCTCATAGTCTTTTTTCAAAGTATTACTTAATTTCAAATTCCTTCCACAATTATTAGTCTAAGTGCTCCCTTTTCTTTTGAATTGATTTTGGCAATATAAATAATCCAAGAACATTTCTCCATTCATCAACAATTTCAAAGCATTTTCATTAAATTACACATAATAAAGAATGGGTTCTATTACCATGACTTACATAAGTTACTAAACTTTTTGTCTCATAATTCTGACAATTAGAGTAAGTGTTAAAATAGTGATTACTTTATAGTGTTTTTAATAAAGGTTAAAAGAGTTAAAACATGCAAAACTCATAGAATCAAATAGTATGCACTCATAGTTTTTGCTATCATTGTTGTTATGCTATTATTATTCTTTCCTAAGATATAAATGCCTCTGTATTTATCTTATCACTTTATTAAATATTTTTCTCTAATTTTTGTTGATTCATTGGTTTACATTTCCCTACGTTTATTTATTTTTACCCCTTTAAGTAACCACTGCTATGCTTATTCTTTTATTTCACCCTTTTTGTATCATTTTTCAGCTGTGTCTCTCAGAATGCTTCCTCTTGCAAGTATCAGAAAATCTAACCCACACACTAGCTAAACAATTAAATGGATTTAGTGGCTCAGTTCCTGAATATTTAGAGGTAGAGGAGATTTAGGCACTGTTTGATCAGGGCTTCACCTTCATTTCTCTGCAGTTCCTTTATCTCTACATTTGCCTCTTGGCTGTTCCCTACTTAGGCTGGCCTCCCTCCTGATTATGAGAAGTTTATGATCAGAAAACAAAACAGGAAAGGTAGAGATGGTTGTTTCCTACAGCCATCAAAGAAAATACTCAGTCACTTTTGTTAAAATCATCCCTCAACTAACCACTGTAATCCATAGGGAAGCCATGAATTAATTGGCTTAGGTCTAAACCAATCATTGGCAAGGGAGATAAGCCCTCCTATGACCCCTCCTATGGATCCCAGGGATGGGATCAAACCATCAAAACCTTAGAATTACTATGCAATAGGGGAGAAAGTAGTTGGCATCAATAGCCAATCATGTGAGTGAACCATCTTGGATGTTCCAGCCCGGTCAAGTTCCTAGATGGCATTAGCCTCAGCCAACATACATGGCACAAAATCTAGTCAACAATAGATAATAAGAAATAATAAAATTATTGTTTTCTACGTTACTGAGCTTTTGCAGCAGTTTGTTATACAGCAATATATAAACAAAGGAGTTGGCAGTACATTTTTATAAGCCCTTGAATGAGAAGATTTCTATTTATATTCAGGGTTTGCTAATGAAGGGTGTGCACATTGTCTTTGGCCCTGATCACTGATAATTTGGGGTCTGGATGAATCATACTTCGCAGTCTCCAGTAGAATGGCAGATTGATATGCTCAGCTTTCAACCCAACTCCAACTCTCTCTTGGAGCAGCCACCAAGACTGGTGACACAGCTCTAGACTGGGATCATCTCCTATACCCACCTACTGGCTATTTAACTCTCAGGGCAGAGTACATGAACAAATATAAATTCTAAACCTCTGTTCCCACCTACAACACATTACCTGGGGAGACCTCACCTCCAGTAAATCTATAAATCATTGCTGTTCTCACACATCCGTTCTCCTGAAAAGTTTTCCCTGAAACTTTTGTGTCTCTGACAAACTATGGAGAAAAATGGCATTAATATCAAATATTTCTGATGCCACAGTTTTTAGTTTCTCTACCTTAGAGAAACAATAAACTTTGGATTTTTCTACCAGTGTCAGAAAGGAAACATATTCCCACCTTTCTTTAACTGGCAGGTTTGCTCTGTCCTGGCAGTAAAGCACAGTTAACATGGACAGATTCCACTAGTCATGCCATTACTGACAATTCCTCCCCAAATCTTGTCAGAGGTTGACAGTAAAATTTGTTTTTTCTTTATTTAATGATGAATAGTATCTGTGATTTCTTAAGTTCTTTCATTAAAGTTGAGAATACCATTGGACATTTGGCTAGAGAAAATTTCATCACACTTTTTTACAGGGATATGGCATTTTAGAATTTTCAGTTGTCTCTCTTCCCTTTTTGTATATGGCCGAATTAAAAATAATATGAGTATATTCAAAAGTTTACAAATACTAAAGGAGGAATGAAAAAAGAAGCAGAAAGAAAGAAGGAGAGAAGGGGTGAGAGAGAAGGGGAAAAGGAAGAAGAGAAAAGATAATAAATAACAGGTCAAAAGGAAGGGAGTTTGGGGGGGGAAAAAATTCCTGTATCATGAGTCCGAACATTTCCTATTTCCTTTTCTTCACTATAGTCACCACTCTTTAAATGAATATTTTAACCTCTCATCAGTTTTGGTTCTGGAAACAAATCTGAAGCAGATTTGTTTTCAACAATTTATGATATTTTTATCTTCCACGCTTCTTTTTGGTTTTCCTGAATCTATGAAATTATCTCCCTCACTCAACTATCTTCACCCCCATAGCATATTGTATTGGTCCCGTCCTAAACTCCTGACATTCACTCCACCTCTGGTACTGGCTGCCACCTGGAAGTCCCCTGACCTCTGAGAGCTGAAATAGGAGCCAGTGAGTTTGTCAATCTGTTTTGCTCGTGCTAACATATTAGCTGATCCTGAACTTGCAGGTAATGAAATTATTATCATGAGAATGTACTTAAAAATGATAAGTATATGTAATTTAATATAGTCAAAACCATTTGTTAGAGCACCTTTTGAAGAAATATAAGAAATATAAGAAAGAAATATTTATTTTCTTTGTACTTGACCATGTACTCTTTTTTAATAACTTCCAAACTGTAAGATACTCAAAAGATGTTTTTTAATAAGTTCCAAATTATAAGACACTCATGAGGTTGTTGAGCAACTTGGAAAGATTATGGAAGAAGATATTTGAGATTAAAACAGGCATTTTAATATTCTTCCAATAACTGGAAACTCCATTATACTTGGGACCAGCTCTAACTGCAGACTTCAGTGGCAGGAAACTGAAACTGTAATATGTCTCATATCTCTTTATTCTTTTCCTTACTTTTACTCATTTCTGTTTCATATATAGATATAGATATCTACAGAGAGAGGAGAAAGATGTGTATATATTTATGATTGTGTAGACTTATATGTAAAATTCTGAAAGAATTTAAAGAAATATATTTTGCCAGTAGTATACACTACACTTTATTTTTCATTGAGAACAAATGAGAAGGTCTCTATGCCCCTTCTAATGAGTCAAACACTCCAAAAAGATAACAAATAAAGATACAACAGTTAGTATAAAAGGAAGTTTACTACTAGAACAAAATCTGAAAGGGACATATCAAGCAAGGTTTAGAAAAACAAACCTACACATGTTATGTAATCTTATAAAATAACAATGTCGGCTTTAATATTGTTTCAGAAATCATGATATTTGTCCCTTCCAGTCTGGTACTTGCCTGAGGCAGAAATACAGTGGGGGCAACAAAATGTTAATTGATGTTTTATCTTGGGTGACTCTTGGCCCATCAGGGACAGTCATTTTTCAATTTGCCAGAAGGCAGGAAGAAGACCTGATTCAGATAATGAAAATTTTTTTTTTCAAAGAGAGCCAAGAAAATTTCTCATTTCTGAATCATTGTGGTAAAAAAAAGAGTCGAAATAAGAAACACTTGGAAATAGAAATACCTAATAGAAATACCTAAGCTTTACAGCTCATTAAATAATATCTTAGTGTGAATTCCCAAAAGTAGATCCTTAGGATTTAAACCACTTAGTTTATTTGGGAAATGATCCCAATGAACAAGATATAAGAAGAATCAATAAAGAATGTTGGTTGCTAATGTGGCAACTGGGGCCCAGTTCCTGTGGGGATCTCTCTGAGAGTCACGTAGAATGCAGAATTTGCATTCTGAGGTGCTGCAGCATTTATCCACCAACACCCATAGCTCACTGATTATGAGTAACTTCTTGCCAAGTTAGCTCCCCAACGCCTGTGTACAAGCATTAGTATTTAGCATGTTTGTTTGCATGTTACCTCTCGGGTGGGTTGAAGGGATATGAGCAGGGCACTGACAATTTCTGCAAAAAATAGACATAATTCATTACAGTTTAAAATAGACCTATTCCAAACATACACAGTTTTTATAATATAATAGACTTTTTCCATTTCAACAATGGAATATATTTCTTTGTATTCTCAATGTCTCACAGAGGTCTTGGCACATAACATACTAAATATTTTTAGATAGCTCTTGGATGAATAATTCACCTTTTGTTTGAGAGCAGGACTTGAACAAAGAATACCACAAGAAATAGAAAAAAAAGAATTCATATTTTTTAAATAGAAGTCAAAAAATGTTGGCTGAAGAGGAGCCTTTGCAACATTCTCAAAAGTCTTAAAAAGATGCCACACATTAAGCTCAAAGGATGCTCACAAAATGCTGAATTCCATAAAAGAACACTACACAAACATGGAGCAACTAGATAATCCAACAGAAACAAATCTTGCAAAATACTAAAAGAGGAAAAAGGAGAAAAGAATTAGAATTTTTTTTTGAAAGGTAAGTTCTTAAAGTTCAACTTTGGGTGAGCCACGTAGAAATAAACTTAAATGTAATATAAAACACATTGTTGTACAAATAAATAGCATCATCTTCAGATTCATATTTTTTGAAACAACATATGTCCATAATGCCAAGGCACTTTAAGAATGTATGAGTCAAAATGAATCAAAGCCCTCTCTTTCTCAAAAAGTACTTACTTCTCTTGATTTTTAAAGAGGTTCCCTTATAACCACCTCAAACGACCAACACTCTGAGTTTCAATACATTGTACATGTTAAATGTACACATTAAATATAATGTGTATGACATCCCTAATAGACTTTACTACTATTTTTAGAAGGTTTTATAAAACATATGGGAATGTAAATTCTAATTTAAACCACTAAAAAACTGAACAGTATAAAACAGTATAAGAAATGAATGGAACTCTGTTTTCTAACCCCATGTAAATCATGATAAACCCAACTGGGAGCAGTTCTCCCTTTTCAAATAAGTAGATTGTCCAGAAATCTCTTGTTTCCATGAAAATTTATGAAAAAGCAACATACAACTCTATTCTTATTTTGTATCATGACCTGTAATAATTGTGAGGAGAAAAAAATCTTTTTAATGAATTCCAAATTGTGTGTGTGTGTGTGTGTGTGTGCGTGTATGTGTTCCCATGTGCCCCATCAAGCTTTGATCTGAGATAAGATTTAAGTCTAAAAGGTTTATTTGGGAAGAGATCTCAGTTACCAAGGTATAGGAACTGGGAAGTGAGAAAAGAAAAAGAAGGAAACTCAATAAAGCCTCAGTTAAAAAAAAGAAACATTTTAGAAATAACAATCCTAGTTTCTCTTTCCATATTTTTTATCTCTTATCATTATCCTCCCACTTATTTGCATAACCCATGTCTAGTTCTTTTCTCTCTTTTTTGTTTGTTTTGTTTTTTTTAAACTGTGCTGAAACGTTGCTTTGTTCTGCTGGGAACAAAGCAAAAAGTGTTCATTCTTTTTTAAACTATGAAAATATTTCTTTAAGCTAATTGGAGCTTATTCATGTTGCTTGTTGTAAGTTATAGGTAGATGGATGGATGGATACATACATACATACATACATACATACATAAACAGATGATAAAGCTCCCTCAGTTTAAAAAATTGGCTGTCTTCAAGAATGCAAACTGATAGAATACAAAAACACATATGCACAAAGTTATTCACGATAGCATTAACAATGCTAAATATTTTTTTTTAATGTTTATTTATTTTTGAGACAGAGAAAGATAGACCATGAACGGGGAAGGGTCAGAGAGAGGGAGACACAGAATCTGAAACAGGGTCCAGGCTCTGAGCTATCAGCACAGCACCCGACGCAGGGCTCAAACTCATGGACCACGAGATCATGACCTGAGCCGAAGTCGGCCGCTCAACCGACTGAGCCACCCAGGTGCCCCAACAATGCTAAATATTAGAAACAACCTATATGTTCATACATAGGAGAGTGAATAAACAGGCCATTGTTTTTTGAATTCTAAATACCCCTTGACTTCACTTTGCTTTTCATGCCAGCAACCACCATGTTTCTGTTCCTTTAAAAGCTAAATTCTTGGTAATATTTGTCTATATTTGCATTCTTGAATTCTTATCCTTCGACATTTTTTAAAAACCCTTCCAATCAGACTTTCTTCCTAACCATCCATGGACATTCAACTCAAAGTCACTGATGACCCTCCTATGGCCTACTCAGTTCTCAGTTCCCTACCTACTTGACCTGTGGGCATGATTTGGCAGAATTAATCACTCCTTTCTGGAAACACTTTGTTCATCTGGATTCCAGGTCATCACACCACCCTGATGTTCCACTTCCATGCTCCTCTGTATCTATCATGACTTCGTCTCCCTCTCCCCCACTTCTTTATGCTGGATGGCTCCCGGGCTCAGTCCTGGGAGCTCTTCCTTATCTACACTTACTGCCTGGTCATCTCATCTAGTTTCACAACTTCAAATACTGTCTACTTATACTCTGACAACTCCTATGCTAGATATTCCTACAAAGCACCACATATAAGATTTTGAAAAGAGATCATAAGTGGAGCCAAATCCTTTTACTTCTACCCTTCTAAGTTCACACCTAGGGCCCCTGTGACAGAAGACAGACGAACAGAAAAACGACGAGATGTTTATGAATATGTACACCTTGAATGAATAAACTCAAAGAGGTGGCTTGGCACTTTAGCTTATAGAACATCTTCGACAAAGATCAATACATTTGTAGAGAAATGACAAGACAAAGGAGAGCGGTTTTAGGTTTTCAAGGGTGGCAAACTGTGGGAGGTAAATATATGAGTGTAAACAATAGAGTAAGTTTTGTTTGAAGATGACTCTTGCCATCTCTGAGCTAGTAAAAATCCAAAGTCATCCTGTCTTTAGGCAAAAAAAAAAAAAAAAAAAAAAAAAAGAAGGAGTGGGGGGTGGGGGTAGAGAGAGCTTTTTCTGCATTTGCTTCTCCTTAATTGCCTTCAACTCAAAAAACATTTTATGTCAAAAAGTCAAATTTTAGGATGACAGATTCTGGTTTCCTTAACGTTCTAAGTGGAGGAATTAGTCTGTTACAACCAGGGTAATCATTTACCTTACCGCCCAAACCAGAGTACTTTTGAGAGTGAAAGTGGATGCTACCAACACTTAGGCTTAGCAAAGCAGCTGTAAATCAGGACTGTCCCAGACAAATTGGGAAACATGCTACCTTTGCAGCTCCAGACCTTTATCTTCAACCACCACCATCTGTTCTTTGATGTTTCAAAAGCACTTAAAATTAAATATGGATAAATTATTATCTTCTCCCCCAAACTTAGTCCCTTGCCAGTGTTGCCTTTGTCAGTGAATGACACAATTGTCCCTATCCAGAAACAATGCAGAACTAAAAGAGTAATGCTAGATACCACTCCCTTTACTGTTATGCAATTCTTCATCTAGCCTAGCAAATTTATTTTGTAAATGTTTTAAATCATGCAAAACTCCTCATATACACTGCAGTCTCCCTAGGTCACTGTTAGTCAGCTCAGGATGCTATAATAAAATACCAGAGACTGGGTAGCTCAAACAAGCCATTTATTTTTCACAGTTCTGAAGGCTGGGAAAGCCAAGATCAAGGCACCGGCAGATTCAGTGTCTAGTGAGGACCCTCTACCTGGCCTGCAGATGGCTGCCCTCTCATTATGTGCTCAGAAGACCTTTCCTCAATGCCTGTGTGCTCTTGGAGAAGGGGGTGCATGCTGTATCTCTTCCTGTTCTACAAGAACACTAATTCCATCATGGGAGCTCCACCTTCATAAGTTTATCTAAATCTAATTCCCTCCCAAAGGCCCCACCTCCTAATACCATCAAAATCCTTACCCATGATATACAATGTCCACGTTGAGGTATGATCTGGCCAGGCCTGCCTTCCTGTACCGCTCCTGCCCCTTAGTGTCTACTAAGTTTTTGTATTAGTTTTTGTTCATTAGTTTTTGTTCATTTCCTCAAACACACTGCATTAGTTTCCTAGGGCTGCTGTAACAAAGTACCACAAACTTCACTGCTTAAAATAACAGAAATGTATTATCAAACAGTTCTAGGGGTTACAAGTCTGAAATCAAGCTGTTGACAGAGCCATTCTCCCTCTGAAACTTGTAAGGGAGAATCCACGCTGGTGTTCCTTGTTTTGAGCCTTCAGGGCTTCCATCTCCACCTCTTTTGTCACATGATGTTTTCTCCTCCTGTGTCTGGGTGTCTGTGTCTCTTATTAGTGCACCAGTCGTACTAGATTAAGGGCCCATCCTATTCCAGGAAGACCTCATCTTAACAACTAATTGTATCTGCAATGAACCTATTTCCAATTAACATCCTATTCTGAGGTATTGGGGACTAGGATTTGAATGTATATTTTGGGGGGACACAACGCAACCTACAACACATGCTGTTCCTTCAGCAAAGACTCTTTGTGCATGCTGTTCCCTCCCTTGTTTGCTTAGTTGGTTCTTATTTAACCTTCAGTCTCAACTGCAATGTCACTTCCTCAGGGAATGTTTCCCTGACACAGACTGTAAGTCAAATCCCTCTATTATCTACTTTCTATATACCACAAACCTTTTCTTCACAAGAATTACCACATTTATACTTTTACTTATTATTTATTATTCATTACTTCATGTATTACTTACCCCAGTGCCTAGCAGAGTGCCTGGCACACAGTAGGAACTTAATATAATGATTTAATAATGAAGGAAGAAATGAAAATGAGAACTCACAATTTCCCTGACAACATAAATTAGCCTAGAAAAAGTTACATTTTGCGCCTTGTAGCTTATCATTCCTGAACATAGGAATTAGTAAACTCTGGAGATAGTTTAAACTCAAATTCTTAATCATATTTTTGGAGGTTTTATTCTGTTCCTCTTTATTCATTTCTAAGTACCATTGGAATGCTTAATACTGTAGAGTCTTCACCCTGTGAGCCTCTCTCTCTCTCTCTCTCTTTTATTTTAGAGAAAGAGAAAGAGCACGAGCTGTGGAAAGGGGCAGAGAGAGAGACAGAGAGACAGAGAGAGAGAGAATCATAAGCATACTCTAGGCTCAGCACAGGGCCTGACAGGGGGATCAATCCCACAATCCTGTATCATAACCTGAGCCGAAATCAAGAGCCAGATACTCAACCTCCCGAGCCACCCAGGCACCCCAAAGTTCTCTTTTCTATCTTTTCTAACATTTTTTTTTTTTAGTTTTAAGCTCTTTAGGACAGGAAAGGAAAAAAACAAAGATAATGGTATTTAATGGATATTTGTGACTCTATCGTAAAAAATATTTTTATATTCATAATGTGTCAAAATCAAATAAAAATCTGAAATTATATGAAGAGTTACCAAAACAATTTGTTTCAATCTGTCCTTTGTATTTAGTACATTATCATTTTCCTTACTCGAGTTAAGACTTTCTTTTGTCAAGTTTCGTTTGTCAACAAAATCAAGTAACGCAGGTCACATCAGATATTCTAACGAAAGTATCTACTATTCATCCTCATAGTCCTGGTATTACCCCATTGTTCTGTATTATCCCAGGGCAATTCTATTTCAGCTAGAACACCCAGACTTTCAGTTTTAAGTTCTCTTATGTATAATTCAAATATTTTACTAAGGATCTTATGTTGTAACTCTAAAAATTATCAGCTGAAATTCTTGCTAAATTATTTTTGTTTTTGTACTAGTGTCAACTTACATGAACAATCCAGCTAACTATAGCAAAATACTTAACATAGCAGAGGAGACTGGAAAGACATGGTAGGGGAAGTAATATATTCTGAAAACCTAACCCATAATGAAGATTTTGTACTTAACCTATACTAAATACTTCTTCCTAACTTGTTTTTAATCCTTTTATTCCTTTCAGTTAAATTATTTTCTAACAAAACACTCTGCTCATATTCCTTAACTCTTCTATAATTAGATAAATAACAAGTTCATAAATATAACTTGCATAATAAAGAACAAATACGTATCTATTTATATGTATAATATACATAAAGTACTGTATGTAAAGGAAAAAAAAAACTAATTCCTCTATTTTTATGTCCTTTCATTGAAAATAACCTTAAATATCAAAGAAAACATGCTATTTCTTTCAAGGCTCTATTTTGGCTCCATATTAAATGATAAAGAGTAATTCTGTCATGTCAAGGTAACACACACTTATAAATCTGCTGACCTTGTCCTCAGATCTTGGTATGTCTAATGTTTCTTCGCGGTGTCAATTCCAGCATGCTGAAGAGATATCACACCCACCATCATTATATCTATAACATACTTCAATATTTTATTCTGAAAATTGAACATATCAACACATGTCTGTTTATCTTGTTTATTTCTTTCTATCACACTCTGAAAGTTAAACTTTCAACAATACCGGATCATTTTTCTTTTTGTTCCTTAATTTTAGGTTCCTTTCATCTTAACTTTAAAATAATCTTAGTGTTTCTTTTTTAATTCTAATACATATCCAACCTTGAATAAATATATGCTTTTCCATTCTTTTTTTTTATGGGCTTTTTCATTCTTAATGAATAACCCATTATCTTAAGTTTAAGCATATGGAATGAGCCAAAAAAAAGTGATTCAGCATTAAATATCTCCAGGTACATTTTAAATTTTAATTTATATATCACATATGTGTCATAACAGTAGTTAATTTCTGAATTTTTGCTTTTATCCACTGGCTATATTTTCTTAAGAAAATAAATTTCAGTGATTTCTGATATCTAACAAAGTTAAAAACAAACACTTCTGGCTATTTTTCTCAAAAACCTATATACACAAAGCCTACTCAAAGCAGATATGGAGAATAAGCAAAGAATAACTTAAAATGTGTTGAGTATCTGTGAGCCAGGAGCCATTAGGTATGTGTGTCTTCGCTATCTCATTAAATACTACTTTGCATCACTATGATTTTATTTGACTTTTATCTCTTTTCCTTCTCCCCACTCGCAAATGCCTGAAGGGCCTGAGTCAGGTACACTCTTTGAAGAACCTACAAAGCACTTGGCAGTTAATAACAAATTTGTCGTATTAAATAAATATCATTTGTGACTTTAAGCTGGAGAGATATTGGGAAATAATAGTAGGGAAATGACAAAGAAGAACAACAAAATTGCAGTGGTGGTTGGCAACTGTACTGTTTCTTCCCTCTAGCAATCACTTCCCAATGCCCTGAACTCAGCAGGGATGGCAAACCCCCACTTCTACCCTTGTGGGGGCGGGGGGGGGGGGGGGAAGTAGGGAGGTGCACAGGGCTACAGGGTGGAGAGAAGTGGCAACATGTGTTGTAGTAGTTCAACTAGGCAAGTATGGCCCCATAGATTCCTGGAGCTTTGCCAAGAGCCCTTGCATTCTTTTCTGAAGCCGCTCTGGATTATTTTTTCCAATGGTATTGTGCCTGGCCTGAAAGTAAAAGGGACATTTCAAGTGGCAGCTCAGTCTATAGGAAACGGAATAGGTGATGAGATTCCATATAATAGAAAAGCTCTATACTTTCGCAAAAGGTTAGAAAAGCATCTGTTTGAAGCTCTTTGGTAGAGAAGGGTGTTGTCAGTTAAGATGTTCTAAACCTCCCTTTGCTGTCTAGAGTAAAAATGGAGCAATTTATGTGAATATTTGATCCCATTACCTAAAGGGTTTATTTAGTTTATAACCATCCGGAAATGATTATTTTTAAACCCATAGTATACCTGTTGGTTTCCTATACAACAGGAAGCCACAAAGCCCTTAGTAACACAAATACACATACTAAATACAGAAGCTAATAAAAATACTAAACCTAAGGTAGCTAGAATTTTGTGTCCCCACTACTAGCATACATGGTATCACATATTAGGTGCTCAATAAAAAATGAATGAATGAACTAGTCAATAAATGAATGGATGCTAGGACTTTGCTTTACATGTATGACTCATTTCTTCCCAACAGGGGAGCTTTTCAGGACATAGTTTTTAATATTTCATAAGGATTTAAGATAAAACAGCTATCCCAACATGCTCCTCATGAGCACTACTCATGGGGAAGGATAATTTTGTTCATTTCACTTATCTTAAGTCAGCATCTTGCTCTCTAAAATCAGAACAAAACTAGTGTTAAGATCACAAACCGACCTTAGGTAACAATCAAACCCTTAAATGAATAACATTTTGGAGAATATATATATTTCATGTATATTTCATATATATATTTCGTAAAGGCATTCTCCTGTTCTTAAAGATATCTCTATAGACATATCTCTACCTTTATCTATACATAGATATAGAGAGTTATAGATAGAGATCAGGATATCTTTAAAAACATGAAAATGCCTTTGTGATAAATGTCATGACCTAATAAAATTGCTTCTTCCTGTCAGTAATGACCCTGGTATCCCTGATGTGTAACTTCCATTTAACTGGCAACATTCTGGGTTACTCATACTAACTGCAACAGTCTGAACAGCTTGAACTTCAATAAAATGTCCATTAAGTGACTGAGTTAATTTAACCTCATTAATCCTCAACCCAATAGAACTATCTGAAGTCCTCCAAGCAGCCTGTGCTTCATCTACAACATAAACATCTCCCTGTAGGAAATCAACACCCAGAATGTGCTGAAGCTCTTAGCTCCCAAGTTGTCACTAAGGGGTAAATGGCCGCATAATTGTCAGGACCAGGCTCCAATTGCATTATATGATTCACTCATTTTATTATTCCTGTTAACGGTGAGATGGGTTCTCTAAAAGTAAATTTCTGTGTGAACTTTTTCTTGGAACTGCTTCTCTTGACTAAATGTTCCAGTTCATCAAAGGGCACGATTCTTGTTCATGTTAGTTTTTTGCCTCATTATTTAAACATATTTATTGCAAATAAAGGACTATTTCAATTGAAAGGAAACTTTGACCCATCTGCTTCCTACATCTTCCCCTATTTAGGATTAATTACAGAAGGAGTCATAGCAGTTAATTCTCAGAATTTTTTCTCACAAAGGACTGATGTTTCAAAGTACTAAAAGTTATCAACACAATTTCAATATTTAGTCAAATGTTTGCTGCTGTGCATAAGACATTTTAGTTTTATGTAACAGCATGGGACTTTATAAATCTTGATTTTCATCAACTTAAAAATGAGTCTAAAGGCATATGCTTTGTACTAAATTGCTCTTTTCTATATTTAATGACATTGAGATAACCTTTTATTTGGGAGAATTCTTGGTTTGTTTGTTTTCTCCACATCACTCTCTAGCCAAGAAAATAAGTATTATACCTTAACACACCTTCTTCTATCCTTGTTAGAGACAACAACGTCTAGGAAAACAGCATTGTATCTGAACCCAAGACACTGGATTTGGTATTTTTATGAACCCAAATTTGTGGGCAGACTATATAACTTCTCATTATTCACTAGTGGGAATATATTGCCTACCACCTCAATGAGTTTTTTAATGGCCAAATCATATAATTTATTGAAAGAACTTTATATACTATAATGTCTATACAAATATAGCTATTCTTATTTCTTCATAATCACCAGTTGCTGGTAATAAGATCTGCATCAAAAGGTGGGTAAAACCAAACCCAAAATAGATTCTATTCATCACCAGCACCCCACAGTACTTCTAAAAAGCTCCTGAGCTTTGAAAAGCATAACTTTATTACCAAGAAATATAACAAAATATAACAATATATAGCAGAATTTTTTTTTAATTTATTTTATTTTTAGAGAGAGAGACCATGCAAGTGAGGGAAGAGGAACAGAGGGAGAAAGAGAAAGGGACAGAGAGAGAGAGAGAGAGAGAGAGAGAGAATCTCAGGCTCTACACCCAGCATAGAGCCCTACACGGGACTTGGCCCCACAACCCTGGGATCATGACCTGAGCCGTAATCAAAAGTCAGATGCTCAACCGAGCTAAAAGGAACCATCCTTGAATTATTAATCAATTAATTTAAAATGTTATAAGCAAAAGAGTTATTGGCCTGATGTACCCTTACAAAAATTTAGTCAAAATAAAGCCTAAATTTTTAAACCACGATATGGTCCAACACTTCTCAAAGTCAAATTGCAAATATTTCCACATGGTGAAAACATGTTTTCTTTAGTCAAATCACTTTGTCAAATTTCCTCAATACATCAGTTATAGAAATAGATTAAATCTTTATTTTCTGACTTTATTTTTTATATATAGGTTACAATAAAAGCAAAAATACAATATAGTTATTCTACCACTTTTATTAAAGTGGCAGTTTCCAGAGTATTCTATTTGGGTTTTTTCCTGACTTTTAAAACATCAATTAATGTGTAATTTTAACAAGTTGGTGCATTTGTCCTCCTCAATTTTATCAGTTATAGGGGATCAAATGGACCAAAAGTTTCATAGAGTTATGGTTCCATAAAGCAAGCAAGTGATTCAAACTTTGGAGAAGGCAATATAGAAAAGAAATATTCCTAAGAGAGCAAAATCCATTTTTGTAGGTGTAATGAAATATAAATTAAAACACCTTCCTGCTTGGCTAGTTCCAATATTTTTCTTACCAGGTAAACTCTCTACTGGCAAGCAGTTTTAACAGTTATTTCATTTAGAACTGCCAGTTTCAGAAATATGATAGTCCTCAAGTAAAACACACTTTTAAAAATATGTCATGCCAGCACAGTTCTGTTATAGTCTTGGGAGACAGATTTTAAATTACTATTTAACTGAGTACAATTTTACCCCAAGAAACAATTTATGAAAATAACATAAATCAGATGTGATAAAATCAGTAATAAATATTGTGAATGAAAGATTTTAGAGAAGATAAGCTATCTTTAGAGAAGACAGAACAATTTACATTTCCAAACTAGTGTATAACATCCTTTAAATCACATCCAAGGTGTTGAAAAATATAAATATATGCAGATCCCTGATATTGTAGCCAGAATATATCTCTTGATAGTTTCTTACCTTTACACATATGTTTGCATGCTTTCATAGAAGCCTATTCCCTTTTTTAAATATATTTTTGCAATATATTTATAAAGTAAAGCAAAATCACAACACATTCTTGGAACTATTCCGAATGTAACATACCTGCTATTTTCAATTTCTGACCTTTGCTCTTTAGAAAATATAAATTACTCTTTCTGCACAACAAATTTTTAAAAGGTACAATATTAAACCATGGTAACTTCCCGATGAAATAGAAAAATAAAAATGGTCAGCCAGGACATTTCAAGATACCCCATAAGCACCTTTAATTTCTTCCTTACATCCATTTTATTGCTCTAATGTCCTTTGATCCAGTCTCAGTGCCATTCTTAAATGAACATATATTCCTCACCACGTTGTGGCATTCCTAGTATCTGCCCCAGGCTCACTTCAAAAATTGGTGCCCAGTACTTTCAAGATTTGTTACAGAAAAAATACTTCTCTGGAGTTTATTTATAATAAAACAAAAGTAACCTTTCTAATCTCTCAGGTGTGATTGCCACCATAAACTTATCAAAGGTTAATGTAACTTTAAAGAATTGAAAGTCATGGATCTTGGGGCGGCTAGGTGGCTCAGTCAGTTGGATGTCCAACTCCAACTCTGGTCATGGTCTCACAGTTTGTGAGTTCAAGCCCCGCATGGGACTCTCTGTTGTCAATGCGGAGCCTGCTTCAGGTCCTCTGTCCCCTCTCTCTTGCCCCTCTCCCGCTGGTCATCTCCCTCTCTCTCTCCCTCTCTCTTTCCTTCTCTCTCAGAATAAAATAAATAAACTTCAAAAAAAAAAAGTCATAGATCCTAGTAACATGTTATTTAATGTCCACTTCATTACATATTTCTTACCAAGGAAATATTCAAAATAAGCATCGGAACAAAGTGTGATTATAAGACAAAATTGAAATATGTCATATTTATTATAATATGGATTGGTTAGGCAAGGAAAAGAGAACCACTTAATTTATTTCAGTTAAAGGGAGTTTCTTGTAAGGACACAGGATCTAGACCAGAATCAGCTCTAAGCCTTGCTAACTTCTCTCTCCATCAAGAGCTAAATTGGCTTTCTTAGTGTCACTGTTCTTTCTCCTTACCTACATCATTCATCTTTGCTATGTGTTGTGTCCCCCAGCTATCCAGTTTTTGCAGCCTCATAGCTTCAGTTGGTACATGATTTCAATGCATCAACTACCTAAAGCATCCTTTGGCCGCTATGCTTATCACTAATGGACTCTGTGTTTCCAGTTAAAATTGCCAAGAGTGAGAACCTGAATGACCTAGTTCACCTGTTTACAACAGAACAAGCCACAGGCTGTTACCAACCTATTGGCTATACTTTTCTCACCATCAGTTTTCATTTCCAGTCCACCTAACTAGCCAGAAGATAGGATCTTGAGGTATAAAAACAGCAACCACGGTAGAAAGGACTGTGTGAAATGTGTTTTAGCCAGGATAATTGTGTATGTGAGCAAGTTTTAACTGACATCCATATTGTGCCATATAAAAATATATTATTTTTAATGACTATCTTAATAAGGCATTCCACAACAAACCATGTCTAGGAATGAACTCAAGTGAGTTTTGCAATACCAATTCAAGCCTTGCAAAACTGACTGGAAAATCAGCTTTAAATGTGCATATGTGCAAATCAAGTTAATTTGCTGTAACTTTCCCAAACTTGTCATTTAAGGAAAAGGAGAGACCACTTCTCCTATGACACTTGCATAATATTTATACCTGATGTCTAAATAGTGGCAGAGCAATTAGGTCTTAAGAACTAAGAAGACTGCCTCTTTAAGCATTTATTGTTGTTTAAGCAGAAGTCCAGGATTTACTGAGTCTAGTGAGCAATTTTAGTATGTCTTTATGTAGTTTTATGTCACTTGAGATGATGAGACTATCATATTTTGTTGAAGTGCTTTAGATTTAATCTACCTGACCAACAAGAACAGGTACACTCAGGATCTTGATGAATATAATTTTGCAATTTTTACAAAATGTACATGGTTTCCATGATTTAGTTGAATATTAAAATGTAATCCTCATAAGTAATAAACATAGTCAACATTTATGTCATATTAAGTTGAAACATGTTTTTACACAGATTACCTCACATATGGTGTATAATACTTATTTTAGAAAGAAAGAAACCAGAACTTTCTGAAAAGTTTAACATAGCTCATAAAGGGCAGAGCCAGGACTCGAACCTATTAAACCATTTGTGAACTACTACCACAGTACTCCTCCACAGAGAGTCATGCTTGGATGAGTGCTCTAATCAAAAACAAGAGGGCAAAGCATATGAAAGTCTGTCATGAAGATAACATCAAGACCCAGGAAACAGAAGGCTCCTAAAAGCTCATACTGACATGATCAACCTCAAAGAAATTGATCTTAATTTCTTTCGAGTTTTATCTCTTGGCTTAGATATAAGACCAAATTCATTTTCATTTCATATACAAACTTCAAAAACTTGAAACTAGATTCTTGAATACTCTGTGGGAAAGAATTTTGAGGTGACATTTAAGCCCAGTGAGAAAGAGTGCCATGCTGGGTTAGGAATGTCTACCATAGGTGCAGGAGTGGAGAATGGAAATATGAGTGTTACATAATTGCCAACCCTGACTTGGACTTTCCATTGTCTGGCTGGTTCATATGCTGGTTCATAACTCTTCTGCCATAAAGTCCTACTTAGTGGGTAGGACTAGAACTATAAGGATCAAAAAAAAAAAACAATTCACAAACCATCATCAGATGTTTGAAGATGTCTGCAGGCAGTGCAGTAGCCCCACTTTTCATTCTATAGTCAGAGGGTCACCATGAAAAATGTATCGAAAGTAACAAGAAGTCAAATCTTAGAGTCAATTCTGTAGCTTCTGTGTTTCTAGTATGGAACATTGCCATGAAGACATGCCATCAATTCTTTGGGAATTGGATTCCCAGTAAATATTTCCCTTTCTCAATCTTTACTGAGGGGAGAGTCTGGTGAAGGAAAATCTGGATGGGGAGGTAGGAGAAACTAGCAGATCCAAAATATTTATAGATGTTTCCAAGAGGTTTAAATTTTAACATACACCTTGCTTCTTCTCAAACACACTATTTTAACTCTTCAAAAAGGACATCCCTGGAGAAGCAAAAGCAAAAGTGATTAGGCATTAGCCGCCAGTCCATTGTTCAACCATGAACCACAAAAAGGATATTGGGATTTTCTGGATAATTGCAATTATCGCGGTGGATTCCCAGGATTCCCAACCAATGGGATGGCCAGAGACAAAGGAGGGGTGCTTGATTGCCCATCAGGGAGAGCATAGAGTTCCAATACTAGAGACTGGGTAGGTGGAAGGAGGTTCCTCAAAAAATTAAAAATAGAACTACACTATGACCCAGCAATTGCACTACTAAGTATTTATCCAAGGGATACAGGTATGCTGGGGTTTTTTTAAATGTTTTTTAATGTTTATTTTGAGAAAGAGAGACAGAGCATGAGCAGGGGAGGGGCAGAGAGAGAGAGGGAGACACAGAATACAAAGCAGGTTCCAGGCTCTGAGCTGTCAGCACAGAGTCCAACGTGGGGCTTGAACTCATGAACCGTGAAATCCTGACCTAAGCCAAAGTCAGACGCTTAACTGACTGAGCCACCCAGGCACCCCCAGGTATGCTATTTTGAAGAGGAACATGCACCCCCAATGTTTATAGCAGTGTTACTGACAATAGCTAAAGTATGGAAAGAGCCCAAATGTCCATCGATGGATGAATGGATAAAGAAGATGTGGTATATATATAAAATGGACTATTACTCAGCAATCAAAAAGAATGAAATCTTGCCATTCACAACTACATGGATGGAACTAGAGGGTATTATGCTAAGCAAAATTAGTCAATCAGAGAAAGACAAATATCATATGACTTCACTCATATGATGAATTTAAGATACAAAATAGATGAATATAAGGGAAGGGAAGCAAAAATAATATAAAAACAGGGAGGGGGACAAAACATAAGAGACTCTTAAATATGGAGAACAGAGAGTTACTGGAGGGGTTGTGGGAGAGGGGATGGGCTAAATGGGCATGAGGCATTAGGGAATCTACTCCTGAAATCATTGTTACACTGTATGGTAACTAACTTGGATGTAAATTTAAAAAAAAAAAAATTAAATTAAAAAAAAACTTCTGGAAGTACAGAATACACATTGCAAATAATCATCCATATTTTTGGAATTTTTATAAGAATGCATTGATTTTATTACCAGGAAAAATAATAAATGTAATCTGAGAAAATAAAAAGACTTTTGGTCACTCATATACTTTGAAATATATATCAAAAATAATCTCACTTCTGCATAGCTTTATTACATGAAAAGAAAATATTTTAAACTAATAGTACTTTCTTATGAAATTTCTGTACGTGAAATGTAATTTTTAAGATATTTTCTGAAATAATATATACAATAATCACATATTCCTCAGGAAGAGTTCTTGTATGAATGCAATTTCATTTTTGTTCTTCCAAGAACAATGGTTAAATACATATATACATATTTACATATATATTTTAATGTTTATTTATTTTGAGAGAGACAGAGCACAATCAGGAGAGGGACAAAGAGAGAGGGAAACACAGAATCTGAAGCAGGCTCCAGACTCTGAGGTGTCAGCACAGAACCTGACACTGGGCTCAAACTCACAAACCACGAACTCATGACCTGAGCCAAAGTCCAGCACTTAACTGACTGAGCCATTCAGTCACCGCATGGTCAAATATATATTAATCCTTAACATAACTAATACAGTATGATGATTAGAAGCGTATAATATTAGAATAGCATATATTTTTAAAATGAATCTAACCCAATGCCCTACTTTAAAGAAATTTAGTAACTTATCCAATGTCTTATTGTTTGTGGTAATCTTTATGACTTCTGATCCAATACTCATTAAGACAAAGTAGATAAAGTGTAATGATTCAAAGTATTCAGATAATTCTGGACCAGCAGAATAATAACATGCCTCCTCTCAGAATACCATAACTCCTCCAATACCATGTAGACATCCATTATTTTACATTAACAATGTCCTATTTAGGGTGCCCGAGCAACTCAGTAGGTTATGGGTTTCACTTCGGCCTAGGTCACGATCTCATGGTTTATGGGTTCAAGCACTGTGTCAGGCTCCGTGCTGACAGCTCAGAGTCTGGAGCCTGCTTCAGATTCTGCGTCTCCTCTCTCTGCTCCTCCCCTGCTCACGCAGAAGACTGATTTTGTGTCTTACCATCTACTCTTGGTAAAAATTTGGAGAAATTAGACCCCTAAAAGAGTAATGTTCTCAGATAAGGGTCAGCAAACCAGATCCTTCAGGACAAATTCAGCTGACCACCTTTTTTTTTTTTTTTTTTTTTTTTACAAATAATGTTTTATTGGAACACAGCCACACCCATTCAATTAGTGTCTATGGCTCCTCTTGCTATAAGGACAGAGTTGAATAGTTGTGCCAATGACTGCATAGCTCCCATAATATCTAAAATATTGATTATCTGATCCTTTCCAGAAAAAAATCAGTCAATCATTAATTTTATATACTGACAAATGAAGATCTAGAATAAAAAAAAACAAAGAAACATTGATGATTCCCTGATTATCTTAGAAAAAAACCATGATTCAATAATGCCTATCAATGCATATAATTTCCTGTAGAGTTTTAGTGACTCACTCTTGATATGAATTGTAAGACAAGAAATACCAAACACACAAGCAAAATCTCCATATGGAAATACATACTGAAACCAACAAAAGAACTCAGATGATACAGAGATAATGAAGAGAACAGAATAAACTTTACAGTAAATTATAATAATATTCTCAGATAAAAGATAATAATACATTAATTACAGAAAAAAAGACTATAAGGATCGAAATAAATACAGAGAAAGAAAATGTTCTTAGGAGTTAAAAATATGACATAAAGTTTATTTTATTTTTTAATGAGTACAGAAAGGTTAGATGATAAAGTCAAAGGCTCTGAGAGAAAGTAGTGAAAGAGAGAAGGTGGTGGAGGGGGAGAACACCACAAGGGGAAGAGAGGGGATGGGAGAGGCAAGAAAGGAAGAGAACAGGAGAGGGAAGAAAGGAATGAAGGAATTAGGGGATAAGACAAGGAAGCCCAAAGGTAAAATAAAGAATTTCCAGAAGTTCTATTGTGGTAATCATTTCTCAATATATACATATATCAAATTATCACGTGTACACCTTAAATTTACACAATGTTATATATCAACTATATTTCAACAGGTCTGGTGGGGGGGAAGCATTCCTAGAAAAAAAAGAGAAACTGGATGAAAGAAAATTATTTTAAACAAAAACTATAAGATTTTCTAGAACAGAAGGAAATGAGTCTCTTTTGAACAGTGCCTACAGGGGCACCTGGGTGCCTCAGTTGGTTAAGCCTCTGACTTCATCTCAGGTCATGATCTCATGGTTCATGGGTTTGAGCCCCACGTTGAGCTCTGTGCTGACAGATCAGAACCTGGAGTCTGTTTCTAATTCTGTGTCCTCTTCTCTCTATGCCCCTCCCTGGTTCTCTCTCTCTCTCTCTCTCTCTCTCTCTCTTTCTCAAAAATAAACATTTAAAAATAATAATAATAAATAATAAAAAAATAAACAGTACCTGCAAAATATATGTAAAAAGATATACACCAAAGCATATCCTTATATAATTTTGGAACAACGGGAAAGAAGAGATGATCCTAAAAAGGATTAGGTCACATAAAAGAAATCACACCAGCATGAGGGCTAGAAGGCAGTGGAACAGTGCCTTCATTTCTAAGGCCAAATTATTCCTAACCTAAATGTGTAAATCTACTCAAGTTATTACTCAAAAAATGGGGCAGAGAAAAATATATATTTTCTGATATTTAGAATGTCAAAACTTTACCTCTGAGGTATTTGGTACCATGAAGCTACCAGAGGGAATAAGCAAAGAGAAGAGGGACATGGAACGTGGAAAACTTACAAATCTAAGAGAGGAGGCCAAAGGAATTTCCAAATTATCATGTCTACAGTTCTTAGCAAGCGGCTACAACAGAGAGGAGAGGAATTGTGTCAGATATATGAGTGGTTTATTGAAGAAACCAAATAGGAGCAGATACATTAACTGATAAGACTGACTCTGTGGGAAATCATAATGAAAATTTCTCCAAGCTCTTGGAGAGGGTAAAAGAACCAAGATGGCATAGATTCAAAAATATTAAGCAAACTAAAGAAAAACAAAGAAACAAAAACCTAAACAAAAAAAATAAAATGAGGTATTCTCAAAGCAGAAAAAAATGTAAACGATTCTTGGCTGAAAAATAAAATGTTGTACAAGAACAGAAATGTAAACAAGGTGTACAACTTGGCTTGGCTGTTAACCTTTTCCACATAATCATACTAATGAAAAGAATAACTATGGATTTAACAAAAAATTTCATATCACTATACACAGTTAAGAAAGCAAGAAAGAGGGATATAAGAGAGCTACAAGGAAACAAGGATATGAGCATGAGAGAAGTAAAGCCTACAATTAGTACAGGAGAAAGCCAATAGAAATTGACCAAAAATGACAAAGCAAATTATTGCAGTATTTGTTTAGACACATGGAGGCAAATGTCAGAAGCAACAACCAAAACACCAGAAGACAGTGTTGACAAAGTGATAGACATGACCATTTTTAATAACACTTAGCATTATTTGACATTTTAAACTATAATTAGGTATTTATTTAAATATTTTTTATTATAAAAGAAAATGCAACACTCCACAGAAAAACTCTCACTGCCTGATGAATGTGATAATCTCATAGTACATGAACAACTATCCACAACCTTTATTTAAAAAAAAAAAAATGTTGTGTAACATCTCTTGAAAATTGTGATGACAGAGTCCTAAAGGGCTTGGAGAGTTTGTGAAAATACATACTAAAATAAAATTCAGAAAACTCTTTCATATATTCCCTTTAATGAGTTCCTGTACTATAACCAATTTTATCTTTGAGATTTCAGATTGTCTTGATGCCAACATTTAGAATTTTTTGTGTTCAAAAAAGTAGAAACTTATATGTTTAGATACCAGAAAGTCCCAGGTGTGTTAAAATCCAGTTTCATTTTACATTGCTTCTTGGACCCTTTAATTCAATTTTGTGACTCAGAGTGCCTCAAGATTTGATCTGTATGTTGTCCAAATGCTGTTGGTAGCCTAGTGAAAGATTTAATAATCTTTATTGTCAAATATGTCTCCAAAAGTATTAATCCCCTTATCTCTCCATTACCCATTTGTAAAGCAGGCTAATGCAATATTGGAGTCAGAGTGAGTCAATGCAGAGGCAATTCTAAATAAGAGGAAGGAAACCTGTCAATTGTTAAAATCTTAGTAGAATATCATCAACTTCTTTTCCAAACCTTTAAGGATAGTAAGGCTTAAAGATTTTTGGCTATAGGGTTGTCTGGGGGGCGGGTAGTAGTTTGGGGGTTGAGTTTGTTGTTGTTGTTGTTGTTGTTGTTGTTGTTGTTGTTGTTTTTGTAACACTTGTAAGCCAGATTCTTATAAGAAAATTTATTTACTGTGTTTAATTTGTTGGAGCTTAAATTTTACTTTTCAAGTAAATAGAATAGAGAACTAGTAATTAAGGGAACTAAGATCCTAGTTCCAACACTATCATTTATTCAACATATTCAACACTCACTCACCCAACAGCTCAAAGCCTGTCTTGATATATCACAGATCTGTCAAGTGGATGACATATGAGATGCATTCCCTAGGAAGTAAGAGCAAATTATTTACCCTACAAGTCTATATATTTTCCACAAAATTTTAAATCTTTGATTAAATGGTGATGTCAGACCTTTAAAAACTTCCCTTCCAGAAAATGAGTCCTATTTAGAGGATGTTGTTGCAGAGTATAGACTCTACTTTGTCTTAAGCCTGATTTTAACTATTACACATTGACCTTGAGAAATGCAGGGAAAAAAAGCAATTAGTGCTCCTTGGAGGTCTATTAGATCTGACCTTAGCTACCTATCTTTTACAAACCAAACATTTGGAATGTTAACTCCTATTTTGTTATTGCTCAAGGTAGAGGTGATGATAGGTCAACAAAACCTGCTTGGAAACACTTTCGTGTAATAAAGTAAGGGTTTCATTTGTATACCCAGCCCTAATGTGTGTCTTCCTACACTAATCCTTTAACCAGTCCCTATTTCTTAGTCTCTGTATCATTACATACCTCTTAAGGCACTTCTTTAAATACTTGAAATGGTATTGAGTGCTAAAGTAGTAAAATAAATAAATATGGTAAGAAAGCAGCAACTTTAAGGTCTATGAGGAAAGTCATTTAATATATAGCTCTCTTTGTATCTATTAACAAAGACAGAGAGAGCAAGGAAAAAAGCCATCTATTCATTACTTCTTAGATATCCCCAAGACATTTTTATTCTATTTTGTTAAATTCTGCTTAGTTGAGGAGTACTGTGAAAGCTACTTAAGGTTTAAAAACTGACACTTATAATAAGTAGGGATGGGTGAATTCAGTTGCTTAATTATAGACATTTGAGTTAGGGAAATGGATAGCATCACAGTGGTTACTGTAGATAGAAATTACAGTGCACAAAAATTCAATTCAACTCTTCTGGTATAATCTCTCCCCTCCCAGCTAAAATAATTACTCTGCTTTGAATCTACCAGGACAATCATTAAGTTTTGAATGTTCCTTTTATGTGAATACAGTGTGTATTCTCTCAAATTTACATCACTCAATCTTTTCAATGTCTCTTACATCCACATTTAATAAAAAATAATCAATAATCATTCATTGATCCTACTAGGATTTTCATTCCTAATAGTCAAACATTCCTTTTCTGTCTTCTCTTTTTAACAATTAGTTTTTTTAAGCATACTCTATATTTTCTTCTGCCCACTAGTCCAAACACCAACATTCAATGGCATAACCATTCAAGATACAACATGAATTTTATTTCTTTCCATATTGAAGCTTTCTCTGTCTCATTGCTCCCCAAGTTGTTCTAGAGATTCAATCCAATCGCAAACAAAATCCCAGCAGGCTTTTATGTGGAAACTGGCAAGCTGATTCTAAAATTCATGTGGAGGGGCGCCTGGGTGGCTCAGTCGGTTAAGTGCCGACTTCAACTCAGGTCATGATCTCACGGTTCATGAGTTCAAGCCCCGCATCGGGCTCTGTGGTGACAGCTCAGAGCCTGCAGCTTGCTTCAGGTTCTGTGCCTCCCTCTCTCTCTCTGCCCCTCCCCTGTTCGCACTCTGTCTGTCTGTCTCTCTCTCTCTCAAAAATAAACTAAATAAATTAAAATAAAATAAAATTCGTGTGGAAATGGAAAGGACCTAGAATAACCAAAATAATTTTGGTAATAGAAACAAAGTTGGAAAACTAATGCAACCTGCTTTTGAGATCTAATATAAAGCTATGTGTGACATTGAACTCAAGATAATTAAAAAAAAAAGAGTGGTACAGAATAGAGAATTCAGAAATAGACCCATACATACACAGATAATTGATTTTTACAAATGTACAAAGGAAATTTAATGTAAAAATGATGGCCTTTCAAAAAAGTTCTTAAATAAAACACCAAAAGCATTTATATGTAACAGACAAAAATTATAAATATGACATTTTCAAAATTGAAAACTTTTCCTTTGCAAAATGTATTATTAAGAAAAGGAAAAAACAAACTATGTAGGCTGGGAAAAAAATACTTGTAAATCACATATCCAAAAAAAAGACTTACACCCAAAATATGTAAAGAACTCTCAAAACTCAGCCATAAGAAAATAAATAACCCAATTTTTTAAATGGGAAAAATATTTGAACAAATACTTCACCAAAGAAAATGTACAGAAAATATACAGGGAATAAGCACATGAAAAAGTCCCAATTTTGTTAGCCATTAAGGAAATGCAAATGAAAACCACAATGAGATACCACTATACACATCTAATAAAATTGGGGGGGGGGGGGGAAATGTAAGGCTAAATACTGATACTACCCAGTGCTGTCAGTATTGTGGAGAAACTGGAACTCATATATTTTGCTGGTGGAAATGCAAAATGGACAGCTACTCTCAAAAACAGTTTAGCAGTTTCTTACCAACTAGAATATATATTTCCCAATGAGGCCACATTCCTCCTAGATCTTCAGTCACACATTCTGAGTCACCCACACCTGCATCTAATGTTTTCTTTAAACTATTCATCCCTAAGGGTTCAGTTATTTGCCCTCTTTTCATCTTACAATCTTTCCTATGCTCTACTTTCTCTCCAGGCAATCTAGTTTACATCTATGACTTCAATAAACATACAATCACAGATAATGCCCCATTTTATAACATCATTTTT
This sequence comes from Panthera pardus, assembly GCF_024362965.1. Lineage (NCBI taxonomy): Eukaryota > Metazoa > Chordata > Mammalia > Carnivora > Felidae > Panthera > Panthera pardus. Next base: position 47,989,788 of record NW_026526655.1, on the reverse strand, counting down.
ACCTGTAGCACAGCTTAAGATCTCCGTATTTGAAGGTCTCCTTGATGTACCAAAGTTACTTCAAACACAATATGTCCAGAGGTCTTTTTTTCAGAGCTAGTCTTCTTTGAAGTCTCCTTGTTCATGGAATGGTACAAACATATATCCAGTTCCTCAAGACTGAAAAAGTGTCAACATTGACAACTCTAATTTACCACCCCTTCTTCTATACCCTATCAGTCACCAAGTCTAATGATATGTCCTTTAAGTGTCTGTGAATTCCATCCTTTCTTTCCATCTCAACCATATTAGAATCTGCCATAATATTTCCCAAGATCACGGCTAGAGCCACCCAATTTATGATATTCTCCTTTTATCTACTCTGTTCTCCCTTCCCCAGTCCATTTTCAAAACAGTACATGACGTGACCTCTCAAAGATGTCAGTCTAAACACACACACACACACACACACACACACACACACACACACACACACAGTACAAATCTGAAATTACCATTCTTCTGTTTTAACCCTTCTCCAGTAAATTCATATTGCATTAAGATACTTCAAATTCCTCAAATGACTAAGTCCCTGTATAATCTCTATCGCTAGCCTCAATTCACACCATTCTCACTCCTTCTGTCATCAGTTCCTTGAAAGTTCTGGGCCTTTGCACATGCTGTTTCCTGTTTCTGAAATACATATTTTCCTCCCTTGCTCCTATTCTTTTACAGAAGATCTTCCATTCATTATTCTAATCTCAAATCAAACATAATTTTCTTAGGGAAGCTTTCACTAACTATTCAATCTAAATTAGATTGTCATATTATGATCGTTTATAGTTCACAATATTAGCCCTCACAGCAGTTTTGCAATTTGAAATAATGGACCTATTTGTGGCTATCTTACTGTGTACCTCAGTTCCTATGCTATACACTCCATAAATTTAATACCCATAGCTGTTTTGCTCACAATTGCACCCCTAACATTTATCTGGTGCCTGGTAAATAATAAAAACTCAATAAATATTTAAGGTAAATACATCCCTATATTATAGATATAGAAACTGTAATTTAAAGAGATATAAAACTTGCTTCTAAGTCACATTGCTAGAAAGAGGAAGAAGAGGATTTGAATCCAAGTACGTAGAATCCTACATGCTTATCATGTAGCTGAACCACTGATTCAGCTGACCCACTTCCTTTATCATACTTCTCTCAAATAGTCAGATACACAGAAATGTAAGACAGTGTTGCCTATCCTTTTCCCTTAGCTTCAACAGCTTTGGTAGGGGCGCCTGGGTGGCTCAGTCAGTTAAGCATCCGACTTCGGCTCAGGTCATGATCTCACGGTCCCAGAGTTCGAGCCCCACATCGGGCTCTGGGCTGACAGCTCAGAGCCTGGAGCCTGCTTCCGATTCTGTGTCTCCCTCTCTCTCTGACCCTCCCCCATTCATGCTCTGTCTCTCTCTGTCTCAAAAATAAATAAACATTAAAAAAAACAGCTTTGGTAAATAATTTTGAATAGCAATTATTATCTCAGTACAGACCGACTGGCTGAACCAACAATATCTGCTCACTTATGCAGTAGCAAAATTCTAGATGACCCATTAGAATGACAGCCAGAATATGTGATTGACACGTGAGCATAACTAGCGAGTCAAAATGTTTCTGAAGAGTTAAGTTTATCCTCCATTTTTTCCAACAGCTGACAAATCTATAGTTGGCAACTGTGAGAGAATTGTTTGCCACATGCAGGTGGTAGAAGAGAATTAAATTACAAACACATAAAAATGTGGTTTACAGCTGTGGTTTTCAGTGTTACTTTGCTGGCCGAAAAGAAGTGGACTTTCTGTTGGCTTACATTTCCTGATATTTAAATTTGAGTCAAATGAGTTCTAATCAGGGGCAAGATTTCCCAAATAAACAAAACATATATGGCTTTTCCTTTTGTGTTTCTAATATTTCATATTACACTAAGTTGGATTTATTGAGTTATAATGCTGGCTGTCTTGGCTGAGGCTAACTGCTGACATTAACATTTATTTTTCTCATTTAATGATTGTCTAATACAATTTAATAACTTTCTTTTGATGTTTTCCTCATAAATTTTGACAAAAGTTTTTTCAGAATTTTGAAAACAAATAAAATGCTGAAGTGATACCTTCTATCTCTCATCTGGCAGAAAAATCTAAGGTTCCTATAAATAAGGAAAATTATTATGTCTGCAAATATTGGAAAATTCATGTTTAATAACATAGAGTCCCATGATTGAAATGTTAGGGGCTGGGCACCTGGGTGGCTCATTCGGTTAAATGTCTGACTCTTGATTTCGGCTCAGGTCATGATCTCACAGTCTTAAGATTGAGCCCTGCATAGGGCTCTGCACTGATAGTGTGCCGCCTGCTTGGGATTCTCTCTCTGCCTCTCCTTCATTTGTGCTCTCTTTCTCTCTCAAAATAAATTAAAAAAATAAAACAAAAAAATTAGTAACTGTGAGCTATCTGTTCAAATATTTTGAACAATTTTGAATTGTTCAAAATAAAAAACAAGCATTTTAAAGCTTTTGTTCAAATATGTAGGAGAATATGACAAATATTTGGGGGACATGGCAAATTAATGTAGTACATATATGTGTAGGTATATGTATATGTGTGTATAGGAGTGATCAATTCTGCCTAGCGACTCACAAACGGCTTCCCATCAGAGATGTTGTGTAAGTTTACACTTAACAAAGGAGTGTTCACAAGTTGAATGAGGAGTCTAAGGCCATTCCAGGTGGAAGGAGAGCATTGCAAAGACAAAACGACATTATCTTGCCTATCTTTTTTTTCCCTCTTTTTCCTTCTTCTTGAAGCTCTTCCCCCCATCCCACCCCATGACCCCCAGCCAGCATATACTTTGGTCTTCATTTTCTCTTTTCTCTAGTGTCTTCTGCTGGACTTCTGCATATTCAGAGGTAACTTTGTACAAGTTTGTTTTTGTTTGTTTGTTTGTTTGTTCGTTCTTATGTCCCTTCCTTGGAACATGCAAACCTGTATCAAGATGCAGTGGATTAATGAGTTAACCAGAGATTTATTTCCAGTCCCCCCTCCCTCCAGGGGCCCTAGGTGGGGAACACTGTGCATGCACCATCTGATGAAATGAGGTGACTCTAGACTCCATTTCATTTGATACTAGTGTCTTCCTCTCCTTTAATCTCTTGGTAAATAGTCCTTTTGTCCTCCCATTTCTTTCTTTCTTCTTTCCTATTCTTTTTCTCATATACTCTCTTCTTTCTTTTCACATTCACCTCTGCTCTACTGATCATAATATGAAACTTAAGTAGACATTTAGAGATTTTTGTATACTTAAAATGAGAGTTCCATGCTTTCATTACACACACACACACACACAAGTAAATTTGGTTTTGTATGTGTCTCTGGAAAAAAATTGCTTTTTAATAATTTCTTATAGAAAAATACTTTCCTTACCTGTATGTTTTGATATTACTAGTAGAATGGCTAATTGTTTTCTACATACTGAAAATGTGCCGTCATTGGTTGTGAGCTGTGGAAAATCTGCAAGCAATGGTGTTGAATCAGTGGAAACATGTTCCTTCAGATTGCTGTGAAACCTGTAACACTTGTCAAATAGGCTCCAGGAGAATATTTTGTAAGTTAAGGCAGCAATGAAATGCTTTGTTGCAGAAGTCAGGAAGGATCTAGCTAGGACATTTTAAGTAGTTTGGACTCTAGTTGGAAACAACTGAGAAATCAGTTATCTGACAGTCAGCAAAAATGAAAAGTATCTCTGTAAATGTCCTGCAAGAGGGAGATTGAAATGATCAAAAAGATGTCCTTTCACAAGAAAAAAAGTCTACACGGAACTATGGACATAGTGTAGTAAATACAATGTTGGAAAGGAGACTCTGGCAGAGAGAGTACAGAAGTCCACAAGTAAATGTTACATTGGATTTGCAGGTTATGAATTAATTCTGACTAGTAATTAGAATTACTTGGAATGCTTTAAAAGAAAGAAACAATGTCAATGAGGGGCCCGGACAAAATTTGTTTGTTTGTTTGTTTGTTTGTTTGCTCCCCAAATGCTTCTGATGATCTCATAAGGGCTGGGGAAACACAATATTACATGACTTGCCCATAAAACTCTTTCCCACAATTCTTTAGTGGGGAGCAAAAACTAGATTGACTCCCTTAAATCATCTGTTATCAAACTACAGGAAATGATGAGGAAACAAATAAAAAACAGTAAAATTTAACGACATTGCACGTCACCCCTCCTAAACTTCATTATTTCATAACTAGAGAGGGAAGAATCTTGTAGAATCTTCTGAGTCAGACTAATAACTACAGGAAAATTACTGTTTTTCTTCATTGTGTGGCACTCCAAAAGGTTTAAAATTTTAGTTACATGTACCTTTAAAAGTTATTATTCCTTTAAAACTTTTAAAAACTTTTAAAATCTAGTTATTGAAATAGTTTATCAAAACATCTTCAGGAATACAGTGTAAGAGTAAACAGGAAGGGCAGCAACAGATTTTTAACAAAAGCTACTAGGTGAACATCACCCAAAATCTGATCATATAAATATAGAAAATAATAGATAATTGAATATAGGAAAACATTTGTAAACACTATGGTATAAGCAATAAGGCAGTGCTGGGTTTTTGGCAGCTTGATTGGATGACTTCTTCACCATCTCTAAGATGTGATCTTGAGTATATCAATTAATTAATCCTTAGTCTCCTCATCTCTAAAATGGGAATGACTAATTATATCATAGGGCTACCAAAAATTATATGCATACGGTTTGAGAAACTTCCTCACACAAAACAGCTCTATAAAAAAATACTATTCCCACTTCCAATAAAACAGTGCTGTGATTTATAGGGACAGAAAGTAGATTACTGGCTGCAGAGGTCTGGAAGTGGGAAAAAGAGCAAAGGAAAATGAGTACAAGGAATCCCTTCGGTATGGTAAAAAATGTTCCAAAACTGGATGTGGAGATGTTTGTACAGCTTTCCAAATTTACTAAAAGTCCATTGAATTTCACACCTAAAATGGGCAAATTTTATAGTTTGTAATTTATGCCTCAATAAAGCTCCTTCGTTTTTAGTGCTCCAGGAGATAGGAGGAGAGAGTGGGTGGGAATTAAATAAAATGAGATTGGCTGTGATAATTGCTTAAGCTGGATAATGGGCACATGAGGTTTATAAAGTACTTATTTTAATTTTATGTATATTTGAGAATTTCCACAATAAAAAAGAATTTTTAAAATGTTGTAATTACTGACAATTAAGGTTTGTAATTTTATCATTGTTAAATTTATCTGGGTTCTGGGGCGCCAGGGTGGCTCAGTCGGTTGAGCGACCGACTTTGGCACAGGTCATGATCTCATGGTTTGTGAGTTCAAGTCCTGCCTCAGGCTCTGTGCCAAGAGCTCAGAGCCTGGAGCCTGCTTCAGATTCTGTGTCTCCCTCTCTCTGACCCTCCCCTGTTCATGCTCTGTCTCTCCCTGTCTCAAAAATAAATAAATGTTAAAAAGAAATTTTTTTAACTTATCTGGTTTCTTAAACTAGATATAAGGTCTTATGTCTTAACAAATATAATGCTAGTAAGAAATAAAAACGAAGAATGCATGGAAGGCATGGGCCAAAGTCTTCCCAGCTGTCACTGAGGAGCAGAGGTGAGGAGGCCATCTTATATTGATGCCATTATTCTTTGTATTACCACAAACACCATTCTGCTTTTGCTATTGTAAAGATGAAATTTCCTCCTTTATTGAAAGCTCAACATAAATTTAAAGCAAGTAGTAAAGGATTCTGAAAACATAAGCCATCAAAAACCAAAACATTTATGCTCAATATATTCAAAAGGAACTTCTTCCCACCTCATTCACACCTATTTTTTACCAAAATTTAATCCTCCATTTGAATTTCTCTGAATATCACTGTACAATCAGCCACACGCACACACACACACACACACACACACACACACACACAAAAGGTTGCGACTGGGGCGCCTGGGTGGCCCAGTCGGTTAAGCGTCTGACTTCAGCTCAGGTCATGATCTCACAGTCCATAAGTTCGAGCCCCGCGACAGACACTGTTCTGACAGCTCAGAGCCTGGAGCCTGCTTCAGATTCTGTGTCTCCCTCTCTCTCTGCCCCTCCCCTGCTCATGCTCTGTCTCTCTCTGTCTCAAAAATAAATAAAAACATTTAAAAAAATTTAAAAAAAGGTTGCGATTATATAACTCCTCTTCTCCCCTTAATTTTCCACATGCTATTGTTGAACATTTTCTATTCGTTATACCACTTGACATTTTCATCTGCATCTCCTCTTCTCCGCCCACAAAACCCTTCCTCAGTTCAGCTCACATCACCTTTCAAGATGATGACAGAGATCATCTCCAACTGGTATTCCTACTGGCCTCCCTCCACATTCTCTACATTAGTCATTCTCAATCTGCTTTTCTTCTGGGGAACATAATGAAAGATGTTCACAAATACACAACCAGATTTTAATGAAACTGCCAAAGGGAAAAAAAAGCATGTAGGTAAATTAGTAAAGGAAGTTATTCATAGTTTTAACTATTAATGGCATTTCAGTAATGGTCATTTTCAAAGGTCCAGGCAAAAAAATGATAGGCCATTGGTTTGGTATAGGTCCAGGCCAATGGCACTGCTCTCTCATCCCCAAAAAGCAAACCAGAAGAATGACCAAGTCAACTTTCAACTTAAATTTTTCTATGGCTCCTCATTGTCTATAGAATAGATTACACATTTTTTAATCAATTTTATAAGCCCCCTCAACCTCATAACCTGGATTCTCTCATCTGTTCCTTGCCCTTATCTTCACTCTTGATTCCTGTCATATTCTTAATCAAATTCTACATTCCAGCCATACTTCTCTAATTGAGCCACTTCTCTAAATTCTCGATTGTGTCGCACATTTTTAGAACTCCAAGATTAGTCATAAGTAGACTGTTTTTTTTTTTAAATGAGGAACCTGGGGTGCCTGGGTGGCTCAGTCATTTGAGCATCCAACTTTGGCTCAGGTTGTGATCTTGTGATTCGTGAGTTCAAGCCCCATGTCAGGCTCTGTGCAAGCAGCTCAGAGCCTGAAGCCTGCTTCAGATTCTGTCTCCCTCTCTCTCTGTCCCTCCCCTGCTCACGCTCTGTCTCTCTCTCTCAAAAATAAACAAACAATAAAAAAATTTTTAATGAGGAAACTAAAAATTCATATGTTGCAAGCCATTGGTGAAAAAAGAATATTTCCTATATGATATATAACAAAATAACAGAATTCTGAGGAAATTCCGGGGCCTAATGACCATCCATCGTATCCCAATCTTAGTTATTTTTATAGTAGCCAAAGTTATTTTGTATTTCTGCTCCTAATTTCCAAATTTGCCTCTGGATCTGGGATTTCTATATTCTGATCTTAGCACACATTAAACCATCTTATGCATAGGAACACTGAAATAACTATAAAATAAATATTACAGCAGATATAATGTTCAGTATCATATGATACACTAAACTAGTCACAGTTATGGACCAAAAGGTTACATTTTTTTAATCCACACATTTTTTTCTGTATGTTACTTCAAAACTTTGAATTTCAGAATATTTTAAAAGTACTTAAAATAAATAAATATAAGTTTAGAAATATCTTTATAAAGTCATTTCCATAAGAAAAGCTAAAATGAAGAAAATAAAACAAAGTAAAAGAGGTGGAAAAGGAAAAGGAAAAAGAAGAAAGGTTGCATTTACAGATTTTCTAATTGCTAGATCTAGATATTTGGTGTTGCCATTACTTTATAAAAAAGTGAGAATTGTTTTGTTTTAAAAACTAGTGTAAAGTAAAAAATAATGATATTTATGATATTGCTGTCTTAGAATTAATAAATGAAAGTCACCATTCCGCAGAGCTCTTGAATGAGTCTGAATATGCAATGATTTGATATTAGAGGTTGTAAAGGACACAAACTTATTTCTCTGCAAAAAAAAAAAAATTGAGAATAAGTTGGGGTTACTTGGAATATGCAAAAAATGCACAGAAAAAAAATGGAACAAGTTTTGGCAAGGGAGAAAGGAGTTAGCAAACTAGTGAGGCAGAAATGCTATTTGATGTGAGATGGTCAGTAAAGCATCCCCATTTGTTGAGTAGCTAAAGAGCTTTTAAGATGGAAATATTCATTTTTAAAGTTGGCTACACTGTGAGAATATTATACCTCCCTAACTCATGCAGTCACACACCTCCCTTGTAAAATGAAGCAGGCACATGGCTTGAGTGAGAGTTTTGTTTATTTGTTTGTTCATTTACCTGGTGCAGGTCACCAAACAGGGATGAATTCCAGGTCTGAACCAACCAGAGCACCCTGTTAAGGGAGGTGAGACAACCTCTAACCTGAGCCAAATCAACAGAACCAGAAGCTCAGAGTAAGAGGCTACTGAAGAATAAATATCCTGAGGGAATTCACACAAGTACCAAAGATAGCTGTGGACTTCCAAAGAGTCTGACACACAGAGTCAACTTTTGAAGTGGCAGGGAAACACAGCTGATGATCAAGCTACCTTAGCTTTCCAAAACTATCACACAGCCCCCAAATGTTAGCAAGTATATATTTCCTAGGTGTCAAAAATGATACATCATTTGTTACATATCAAATGTGAGTATTTGATCACTTGATATTTACCCGAGAGGAGCTACAAAATTCTATAAATTTGAGGATGATTATCAACCCACTCAAATCAGAATTATATAAAGAGCTGTGTAATAAGATACTATAATTACCGTTATTAGTATTATAATCCTAAAAATCTATGCCCATTTATAATAGATTAAAATAAATATGGCAATATTCATACCTCACTCATAAAGACACTGAAAAGAAATACCACATGTTAACAAAACTTCGTTCTCTGGATAGTAAGACTATGAGAAACGTTCTGTCGCCTCCCTTCTCCCCATTCATATGGAATTTTTTTCATAGTATTTTTATTTTGTACTAGAACACAAATGGTAAATTTTAACTGTTCACAAACATCTGAATTATGTGGATGTAGTCAGAGATACAATGTATACATATGACAGTTCTAGGATTATTCTCATTACAAAGGCTATGCAACTGAGATTTCTACATATGAATCTGTATATACCAGTTTTCTTATTAGTTTTTCATGTTCTTCAAACTAGAAAGAAGACAGGCTTGGAAGGATGACCTATTGACAATACAGATTAGCTTTACCCCATACTAAAAGCTACCTTAGTCTGCCACTGAAAATGTTATTGCTCATTAGCTAAATCAACTGACATTGGATATTCCTTACCTTAGATAAGTCGCAGTTTTAAATGCTTAAGCATACCAGGTCGCTACCAGATTTTTCCTCACATCAGTCTCAGCAACAGCTGGGGCAGTCACCATTTATTTGTAATTGTGTTGTTAAGGATGGAAATAAGTGAAAATAGTAGACAACTGTAGTTGCTCTACTGGACAGTGTGTACTCTAAACCTTTAGGGCTGTCCAATAAAGACCACACTATTTTGTTGAGCAGAAAAAAATAGAGTCAAGCTGTCAACAGTGGAAAATATAGAAGTGTCATTTCTCAGTAATTTAGAAGACTAGAAGATGTCTTTTCTCAGGCAACTTTTATGTGTGTGTGTGTGTGTGTGTGTGTGTGTGTGTGTGTGTGTGTGTGTAAACTTGAGAGAGAGAGAAGGAGACAGAGAGAAAGAGAGAGAGAAAGAGAGAGAGAGAATCATCAAAACTATAGAATGTATTTTTTTCTAAGGGAAATACTCTGCTTCTAAACTTTAATATTGACTATTTTTCTTTCTCAGTACACAAAACTGTCATAAGCTTTTAGAACTTCACCCACTATTTCTTTCAACCTGAACACCAACCCTTGCTTTAGCAACTGAAAAATTCTTACTCATTCTAGAAGATTCAGCTCAAATTCTACATTTTCTGTGAGTCTCCAACTACTCTAGGGAGACTTTCATGCTATACATCTATCCAACCAGTTCATCTCTTTAAAACAATTACCTTTTATTGAAACACATTGTAAATTTCTTTAGAATAGAGACAATAGAGTTTCATCTTTGTATTGCAAAGACCAAGCAAAATAAACACTACTGAAAGATCTTGGGAGTATGGCTGTCTGGTTCTAATACTCCAATACTTACTAACTAGGAACATCATCAAAAAAGTAAACCTCTTTATGCCTCCATTTCTTTCATCTTAAAGTTGGGATGGTGATAAACCCTATCTCATGGAGATATTGTGATTATTAACTCATCTACTATTTGTAAATACATAAAAAAGGGCCTGAAAAAAAAGGGTCTGGCATATAATAAACACTCAATAAACAGTAGTTCTTATTTCAATAACCAGCCAGATAGATAACTGAAAGATGGATAGATCCTACAAACAGAAACTAAGCAGAAATGAAATAATCTCATTTATTTACAAGGGAAATTTTATTACACATTTTATGTTAATATTATCATTTATTGTACTCATTCTATCCTATTTGGATTAAAATGAAAAATCATTTTTATCAAAAAACTTATGAATAAACTCTATTTCATTTATTTCTTGTAATTTTATGAAAATTTTTTAAAAGCTATTTGCAAATAAAATTATATCCCTTACCAGATTTCTGATGAGAAAACACAGAAATAATATATTCTTAAGGTTTTCCTCCTCATTATCAATCATTTTCCTAGGATTCCCATTTAATATAAGAAGGTTCTCCTTTTGCACTGCTGGTGGGAATGCTAACTGGTACAGTCACTCTGAAAAACAGTATGGAGGTTACTAAAAAAATTAAAAATAGAACTACCCTAGAATTCAGCAATTGCATTACTAGATACCTATCCAAAGGATGCAGGTGTGCTGTTTCAAAGGGACACATGCACCCCAATGTTTATAGCATCACTATCAAAAACAGCCAAAGTATGGAAAGAGCCCAAATGTCCATCTACAACTGATAAATGGATAAAGAAGATGTGAATACATATATGGTGTGTGTGTGTGTGTGTGTGTATATATATATATATATATATATATATATATATATATATATATGATGGAATATTACTCAGTGATCAAAAAGAATGAAATCATGCCATTTTCAAAAACATGGATGGAACTAGAGTGTATTATGCTAAGCAAAATAAGTCAGGGAAAGACAAATATATGACTTCACTCACAATTTAAGAAACAAAACAGATGAACATAGGGGAAGGGAAGCAAAAATAACATAAAAACAGAGAGGGAGACAAACCATAAGAGGCTCTTAAATACAGAGAACAAACTGAGGGTTGCTGGAGGGAGGTTGGGTGGAAGGATGGTCTAAATGAGCAAGGGGCATTACATTGGTCAGGATGAGTACTGGGTCTTATATGTAAGTGATGAATCACTAAATTCTATTCCCGAAATCATTATTACACTATATGTTAACTGACTTGGATTTAAATATTAAAAATCATAATAAATAAATAAATAAATAAAATTATAAATAATTATATAAATATAATATAATATATTATAAATATATATATTATATAATTATATAACATATATAATATAATATATTATAAATATATATAATATATTATATAATTATATAACATATATAATATAATATATTATAAATATATATAATATATTATATAATTATATAACATATATAATATATTATATATTATAAATAAATATAATTATATAAATAATTATAAATTATAAATAATTATAAATAATTATAAATAAATAAATAAATAAATAAATAAAATAATATAAGAAGGTTCTTAGTGGAACTAGAAAAGTTTGTATTCCTAGTAAAATTCCTCCAAAGAGTGATTAAAGTCACTGCCACAGGTAACTGGATTTGTAGGTCTTTAAGTTACCAGTAATTCATTAAAAGCCACACTTGCAATTCTTTTAAGTGTAGTCTATCCTCTGTAGGACATCATAATGATGAATACATGTCTTTATACATCTGTCCAAACCCACAGAATGCATAACACCAAAAGTGAATCATAATGTAGACATAGACTCTGGATGATTATATGTGTCAATGTACATTCATGAATTGCAACAAATTGTAACAAGAAAAGGAATGAGAAGCAGATATGAAATGAGTTCACAAACTTAGGTATATAAGCAATTTACAAATGATTCATTACTTTTTTTGTATAAATTTATTTAAATTTCAATCCTACATCTTGCCAAGCTGGAATGAAATTCAGACATCAATCATTCTTGAGATTCTGCCTTAGGGTTGAACTAAGATCTTGTGGTCCTAGTCAATACTAGGATATTGGGGTAAAGAGGGGGAGTACTTTAGTCATCATTTGTTCATAATGATTATCACTTAGGCCTTTATTATTCCTCCCCACATGTATCTTTCAGATCTATTGTTTTCTCTATCACTTTTGTAAGCATACATTAGACATCAGGTCTTTAATGAAGTTAGGATAACCCGGACTGAAATCAGTTTTCCTGATGCACCTAATGGCCATTCCCTCCAAGGACTTCCACATCAGAATGTCATAGCCAGAACACAGGGAATAGATTTTTTCAGTGCCGGAAATCCAAAGACCTTCCACTCATCCTCAACAAACAAAGAAAATTTCTCTAGTCTATGGAAATACCTCTCTATATCCTTTAAAGGCTCTTTCTCTTTCACTGGACTCTATTGTCTTCAGTGGGCTTAATCTTTTGGAAGCAAAAGACGGGAAACAGGAGAAATGTCTCGTATACAATTTCCATTCTACCCAGCCAGTACTTCTACCTAGCCGGGAAATTCCCAAGATGGAAAAATCACAAAGTTGATTACCTGCTTGACTAGGATAAGGAAAACCAAGAAAACATGAAAAGAAAACACATAAAAATGTATCAAAAATTTTCATGCCACAGTGACATATTGCTAAGGTTACAGAACAATGTGTATCAGAGAATCTTATTTAACAAAAGTTTATGTGCACCTGTAGCTTTCTATGGAGGCTACGATAAGATATATTTTAAAAGAAACAACCTGAATTTTTAATCAGGAAACCTAGATGTAAGGGCTTTATTATTCTCATGGGTCTGGGAAAAGATACTTCATCTCTCTGAGCCCCAATTTCCTCTTTAGTGAAGTAAATATTCCTTATAAAAATTCTGCAGAATAAGAAAAGTGCAAATGTAATGTAATGATATTTTTATTATTTATAATTACCTTATACTCTTGCTTGAATAGAATGTATTCATTTATATCCTAACAGATTAATGCTATAACTGGATGCTCTTGCTCTTCAATATTTCTCTATTCTCTCTCTTACCATGAAAGAGAAGGAAAAATTGGTAAGTATTAGAATTATCCCTGAGTGTCTTCTTCAAAATAGAGTGTGCTATGCTCTCACTGACTACCTGCTTACAAAGTTCAGCAATCCCCAACACTACTATTACTCTAACACCAACTCCAAGTCCCCAAGACTATTCTCAAGTTCCGTAGTTTACCAGTAGGAGTCACAGAATTCACTGAAAGTCACCATATGCATGGTTATGGTTTCTCACAGGAGAAGGAAACAGACAGAAATCAGCCAAGGGAAGAGGCACAAGAAGCACAGTCCACATCTTTAACCTCTAGTTTTCATCTCCCAGCAAAGTTGTGGACAGTGCTAACTTCTCCAGGCAATGATGTGCGACAATATTCATGGAGTATTTCTAACCAGGGAAGTTAACTCAAGATATGGTATCCAGTGTCTTTATTGGGACTCAGGCATATAGACATGATTGACCACATGACTGACCTTTAGCTGTCAGCCCCTATTGAGGTTGAGCTGTGTGGCCCAAAGCCCACACCATAATTCACATTGTTAGACTATTTAGTATGGCCCATGGTGAACAAATCAACAACACTCTTAATGGCAGGTCAATCCAAGGTCTTAGAAATAATCTCTCCTGAACAAAGATAAGATCTCTTTGTGGATAATGTTAATTCTTCACTATTTAGCACTTAACAGTTATCAGTGAGGTTTACTGACAACTCCTCAAAAGACCATCAGAAAACAAAATTTTTAGACCTACTATATAATAAGGGAGAACACTACCATCAATAAACTCACAGTAGTACCCCCTAAAAGAAGAAAACAATAGAGAATACTATTTATATCGAATTTTGGGATCTAAGATCAAGTGGTTTAAGGTTGTTTTTTCAAGACAGGAAACAAATTTTGGACTGGGTAGAGCACATGATGCAAGAGTTTGGGATTGGTTGACACATGAAGAACACTTTGTGTTCTTTCTTCATGTGAAAATGAAGCACACCTTCATAAGTGAACTGGTTTTTGTTTTGTTTTGTTTTGTTTTGTTTTGTTTTGTTTGATACATTTGTTATTTGCCTAGGTTAGCAATCTCTTCCTGGGCAAAAATTTTTTGAACAAATATTTAGTCATGTTGACATAGGCAATCTCAGTTATTTCCAATTGTTTGGTAAAGTGGATGCAAATGGTTTCAATTTCTAAATGGTAACAATAAAATCCCAAAATTTATATGGAAGTCTCGCAAAAACAGAAAACTAGTTCTATAAAAGATGATTTTCAATGAAGTATTTGAGTCTGAGCAGCCAGTTGAAGTTGTTTTCCTAATTTAGTCCTTCTATTAAAGAATAAAACAATTGGGGCGCCTGGGAGGCTCTGTTGGTTGAGCTTCCCACTTCAGCCTAAGTCAGGATCTCATTGTTCCCAAGTTTGAGCCCTGCATTGGGCTCTGTGCTGACAGCTCAGAGACTGGAGCCTGTTTTGGATTCTGTGTGTCTCCCTCTCTCTCTGCCCCTCCTCCACTCATGCTCTGTCTCTCTCTCTCTCTCTGTCTCAAAAATAAATAAAACATTAAAAAAAATTTTAAAAAAAGAATAAGCAATTAAAAACGTAAGTCCTCCTGAGACTTGGTCTCTTTATCTTTAACACAGAAATAATAATAACTCCACTAAGGTATTGAGCAAGATCACATAACTCCTAAATGACAAGACTGGAATGCAAACCCAGTCGGTTAGACTCCCAAGCCTTGCATCACACCACTTGCCTTCCATATTCTCATTCTTATGCTGAAATAACTGAAATATTAAGCAAAAGAATATATGTGAATGCACTTTCTATAACTTGGTGCATAGTACAAATATTAATGTACTTCCTTAATTTGTGAAGATTATTGCTCTCCATTTAAATTCAATGACAAGGAAAAGGACATCTAAATGATAGACAATAATTAAGTCACACACATCAGAAACTTTCTGAACTTGTGCACTAAAGTTCTTTCCCTGTTCTTTATACATGAAATAAAATGCATCAATTTGTCTGGACTGAGGGAGAGGGAGTAGAGAGGTAGGAGTTACAGATAAGAAAATGATCTTTGAAATCTAGGATTGGAAAGGGAAGCATTAACAACTTTTATACTCATCTTTAAAGTTTAAATACTTTCATAAACTGTGAAATAGAGATTTGTATTTAAAATACTTGACTCTTGGGGTGCCTGGGTGATTCAGTAGGTTGAGTGTCCCACTCTTGATTTTGGTGCAGGTCATGATCCTGGGTGGTCGGATTGAGTGCCATGTCAGGCTCAGTGCTGAGCATGGAGCGTGCTTAGGATTCTCACTCGCTCTTCCTCTCTCTCTGCCCCTCTCCCCGGCTCACGCTCTCTCTCTCTTATAAATAAATAAATAAATAAATAAATAAATAAATAAATAAATAAATAAAATAGTTGACTCTTGTTCTTTTACCACCCACAATCCCAGAAGGATTCTCTGTTGTCTGGCAAGTGAGTTAAGTGTTCTTTTTCAATTAATTTTGAAGTCAAACTCAAGGATACATTTTAAAATAAAACTGAGAACATTTATCCTTGGACTTTTCATATTGGGTGACAACAAGAAAGCATGGAAAGAAGACATAAAATGAAACTGAAAACAATCAGGATTGCCCATATTGAATGGATGGATACTGGCATTTTCATTTATAGCCCAATGTCTGCAATTTCATGTCTTACATAGAAAAGGTTTGGAAAGATTGTTATAAATAGGGTTAGTCAGATTGTCCATTAAATATGCATAAACAAACTTTTCTAAACTCAGCTACTAAACACAGGCTGATACATTGATGGAGGGCATAGCTAAAAATTTAAATAAAGTCAGTTAGGATTGCAGTCAAAAGCTTTCAGTAGAAACCTTACCACAGTGTGGTTCCTGTGTATCAAAAAGTCCATTTGTGATCAATCCAGAACCCATTGGACTGACAGAAGAGCTATGCAGGACCAAGTTTCCCTCTAACTTACTGTTGTGTTATCCTTAGGGTATGACTTTCATTCTTGGGATTGTAAGATGATTCCTAGCAGGAAGCAGCAGAAGGATGGAGGGCAAAAGACAAAAGGCCAGCAGAGTTTGGTCTATTTCCAAATATTCCCTTAAGTCCCTTCCAAGAATTTTTCCTTATACACATAGTTCCCAAATTGTGTGCCAATGGGAACATGACAGGATATTTTAAGTTTTTGAGGAAATCACAGAAATATTCAACATCTTTCAGACTAAGTGAAACACTAACTTGAGCAAATTCAGTTTCAACATTTGATCTTGGTATATTGACATGGCATATGTTTGAAAAACTGGAAGTTTTACAATGCTATTGTTAAAAAAAAAAAAAGCAAATACCATATAAAAATCAACATTGAACAGAAAATGAGGGCAACAGGTCCTGATATGATTCCAAGATTTGAAAAGTTGCACAGGATTCAAGGCACACACCTCCAATTATTATAATTTTGGTTCTTCAAGAACGTAATAAAAACAGTTTTTCTTTTAATTTATTTATATTATTTTTTCAAATGGCTACTACCTTATGAGAACATAGATATTTATAAGTTTTTTGGATGGAACCACTTAACAGAACTGTTAGATATTTCTTTAGGCTTAAGGGCACCATGAAAAAATTACTAAAGCACAAAAAGCTCCATGACTGAGAAAATTTTGGTAATTTCTGACAGATCCTTAGCCATCTCCACCTACAAAGGAATGTGGGAAGATGTGAACTTTTGTTAAACACACAACCAGAATTCCATTAATAAAGAAAAAAGAGAGGGGTGCCTGAGTGGCTTAGATGGTTCAGGATCCAATTCTTGATTTTGGCTCAGGTCATGGTCTCACAGTCCTGGGATAGAGCCTGAGTTGGGATCTATGCTCGGCATGGAGCCTGCTTAAGATTGTCTCTCTCTCTCTCTCCCTCTGGCCCTCCCTTGCTCACACTCATGCACTCTCGCTCTCTCTAGGAAGGAAGGAAGGAAGGAAGGAAGGAAGGAAGGAAGGAAGGAAGGAAGGAAGGAAGGGAGGAAGGGAGGGAGGGAGGAAGGGAGAGAGAGAGAGAGAGAGAGAATGAATATTGAGCAGGCAGCAAGCAGTTTCTGCTCCACAGACAGATCAAGAATTTTACTACTACTCCTATTTCTTTTTCTTTTTGTAACATTTTATTTTCAAGTCCAAGAAAAGAACAACTTAATAACAGGAAAAAAATGATAAATTACCAGTCAGTGTTCATGCTTACTAATTACATACTTGGGTTTTATCCTTGTAGACTTTTTAAACTCACATCACTTTTATTAGTTCAAATTATTATATATTAGTTCATATATTATAAATTTTAAATTATGTTAAGTATGTTAATTGTCACTGTCAGTTATAAAGAATCTAATAAATGGGGCTAAGTTAGGTATCTTATAGGGTTTCATCAAAATTTACCAAAATTGTATTCCAATAATTAATAGATTTAGTTCATCTTTTTAAACCCAAAAGAGGAAGTAATTTAGAAATTAGAAATTTAAGATTCAATATCTAGTAATGAAATCTTTAAGCATTTACGAAAAGAGCTTAAAATTGGCATATATATTAAACCCATTCTAAGTCAATAACCTGGGGCTATATTGAATTAAGAGAAGCAATAATTATCAAAGAAGAGTATTTTTTAAGTCTCTATTTTGCCACACCATATATATTATGTGAGGACAATTGTAATGCAAGTACATAAAAGAGATAACCAAATAGTACTTAAAGAGCTAAAACTCCCCTCTTAAATTACTTTAGCAAGTTGGTATTCATTTAGATTATAGAACATTGGTATAATGTGTTTCTTTGTAATCACACCCAGAAACACTTAAACTATAAAATAAAGAATGGCTACTTCAGTCTGAAGTTTAGAAACACAAAATTTAAAGAGTAACATATATTTTTAAAAGACACAATATTGTTCATAAATTTGAAATTTTACTTTAAACCAAAATTTTCACCTGAGTCTCTAGAAACTGACTCAGTATAGTAAATCTTTTGATAAGAATTGAGGGCCCACCACCCCCCAAAAAAAAAACTAAAAAAGAAGCCAAAAAACAAACTAAAATTGGAAGATCTATATCTAGAAGGCTCTTACTCTCCATATCATTTAATGTTTGCTGTAATGTGGATTTATTGATACTAATAGCCTCTTAATATGCACCTCTGGCATTAAACCAATGTCATTGTGGTTTAAGGTCTGAAATAAATATTATGTGCTTCCTTGACATCTGATGCCAAGGCCTCAAATGGCCTAACCATGTTCCCTTCTCCACTCTGCTCCCAGAGATAAAGTACACTAGCCAAACAAACCCATCGTGGAAACCAGGCACCGTGCCTGATTATTCTTGTATCCTGGGCTTCAGCTAACTGCCACTGTGCATAATCATTGGAACAAGACAATCATATCCTCCCAAAGGACCCCGGCGTTATCTTACCCTCTTGTCACTAGTAAACCTGCTCCCTTAGCCTCCTGCTTCTTCCTCTGTTCCTAAGATCTCCCCGCTGTGGCACATGTTGTGTGGTATCCTTCTCCATCAAGCTGTGAATATATGTGATAATAAACTGCTGTTTATCTCATCTGTCCAGAGTCTGGTGTCATTTGTTTGGCCTTCCCCATAACCCTATGGCAGGAATCCTTCCCTCAGTACTGGGGTGAAGAAGATGTGATCAAAACAGTAATAAAAGCATGGAAGAAAAAAATCATAACTCAGGTATAAATTAAAATGATTATTACCAATAAAATGATAATTATCATTTATACCAAACTTTCTATATGCCAGATGCTGTTGTGGGTATTCTACACACATGTTGTCATTCAATCTTTTGAACAGCTCCATGAGCTATTCACATTTTATGGACAAAGAAAATAAAGTTTACAGGAGTTAATTTAATTGATTTAATTAAATTTATTATTTTAAACAAGGCTATAAAACTATTTGGGCAATGAGCTAAGATTTAAATTTAAGCAGTCTGACATCTTTACCCTAAAAGACAATATCTTATCATTTATATACGTCTAATCTACCTATTTCAGTTCTATTAAAAGGTCATCTCATGTCTTTCAGGGCAGAGTTTATCAAACATCCATAATATTAATGAATTCTTCAAAGGAAATAATATTTATTAAATCCTATTCTTGACAAATCATTTCATCATGAGTCTTAAATACATCTACATAAATTAAAATATAAACTGCTAATCAAAACAAAATTTTAAAATTAATATTAAAGTCAAACTGAAAAAATTTGATTTTATACATTGAACTTTTACTGAAGCCAAGTTGTCACTGATAGACTTCCCTATACATAGATGTTACTAAACTGATGTCTTTATTTGGGGCATGCTGGGACTTCATTCAACATTATTGTTATCATGTTTTCTTTACCAGTGAAGCTGAACCACTAAAGTTGATTTTAATAGGCTACTCTACTTAATAATGATACCAAAAAAATTAACATTAAAAATAATCATTAAGAATAATTTACCATGTATTTACTTAAACATTTACTAATAATTGAGTAAAGTCATTATATATAAAGACAGAATCTTTGAGCAACATCTCAAGATGTAAATATGGTAAACACACACATACACACATGTTACATTGTTAGTTCTTTTGAGTTTTGAATGCCATGATGAACTGATTCTCCCAAAACTTTTCTTTATTTGAAGTACTGTGAAATGTTTAAATGAGGTTGATATGAAAACTGACCTTCTCTTTATAAAACACTATTTATATATTAACTTCCACCACTATTCCTTCTCAGTATTATTCCATAATAAAGGCAGCACATTTGTCCAATACTCCATGTCATTTGTTTGCCAGTTTAAAGCCACAGTTTGCTAAACAACTTAGTCTTATATTAAAATGCAATGTGACTTGATTTCTTACCACCAAAATATTTTTTTCTTAATTATGGCTAAAAGAATTCAACATGAGCACAAGTGCAGAAATGGGATAACTTTTGTTGTTTTTGGTACTAGAACATTTCATCTTAAGCATCAGACATTTTTGGACACCTGGGTGGCTCAGGTGGTTGGAAATCCTACTCCTGATTTCAGCTCAGGTCATGATCCCAGGGTCATGGGATTGAGTCCTGCATCAGGCTCTTCACTGAGCTTGGAGCCTGTTTAAGATTCCCTCTTCCCCTCTGCATTTCTTCCCCACTTGCACTCTCTCTAAAAAAAAAAAAATTTTTTTTAAGTCAGACATTTTTCCTAACACTCTGAAAGTCAAATGACTTTAGATCTCACTTGATATAATGCAATTTTGAACATAGGCAAAAATTAGGCACTAAAATTGCATGGCAGGTCTCACTTGCAGATGAAGTCTACATAATGAAGAATCTGTATTTATTAGAAAGTTTGATTGTCATAAACAATTTTAAAATTGTGCTAGAGTACAACATGCAAAATAATTAAACTGGACCACTTTCTTACATGACACACAAAAATAAATTCAAAATGGATTAAAGACCTAAATGAAAGACAGGATAAAATCAAAATCCTAGAGGAAAACAAAGGCAGTAACATCTTTAACATTGGCGGTGGCAACTTCTTACTAGATATAACTCCTGAAGCAAGGGAAACAAAAAGCAAAACTAAACTATTGGGACTACATCAAAATGTAAAGCTTTTGCACAGTGAAGGAAATAATCAACAAATCTAAAAGTCAACCTACAGCATGGAAAAAGATATTTGCAAATGACCTATCTAATAAAGAGTTAGTATCCAAAATATATAAGGAACTCTAAAAACTCAACACCCAAAAAAACCAAATAATCCAGTTTTAAAAACTGGGAAGAAGACATGAACAGACATTTTTCCAAAGAAAACATACAGATAGCCAACAAACACATGAAAAATTGTTCAACATCACTAATCGACAGGGAAATACAAATCAAAACTACAATGAGGTATCACCTTACACCAGTCAGAATGGCTAAAATTAATATAAGAGGAGGATCTGCATGACTCACTCATTTGAGCATCTGCCTCTTAATTTTGGCTCAGGTCACAATCCCAGGGCCATGGGATCAAGCCACACTTTGGGCTCCATGCTGAGCATGGATCCTGCTTGAGATTCTCTCTCTCTCTCTCTCTCTCTCTCTCTCTCTCTCTCTCTCTCTCCCTCCCTCCCTCCCTCCCCCAACTTCTCTCTCTCTGCCCCTTTTCCCTGCTCGTGCTGTCTCTTCCTTTCTAAAATAAAAAAGATAAAAAAATACAGGGAGATCCTGTGTACTCTTTGAAAAAATAATAAACCTAGAGCTTACTTTGACAGCACATATACTAAAATTGGAATGATACAATGAAGATTAGCATGACCCCTGCACAAGAATGACATGCAAAAAAATAAAATAAAATAAAACTACCCTACAATCGTCCAATTGCACTACTAGGTATTTACCTATAGGAGCAAAAATACTGATTCAAAGAGATACATGCACCCCGATGTTTATACCAGCAGCATCAACAATAGGCAAATTATGGAAAGAGCCCAAACGTCCACTGACTGATGAATGGATAAAGATGTGGTATATACAATGAACTATTACCCAGCCATTAAAAAGGATGAAATCCTGCCATTTGTAACAATGTGGATGGAGCTAGAGTGCATTATGCTAAGCTAAATAAGTCAGAGTAAAACAGATTCCATATGATTTCACTCATATGTGGAATTGAAGAACAAAACAAATGAACATGGGTGGGGGAAGGAGAGGCAAACCAAGAAACAGACTCTTAACTATGGAGAATAAACTGAGCGTTGATGGAGGGAGATAGGCAAGGGTTGGGCTAAATGGGTGATGGATATTAAGGAGGGCACTTGGGGGCACCTGGGTAGCTCAGTCATTTGGGCATCCAACTCTTGATTTTGGCTCAGGTCATGATTTCACAGTTTGTGAGATCTAGCCCTGCATATGGCTCTGCACTGACAGTGCGGAGCCTGTGTGGAATTCTCTCTTTTCCTCTCTCTCTCTGCCCCTGTTCCACTTGGTCTCTCTCTCAAAATAAATCAATAAACTATACAAAAAAAAAAAAAAGGAGGGCACTTGTATTGAGCACTGGGTGCTATATGTAAGTGATGAATCTCTAAATCCCACGCCAGAAACCAGAAATTTACAGTGCTTGTTAACCAACTAGAATTTAAATAAAAATTTGTATAGGAAAAACTTAAAACATGAAATTGTACCAGAGGATACACAGACAGCTGTGCTAATTGCTCCTACCAATTCTAGGCAGCGAATATTACTACCATCTTCACTTAAATATGGATTAATAAAGCATAAACTCATAATAAAAACAAATTTAAAAATTAGTATTAAAACTAAACTGAAAATCAGCAACGAATTTCAGTTTAAGTTAACAGAAATTTTTCTGGAGATAAATTCTAAAGATAAATTAATGAAGCAAATAACATTAAAGCATCTAAAAGTATGATTCCACACACAAATTACCAGTTACTTGTTCTTACCAGTATCTTGTTCTTGGGCTGACCATGATTCATCATCCTAACGGCAGTATTTTCAGAGTGAAGAGAACTGTTACTAACACTTACCTTGAGACAAGAAGCGTAGAATAGGACTACACCCAGCAAGCTGAAGTATATGGCAGCCACTCCAGCTCTCTCCTGTGTCTGTTAAGCACAAGGAGATTCCTCACATCTCTATCCATACAACACATAGAAACAGAAATTCAGCAGAAAAATGCAAAGTAGTTCCAAAAGCATGGAAAATGTTTTCATTCATCCCAGTCCCTTTCCAATTTGTCTCAGGGCGGAAAACTTCTTGTAAAAGTACATGCGCAATCTTTTGCTACAATTTGTAAGTTGAACTAATATAAGATATAAAGTATTAATGAAATCCTAAAAAAATTAAATCACTTTTAAAAAATCATTCTTTGCTCACTTGGTAATGAGCAAACCTCACATGTGATCCTTTTGGAATTGCTTCATTTTCTGAAGTAATAGTACTTCATTTCTACTAAGTTGAATTTATTATTTAGAACCAAGGAAAAAAGTGCTGAGAGAGCAAAACATTTCTCCCAGTGAGGTGAAAGTAAGAGCTTGAGTGTTTATTATGCGAAATAAAACCACAAAAGGGGGGCATATTATGACAGTTGGGGGTTTAAGTGGTCAAACAAATAATATTTGCTTGTTCCCGTACTAAGTTTGAAAACAGTTGGGAGACAGACTCAAGTTTCAGGCCAAATATCACCTCTACCTCTAATGAAATAGATTGGAGAATATGGTTTTAGACCCACAGTTTTTCCAGGCATTTTGATAGTTTACCCTGGTAAGACAGATGAGTCTTCAGGCAAAGGCAGTGTAGGATTGTTCCAGGTTTCTGCCAAAGGCAGGCAGAAGGAGACCCAAATTCAAGGACTCTTCAGTGGTCAGATGGAAGAACACAAGAAATAGAGCAAGAAAGAGAATAAAGTCACTCAGTTTCTTCTCCCAAACTCACTGCATTGGGTTTTACTCTCTCAGAGGAGTGAATGAAATGTCGAGAAAGAAACTGGACATTTTACACTCCATGAAACAAAAGGCCAGGACCTGGAGGTTTTCATCTAACAGAGATGTGTGCCTCATAATTCTTACTTGAATATTGGGGAAATCTCTAGGAAATACCAACTTCTACTAAAATGAAAGTGGTTTTATTTTTTTAATTTTAGTCAAAACTTGGTAAACCATTTCATAAGGGAAGGAAATGTTTACATGCTTGTGTATACGTTTTTATTCTCCCAAGGAACAATCCACAGAAAGTAAATTCAATAACTTTCATTGAAACTCATATATACTATGGATATAGGAAAACAAATGTCCATGTGACTAAGGAAAATAATTAAATAGGACAACAGATAGAAACCACAGGCCATATATCCAAACCATCTGAACATGATGAAAAAGAGAGTCAGTAGGGTCTAATAAAAAAATTTAGAAAATAAAGAATATTTGACCAGGCATAAAATTTATAGAGATTTCAGTCCTTTACTGAATAAGCTACACTTGGGAGGAATAGCTACGGTGTTCACAGAGGATGTGCTTAAACCTGTAATACTATCACAATAGACAAGATTCCTAATAACTCTTTTTATAGTTCTCCAACAGAGTGAGAGCAAATGGTGAGCTGATTTCTATCTGGTCCTACAAAGTCTCTGTTCCTGTGACTGTTGAGCATCAAGAACTGTAACAATCCCTGAAATAGCAAAAGATTCTTTCTTTAAGTGCCATAGTCGCTAATGTTTAATGGCCATCAAAATGCCCACTCCCTAAGTGGAGTATAATTTAACAGAATTGGTTCTGTGATTTATCACAGCAACTACCTTAAAAATAAGTATGATTTTAAGAATAACTTCCTGGGGCACCTGGGTGGCTCAGTCGGTTAAGCGTCCGACTTCAGCTCTGGTCATGATCTCACGGTTTGTGGGTTCGAGCCCCGCATCGGGCTCTGTGCTGACAGCTCAGAGCCCAGAACCTGTTTCAGATTCTGTGTCTCCCTCTCTCTATGCCCCTCCCCAACTTATGTTCTGTCTCCCTCTGTCTCAAAAATAAATAAACATTAAAAAAAATTAAAAAAAAAATAACTTCCAGACTGAATACTGATAAAATTTTCTGAAAATTTAAATTTCTACCAATATTTAGCTAAGAAAAATATGCTTAAAATCACACTCGGTTGGTGATGCCTGGGTGGCTCAGTCAGTTAAGCATCCCACTCTTGATTTTGGCTCAGATCATGATCTGATGGTTCGTGCCCTGTGATGGCCTCTGTGCTGAGCACTGAGTGTGGAGCCTGATTGGGATTCTCTCTCTGCCCCTATCCTACTCCTGTGCTCACCCACATCCGTGCTCTCTCTCTCTCAAAATAAATAATTTTTTTAAATTTAAAATCACACTTGCTTATAATCATACTTAAATTGGGATAATATATCCAATTTCTCAAAATATGGTATTTTGTGTAACCTTCATTCCAGCCCTCATCAAAACACACAAATAAATAAAATTTTTGAGTACTATCAGAGAAAAATGGTTTATTAAAGTCTGCTTTTGAGATCCAGATGATTTTTTTTTACTCCATCAAAAAAGATCTCTTTTCAAGTCTTGCAACTGACAAAAAATTTATTATGTACAATCACCTACTTTAAAATTATTTCAATTTATCAGCTGCTCTCAAAAGTTAGTTAATATTTAGTATGTACAACTGAACTGTAACAAGCACTATGTTGTCATGTATCAAAATTATTTCCACCATACATATTTCTAATTATGGAACTATGAAATAAAATTGAAACTGTTCCCTATGACAGGAATTCCTATAACTCAAGTTAGAGTTGAAAAGTGGTTTTCTACTTCTTAGATTAACTCTGTTTTTATATCAAGAATGCTCCCTCCTTCAGAGAATGTTATTTTGCCATTATAGTATGTAAGAGTGGGTATTAGATTACTAGAATCCTATTTTTCAGTAAAACTCCATAAATGTCTTCCAACTTTGTACTCTCATTTCTCTTCCAGTTCCAAAAAGACACCGTTCAAACAGTATCCTTGATACAGAGGAAAGAGCATTAGCCTTATCAATTTCTGAGCCGTGATGGTTCCAGCGGATTCTACTTCAGAGCAAATTTTATCACAAATGTTGGAAACATTGGAGTTATATATTATTGAGTCCCCATATAAAATTCAATTACCAGAGTGATTTAATTGATAGGAAATATATATTCTTCTCCTATGGGAAAATGAAATAAAAAGAGAATTTTTTCCTAACAGTAGTACTGAATTGGAATTAATATGAAATTCTTTAACCCAAGGCAATCCTAGACTTTATTACCAGCATGACCTGTACTCAAAGGAGAATTTCTACCAGTAGAAATTGGTTTGCATTAAGTCAACCAAAAGTTATCTCCCAGAAACTTCTAACTTCGCCAGATTCATCTAATACCTTCCTTACTCAGCGCTGTCGCTCTTCACCTGCATCTGTCCGGAAGACACCTTTCCTTACCAATTTTGCAAAGCCCAGCTCAAGCTTCATATCACCCATGAAGTCTTCCCTGATTTTCTTGGTTTACAGCAAGCTCTCCCTCACCCATGAATGCATAAAAATCTGACTGTCAATATAATTAATCTAACTGTATCTTCTTTTCCCTCAGATAATTAATTATACTCTCATAAATCTATAGATACATAGAGTTATGACTTGTTTCCCCAAGTAGACTAAAAATTTTATAAGGAGCTATACTCCTTACCCAAGATTATCTACTCTAAAAACAGGGAGAATGAATGAGAATGATATATTCTGTGAACCTACAAAATAGAAATAACCACAATCCCTGCTCCTTCCATTATGGTTTATAAGAGCAGAAGTTTTACTGTCACATATCCCTCATTAAGTTATTTAACCATAAGAAGATAACTAGTTAGTATTTGTTATATCAATCTATTTATTCAAAGTGACATTACTCTCTCAATCTATAAGTTCCATAAGAAGTAAGGCATTCTGAACTGGGATTTCCCTGTTATACTCTAAAGCATTACACCTGATTGAAACAAATGCCTCACATGTCCAGTCTATAGTCCTCCACTCACCCAGCTGAGCTGTAGAAGGATGCACTCAACATCACTAATCATCAGAAAAATGCAAATCAAAGCCACAGTGAGATATCACCCCATACCTGCTAGAAAGGTTATCATCAAGAAGACAAGAGATAACAAGTGTCAGTGAGGATGTGGAGAAAAAGGAACTCTTGTGCAACCACCATGAAAAACTGTGGACGTTCCTCAAAAAATCAAAAATAGAACTACTATACAACCTAGCAATCTCACTTCTGGGTATATATGATATGCACAGTAAATGAAAACAAGGTATCAAAAAGCTATCTGAATGCCCAAGTTTATTGCAGCATTATTCCCAATAGCCAAGATATGGAAACAATATACATGTGCATAACAGATGAATGGATAAAGAAGATATGGTATATATACACAATGGAATATTATTCAACCATGAGAAGGAAGGAAATCCTGCCATTTGCAACAACATGGATGGGCCTCAAGGGAATTATGCTAACTGAAATAATCCAGACAGTGAAAAATAAATATTATATGATTATAAGTTATATGTGGACTCTAAAAAAAAAAAGCCAAACTCATAGTAGAATGGTGGTTACCAAGGCTTGGGAGGCAGGGGAATTGGGGAGACTTTGTTAAAGGGTACAAACTTTGCAACTAGAAGGTAAATAAGTTCTGGAGATCTAATGCACAGCATCGTAATCATGGTGAACAATACTCTATACTTCAAAGTTGCTGAGACTAAATCTTAAATGTTCTCATCACAAAAAAAGAAATTACAATTGTGTCATATGATAGAGGTGTTAGCTAATGATTACAGTGTTACAGTGGTAATCATATTGTAATATATAGATGTATCATATCAACATGCCGTATACCTTAAACTATACAATGTTATATGTCAATTATACCTCAATAAAAAAGAAACATTAAAAAATAATGGCTCAAGTGGCTAAAGTGAACTGCCTAGTGATCTTACCATCTAGAAATCTCTATTATATCTGTCAGTACAAAATCCATTGCATCCTTTTGGCCTTTGGGTAATAAATTATTCATAACCTCTAATCTCAATTAGGAAATCTCAAAAGATTCTCAAGTTGTTAAGAATCAATAAGCCACAAAAAAATAGCACAGATATTTATTTTAAGGTGTCTCTCTTCTCTTTTATAATGAAAGTTATTTGTAGAAATACATGTTAGTATATACTGTTTTAAGTCCATCTTTGATAAAGTGTCTATCTGTTATGTTATGCCCCAGGTAACACATGGGTCAATAAATTTTGCCATCATCTAATTGGACTAAAATATTAATATAAGTAGGGCTAAAATATTCACCCTGATCCCAACTGTTCAAATGGGCACTGTTGTTCATAAACCTAGAAATGAAAAGAACTCAAATTCCTTCTCTTCTGAAACAATGAGATCACAATTCAAAGGATCCTTCACTAAAAATTACCATCTTTTTAAGAATAGAAAATTATATACTGACGGAAGATTAAATGTTCCCTACCTCTTCTAAATATTCAAGATAGGTTAAGATGAATGCAAAAATAAAATCAGTGTCTATATTTTAACAAATCAATTATTTCCACCTATGTTAGTAGGATAAGGAAGATTGTGAAAACTTTTTCCATTTGCCCTGAATTCTCAGCAGAAAATTGCAACAAGTTTTTTGATACAGACATAACCACAACTAAATGGTGTATTTCACACATTTTAGAGAAACAATGTGGAATAGTGTGGTTAAAACTGCTCTCTAATGCCAGACTGCCTGCTTTGGAATGTTGACTCTGCCTCTCTTTAGCATAGTAACATTGGATAACTGACTACCTTCTCTGTGTTTCAGTGATATTAGAACCTACGTCACAGATTTGTGAATACGTACTCCATGTAATGCACTTGAAATAATACCTGATACATAGCAAGCCCTTGATAAGCATTAGCTAAATATAAATTATCTATAAATTAAAATTCTGTATATTTTAGGGGCACCTGGGTGTCTCAGTAAGTTAAGTGTCAGACTTCAACTCAGGTCATGATCTCACAGTTCCTGGGTTCGAGCCCCATGTTGGGTCTGTGCTGACAGCTCAGAGCCCAGAGCCTGCTTCAGATTCTGTGTCTCCCTCTCTCTCTGCCCCTCCCCCACTCTCTCTCTTTCTCTCAAAAATAAATAAACACTAAAATTTTTTTTATTTGATAGATTTTAGAAAAAGATTCAATGATTCCCTTAAACAGAAAAGGGAATACTTTTTAAATTTAAAAATTCAAGATGTTCTCTCTCAATGCAGAAATACATTTATTAAAGGTAGACTTCAATTAGGGACTAAATGAAGAGAAGGGTAAAATAACACAACATTTTATGATAAATAAATAAATAAATAACTCACTCACTCAGTGGGAAACATTTCTGAAGTTGCCTAATTGCATTGCCTTCGATATCCTGCCTGTCAGACCAACCAGTGACCCAAATTAAGTCCAGCTGTTCAGACCACATCACTTTCCTAAGCCTTTCAGGCATGTGGGATCCAGTTCATGTTTACCTGCCTTCCCTCACTTCTCCTACAGTAAACATGCCCAGGAAAGTTCTTCATCCACAAACAAGCTCCCGCCAATCTTGGTTCTTTGCCTGAACAGAAAAAAAACTGCAAGAACTGAAGGAAACTTCTCTGGTAAATGTCTTTCACAGCACCAAGTACGGGGATGCCATCATTTTCATTATAAAAAGAACTTTTCAATTTAACAGACTAGAGTATTGCTTAAGAATGTACTCTATTAGAGACACTCATTAATCTTATGTTAAAATGTATATTTTGGCAGCTTATTCTCTGCTTTAAATGAACTATTACTTTAATCACAGGCATTTGCAAAACAGTTTGATTTTTCTTAATTAATGTCTGCTAAATTTACTTATGATAGACACACTCTTTTACAAAAGGTAAAACAAATATACTGTGTGGTTATTAATTCCCACTTAGCACCATAAAAAATTCTTAATTGAGGTGGAACTTTTCTGCCAATTTACTTTAATTTCTTTTTTTCAAATGAAAAGATGTAGTAGTATGACTGACTGACATGCCAGTCCAATGAATGTAGTAATTTTTCGCTGCCTGTCAGCTTGAAGACAATGTTTCACCCCAGTGTGTTCTTTCAAAGAGCTCCGGAGGAAATTTAGCAAGATTAGAAGAGACACAATGGAACTGTACAAAAATTATTGGCTTTTTTTCTTCTTCTTTTATACATTCTATACACAATAGTGACATCTTCTGGTTGGCTGCATTATTGATGTTTGGAGCATTGCTTTGAAAAAAGTTTGAAACATCAAACTTTTCTAATCACTCATCAAAACATGCCTTTTTTGAGGCACCCGGCTGGCCCAGTTGGTGGAGCGTATGACTCTTGATCTCCAGGTCGTGAGTTC
The DNA here is from genome assembly GCF_024362965.1 of Panthera pardus. NCBI lineage: Eukaryota > Metazoa > Chordata > Mammalia > Carnivora > Felidae > Panthera > Panthera pardus. The sequence goes on along the minus strand of NW_026526655.1, from coordinate 47,959,473 downwards.
AAGCCTCATGCTGAGTGTAGCAATTACTTAAAAATAATTTTAAAAAATCTTTTGGGGCACCTGGGTGGCTCAGTTGGTTGGGCGTCTGACTTGGAGTCAGGTCATAAGCTCACAGTTCACAAGTTCAAGCCCCACAACCGGCTCTGTGCTGACAGCTCAGAGCCTGGAGCCTGCTTTGGATTCTGTGTCTCCCTCTCTCTCTGCCCCTCCCCGACTCACACTCTGTCTCTCTCTCAAAAATAATAAACATTAAAAATTTTAAAATAATAAAAATAAAACTAAATAAAAAATCTTTTTAAAATATGCCTCTTTTACATAAAGATACTAAATGGAATATTCCTGAATCAGAACTACCTCAGCTTGAAATACATGTCATCAAAATATCAACTTCAGTTTTTGTAGAATAAAACATAATAGAAGAGCTGATACTTACTTCTTCAAAACAAATTTGAGACACAGGTTAAATGTAAAATTTATTGATCTTAAAAAATCACTTGATGCAGTTACCAAGCCTGGTTTTAAACATATGCTTATGGAAACATTTTCTAGAAAATCCACTGACAATTGGGGAAAATTATTAAAAGAGACAAAAGTTCAACAAGATGATATTTTCAAGTTATTTTTCGTAAGCAATGAAAGACATTTAGAGAGTCTGAAGGAAGGAAGAACTTAATATTAATGACACTCCTTTCCTCTTTGCCTTTTTCATAAGGGTCTATACCTGTGCAGAACACCATGGTATCCTGAGGAGGCCCTAAAGCACTATGCTTAGTGCTAACCTCTCATTTCACTGGTGTAACTCTCTCCTCACGTAGGCAGTCACCCTAGAGCAGCACTGGGTCTAGACTGATTCTGGTGATAGCAACCTCAGGGACCAGAATCCCAATCCTTTCCATGAGAATTGAGCCAGGCATTGAGCATCTAAATATAAAATATATTATAACCCCTTTCTCAAGACAATAGAGGAAGGATGACTTCAGTACTTCCAAGGTGATTTGTTTATACCTCTCTCCCTAGAAAAGATGAAAAGTAGCACACATAATCATCATAAGTCAACTAAATAAGCCACAGCAGAAAGTTCTAACCAAAAACAAGAGGAAACTTAATTTCATATCAGCAACTATTTGTAAAAGTGGACGAGTGAAAAATTAAAAGAAATGGAATTAACTTCATTCTGTATGTCATGAAAGCAATGCAAAAATGAGTATTATAAATTCCAGTCACACATTTTAAAAAGGAGGATTTAATCTTAAAAAGAAAAAAATATGTAGATCAGGGTTATTTAAAGTGGTTTAAATAACAATAAACCAGAGAAACTTATTATTAAAATTATACTAATTACATTTATCCTATCATCTGAATCAAGCTAGTATCTCTCTTGGTAATAACATCTCTTTACAATCTTGTTACTGTAAGTTGAAAAGATATTTTTGAAGAACAGACCATGAATATTTTTAATGCTAGAAAATATATTAAAGAACATAGGTCACATTCTTCTTTGCATTTAGAAATTAAGGCATTTATGCTATCTGAAATTACAAATCAAATTTGACCAAAGAAATAAACTATTAAAAAAATGTGTAATTATCCTTTAAATGATGCATAAACTATTATCATTAACAGGAATTCACTATTGCAATCAGGATTATATGCTGAATATATTTCTGAATTCGTAAAAAATTATACTCTCAAAAGTGACTGAGATAAGCAATCGATTCATTTCATACCTAATCTATAAAAGCTATACTAGTTGTTTCTGGTATTGTTATTACTTTATTACTTAGTTTTCTAATCTCATTTTCAAAAGTGTTCTTTGTGTAAAGAAATAAACAAGCCTCATAGAACAGATATGCCTACGATAGGTATTTTTCAATATTTAAAATATCCTTCAAGTCAGTAATAAAATAATCAAACTATAAAGGTAATGGGCTGTTATCTGGTTGACAGTAAAATCAACCTCTTTTCATGCAAGAAATGCAGAAAATATAAAATAAGTTTTGCCTTTAGACTCAACATGTGCTATTTGCAATTTTACTCAAATATATTCAGTAAATAAAATGCTAATATTGACTTACCACTCATATGGGTTCAAATCGATCAATTAAAGCTACAATGTTGAATTCTTCTGCACCATGATCTATCTAAACAATTGCATTAACCAAAACAACTTTTAAATGATACAGTAAATTAATAAATAAAATTAAATCCCACTGAAGTGGGATAATCAAGTTATATGATTGCAGGAACACCATTCTTTTTTTTTTTTTAATTTTTTTTAACGTTTATTTATTTTTGAGACAAAGAGAGACAGAGCATGAACGGGGGAGGGTCAGAGAGAGGGAGACACAGAATCTGAAACAGGCTCCAGGCTGCAAGCTGTCAGCACAGAGCCTGACGCGGGGCTGGAACTCACAGACTGCGAGATCATGACCTGAGCCGAAGTCGGCCGCTCAACTGACTGAGCCACCCAGGCGCCCCAGGAACACCATTCTAAGATAGTTTCTATAAGCGATGTGTTTTGGAATAGCTATTTTCTGTTGAAAGATTGGCTTTTTCAAAATGAAATTAAATGTTAATTTTTAAAGACATTCATCCTTCCCAAATTATTTGCAAGCTTAATATAACTGCAACCAAAAGTTCAGTGGGATTTAATTTTATTTTTTTTAATCTGGGCAATTTCTAGTTCTTTAAATAAATGTTTACTGAAATATAACACATGCACAGAAAGTGCACAAACCCTGAGTATACAGCAGACTTAGCTACACCTCACTATTCCAGGAATTTCATAACTCTTCTTCACAGCTCCTTTTTAAAGCAAGGTTTATTTAGTAGCATTGGGCTTGGTGAGACAGTCTAGTCTCCATGAAATTGACTTGGGGGTTTTACTGAGCCTTTCTTAATGAATGAGTTCATCATCAATTTTTATAATTATCTCATGTATGCTTGGGAAGAATATTTCTCTCCTTCCTGGGCATAAATTTATATATAAGCAAAAACATACTACCTATATTATTAAAATATCTTTATTTCTTTCTCAGTATCAAATTCTCAGAGAAATATGTTAAAATCTCTACTTTCATTTCTTGTTGGTTTATTTACCTGTTTTAGTAGTTCTGCCAGTTATATGCCTATAAATACGGTCACACTATATTATTATATCTTTTTATGTCCTATATGATGTTTTGGCCATTAATTCCATTTTTTCCAAAATTGAATTTACAGCCTCAATTTTCTTGATTCGTATTTGCCTGGTTATTTTATTTCCAAACTTTCCTTATAATTTTATAGTCACTATATTTGGACATCTTTGAAAACCCAATTAGAGATTCTCTTTTTGTTGTCAGTGAGGCCCAGATCTGAGCAAAGTTGGCTGTGCTAAGGAAGTGGAGCAGACCAGTGAGAACAGTCTTACTTTTCGAGGGCTTTCCCATAGATTAGTCACATTTAGCAAACAGATTTAATTGTCCCCTCTTACACTGAAATATTCCTTAATGATTCCAACTCTTCTGGGTTATTGTTGAGAATAAATACATAACAGACTAAAGGAATATAGAGCGGCACACTGCAGGGGTATCTGTGTTCATGACTTTTCAGGCACCACCATCAAGTAAAATGGGGTTCCACAAGGAGATGGTGGGTCTAGAAAGAGTAGGTTACCCTAAAGAAAACTAAAAAGTGGACAACTCAAGAAGGACAAATAAAAAATTCAACAGTCTGGTGTATAACAGTAGGATATAACTCTTGAAAAGAGGAAAAACTAACCCTTAGTGTACATTTAGAAACTGATGACAGTCTATATTCTCTAAGTATAAAGTGAAAAATGAAGCAGTTACTCTTGTCAGCACCATACAGAAGATAAACTTGTGCTGTGTTTTTATTACCTCACTCCCTTCTTTTTTTTCTATCAACTGATTTTGGGAAAATAGACTCAGATTATTGTTTCTACTTTTAAAACATAATCCTCCTTTTCAATAATAATTTCTGCATGTGCATTTAGTTCTGTGACAGTTTCCACTTTAGGATTTCAACCCCCACAAATCCTTTTATATCTTAACTTCCAATGCTTAAATTTTTAGTTTTGATCCTCTAGCTGTTACCTACATTCTTTCTTTATCCCAGGGCTAAAGCCATGGAGAAGTTCACAGAAATCTCTCACCTAAGCTCCAAAAAAAATCTTTATTTTGGTCCAGAGGATGGAGTTTTTCATCCTGTTCCTTAAGCCATCCTCATCAATTTTAAAGAACATAGGATTATCACTTCCTGTCTTTCTTCTAGTAAATGCTTATCCCTTTATTTCCAGGGCTCACATACATTTTACTTTTCTGTGTCTTTATTAGTATTTCATCAGAGGTTTAGAAGGCAAACAAGTTCTAAAGGAAACCACCATTCTAGCCTGCAAGTTTAATATTCCCAATCATTGTTATCACAGAATCCAATTCCCAGTCTTAATTTTATAGGCTTCTATCTGACCAGCCAGCTCTAACTCCTAAATAATGAAGAAATATTTGAATATCACCTTTCCATTGTTAAATGATGTAACTATAACAGAATAGCCCAAACTTTTTAAACCAAAAAAAAAAAAAGATTTTTTTTTAGTTTAGTTACCTCCCAAGACCATTTTTTCAGTTAACTTTTTAAAAAGTATTAAACCTGAAAAAAATTAGAAGTTTCATAAATATTTTTTCTCTGAAGAAGAAAATACATGAACCCACTATGATACACCAGAAGTAGGCCTAAAGGATGAATTAGGGGTTTTTGTTTTGTTTTGTTTTGTTTTTGAGAGCATCAATCCACTTTTTTTTTAATTCCAGTATGGTTAACATACAGTGTTAAATTGGTTTCAGGTGTACAATATAGTGATTCAGCAATTCTATATGTTACTCAGTGCTCATCAGGGTAAGTGTACTCTTAATCTCCATCACCTACTTCACCCATCCCCCACCATCTCCCCTCTGGTAACCCTCTGTTTTCTAGAAAAAGTGTGTTTTGGGTTTGTCTTTTTTTCTCCTTTGTGCAATTTTTTCTTAAATTCCACATATGAGTGAAATCATATGGTATTCATCTTTCTCTAATTTTACTTAGCATTAGCTCTAGCCATGTTATTCCTGCAAATGGCAAGGTTTTATTCTTTTTATGGCTGAATAATATTCCAGTGTGTGTGTGTGTGTGTGTGTGTATATACACATATATACAGATCACCTCTTCTTTATACATTCATCTATTGATGGACACTTAGGTTGCTTCCATAATTTGGTTATTGGCAGCAATAAACATAGGGGTGCATGTTTCCTTTAGAATTAGTGTTTTTTATTCTTTGGGTAAATTACTGGAGAGTGATTACTGGATCACAATGTAGTTCTATTTTTAACTTTTGAGGAACCTCCATACCATTTTCCACAGTGACTGCACCAATTTGCATTCCTACCAGCAGTGCGGTAGGGTTCCTTTTCCTCCACATCCTTGCCAGCACTTGTTGTTTCTTGCGGTTTTTATTTTAGCCATTCTGACAGGTGTGAGGTGAGCTCTCATTGTGTTTTTAATTTGCAGCTCCCTAAAGATGAGTAATATTACACATCTTTCATGTATCTGTTGGCCCTCTGTAAGTCTTCTTTGGAGAAATGTCTGTTCATGTCTTCTGCCCATCTTTTAATTGAATTGTTTGGTTTACTGGTGTTGAATTAGGTATTTTTATAAGTGCAACACATTTATATTGTAACTTATAAGTAAATTGGTGTTTTGTTTCCAAAAGTGAGTATTTTTTAATATTTATTTATTTATTTTAAGAGAGAGAAAGAGCACAAGTGGGGGAGCAGCAGAAAAAGAGGGAGAGAGAGAATCCCAAGCAGGCTCCGTGCTGTCAACATAGAGCCCAATGCAGGGCTCAAACTCTCGAAGGGTGAGATCACAATCAGAGCTGAAATCAAGAGTCAGATGCTTAACCAACTGAGTCACCCAGGCACCCCCAAAAGTGAATATTTCTTAAAATGTCAACTTATTATAAAGAATTAAGAAATGAGTCATCACCATTAGAAATAACAAGCTTGTTTTCTTTCCCATATCATTTTTGAGAAACTCAGAGTTTGAAAGAATCTCACACACCTCTTAGTTCACCCTCCAATTCAGTGTTCTTATAGTCCCATCTCTGGTTTTGACTCTGTAAAATTACTTCTCCCATTTTAACTTTTATATGATCCCCTAGGCTGTGATCCTCAAACCTTTGAGAAATAAAATGAGGCAAAACACATTTTTTTATAATAAAGTATACCTTGCACTTATTCCTGGATAAAAGTTTATTAGAGAAAACAATGGCTAGCTGACAATAAACATCCATCTTAAAGGTCCTACATACAAGTCTTCATCCTTTGAATTTTTTTTTGAGAGAGAGAGAGAGAGCGCGCGCACTGAGGAGAGGGGCAGAAGGAGAGAGACAAAGAATCTTAAGCAGGCTCCATGTTCAGCAAGAAGCCCGCCATGGGGCTCAATCCCACGACCCTGGGATCATGACTTGAGCTGAAATCAAGAGTCAGACACTCAACCAATGGAGCCAACCAGACCCCCCTGAATACTTTGTATAAAAGTAAATGTACTGAGTCTTAAAGAAATATGTTTCTAGTACTGAATCAATTTTTTTTCTTGCCTTCAGCTTCAAGCTGAAACATCTACTCTTCCTGCATCCTGAGCTTGCCAGCATTGAAACTGATTGAAACTACACCATTGGCTCTCATGTGGTACAAGGTGTGACCAGTGAGAAGGTGTGCTAACACTCCAAAAGCTTAAGCTTTCTATACAAACAGAAATCCAGGCAACACGTGTGAGAATAGATATTAAGGGTATGGGATAATGGTGGAAAAAACATAAAGTTGCGTCAGGCTGAATTTACTGAATGGACACACTAGCAGATTCTGCATTTAATGTTATAGCTTAGGGATATTAAAAAGGTCTCAAAGAAAAGAAAAGAAAAGATCTCTAACAGTTTGGTTGGCTGATTGGCTAAAACAGGGATCAAAAGATCGCCCACAGTGAGCAAAGGAGAAATGCCACACTTGCTTTGGTTTAATGTAGAGAAAGGGATTCAAAGGCTTAGGGAGATTGGAATGTTAGAGTGGATTTACCATTTCAGATCTATTCTCCCACACTGGGAGAGTCAAGAAGATATACTTTTCACCACTGCAGTGAGGGATAAGTTTGTGAGGGGAACTCTGGCATCCTTGAACAGCTTTGTGATTGCTCTTCTCTGAAAACCAGACCTTACAGTGGGAACTGCAGCCAGTATATTGGGAACTCTAAATGCAGAGGGAGTAATTGGATCCTGGGATGACAGGGGCTATATGGCAGTATTCAACCATCTATGGTAAGGTGTATGGTAACTGTAGCAGACAGCAGAGTCAAACCAACAATCGGAATGATCTTATTTTCACAGAACTATGGCACTGACTTATTGATCATGGTGTTCTTATAGTTGAAAGGAAAAGCCCACTAAATTCATACTTGATATGTATAAGCAGGAAAGCACTAGATCAAGTGAACAAAAGTCTAACTTGAATCATAAAAACAGAGAGTCATGGCCCCTCAATCAATTTCCTAATTTAGGTCAGTTTACAGACCCAGAATTCCATGAATGAAATGGAGGTCTTCCCCTTGAGGAAGGATCCCAGTACACTGCCAAAAATGTGTGCTGGTAATCATTCTCCCAGCCTTCCCCAAAGGGACCTATAAACTTCTACCAGAGTAACTGCATATTGGGGCAAAAGAAAGAATCAGACCTTTGAGAGACTACTGCACACGGCTCTGTACTGATACTGATTCCAGAAGTCTCAAAATATCACTATGGCCCACAGTCAGAGTAGGGGCCTATGAAGGTCAGGTGATCATTGGAGTTCAACTCAAGTCCATCTCACAGTGAACTCAGTGAGTCCCTGAACACATCCTGTGACTATTTCCCCAGTTCCAGAATGCATAATTGGAATAGACATACTCAATAGCTGGCAGAATCTCCACATGCTAGCCTCTCAGTCGCTTGAAAAAATTATCATATTTTCTAGAAGTCTTCTCCAAGTCACACATTTTTATTCCTTTTATATTTCTTTAAATGAAATTATTTCTAGGGTCTTCATCAGGCCTAACATTGTACTATATTTTTTCATACGTGACTAATACTGAAACTGTATATACCAAAATCCCATGAGAATATTTTCACATGAATTGCCAACAAGCAGAGTCATTCACAAATGCACTAAAGCAAACCATTTGAGCCTAAATAATGAAATTTATATTTACTGCTGTTAAATTTCATCTTCTTGTTTCTGGACTTGCACTAAAAGCTATCAAAGATGTTTCTGAATCATAAGTAATTCAATAGGCAAACATTTATTGATGGCCTTCTCTGAGTCAAGCCTGGTAATGGAGCTATAAAGATGAGCAAGACACTATTTTTGACCTCCAATTGCTCTGTCTAGTAAGAGACATAGAAAAGTAAATAATATAAATAAGCAATGTGATAAGTACTGTGGGAGTGTTATGTTTTAAAAAAATGAGTAAATGGAGTTGCTGGGAGAAAGACAGAAAGACGATCAACACTGAGCAAAGGCTCAAGATGCCACCACAAGAAATGGCAGAGGGAGGGCTGACAGATTAAAGAAAGAAGCAGAAGGCATAGGAGATGAAGAAAGAGAAGTAGAAAGGGAGATCAGTGGAGGAGTGGGGAGGAGGGCATAAAAAGGTAAGATTCAGGGCTGGGAAAGAGCCTAAAGGCTCCAGAACCTTGGATTTCCAAACACTCAAAAACTTCCAATGGCCCCTTAAGTATTACTGTAAACTTTAAAAATAATTTAAGTAAATTTTAGAGAAATTGGTAACAGTGGTAAAATAAAATACAAGTTATTTGGGTAACTGATCTTTCAACAACCAAGTTTTTGATAAATTCAGCCAGAGCCTCAGATTTTTAAGTTGTGGAAAATTGTATTTTCTAAAACTGGCTGCAAAAATATCTCTCATATTCTATGTTCTTCTATAAAGTGATATTGCCTCCATTGACAAGCAGAGTTTATTTTTTCACCATCTTACGACTGATTTGGCCAATATAATATGGCAGAAATGATACGTTGTCACGTGCAGGAATATTCCTTACATGCCTTGGGGCTTTTGTTTCCTGCCTCTTGTAAAAATTGCTTTTGGGACACTCCTCTGAGCTCAACTGCCAAGCTGTGAGATGTCCAAGTTACTTAGAGAGGCCACATGGAGGCGATCTGCTTACCAGTCCCAGCTGAACATCACTATCAACCATGTGAATGAGTCATTCTGAATGTCCAGCAGTCAATCCTCAAGAGGACTTAAATCCAATCTAAAATCTGACTGGAACTACATGAGAATATCTAAGTAAGAACTTCCAGCTGAGTCCATCGACCTGAGCAATATTAATAGAATATTGTTGGTGTATTGCATTCATGAAATACAGCCAGATAAACACTAAACCATCCTACACACCTAGAAAACTGATTTGCAGATTAACACAACAATCTGCACAACCTGAACCACAGAACTCAGCAGGTACACAGCACGGAGAGGTGAACTGGAGGAGAGAGAAGCTGCAGAGGGCAAGGAGCTGTTTTTGCTTGCAGAGAGGGTGGAAACAGAGACAGCAGGGAGAGTAAGGGAAAAGCATCCCCCGCCAAAAGCAGCTGGAGAGAAAGTGGAAATGTGGAAACAGCCACAGGGACTGAACTAAAAAGGGAGAAAAGGGAAAGGAGAGGGCTCAAATTCCATTAAGACTCTATAATCAGGGGGAACACAGTCTGAAACTCCGCAGCTCGATACCAGGTGGTGCTCTGGTGGGAAAGGTGAATCCCTAGGAGCAGAGCGAAGTCCGGGATTTTCAGGCCACATGGGAGAAGCAGTTCCCCTGCTGGAAGAACATCTGGTAGAGGTTGTGTGACTCCCCCACAGAGAAAGGCAACAATGGACCCGGGAGAACAACCACATTCACTGGTGCTGGAACAAGGTTGTTAAGGGTGAAGCCTGGTGCCAGATGTGGGTTGTGATTTACCATAATCCCCAAAACGCTGCTGCTACACGGTCGTGTGAACTTTCTCTGGGGCGGGCTGGGATCCAGATGCAGTCTCTGTACATTGGCAGCAGTAAGGTCCCTCAAACGTTCCTGGGTGTGGCCTGCACCCGGCCATTGCTCGATGAGACCCTCCCCCAGAGGGTCTGAGCAGGTCAAAGCTGCAGTCCCTCAGCTTTGTGAGGGGTCAGGAAACACAGCCACGTCTGAGATAAAACTCGGGAGGGAGATGCCGCCTGACAACCTGACAGCTTAGTCACAGACAATGTAAAAGCAGGGAATGGACAGAAGCTGAAGACAAAGGACGGGTGCACAAAATTGCTGATACGGGAGAACAGAGTTCTGATACTAGAGACTGGATAGCTGGGTGACGCCATTTTCACCATTCCCACACATGCGTGTACACACCTTACAACCGCCACAATCCACCACAGTAAGCTAGCAGCGCCATCTACTGGAGAACGGAGCCATTACACTAAGCCCCACCGAACTGGGCCAATCTTGCTCTTCAGAAACAGCACAAGTCTCTCTGCCTGCTTAGTTTAGACTATAAAGTGCTTCATACTTTGACTTCTAGGGGAAAACAATGTAATTTCAATAGTATTTCAGCCTGTTCACTGGTCCATCTATTCAATTTTCTTTTTTTTTTTCTTTTTCATTTCTTTTTCTTAAATACAGAAAGAAAAAATTTATTTTATTTTCAATTTTTATTAAAAATATTTCTACTTTTTCTACTATATTTTTTACTTTTTTGTAAATTTTTCAAATTCTATTTTACTTCCATCATTTTATTTTATTCTTTTTCATTGTATTCATTTTTTCAAATTTTCAAATGTTTTCCTTGTTTTCCCTTTTTTCACTAATCTATTAAACTCCTATATACAACCACACACTAGGATCTAACATCATTTATTTGATATTGTGTGTGTGGTTTTTAATTTTTTAATTTTAATTTTTTTACCTTATTAATTCCTTTTCTTCCTTTAAAATGATGAAACAAAGGAGTTCACCCCAAAAGAAAGAACAGGAAAAATGTCAGCCAGGGACTTAATCAACACAGATATGAGCAAGAGGTCTGAACCAGAATTTAGAATCACAATAATAAAAATACTAGCTGGGATCAAAAATAGATTAGAATCCCTTTCTTCGGAGATAAAAGAAGAGCTAGTCAGGATGAAATAAAAAATGTTATAACTGAGCTGCAATCTCAAATGGATACCACAGCGATGAGGGAGAGCAGCGAATCAGCGATATAGAAGACAAACCTTTGGAGAATAATGAAGCAGAAAAAAAGAGGGAGATTAAGGCAAAAGAGCACAATTTAAGAATTAGAGAAATCAGTGACTCATTAAAAAGGAACAACATCAGAATCACAGGGGTCCCAGAAGAGGAAGAGAGAGAAAAAGGGGCATAAGCGTTATATGAGCAAATAATAGCAGAAAACTTTCCTAACCTGGGGAAAGACACAGACATCAAAATCCAGGAAGCACAGAGGACTCCCATAATTTTCAGCAAAAACTGATCATCAACAAGGCATATCATGGTCAAACTCATAAAATACTCAGGCAGGGAAAGAATCATGAAAGCAGCACAGGAGAAAAGCCCTTAATCTATGAGGGAAGACAGATCAAGTTTGCAGCAGACCTATCCACAGAAACTTGGCAGGCCAGAAAGGAGTGGCAGCATATATTCAACTTTCTAAATGGGAAAAATATGCAGCCAAGAATTTTTTATCCAGCAAGGCTGTCATTGAAAATAGGAGAGATTAAAAGTTTTCCAGACAAAGAAAAATTAAAGGAGTGCATAACCACCACACCAGTCCTGCAAGAAATTTTAAGGGGGACTCTCTGAGGGGAGAAAAGACAGGAAAAAAGATAAAAAAGAAAAAGACCAAAGCAACAAAGACTAGAAAGGAACAGAGAATACCAGCAGAAACTCAAACTCTACAAGAAACATAATGGCGATATTCATATATTTCAGTACTCACTCTAAATGTCACTGGACTAAATGTTACAATCAAAAGACATAGGGTAACAGAATGGATAAGAAAACATGATCCATCTATATGCTTTTTATAAGAGACCCACTTTAGACCTGAAGACACCTTCAGATTGAAAGTAAGCGGATGGAGAACCATCTATCATGCTAATGGTTGACAAAAGAAAGCCAGAGTAGCCATACTTATATCAGACAATCTAGACTTTAAAATAAAGACTGTAACAAGAGATGAAGAAGGGCATTATTTAATAATTAAGGGGTCTATCCACCAAGAAGACCTAACAATTGTAAACATTTATGCTCCAAATGTGGAACACTCAAATATATAAATCAATTAATCACAAACATAAAGAAACTCATTGATAATACCAAAATAATAGGGGATTTCAACACACTCCACTTACAACAATGAACAGATTATCTAAACAGAAAATCAACAAGGAAACAATGGCTTTGAATGACACACTGGATCAGATGGACTTAACAGATATATTCAGAACATTTCTCACTAAGGAATATACATTCTTCTCCAGTGCACATGGAACATTCTCCAGAATAGATCACATACTGGGACACAAATCAGCCCTCAACAAGTACAAAACGATCAAGATCATACCATGCATATTTTCAGACCACAATGCTATGAAACTCAAAATCAACCACAAGAAATAATTTGGAAAGATAACAAACACTTGGAGACTAAAGAACATCCTACTAAAGAATGAATGTGCCAACCAAGAAGTTATAGAGGAAATTTAAAACTACATGGAAGCCAATGAAAATGATAACACCACAGCCCAAAACCTCTGGGACACAGCAAAGGAGGTTATAAGAGGAAAGTATAGAGCAATCCAGGCCTTCCTAAAGACGAAAGAATGTCCTCAGATACACAACCTAACTTTTCCTAAAGAGCTGGAAAAAGAACAGCAAATAAAACCCAAAACCAGCAGAAGACAGGAAATAATAAAGATCAGAACAGAAATTAATGCTATCAAAACCAAAAGCAAAAAACAAAAACAAATAACAAACAAACAAAAAAAAAACCAATAGAACAGATCAATGAAACCAGAAGCTGGTTCTTTGAAAGAATTAACAAAGTTGATAAACCCCTAGCCAGTTTTACCAAAAAGAAAAAGGAAAGGACCCTAATACATAAAATCAAGAATGAAAGAGGAGAGATCACAACCAACACAGCAGAAATAAAAACAATAATAAGAGAATAATATGAGCAATTTTACACCAATAAAATGGGTAATCTGAAAGAAATGAACAAATTCCTAGAAATATATACACTACCAAAACTGAAACAGGAAGAAATAGAAAATTTGAACAGACCCATAACCAGTAAAGAAATGGGATGCCTTCCCATCCCCAAAGGCAAGGGAATTAAAAGCAAAAATGAACTATTGGACCTCAAATTAGTAATCAAAAATCTCCCAAAAAACAAGAGTCCAGGGTGAAATGGCTCTCCAGGGGAATTCTACCAGACATTTAAAGAGTTAACACCTATTCTCTTGAAGGTGTTCCAAAAAATTGAAATGGAAGGAAAACTTCCAAACTCTTTCTATGAAGCCAGCATTACTTTGATTCCAAAACCAGACAAAGACCCCACAAAGCAGGAGAAATATAGACCAATTTCCCTAATGAACATGGATGCAAAAATACTAGCCAACCAGATCCAACAATACATTTAAAAAGTTATTCACCATGACCAACTGGGATTTATACCTGGGATGCAGGGCTGGTTCAAAATCCGCAAAACAATCAATGTGATACATCACAACCATAAAAGAAAGGACAAGAACCATATGATCCTCTCAATGGATGCAGAGAAAGCATCCATTTGACAAAATACAGCATCCTTTCTTGATAAAAACCCTCAAGAAAGTACGGATAGAAGGATCATACCTCAAGATCATAAAAGCCATATATGAACAACCCACCGCTAATATCATCTTCAATGGGGAAAACCTAAGAGCTCTCCCCCTAAGGTCAGGAACAAAACAGGGATGTCCACTCTTGCCACTGTTATTCAACATAGTATTGGAAGTCTTAGCCTCAGCAATCAGACAACACAAAGAAATAAAAGGCACCCAAATAGGCCAGGAGGAGGTAAAATTTTCACTCTTCACTCGCACATGATACTCTATCTGGTAAACCCAAAAGATTCCACCAAAAAACTACTAGAACTCATCCATGAATTCAGTAAAGTTGCAGGATATAAAATCAATGCACAGAAATCAGTTGCATTCCTATACACAGATAATGAAGCAACAGAGAAATCAAGAAATTGATCCTATTTAAAATTGGACCAAAAAAACCATAAAATACCTAGGAATAAATCTAACCAAAGAAGTGAAAAATATATACACTGAAAACTATAGAAACCTTATGAAAGAAACTGAAGAAGACACACAAAAAAAGGAAAAATATTTCATGCTCCCAGATAGGAAGAACAAATATTGTTAAAATGTCGATACTACCCAAAGCTATCTACATATTCAATGCATTCCCTATCAAAAAAACACCAGCATTCTTCACAGAGCTAGAACAAATAATCCTAAAATTTGTATGGAACTACAAAAGGCCCTGAATAACCAAAGTAATTTTGAAGAAGAAGACCAAAGCAGGAGGCATCACAATCCCAGACTTTAGCCTCTACTACAAAGCTGTAATCATCAAGACAGCATGGTATCAGAACAAAAACAGACACATAGACCAATGGAATAGAACAGAGACTCCAGAACTGAACCCACAAAAGTATGGGCAACTAATCTTTGACAAAGCAGGAAAGAATATCCAACGGAAAAAAGACAGTCTCTTTAACAAATGGTGCTGGGAGAACTGGACAGCAACATGCAGAAGGTTGAAACTAGACCACTTTCTCACACCATTCACAAAAACAAACTCAAAATGGATAAAGGACCTGAATGTGAGACAGAAAACCATCAAAACACTAGAGGAGAAAGCAGGAAAAAGCCTCTCTGATCTCAGCTGCAGCAATTTCTTACTTGACACATCCCCAAAGGCAAGGGAATTAAAAGCAAAAATGAACTATTGGGACCTTATGAAGATAAAAAGCTTCTGCACAGCAAAGGAAACAATCAACAAAACTAAAAGGGAACCAACGGAATGGGAAAAGATATTTGCAAATGACATATTGAACAAAGGGCTAGTATCCAAAATCTGTAAAGAGCTCACCAAACTCCACACCCGAAAAACAAATAATCCAGTGAAGAAATGGGCAGAAGACATGAATAGACACTTCTCTAAAGAAGACATCCAGATGGCCAACAGGCGCATGAAAAGATGCTCAATGTCACTCCTCATCAGGGAAATACAAATCAAAACCACACTCAGATATCACCTCACGCCAGTCAGAGTGGCTAAAATGAACAAATCAGACTATAGATGCTGGCAAGGATGTGGAGAAATGGGAACCCTCTTGCACTGTTGGTGGGAATGCAAATTGGTGCAGCCACTCTGGAAAACGGTGTGGAGGTTCCCCCCAAAATTAAAAATAGATCTACCCTATGACCCAGCAATAGCACTGCTAGGAATTTACCCAAGGGATACAGGAGTGCTGATGCATAGGGGCACTTGTACCCCAATGTTTATAGCAGCACTTTCAACAGTAGCCAAATTATGGAAAGAGCCTAAATGTCCATCAACTGACAAATGGATAAAGAAATTGTGGTTTATATACACAATGGAATACTACGTGGCAATGAGAAAGAATGAAATATGGCCTTTTGTATCAATGTGGATGGAACTGGAGAGTGTTATGCTAAGTGAAATAAGTCATACAGAGAAAGACAGATACCATATGTTTTCACTCTTAGGTGGATCCTGAGAAACTTAACAGAAGACCATGGGGGAAGGGAAGGGGCAAAAAAGAAGAGGTTATAGAGGGAGGGAGCCAAAACATAAGAGACTCTTAAAAACTGAGAACAAACTGAGGGTTGATGGGAGGGAGGGGAGGGTGGGTGATGGGGATTGAGAAAGGCACCTTTTAGGATGAGCACTGGGTGTTGTATGGAAACCAATTTGACAATAAATTTCATATCTAAAAAAAGAGAGAGAGAGACTATGTGAACAATAATGCCATTAACCAAACAGAATTTAAAAGGGAACAGTTTGTTTGACCAAGAAACTGAATAAGCAATTTTTGACATGTTGAGTGTGCATTGTTTATAATATATTCATATAGGATGATCAATACTATTTTTAAGAATAGATTTTGAACTTGGGAAGGAGATATGATCGGTATGTACCAGGGTCATCAACATACAGAAAGATATTTACCAAAAGTAAGCCACAGAATGTGGTGATATTACCCAGAGAAATTATGAAGAGAAGTTCCAAAAGAAAGCCATGAGAAATACCAACAATTATAAGGAGAGCATAGAGGGGTGCCTGGCTGGCTCAGTTGGCTGAGTGTCCAACTCTTGATTTTGGCTCAGGTCATGATCCCAGGGTCATGGGATTGCCCAGTGTCAGGCTCCATCCATGCTTGGTGAGGAGCCTGCTTAAGAGTCTCTCTCTCTCCCCCCCTCTATCCCTCCCTTTCTCTCTCTCTCTCTTTCTAAAATAAAATAAAAATAAGGAAATAAAAGGTGGGCATAGATAATTTTTGGCACAATTTTATTAAAAACCATAATTTTCCACTTTCAAATAGAAGTCAATATTGTCATATCATTGGGAATGGAAAAAAGAAACACTTTTTTCTATACAATATGGTATTATTTTAGGATTTGGACAAAGGGGGAACAGGTAGTGCTGCCTCATATGATTGAATTCACACTTAAATTGCATGATGAAATATTCTACCAACATGATACTGTTTAAAATTGCACTGTGTAAGTAATAAGTAATATATGTGATTGAGTCTGTAATTACCTGCAGCAAATTAGTATGCTTACAGACGAAAACAGAAGTTATGGGACCTATAAAATATTAGAAAATTAATTCATTTCACCCAATGTTCACAAAAGCATTAACAAATCTCATCTCATTTTCGTGACAACTTTAATCTCTGCACAAAACTCACAGATCAAGCTGTAAATTCAGACTACTTAAGGTTAAAAATATATAGTACACATTGTAGTGAGAAAATCCTGGTGAATATTATTCCAGGAAAAGTGAAATCTTTGTTCTAAGTATCGACTCAAAGAAATGCAAATCAAATCAAATTATTCTTTGTGACTACACAATCTTATTTTTTCTGAATTAATTTTATTGGCCATAAAAGCATACCAATTGCATTTATTGTAAGTAATGTAGTAATTAATCAATAGTGGAAAGGCAGTGTGGTAGATTAGGTGATTTTCAGCAGTATTTACTCCTCATCTCACACGTCCATGGAAGTATGTTTTCCCACCTCACTGACGTTGGACTTGGTCATATGACTTGCTTTGGCCATTGAAATGTAGGCAGAAGTGAAAGAGTGTCAGTTTCAAGTCCAAAGTTTAAGACATTTCTGTTCACCTTAGAAGTTTTCCACCAACCAAAAAATAAATAAAACTAAAATATGGCCCTAAGGAGCCACTTCCCTCCAATTTGGGGACCTAACGACATTTGGAGCCAGCTGATTTACATACCTGCAGTCAGAAGCAAAGCCAGGAGTGCAGCACTGCAGACATGTAAGTGTGTGAGTATCTTTTCAAGCCACTGAGTTGTGGCAATGTTACTGAGGCAATAACTGACTGAAACAGGAATCTGTTGATACATTAATTCATATAAAAATATTTTCTGACATCAAAATGTTTTACAAACCCATATTTAATTTGTAAGCAAAAATAAAGGCATGTTATATTTTTAATATGGTTAGACCTTGACTGTTAATAATAATAGAGGATCATCATCTATAAATATGTTCTATAATTAAGGTAAAGTTAAAAAGGACCAATTTGTAATTTATGTCTACATTTATAAGCAAAGTCAAGTCATGAAAATTTAATAAATGCTGATGAATAATAAACATACAAACATTATAAATTCATATATTAATCAAAGAGTAGATAGATGTCCATTTAAGAAGAGGAAGAGAAAAACAGCATGGTAAACTTATATTAAAGTAATATTCATAAAAGAAATAATGTATTGATTAGAGCTCTCTAACATTACAGGAAGTGCTATTATGACCATAAAAGCATTTAACTTGACCTGAACTTTTAACTTTTGTATTTAATTGGTTATTATCTGATCAGCAAAGTCATAAAAAGCCATTCAACTCTCATAAATCAGAAATTGAAAAAAATCACTAAAGATAAATGAAATATCTAACATGAATATATAACTCAACTTTCTCTAAATTTCTCAATGCACTTCTTAATATTTTCCAGGAAAAAAAAAACTTAGTGTCTTGTGAAATAAAAGTTTATATATATTACCAAACATAAACATAGGTAATTTTTTTAAAGGTCCCTTCTTTTATGAAAAAGAAGAAATTAAGATTTTCCTACCACAGCGTCTCAATGCAGAGAAATTTAAGAATCTTTCTACAATTAAAATTTTTTGATGTTTTGTATTTGAAAACCATTTTGGAAGAATTCATCAACAAAGTTATTTGGAAACAATAAATATAATACAATTTTGTAGTTTTTATTTTTATGTTTATTTATTTATTTTGAGAGAGAAAGAGGGCATGTGCGTGAGCAGGGGGAGAGGGGCAGAGAGCAAGGGGGAGAGAGACTCACAAGCAGGGTCAGCACTGTCAGCGCAGAGCTCGACTCGGAGTTCAAACTCACAGATGGCGAGATCATGACCTGAGCCAAAATCAAGAGTCAGAAGCTTAACCAACTGTCCACCCAGGCACCCCAGTACTTTTTATTTTTAAAGATATTTAAAAATTATATCAATTTGAATAAAAGCGTGCAGACTCAGGTTAGATTGTATCATAAGGAAAGCAATATCAAAATACTCAAACCAGATTGACAGAAAACAACTGAAGCAGGAAAAGTCCAGCTATGAAATCTAAAACAATAGGAGATAGAAATGCTAGGGTGGTAAATGTAGTTTTAAAAAGGGGAAACAATAATGAAGAGGAAACACTATTAGGCTACCATGAGGCAGTTTAGTTCTGGCAGATGCAAATCAGAGGAGATATGAATGCAGTGGGAATTACTAGCACCAAAAGGCATGTTCAGTAAGGGCGGAGGCTGAACTTAAGTCAAACTCTCTGTTCTTTTTGACAAGGTTACTGTTTGAACATAGCATCAAAAAAAAAAAAAAAAAAAAAAGGCTTTGCCATGAAGTAAACTGGTTCATAATATTGTTCTGAACTGTGTATAATATATCAGTTCAGACAAGGAGATTGGTGCTGTTGTTCAAAGCATTTTCCCTTTTTCTAGGGTAAGTAGAAACTACAGCAGATGATTTAAGACTTAGGATGAATCATATTATGGGTCATAATAAAACTTATGATCCTTAAACTAGAGTGCTTCTGAATGAGGGAATGGATTACAGTTTAGGATTATAATACAAATGTACATCAATTTGACATTTTAAAAGTCCAAAATAGCTATGTGAAATAAAATAATATGTAAATCATTATCCCTGCTTAGTAACAACCTCTATACATAAAGGGAGTTGTAAGAGAAAGAGAAACAAGTCTGAGAAGGATACACTGCAAATAATCATTATTACCAAAAGATGAGGTGGCAGAATAGAGTTTCTTTCCTTTAGGTGTTTTAGTGTAGTTTGAATTTTCATAAGCTTGTTTTTTTTTTTTTTTTTGAAAGTCTTAGAAGTATCTTTTTCTTTTTTCTTCTTTTATAAAGATTTTATTTTTAAGTAATCTCTAAACCCAATGTGGGCTTGAACTCACAACACTGAGAGCAAGAGTCACATGCTCCACTGACTGAGCCAGACAGAAGCCCCAGAAGTATCTTTTTTGAGAAAACTGAGTTCCCTCCACCACACTGACCATTCTGTGCACACTCCTTCATTCATCATTCAACATAACGTATGTAGAATTTAGCAAAGTGGCTAGACATATGATCAAAATACAAAAAGCAATTGCATCTCTAAATACAAGCAAGCATCATCTCAAAGACAAATAAAAATAAAACAGATCAAATAATGATGAGTAATAAGTCTAATGAAAGATGTTTACAAGCTCTGTGGGAAAAAACATAAAACTTAAAAAAATTAAAGGAAGTGATACAGTCCTTATGGATGGAAATAATATATAAAGTTGCCAATTCTCTCCAGGGTGATCTATAGCCATAATGCAACTGCAGTCTGCAACTGAACAGGGTATTTTTTAATTGGAACTGATAAAATTTTAAATTATATAGACATGTGAAAAGCCAAAGATAGCAAAATATTTTTGAAGAAGAACATAGAAGCAATCATCCTCCTAGACTTTGGATCTTCTGCTGTAGTAAATTAGAAGGTATAGTACTACTTTAGGCACAAAATTAAACAATGCCATAAAGGGCCCAGAAACAGAAATATGCATGCATGGAACTCTGATATATAACTAAGATGATCTACCAGATTAGTGAAGAAGGAGGTGTCTATTAAATGTATGAGACTGAAAGTTATCTTAATAAGAAAAAAATAAGATAAATTTATATCCTTACCATATTATATACAAAAAAAATTCACAT